>NC_081183.1:160551153-161168095 GCF_029867415.1 Vicia villosa
GTTTCTCATTACACACTAACCAAATATAAACCAAATGGCCGCATGATAAATCATGGCAAAAACTCTCCTAGATTTAGACTTACCTCCTAAAGATATGAAAAAATCAAAGAGAGTCCTAAAGTCCCTAGGAAGAGGCATCCAAATCCCAAACCACCCAAAAATCTCATACCGAACATTAGAGGACTGAGAAAAAGTAACAAATAAGTGGGAGCCGGATTCAATCCAATCTCTGCAAAGGATGCAAAAGGTAGTCTCTTGATCATATTCTCTCTAGAAGAAAACCTATACAAGAGAAGTTTCCAAGAGAAGATCACAACCTTAGAGTGAGTCCCACTATCCCGAATGAGGGGAAGTGATGGGAAATCCCTAACTAACAAAGAGTTAGAGCCTTGACAAAGAACATGAAGGACTTGATAAGATGACGCCACAAATAAAATCCCATCCCTAGAATGATTTCAAATCCACCTATCACTCTCCTCACTAAATTGAACATTTCAAAGGGCCAAGAAAAAAGCCGAGTTCAGAGGTTCTTCCTGGATGAAGAAGGATCTTCTCCACCTAATATCCCACACAAATTTCCCATATTCCCACCTCCCTACCTCACTAACGGTCTTTTTTTGCACTTGAGAAATAGAAAAGAGACATGGGAATCTGACTTTAAGAGGAGTTTCGCCTAGCCAAAGATCTTCACAATAAGAAGTCTGAAAACCTGTTCCCACCTTCTTAATAAAACCTAACTCAAACCAATTAAGGGGATCATCCTTTTTCGAACCAAGAAGGGAAATCCCTTTTCACCATGTTGAACATGAACGAAGACTAAAGGACCTCCCCCTTGCATGAAGGATACAATAGAGGCACCATACTGTTTACAATGGAAATTCATAAACAAGCGCTAGATTGATCCTAGGACATAGTCTAAGTTTCGAGATTTTGATGTTGTATTGTGTTCATTCTTTGTTTTGTTTATGGCTAATTTGCATGTAAACAGGAAATGTGTTTAAAAGATACGAAGTACAGTTCATAAACGTTTAAAGGTTCTGACTCAAAAAGGTAAAGAAATGTAAAAAAAAAGGAATTTAATGAAGATAAATGTAAAGTGGTAAAAGACTTCGTAATTCGATTGAAAATAAATGGTAATTCATATGTACATTTTTCAGCACTCGTTTCTCGATACACTTTGATACTTTGAGTATGATAGAGTTTTGTACATATTTAAACACACTAAAATCTAATGCTAAGATTCTAATTTATACTAATTCGACCTTAACAGCCTTTTCCTAACGGAATGCCACATACTTCGTCTGCTTGCTCCTCGGTCTCTAAGGCCTCCATGCGTCCTTTTTGGATAAGACACATCATTTGAATTTTAAATTTTCTCCTATTTGAGGCGCCAAACTCAACCAACGTGGTTGTCGAAGCTTGTTCTCTAAAAAGCTCCAAAATATTCGAAGTCAATATAACCTTTGATAGTACTTCGACAAGATAAAAACTACTTCAAATAAATGATATTTCGAATAGCCCTTTATAAGTTGGATTTCATGTCTCTTCTTCGAAATATCTTCTCTTTAATTGTCTTTGTTTTAACCAGTGACTCGAACCACTCGAAAGAAGTTTCCTTCTCCATTTGGATAAAAGAGAAAGATTAACTAACCGAAGATCTCTAACACCTAATCCCCCAATCTTCTTAGACTTACAAACATTAGCCCACCTCACCCAAGAGATCTTGGTGTCCCCCTTCACCCCACCCCAAAGAAATATTATTTGAATCCTTACCAAACTTTTCCACACCTTCACAAGAATTTTTAAGAAAGAAAGGAAGAAGACAAGAATAACATTAAGGACCAAGTTGAAAAGGGTTACTCATCCCTCTGAGCTGACAAACCTATGGCTCCAAGAATGGAGTCTCTTCGAGATCAAATTACTAGAGGTTTCCAAGTAGTAGCAGACCTAGGATTAACTCCAACTAGAAACCCTAGACACCTAAAAGAAAGAGACTCAATCTTACAATAAAGAATTGGGAATCCTTATCTCTAAGAAGAGCCCATAGGTCTACAAAGGGAGATGGCCTATACTCCACTTCCCTTTTAGAAAGGATTCTTTAATCAGCTAAAGAATCAAGATTCCTAATGAACTCTCTAAGAGAATCAATTTGGAAATCAAGATTTCCAAAAACTTCCTTACGTTAGGCATTTAAAAAGCCTTTAAAAGATGTAAGCTTATCCATGGGCACAAACGCCTTCCAACCAAGATACAAAGGAAGCAAACCAAGACTCCAAAACCACCTCAAAGAAACCAGCATGAGACAACCAATGGTTATTAAACTATAACGGTTTAGAGTCCCATAGCTGATTATCATACTTCATAATGATTGGAAAATGCTCAGACACGTCTCTAAGGAGAGCCCATCGCGCCACAAATCTCCAATAACCCCACAAACCATCAGAAATCAAAATCCGATCAAGCCTGCTAACAACCCTCCTTTAGGTTGGAACCAAGTAAATTTCCTACCTAAAAGTGGAATATCTAAAAGATCCACCTGAGAAATAAAAAAGGAGAAAACTACACACTCATCATTACTGGAGAGGTTAGAAGAACCATTACTTCCGATTCTCTCAGAGGGCGAGGTGACTAAGTCAAAGTCTCCAAGAACACACCAAACCTCATCGCTTTAAGAAGACATACAAAGACAAAGATCATCCCACATAACTCTTTTATCATACAACAAATATTTAGAGTAAATATTAACCACAAAACATTCAATTAAAATAAAATTCTAATTCATTTTCAAATATGAAAATGAAAAGGAAAGAGATGAAAAGAGATAAATAATTAATCAATAAAATATGAAACACAAAGACAAAAACTGAAATGGAAGCTAGAAGAATGATGGTGGTGAATGGAATGACAGATGAGACCAGAATAGAGACGGTGAATGGTAAAACTTAAAGTTTGTGGCGGGCGTCAAATTTCATCATTGGATTTGTTTTAATTAGTGAATGAACATAGTGTTGTGAAGCAAAACACGTGTGTTGTGTTGGATCAACTATTTATAGACTCTAAACACGAGATGATTATACACATCAGTTCAATCCATCAAATTTGTGGTTTTTAAAAATGAAAATCGAGAACAAACAGTATAAATTTGATTTTTATGGGTTCAATTTGATTTTTTGTTCGTTTTTGAACTAAACCGAATAAAATCAATTTTATTCAATTTGACTTGATTTATAGTTTTGATTTGTTCGGTTTTTTTGGTCTGATCCACTTAAACGTTTATATTTATTATATGCACTAATTAAATTTTGCAAGTAATATTATATATTTATTTGCATCTAAAAATTTGGGAGGCAATATGTCACTGATTGTGCGAATTTGCGACATCTTATTTATTCAACTTTAAGAAGTAAATTCTAACTACCAGATTAGTTGACAAAAAGAATTAGAACATATGAATATGAATATTTGTAAATGAAAAAAAACTCTTTGAATTAGAACATTCGTTTTGATAAAGGAAAGCGGCGGCTCCCATAGGTGAAAGCTTCTTTTGGTTGCTTATGCCAAAACATTAAATTATTGTAATTCTAATCTCAAACTTGGACAACAATTAATCCAGGAATAGCCTTGTCGATTAAGACATAATTAGTGGATTATAAAAATGTAAAATGACAAAACAAGTTTTCTCAAAATCAGATAGTGTTGAGACATTCATGAACATATGTAATACTCCTATGAATATATAACATTATTTGTACAAAATCCTCATCCTGTCAAACTTTTAAAACAGAAGATCTAACCTGTTTCCATCAAAAAATAGTATTAGTACGTAATGCATGAGATCAATATGAATGGATTGAGCATATATTATTATATGTCTCGTTTGGACGATCAAATTTTATATGAGTATATCACCAATCGGAAAAAATGTGCTTGAAAACTTATTTTAAATTTTGCATAACTAGTTGTAACACTTGGTGTAGAATAAATATGAATATATTTTGAAACAACCCATATACATATAAATATGTTAATTTTGTGGGGAATTCTTAATTATTCACCACAAAAGGCGCGTAACTATATATTAAAATACATGTAAAAAATGCAAATTTAAATAATTTAATAAATATTAAATATAATACAATAATATATAATGAAATAACATTAACTAATTTGTTGCACATATATTCTCTTTGATTCTATTTATAAAAAAGTTTAATTTTTAGATTTATTTGATTCTATTTATAAAAAAAATTATTTTTTAGATTTTGGGTAATGAATGTATTTGATCTTTCAAATACATTAGTTATTAAATGAATTTAAAAATAAACTTTTTCTTTTGGTGAATTCTTATTTATCCATCTCAGAAAGGTGGGTAAAGTTACCTTTAGTGTAAAATGCATTGAAAATATTAAATAATTGTTTTATATGATAAATAATTAAATACATACAAATTAAATGGTGTCATCTGATTGGTGGAATGTACACTACCCATCTTTTTGTGATGGGTAGAGAAGTTGTCCCCTTTTCTTTTATATAAAACCAAAGGGTTAGCGGTCCAACCAGATATCCTTAGGAAACCTATGTGTCTTTTTGAGTTTTTTATAAGATCTAAAGCTAAGTTAAAGAGAGATTTTGCTATGATTTGATATTAAGTGGTGTGGACTATTTGGTCTGTTTGTAACGACAAACTATTTTCTAATTCGTCAACAAAAGCGAAAGAGATAGAGAATAAAAATATTTTTTTTTGGTTTGAAACTGGTTTCTTAGTCGGTCACCGCAAACTCATCCTTTTTCTTCGACTGACTTCAAAATCTTATCTTGTGTCTAAATTTTTAGTGAATCAAGAGTTATGACTTATGACACTACTATATAGAAGTCATTTCACTATGGTTGAAAAAGGGATAGCATCACGTTTGACCAACCGTGGTGAGGTAGGGTGTGATTGTAAGTGTGTATTTTACAACCACGATCAATTGCCTACTGTATTAAACTAGAAAGCATGCTATCTGTAACCACACATGTATTAAACAATCTTTGTGAAGTTATTTATAAGTCATGGGTATATGCCTATCAACGCCATTTTTAACGTTTATTATTCTGGAAAGCGCGCTTCCTATAACAACGGTGGTATTAAATAACTATTGTAAAATTATTTGTTTTTTTAAATATATATTTTCTTATTTTACAGAATTCCCAATTTTAACCTGAATTTTTTTGAGTCGTGTCAGAACGAAAACAATAACACACCCATTTGTGAATCGTATCAGACCAGAAATTATATTACATCAAAACTAAAATGACACAAAACAACATACTATTTACCCATCATTACATCAACTAATAACTTCTTGGTGTCTTGTCTCTTGGTGTCTTGACTTTAAACACCTATACTTTCAAATAATAATATTTGTTAACCTTAGAAATTATAACTTACGATAAATTATCAACTAAGAATAGAAACTACTTATTTGTAATTTTACCATATGTCTTCTTGATGATCTTTACGAATAACATGCCCATCATCTCTATCAACTTCTTCATTTGAAGTAGGCACTGGTGTTGTGTATGAAGGAATGGAAGGAATATCAAAATTTTCATTAATATGAGGAATGTATTTTCCTTGGAAAATAATTGACCATCTCCTCGATGAGTCCGAAGGGCCTGTCACATAAAAAATTGTTTTGCTTAGGTAGCCATGGTGAATGGTTCGGTCATATAAGTTGCCTTGTTAGGAACAACCCGTGTGAATTCTAACTCATTAGTTTTGTACACCATTGTTATTGGAAATCCACTTGCATTTAAATAAACACACTTTGAAAATAACATAATCAATCTGTAAAATCTCCTAAATGACACCATAGAACGCTTTATATGCTAGTATAGGATTCTTATCTTTCGAACTTGAGAAATACATAGATCCAACCTCAACCATAACCCCACTATTTTGCATTGTACTATGACTTTTTCTTTTGTATAAAAGGAAAAACTAGAAATGTCGTATGCAGTTCAAATTATCACATTAAATTTTGACATGTACGACAACCATTTAATTATCCTGGATGCAATATCATCATTAGAAATCCTTTGATTAAACTAACTTATGAATTTCTTATTATGTTTTGTCAACAACCACTTGTCACTCATTCGAGGATATTTTTTCTTCATAACTCTTTTGTGAGTAGATATATAGGGTTAATTTTAACAAGATTATTAAAAATGTCGAAATGTGCTTAAAGAACTACATCTTGAGTCATTGACTTAACATTTAAACCTTGAGTACCTTTACCTCTATATATGTCAGCATGACAAGACTTTGGAATTCCTAAAATTCTGTTTCTGACTAATAGTTCGAATAAAATTCAACAGCTTCTTCTGTGATTTACATTTCAATAATCGAAGCTTCTGATCGGTGATGATTTTTCGTACATCCTTTAACGATCTTTATCACTCTATTGGATACATACACCTTAAATAAGCTAGACTATAAAATCTGATTTCTCTGACTAGATGAACAAATCAGTGAACCATAATTTCAAAAAATGACAAAGGAAAATACATCTCTAATTGACACAAGATTATTGCAGCCACATCTTCTAATTCATCTAATTTTTTGAAATCAAGAACTTTATTCCATATAGCTATGAAGAATAAGCACAATCTAGTTATTGTTACTTTTACTTTTTTTTCGAAAGGATGCAACAGATAGCCACTGATAGAATTTGTTGCATCAAGACATGACAATCATGAGATTTTAAGCTAGTTAACTTGAGATCTTTCATTGATACAAGTTTCTTAATGTTTGATGAATAACCTTGGAGAAATTTGATACCATGCAAACACTCGCAAAAACTTTTCTTTTCCTTTTTAGATAGAGTGTGACATGCCGGAGACAAATAAGTTCTTTTTTTCTCTATCTTCTGCAACTAACTATTGTCGTATACCCATCTCCTCCATATCTAAACGAGAATTCTTACTATTTTTACTCTTTCCTAGAATATTTAGAAGTGTTCCTATCAAACTATCGTACACATTTTTCTACAATTAAAAGTTTATGAGCAATTTAAAACTCCTGATCTCCGTTAAAAGCCTTTCGCAATCTACGATAAGGATGATTAGGTTTTAGAAATTTGTGATGCCCAAGGTAAATAATTTTTTTCTAAACTAAAGTGGTGAAAACATGTATTATATTCACATATATGACATGATTTATGTCCTTTAACACTGCATCCATCAAATTACCATATGTCGGAAAGTCGTTGATTGCACTTCATGCACAACCAAGGATATAGGTTATAAATCGTGAGAAGAACACATAACGAAGAATGGTTGATACTCAAATTACAAAAAGGGTCCAATCCATATGTGGTAAGCCCAAGTCTAAGGTTTCTTGGCTCAAGGCCGAAATCCAGAAACAACAAATCAAGTTTATTTCATTGCAAAGAATCAGCTACATGACGAATGTTTCCATCACATTTTCTTTCATCTGCATGCCATATAATATTCTTTGTATAATTAACATTAGTA
Source organism: Vicia villosa (assembly GCF_029867415.1). Classification (NCBI taxonomy): domain Eukaryota; kingdom Viridiplantae; phylum Streptophyta; class Magnoliopsida; order Fabales; family Fabaceae; genus Vicia; species Vicia villosa. Next base: position 160,558,675 of record NC_081183.1, read on the forward strand.
AAAAGTCTCTTGAACCTTGAAATTATTTGCAAGTACCATAACACTTTAGCTGGATGACGCTTCTTGCTAACATTGTCATTGTCATCACTATTATTGTCCTTCAACTTGTAGCATGACTCACCATATTCCGAATATTGATCCAAATTTTCATACTCTTTCCTGTATAATATGCAATCATTAGGGCATAAATGTATTTTGATATACTCCAAACCCGTTGAACACAATATCTTCTTGGCCTCATAGCAATTTTTTTATAGAATGGTCTCCTTCCTTCCGTACCGACTAATCCACTCGATAGCATTACTGCCCCACGTAGCCTCCGAAAGTTGGTCCTAGGCTCATTCGAACTCAGGACCTTAGGGGAGCAAATCCTTGAGACCCAAGCACCCTCCCACTAGGCCAACCCTCTCGGGTTGCCTCATAGTAATGATCTAGCAAAGTGTTATCTTCTGGTAACATTTGTTTCAACAAATCAAACGAATCTGTGAAACTTTTATCCGGCCACCCAATTTTTGCCTTCAAATTAAATAGTTTTAACAACGCAAATAATCGTGTAAAACTTGTGCATCCCTTATATAAAGGCGTGTCATTATCACTACATAAAGTATCATAAATATGGGCTTTCATAAAAGTTCTCCAATATCACATATTATATCTTCTAGTCGATCATCCATATCTTCATTAGTTTCATGCATTTGTGACGACACACTTCAATTTGTATCCATTTATCCATGCCACATCCATGTTGTATAGTTTTGATATATTCTATCACAACATAGGTGCTGTAATATTTCTTCCTTTGAACTTTTTTATTTTCCCGCAATTAACACAAGGACAATAAAAGAGATTGTTATTGCCGGGATTTTGTTCCACGATTCATGGAATTAAAAAACTCCTTTCTCATACATCGAGCCTAATCTAATAGCTTTCATCTAACTACGATCTATAACAAATTCTAAAATTTATATCAAAAGACTAATGTGAAAGACACACTAATGCTACACACATAACATACTAATATATGCATAATAATATATCTATCACAACAATATAACACCAAAACCTAAAGCATATTCATAACCAGCCTCTATAATTCATGACATCAATCAACAACTCAATAATTTCATTTGGGACACCAAAACTTAAAGCATATTCATATCCATATTTATTTCTTCATTTGCAATAGAGTTATAACAATAAAACGAAAAATAAAAACATATCCTTACAACAACAAAATCATCATAGCGTGAGAACAAGACACATGACGACATCACATTGCAACAAAATGAAAAATCCACACCACATGACGGAAAACCTCACCATAACACGAGATAGAGATCAAGAAATGAATAATGAACAATAAACAACAAACAGAGAAAGGTGTCATACTATACTTCGAAAAGGAGGAAGATACCAATAAATGAATGAAGATCGATGGTGAAGATTGGACGTTCCAAAAAATTAATGAAGATGGTGAAGATGAAGATTCCGCTATCGCCATCGTCTGGTTCGCTAGGGAATGTGTTATGAAGGAGGGTGTAACACCCCAATTCTACCCAGGCATATAGGTACAAATATCAGAGTATAAAAATTAAATTCATAAAAACAATTAGGGCGTTACACTTAAGTAACCACATAACCAAACATAACATACTCGCAAAAGATGCGTAACACAAATAATCAAGAGGACGGATACACATAAACACCTGAATATATTCATACTTGTATAAATGCATCGGTAAACAAAATATCCACAACATCCTTCCAAAATACATCGCATGAGAAGGTATCTAAAATACATAATACGAATACATAAAAAGGATCAAATATACATCAAAAGGATCCTATAAGCATTATCTACAAAATAAGTGTTCGATCCCCCCCCCCCTTAGGTGTTACGTATCACGAGCGGACGACACCAAAACGGACGACTACAAAGAGAGCACCTACACTTGCGGATCACCTGCACATTACCCACGAGTAGGTAACATTAAGGCAGAAGGGTGAGAATACAATTCATAATGAAAGCATGATCAATATAGTAATTCCAACAATATCATTAAGAGTCATATAACAAGATAATCCAATAAGTCAACCACAATCAATATATAAATAATGCGGTACATGGATGATAACATAAATTATAAAGACCGAAGATGATGAATGAGACTCGACTATGCGTATGCATGTGGTACCAAATCCGGAGTAAAACTCCTCCTTGTCATTATGACAAATACACCTTGCCGAGCATTATGCTGGGACTTCTTTCCCTAAGGAAAATACACCTTTGTCGAGCAGTAAGCTACGACTAACCGTCATCGAGCATCTAGCCCCCACTGATGACCTCTTGCCACTCGGGCAAATACACCTTTTTACCGAGCATTAAGCTCCCACTGGTAATAATTGCCAATTCAGGCCACCTGTTAATAGCATTCCGCCATTAACGTAATGAAATGTCATGCTGTGCATACAAACGACTCAATTACATAACAACAACAACAACAATATAACTCGGTCACATATCTACATCACACCGGTTATATTATTCTATACGGATACATCATCAAAATTGCCACTCAGGCGTTCATATTCACACAGCACACGTATACCGTCAAAACATACTTGATTAGCAAATATCATTTCACAAAATACATTTATGAAAAATCATTCAACCACCAACACACTCCTCTTTATCTTAAAGCATACTCAAGGGTTCTCATAATACTTCAAACGGCGCGTAGAAACGACCTACGGTTCAAAAGATACAACAAAACAAAGTTTGGAAAAACAAAATTCTACACAGTCCGCTTGAGCTCCGCTCAGCGGACCCAAACAGAGAATTCACCAAACGAAAATACAGAACCTCCGCTCAGCGGACCCAGACAGAGATTCCTGCAAAAGAACCTCCGCTCAGCGGACCCCCTCCGCTCAGCGGACCTGCGTAAACCCAGAAAAACCAGTTCTGCAACAGACCGTCTCAGCCCCCTCTAAACCATTCAAAACCCATTTAAACCTTCATCCCAACACCAATACAACACAAACATGCTATATATACACCTAATCCATGATTATCATATGGTTGGATCATCACATATCATCTTTGACCTAAATTTCTTCATAAGCAAGAAAACATGGAGAAATGAAAAACAAACATGATCCATGGGAATATCTATCATCATAGTACACATACACACCATAAAATCAAGTTTATATCTTCAAAACTCACAAAACACACAAGTTGCCATTGTTGAACAAGCTTGGAAAAGAGTAAGAACAAGAACAAAACACACAAAACTACAAGAATCATACAATCAAGATAAACTATATTCATCCCCCTTACCTTGGTTGGATTCTTGGCTCTAGCTTGGTTTGGATTCTACAACTCTCTTCTTCTCTTTGTTTTTCTCTTCTTTCTCTTCTCTCCCCCAAGTTCTCTTTCTTTCTTACTATCTCAAAATATCTCTTTTTCTCTCTTTATCAAAATATCTTTCTATTTCTCTACTTCTCATTTTCCCCCACTCAACTTTCATAAATTCTACTTTTGGCCCAAATGTCACTAAACCTTAATTCTAACCAATTAACACCCAAAACATAATAATTACACACATAGAAAGTAATAAGTAAAATATTAACATAATTAATATTTACCGACTGACTCGATTCGAAAACGATAAAATTAGGAAAATGTAGCAACATCACAATTAATCAGAAAAACACATTTATGGGCGTTACAGAGGGCATGTGTTATGAAGGAAATAAAGAACCTGCTTTGTTTTAATTTTGTAGAAAAGAATATAACAACCGTTGCAAATACAAACCGCAGTGAAATATGTCACATAACCACAATTGATACAAACAACAATAGTTAAAAGTTTTTCAATTTTTATTTAATAATACATGTTAAGGGACACACTTTTTTTTACCGAAAAATGGTAAAATGTTGATGATGGGATTCAAAGTTTGTAGCCCTTAATCTATGACCATGATTGTTATTAAAAACCGTGATGAAAAGTCTTTTATTAAAATAAAAAAATCAAGAACGTTAAAAATGAGATATTATTATGGCCGACTAAATATCCGTAGTAATATGGTATTATGAAAGATATATTTTGTAGTAGTGTGACATGTCCCATGGGACACTATCACACTAGTATAAAAAACACATTTTATAGTCCAAGGGCGTGTATAAGAAAAATGGATGTACAAAAAGTAACACGTCCAAAGCCCAAACCAACAGTCGGTGAATGGACTCAGCCGTCCTCTCCCCTCACACTCTCACTGCCTCAGCCATCAACTTCTGCGGCGTCTCTCTCTCTCTCTCTCTTACGATTTCTAAACTTGTATATACATTTGGAATTGATTTGTTTTCAGCACCAAAATCACTGAATGGCATCTTTGTTCCGCAAATGTCGAGAGGTAAGTAATGTCAGATCAATTACAGATTGAACTCGATTACTGCCTGAATTATTTGACCTTAATTGACCTACTTGCATTTCGTCCAACCACTTGTATAACTTAGGGTCTGTTTGGATTCATGTATTTCTGTGTATCATATAAGCATTTGTGAGAATGTTTGGAAGAGCTTATCACATTTTCATAACCTACTTTCAGCTTATTTCTCTAGTATCACTTATGATAACAACTTATATCTTATATAGCTTATATGAAAGGATGCTACTCTGTTGGGTGTTGTAGCTTAATTAAATTGGTTATTCTAATAGATCTTAGGCTATGTTTAGATTGATGGACTATTTATTTTTATTTTTTTTTATAATTTTACGGAAACTCTCTAATTTGGTAAAAATGGACATTGTAGGATTGGATGAAATAGGATGTAATGGATTTCATTATGTACCATTCCTCGGTATCCATTATTTGCAAATCCAAACAATGAAATCTGATTATATGTCATTCTATTCCATTCCATTCCACCAATTCAAATTCCAGACATGCATGTTTGGATTCTTGGTATGAGATGGAATGAAATGAAATAGAGTGGTAAATAATGAGATTCTATTGTTTGGATTTGCAAATAATTGATGGAGCAGAATGGAACATGATGTAATCCATTCCATCCAACTCTTCAATTTTCATTCTATCGGATTTGGGGTGTATGCAATGGAATGAACTAATTTGTTATGTTTCGTTCCGTCAAATAATAAAAAATACACAAACAATTGAATGAAATCTAGGTTCCATTCCATCGCGTTTCATTCCGCTCTACTCTATTTATTCCATCAATCCAAACATAGCCTTAATGTTTCTTTATGAAACAGAACAAAAGATGGTGTAAAAAAGACCAATTAGAAAGTTAAATTGCTATAACTCATATCTAGTTTGTATACTATAGCTTATAAGAGTAAGCTTTTTAGTTGATAGAGTTCATTCCATTTTTTTCATATTGATTGATAGAATATTTCTGTTTTGAAAGGACGGACTCTTTATGTGATGGATTTTGTGAAGCACTCTTGTAGGGATCTTTAATTTTTATGCTGTGCTAAAATGCAATGCATCTTAAACTTATTAATATTACTCTGAATTTGTTTTCAGGCTGTGAAAACCCTTGCAAAACGCCCTTCTTTGAGTAAGGATCCGAGACAATTGCAATTTGAAGCTGACGTTAACCGCTTATTCCTTTATTCCAGGTTAGTAGTCTTGTGTTGTTTGCATTCATATTTATGCAGAGGTGGAATTTATTAACTAAAGTTTGAAATTTACTATTATGGTAGATCTTTAATGCTAACATTACATAGATGAGTTGTTGTTGTTGTTGTTGTTGTTGTATATTGCATGCTTTTTTCAGTTCAAGCTACATAGATGTCATGCCAACTGTTTCAAATTTGGTGTGTGTGTGTGTGTGTGTGACGTTTTTCCTTTGTAACATATCCAATTGTTTTGCTCATGCGAATACTTAAATATCCAGTTATAATCAATTGGGGAAAAGTGCGGATGAATCAGATGCTGAAAAGATTATTGAAAAAGCCAGTACAACCTCTTTTGCTGATCAAACGATACAAGTGCAGGAAAATGTTCACTCACAAATTAAGACATTTTGTGCATTCATGGATGAAATTCTTCTTCCAAATGAACAGACAGTGAATGATCCTCTTGGATTATCTCAACAAGAAAGTGTTTTGCCTCGTCGAAGTGGACTTAGTTTGGCTGTGGGTAGGAATGGTTCATCTCCTGATAATTCCGGTGAGTTTTCAGCCCTTTCTTTCAATTTCCTTTTACAATCTTTTTATTTTATGAAACTTTTCTTGTTTACTTCGAATGTGATTGGAAGGAACCATAGGAACTAGCAGCCAACAAAATGCAATTGTTTGTGCTTATCTTATACTGGAAATTTTACTCTTCAAGAATTAAGATGCACTCAAACTTCTATATATTTTAAATTCCATACATAACCACTATAGGACCAACTCATTTAACACAATATATCGTTTAATATCAGCTTAGCTACGAAGCACTGACACAGCCACAAACATAGTACTATTGTTTCATCGTGACACGTAAACACCAATAATCCTTTGATAAAACGGAATTGATTGAATGCAACCACGTTTCAACGTTGTGTCTGTATCAAACACCAGACACACTTTCAATGAAGCGTTGGTGCTTCATAGCAGTGTGATAATTTTTCTTGCAAAACTTTTCTTCTAGATTTGCACTGGCACAGAAAATATCCTGTTCTAGTAACACTTTTTCTATGCTTATTTATCTATTTTAAATTTCATGTTATTGGGAAATTTTCTCCCTTTAGCCTGTTCAATGTAGCCGTTGTCATTGATATGCTTTTGGAGCAGCTGGCCTTCAAACAAGACCATTAAGCCAAACCGAAGTTTCTCAGAAATTAAAGGATCAACTCGGCTACACGCTCAATATTAAACCTTCTCAAATACCTCACAAGGATGCTGGTCAGGGTCTTTTCTTAGACGGTACCGCGGATGTTGGTTCTGTGGTGGCCTTTTATCCTGGTGTAGTCTACTCTCCGGCTTATTATCGTTATATTCCAGGGTATCCGAAGGTTGGTGCGCAGAACCCTTATTTGATTACAAGATACGATGGGAATGTAATCAATGCTCAACCTTGGGGTTCTGGAGGGGACAAGAGAGAACTATGGAATGGTAGAAATACCGTAGAAGTGAAGCCTGATACAAAAGTCGCAGAGAAAGGTTCGGACAGGGTTTGGAAAGTGCTGAGTAAGCCATTGGAAGGGAAAGGAGACAACAGTGAAGTAATTGAGCGACGAAATCCATTAGCATTAGCTCATTTTGCGAATCACCCTTCAAAAGGGGTGTTACCGAATGTCATGATTTGCCCCTATGACTTTCCATTGACTGAAAACAACTTAAGAGTTTACATCCCAAATATATTGTTTGGAAATGCAGAGGTGAAAATGAGGAGATTTGGCAGCTTTTGGTTCAAATCAGGAGGGTCGAAGAATAGCGGATCGAATGTTCCAACACTGAAATCTCTTGTTTTAGTAGCTACTAGAGCCATTCAAGACGAGGAACTTCTTCTGAATTACAGGCTGAGCAACACTAAGAGGAGGCCGGAATGGTATTTTCCCGTGGATGAAGAAGAGGATAGGAGAAGATGGAGCTAGCCAATCCATCATTCTTGTTTTGTCTCATACTCATAGAAAGCTTATTTGCAATACTTATTTGAAAATTGAAATTATTACTCTTTCTTATTATGATTTTGGTTCTTTAAAACATCAAAATTCAACTCAAAGAGATGTGCTGGAATCCAAGTTCAATTAGACTGAATAATGATTAATAACAGTATGTGTGAGTGAGGTTATATCCTCAATTCTTCCTAGGATATAAAGTCATTCTAGCTAAAAATAATTTGTTGTCTTATCAATGTTGTTTTTCCCATTATAATCCATATCATATTTATTTATTTTTTATGATTTTTCTTGTAGTATTAATTATTAGTAATTTCATAAAGTAATAGGTCATATTTGTAAGCACTTATTGAAAAGAAATTTGTCTTAAAGTTTAAGTTTCTTTTCAAATTATTAGATACATTTGTTTTTTTCTCTCAAACACAACTCTAATTAATATTACTAATTTATCTTGGATAGGAAAAGTTAATATTGAATATTTTTATACAAAAATAACACTTTAGTCATCCCTCACATAGGCATGGCCAAAAAAACTCGCGTATCTACCCGAACCCGTCTCAAAGTTGATGGAGAAAATCTGTTTTGACTGGGTTTGGGTTCAGGCTTAGGTTTTTTCTGATTATAAAATATAGGGACGAGTCGGGTAATGAGGACATTAGTACCATCCCGAATTCATCCCCGTTTATTTTATTATGTATATTATTATTTATATTTATAATTTATAATTTATATTATTAAATATGTGGATGAAGTTTTGATAATTTGATTTGTGTTTATTATTTGAAATTTATGTATGGAAATTTTTGAGATTTTTTATTTTATTATTTATTATGTAATTTGATTTTAAAAAAAAGTAAATATTTTTATTTAAAAAATTAATTTTATTAAATGGATGGTGGTGGGCGGGAATACCCAAATTCAAACCGAATCCGTTTGAGACGAATTTAGGTTTTAATTATCCATTCCTATTTGGGTTTGGAGCAGAGAACGGGGATTGATTGAAGATTCGAATTTAGATTTGAAAGAGGTAAAAATTGTCCCCGACGCCCCATTATGATGCCTACCCACACAAAATAAATACATTTTAACCATAATATTAAAATCTCTTAAGATATGTAAAATTTGTAATGAATATTAATAAATTGGGACGAAGAAGTATCATCTACCTACTATTATAAATATAAAATAAACTTGGGAGGTGAATTATCTCTTTATATAAATTATTTTATGTGCATGCTATGTGGCCGACTCATAATTTAATCGATAAACTCTAAATACTATATAAAAATTTGATCAAACTCATTTTAAAAAAATTTTTTTTTTAAGGTAAATAGTGTCTTTTATAGAAAGACGGCTTTATATAAACTCTTTAAAAGATCAAACCAATGTTTCAAAATCTTCTCAATACACCTAACCACCTAATTTGGGACATGCAAGAAATGGAGAGATGGTAATAAAATTTCTATAATCTTCTCAATTTTTTCTTTTTTCTTTCAAGTACATCATAAGCACACATGTTTATTATTTTAATATTTTTTTATAGCATGAGAAGGAACTTTATGACGCATGTCCCAACCTCCTTTTGCCACTCTATAAAACATTTCTTCCTAAATCAACACCATCACACATGTAATAAAATATCCTATTCCTCCCACACCTACACCCCTTAATTTTCACTATACATTATATAAATACATCACTATCTATACTCCCATTCTTTCTACAATATATTCAATTTCATCACTATCTACTCAAATTTTCATTCCCTTTCCCTCTATAAATACCTAACACAACCGCCATATCTTGCCTTATTGCATTGTACCTTAAACCATTACACAATGCAAATGTTCACATCACTTCTTAATTCTTGTTTAAATTCTTCTCTCCCCTTCATTATATTCCTCCTCTTTTTCTCTTCCTTTTCTCTTCTCCTTCAATGGTGGAAACACCATAGACATAAAAACAAACATTTACCCCCTGGTTCAATGGGCTGGCCTTACTTTGGAGAGACCCTCAAACTCTACACACAAAATCCAAATTCATTCTTCTCCACAAGGCAGAAAAGGTATACAAAATACATAGTTACATATTAACATGTAACTAGTTATGTAACTAGATATGCATATTTGATATTGATGATTTTGAATGAATGGAACATAGGTATGGAGACATATTCAAGACACACATACTAGGTTGTCCTTGTGTGATGATATCTAGTCCTGAGGCAACAAGAACAGTGCTTGTGACTCAAGCACATCTTTTTAAACCAACATACCCTCCAAGCAAAGAGAAAATGATAGGACCAGAAGCTTTGTTCTTTCAACAAGGTGCTTATCACTCCATGCTCAAGAAAATGGTTCAAGCCTCTTTTTTACCTTCCACAATTAAAAACTCTGTCTCTCTTGTGGACCAAATTGTACAAAAAATGGTCCCATCTTGGACTAACAGAACCATCAACACATTGGAAGAGATGAAAAAGGTTCATTACATTATAATTACACATTCATTTTTACATTAATTAGTGTAACATTCATGAACATAAAATGAATTTCTTGTGTTGGTTTTGTTATATAGTATGCTTTTGAAGTGGCTGCAAATTCAGCTTTTGGTGAAATAAAGGAAATGGAAATGGAAGAAATAAGAGTGTTGTATCATTGCTTGGAGAAGGGCTACAATTCTTATCCTTTAAATCTTCCCGGAACTTCGTATTGGAAGGCAATCAAGGTAAATTTAATATTCTAGTTTTATAGTATAGGACTAATTATTTTGAAAAATCGTGATGGAGAAGTTTTTTTTTTTTTGATAAGCAAACTATTATATAACAAGTGAAGCTCAAAAGAAGCTTCAAAGGCATGCAAACATACAGATAGTTCAAGTCTGAATTACTCATAAAAAAGAACTTAAAACTATGCACCACCTAGCCTATTTTTCCAACAGCCCCAGCCTAATTACAAAACTAAAACCTCTTTAGGATAGTGATACCAATCATAGAATGCACACAATCTAACCCCCTTGGTGCTAAGAACCTGCCACTGCCAGCTTAGAATTTTGGCATCCTGGAACATTTCATCAACATCCTCAACAGCATTATTAAAGACAATATTATTTCTTTGTTTCCAAATAGCCCAACAAGCTGCTCCCCATATTCCACCAGCAGCTTTCTCCTTGCAAATGCTCTTCATGGCCTCAATAAAGTTACAATAAAAAGATACAGAATTTGCATTGAACTGTATGTTAATTCCTAACCAAGACTGAATCAAATCCCACAGCACACGAGTTTTAGGACACCCCGAAAACAAATGATGAATATCTTCCCCCATTTGGCAGCCGAATACACACACAGAATCAGAATCATCAACAATAATACCTCTGTCCCTCAGTAAAAATCTCGTTGGTAATCTGTTTTGATTTGTTGAACCAAATTGAACTGGGTTGAAAATATTGTTCGACCAGCAGTTTAATCTGGTTCAACAATACTACATTATAATCAGGATCAAACCAACTAACCAACTAACGAATAAGTCTATTAGGTCAAGTAGTTGAATCAGATAATTCGGTCTGGTTTTAAAATATTGTTTTGCGTGTTAATTATATTTAATAAATAAATTATTAATTTATTTGTGAAATGAATATTGATGAAGGCAAGGAAGGTTTTGAATGAGATTATAAGGAAGATAATAGAAAGAAGGAAGGAGAGCAGGAACTATGGAGGAGGGTTGTTGGGCATTCTGTTGAGAGGAGGCAGAGGTGATCAACAACAACTACAACAACTGACTGATTCTCAGGTTGCTGACAATCTCATTGGTGTGATATTTGCTGCACATGATACCACAGCCAGTGTTCTAACATGGGTTCTTAAGTACTTGCATGACAATGTCAATCTCTTGGAAACTGTCAGAGTAATACAATATACAACATTTTTCTTTTTATAAATGTTGTGATTTTATCTTAATTTATATGACTAATTATTATTATTATTATTATTTATTTTTGTAGAAAGAACATGAAGGAATAAAAAACAAACTTGTTCGAGAAAACCGCGGTCTTTCATGGGAGGATACAAGGCAAATGCCCTTCACTAACATGGTAAAATAGTACATTTTCTTCTTCTCTGGTCTACATTTCGTTAAGATACATTCTATATTTCGTTCAGATACATTGATTATTCAATTTTCTCTGTTCAGGTAATTCAAGAGACATTAAGAAGTGCAAGTATATTATCCTTCACATTTAGAGAAGCAGTACAAGATGTGGAACTTGAAGGCTACACAATTCCAAAAGGTTGGAAAGTGCTTCCACTGTTTAGATCCATTCATCATTCACCTCATTTCTTCCCTCAACCACACAAGTTTGACCCTTCAAGATTCAAGGTAAAGAATATTTTATCCTTAATGTGAGAAACATAAGGTTGTAGATGAATGATCTGAATCTTACACTACCAAACTCGGTGATGATTCAGTGTTGTGTTTTTTAAAAATCTTAGTGGAATCAAGAGCACGTGATTTACATTTGTAGGCTAGTACAATAATTCATTTTTGTATCCTTTTTTGTTATATAGTACTGTGGTTGACTTGGTTTAATTATGTGATGGTTCAGATTCCACCAAGACCAAACACATATATGCCATTTGGAAGTGGAGTCCACTCTTGTCCAGGTAGTGAGCTTGCTAAGCTTGAGGTTTTTGTTCTTCTTCATCATCTCACCCTTAAATACAGGTAATATCATGTTTTTTTTTTTAGATTCTGTCTAGATTAATCTTTTAATCATTAAAAGAGACTATTCAATCATATAAGTTTAACCATGGATTGATCGTGACAAATTTAAGACGATATATGGTATATGGTATTCTGTCTTACACGCCCTTTATGACGGTCCACATTAGTAACATTTATTCACAATGGTGGTCCTAATGGTGTTCCTTAAAATGTGGAACTGGTCCTTCAAAAAAAGAAAAAAGTGAGTAGAGTAGGAACCGTTATCAATGATCATAAGCATACGTGGCATACATGCATGTAACTGTTTCCTTAATAATTCCTTAACATTATTGCACATGAAGTTTGTTAAGTTGTTGTTTCTCTAGGCTAGCTATAGTATACACATTTGTTTTTTTATTTATTAGAAAAATGCCCTCTTTGAGGGTACTCTTTAAAAGATTTTATAAAAAATATATGTATTAATGTATTGAAAATATAAATAATTAATTTTTTAAATAATATAATATATATTCAAACATTGAATATATGATATTTTTTTATTTAAAATTATTAACCAGTAAGTCAAGTGGGACACATGTTAGCATTACACTTAATTGATACTACTAAGTATCTTAAAAAGTTTAACTATATTCAAATGCAAATTACATAGAGCCTTTAAGCAAAACATCAATGCCATGTATTTCCTATCTTTATATGTAACCATATAGAGGAAGCCTTATCAAAATAATGAAAGGAAATGTGTGGATTACCCGGTTTGAAAACCAAGACAAATTCCAACATTTGTAGTCAAAATTTGAAAACAACAAGTTTTACTCAACACCACAAGTACCTCTGCACAATCACACACCACACTACATTTCACCTTCTCCTTACCACACACAACATGATTTGTCAAACAAGGATAAACTTTCTTTCACATGCAAAATAAAATATCTCTACTCTTAAAATTCTGATGATTTTTTATTTTATTTTTATGGTGTATGTTTAGGTGGGAAGTTGTGGGAAATGGAGATGGAATTCAATATGGTCCTTTTCCTGTGCCAAAAAACGGATTACCAATAAAAATAACTACTATAAACAAGAGATAGATATATTTTCTCATCGAAGTGGGGCTAGCCAATTTGTAGCATTTCATTACATTTCTTTTTCTTTTGTTCTTTTCTTGTATAGATTCTTTTCCCATTTGTAGGCATTATGAGACAAATTTAGTTCACATTGGTCACACTATGCATGACCATGTATTTGTAAAAACATTAATGAAGAAAAAAATGTATAAATGTTAAGTGACTTCTTTTTCCACTCTTAAACATCTTATTTCTCCCTCACTCCCTATAAGTCAACAAATCTAATTCACATTAGCTACACCATATTTTATTCATGATTTTTTTTATAAAAAACACTTGATATTTGGTCTTACCAGGAACTAATTCAAAGAGACAAATTCCACTTTTAGCAAGGATTTATTTAAAGTTAGAACAAATCTCTATAAAGATCGATCATATCTCTGGACGTAGTATAATTTAAATATGAGACTTTGATATGAACATATTTTAAAGAGTCGAGTTTTCACCAACTAATCAACCTTAAAAATTTATGATTTTCTTAAAATGCAACTATTCACAATTTTTTCATGAATGTCTAATTTATTTATGAAAATATCGGGAGAAATGTAATAAATACAAAATGAAAGATTTATAATAATATTTTGGATACAATTTTATTTTTAAGGGTTAAATATAATTTTTGTTCTCATAATAATCCATAGGAGATAATAGTTTTTTTAAAATTTTCCGCTTACACGATTAAAACTAAAGAAAAATGTATATTGATGCGTTCGAAGAAAGAAGAAGGACTCAAATGGGAATCTGAACATCAAAGGGCCTTTGACGTAATAATTTTTTTGATGAATCCTCCTATTTTGTTACCTCCTATAAGAAACAACTCTATGAAGTTGTATATTTTTTCATTTGAAATGGCAATAGGAAGTTTGTTATCCCAAGAGGATGATGATGGTGTCAAGATAGCCATTTATTACACCAGTCGCATTTAAAACGATGTAGAAACTAGGCATATCCATGTTGAAGGATTGTATTGAATTTGGAAAAGACTGTAAAAAATGTCAAAGACATGCAGGTATTTAACATGTTCCTGCAAGTGAGTTGCGTTCAATTATTAAACGTTGACTATTTAGAGGTTGGGCTTTGGATTTAATTGATGAAATCCGACCTACATTGTCCAAAGGTCATAGGTACATCTTCTTTGGTATAAATTATTTTATCAAGTGGGTCGAAGTTGTTTCTTTGATCAATGTAGATCAAGAAAAAATAATAGATCAAGAAAAAATAACTAGCTTCATTCAAAATCACATTGTCTAAAGGTTTGGAATTCCTAAAACTCTGACCACTAATCAAGGTATAATTTTCATAGGTTGAAAGGTTGAGTTTGCTTCATAATCATGAATCAAATTGTTAACATCAATTCCTTATTATGCTCAGGAAAATGGCCAATTCGAAGCAGCCATCAAGGTTATAATATGTTTAATTAAGAGACATGTGGGTCAAAACTAAAAAATTGACACAAGATTTTAGACCAAGTATTATGAGCTTGTCAAAATTCTCCTTAAGAGGCAACTAACTATACTCCATTTACATTTGGTTAAGATGCAATCTTGCCCATTGAGGTTTATTTGTAATCAACTAGAATTCAAAGACAAGTTGAAATTCCTCATGACCATCATTGAAATATGATATTATACAAATTAGTTGATTTAGACGAGGAGAGGTTAGATGCCTCAAATGTCCTCATAAGACATAAAGAGCGTATAATTGAGGCCTACAATAAAAAAAGTAAAAGTTGGTGACTATGTTTGGAAATTTATTTTATCTATGGATCAAAAAGATATGACTTTAGGTAAATGGTCACCGAATTGGGAAAATCCATTTCGCATCATCCAGGTGTTTTCAAATAACGCCTATAAAATCGAAGAATTGACTCTTGAAGGTCGAATTCTAAGGATAAATGGCAAGTATTTAAAAAAAAGTACAAGCTTATGCTGCAAGAGGTTTAAATAGCAGGAGAGTAATTCATAAAGAAATAGAGTGCTAAAATGGCATATATTAAAACTCAAGAGATTCCAAAATGGCAAATAGTTATTAATACAGTCATACAGAAAAGAAAATAGAAGTAAAAAATTCAAAATGGAAACTCAGATTTCATCTTCTCAAGACGTGTCTTAGTAATTCGAGATATAATCTTTAGATTTTAGCTTCTCGACTTCCTTCTCCAGGGCACGAGGAGCCTCAACATGTTGAATACCAATCACGGCTTTCTAAACCAGTTTTTCTTCAACAGAAGCTAATCGTGAAGTTTCAATCTCAGCTTTCTCTTGCTCTTCTTTTTCAATTTTTTGTTGCAGCTCGTCCATTTGTTTCATCCAAATTAAAATGCTTGTATTGCAAGTGGCCTCTTGATCCTTATCATCTTTAGCCTTTGTTTCCCACCATTGATTCGACCTCAAAGATTGAGTGACTAAGGGTCAGTTTGTTCCAGCTTTAAAAAAAATGGATTTTTTCTTTGTATTTTTGAAAATAGATTTTACAAAATTGTTTTTCAAAATATTACAAGTTTTTTTATATTCATTTTTTCTAAAATGAAATACTAATTTTGACATCCTATAACATAAACATATATTATTGAAGACCAAAACCTAGTCAAAATCGCAATTTTTTCAAAAAGTTGTATTTCAAAAATGATTTTTATGAAAATCTATTTGAAATAGCTTCAAAATTAAGTGATTTTTTTTTGAAATTTTGATATCCAATTTTTTTTCTCCATAAATACATGAAATACCTAAAATCACATTTTAAGAATAATTATTCAAACCATATTTTCATTTGAAGCTTTCATAAAAAGTTTTTTTGTAAATTTTTTTACACAAAATTATGGGCCAGTTTGTTTCAGCTTTAAAAAAATATATTTTTTCTTTGTATTTTTGAAAATAGATTTTCTAAAACCGTTTTTCAAAATATTACAAGTTTTTTTATATTCGTTTTTTCTAAAATGAAACATTAATTTTGACATCTTATAACATAAACATACATAATTGAAGACCAAAACTTAGTCAAAATCATAATTTTTTCAAAAAGTTGTATTTCAAAAATGACTTTTATGAAAATCTATTTGAAATAGCTTTAAAATTAAGTGATTTTTTGAAACTTTGATATCCAATTTTTTTGACCATAAATAGATGAAATACCTAAAATCACATTTTAAGAATAACTATTCAAACAAAATTTTCATTTGAAGCTTTTATAAAAAGTTTCTTTGTAAAAAAATTTTTCACAAAAATTTGGTAACACTATAAAAATCATTTTTATTTAAAGCCAAAACAAACGGGCCCTATGTAGCACTATAAAAATCATTTTAAAAAAAGCCAAAACAAACGGACCCTAAGTCTCATTGTTGAGACATAGCAATGGTGTGTTGTTCGAGTATAGTAACAAACTCTTTCTTCAACTTGATATTTTGAGCGGATTGTTCAAGAATTGGTTTGAACTCAAGAATGAAGCCAATAATGGAGTCAGATGCGTCTGGATTGTTCTACTGTTTCAACAAGGACTTAATCTCATAGATAGAGGTAGGATTATATCGATGGTCTGAAATAGATACACATCGACAATTTACACTTTCAATTGTTGGATTAACACAGCAAAAGAATCACCAGAAGGCTCATTGCCTGTAACAGTTGAAGAGCTTGGATATTTTTCAACCGAAATTCCTCGACTGCCCATGGGCATCTTAATAGCCTCTGCAAGGTTCTTATATTTGATATCTTTAAATGCTTCTTGAGTGAGATTAGTATTGGAAGTAGTAGATGAAAAGGTCAAGATCAAACTTTCATTGGCTATTGACAAAGTTGTTAGAGTAGAAGACACATGTGGTTGTTCTTTTTCGACCACAACACATTGAGCTTCATTTTAAACTTGCTTTTCTTAGGTTAGACCAACATTTGGAATTTCTTGGGTATGAACAACATCTTGACCCCCCTGTGGTTGGTTGACATGATCTAGATTTTCTTCTGCTACAATGCTATTGGCTAGACTAGTCGATTGATGGTTAGGGTTAGGATCATCAGAATCAGAAGAGTGATGTTCATGATTTTGATTATCTGGACCATCAGATGGTTCAACAATGTTTTACTCGACTGGATTGTTAGGTGGTGTTTGTGGTGGTGGCGAGTCTACATGTGCCTCATTGTTTGTTTACGGAAATACAACAGAACGGGGTTGTTCCTATGAAGATAAAATTTGAATCATATTATAAAAATATGAGATAAAGGTCAAAGACGAGATGCAAAACAACTTCAAATACCCCAGTTTCCTTGAAGCTAGGGCTTGAATACGCATTTTCTGAGCTTTTAGTAAGAAAAGTGCACTTTGCTTGCTCTGTCCTTTTTCAACTCCCTGTCCTCTTTCCAATTAGCCAAGGAACCTCTTCTTCTTCATTTCCTCTATCATCAATAGTGATAACATGTTCCTTCCTCGATTTGTGTACTATCCTCATAAGTCTGGTTTCCTTTTTCTTTTTCTTCTTGGCATGTTGAAGTCCAAAAGTTTCACTAGAAACCTTCTTATTGGCATATCTAAAATATGAAGCTGCAACTTTTTCTGCCATGTCCTTATGATACTTGAGAGATATGGGTTGAGTAGAGATCAAACTTCCTTCACTCTAATTAGTGGACTCGATTTCTTGGTTCTTCTCTTAAGCTTTTGGTTCAGATTGAAGCATACAAAATTGTTAGTATAATAAAATAAGTATGAAGAAATAAAAGATAGTCAGAAAGTAGGTTAAACTCGAGTTTATTCACTATCAGGAATGAAAGTTGCTTTGTTTGTCTTTGCCTTCTTCTGAATAAGTGGGGTAGTGGTGGAACCGTTTCTTCGTTTTTTACTCTGAAAATAGGGGCAAAGGTCCAAGGTTTGGAAATTTTACTTGTTTTGTTTCCCGTGGATGGTTAGACGTCTCATTATTGTTAGTTGTTTCTATTTTCTTATTCTTCGACTCTTTCAGAACAAAGGGTATAGCCACAAGAGTTTGACATAAGTAAATAAAGTGAAACATAAATAAAGTTGAGAGGTTCCTAAGAGTCATGTACTTCACCTGCTGAACCGGCGGATAAGACTCAAACATGTTTAATATTGACATGGAGGTGCTCTCGTTAACTGTGTGTGTGATACTTAGTCGAAACTACCCTTTGAGAAAGTTTTTTTAGATTCATTTTCTAGGGCTCTCAGAGACCCACAAGGGTACCATTTTGGAAATAGCGGACGAAAAAGCCAATCCAAATTCACATGTTGTTAATGGTGGAAGTTTGGAAAAATAAAACTTTAAAGCAAAATCATACAAATCTTTCACATAAGGAGGCAATTTTAGTTTTGAGATTTTTATGTAATTGTGTTTCAAAGTAAGGGTTGCATCATAGATAATTATACTAAGTTGACATGGCTTATACACAATTTCAAAGTAGTTTTGAAAATCTTGAATTTCCTTGATGTGGGTACCTCGACTTTTTTTTGAATTTAGTCTACAAAGAGGAAAAAACGTTTGTTAAGCATTGTAGAAAATTTGAATGATCCACATAAACATCAAGACGATAAGCTGACCACCATTCTTCAATTTCTTTGGTACATAAATAAGAGGCTTGAAATTTTAAAGGGATTAGAGTAATGACTTCTCTGGCTTGATAGTGTAACTTTGTTTGATACTCTTTCGTCTATATATGAACCGATGGATTTCTTGATCTCACAGGTTGATTTTATTTATTATGTTTTTTTAGTTTAATTACTATTTTGATTCCTTTTTTTTCCTTAAGTTTTGGTGGCCGTGCTTTAAAATGATTAATATGTATAGTTATTTTAATTATTTATAATAACTAATGTTAAAATTACAAAAATAAGTTATTTGAATTATTTATAATAACTACTATTAAAATCACAAAAATAAAATTGTCAAATTTTAAGAATTTGTAACCTTCACAATTATTAGGATTGTAGTTTTACCAACTGCATCATAATGTTTTTATGTTCTGGACAAAATTGTGGATGAAAAATTTTAGAAGAACAATTTTATTTAAAAAATATTTTGAAGGACTAAAAGTGAAATATGAAATATTTAGGAAGAACGCAAACATAATAAATCATTATTTTTAAATAAAATTCACATTATTTTTCCTAACTTTTTTATTTATAAATTTTTATTTGTCCACTCTATCATATATTTTTAATTATTTATATAAAGCATAATATTTGTTTATATTCTACATTAGTTTATTGTATTATTATATCATATAATTATTTTTTCAACTTTTGTTAATTTATGAGCATCAACAAATTATTATGGTTGGATTTTATGTTTGTAAGGTGAAAATTTTATTTAAGATTGTTATTCAACGTGAATAAATTCATAGGTTTTCTTTTATAGATTTTATAATTATAAAATTTATGCCAAGAATTTTATTTCATGAATATATATAATAAACTGAATTAGAAGTCATGTGATCCGACCAATAACCTAATTATCCAATAGGTTGACTAGACCAATGACCGATCTGAATTTAAAAATAATGGAAGATTCAGTCAAACATGTGCACAATACTTGCTCGCGTAATGATAAAGGCGTGTGCAAAACACATAGTGGCATGTGCGGAGGGGATGACCTGTCAACTTTTAAAAATATTTTTTCTTTTAAAAAATGTTAAGTACCAAAATATAATACATAACAAAACCTAGCCACAAGTAATGACCTTAACCAAGCCAAATGTTAGTGGTGGTAGGTTGGACAATCGGCCTGTTTCAGTTGATATGGGGTCCAAAATTTAAATCCGACGTAAATTGCAGTTTCATTTTTAAGGCCTAATTTTGACCAATAAAATTTCTGTTTTTAGCATATCGGTTAAATCGGTTTGACGGATAAATCAGACCAGTTTAATGAGTTTAATATTTATTGAGTAAATCTATAAAAATGACTCATCTTTTATAAAATTCACAAACATTTACTTATTTTTTTAAAAAATACTATCAAAATTTTAGAATAACCTAAAGAAAAGTTATTTTTTTATTATTGAAAAAAGTTATTATTACGTGATAATATTTCAAATATCAATTGACATTAATTTAACCATTATCATACTTTAAACCACAAACGAAATATCATTCAAAATATCATATTGCATATGTATTCTTGTAAGTACACAATGCCATAATATTGAGTCAGTCAGATAGTAATAAAAATAAATAAAATAAATATTAATTAGGTTCGGTCAGTTTTGATTTTTGACAAATCTAAAAGAATCATTCGAGATCAACCGAAATATCATATACTTTCCAAATTAAGCAATTGTATTAATCCGACACCCGACTTGATCCGACGCATTTGTTAAAAAAAATTGGTTGGCCGATTTCAATCGAGCAATTTAAATTTGTCTACCCTAAATAGTGATGCGTTTGGTGTTAGTAATGATTTCTTTATCTCTACACGTAAAAGTTTTATATCCTTTAGACCATTTACAATTGGGGTGTTGAAAAAAATTATTCAATAGTTGAATAGGTGCAATGAGGTGTTGAATAAAGAGTTGAAAGTGATGTGGATTAATATATGTTGAAAACATTTAACATGTTGAATGAGAAAGTGTGGGCCCACATATATTATTTTGCAAAATTTTATTGGTTGTTGTGATTGTTTAAAATTATGGGATTGGGTGTTGAATTTTATTAAACAAAACCATTGTAGTGAGTAAAAATTAAATGAGTGTTGAATTATTATATGGAAAAAAGAGAATATGATGTGGAGAATAAAAAGTGAAAAAAAGTGTTGAATATGCCAACCATTGTACATCTATTTTAATATATAAAAATCAATTACCACCAAATTCCCTTAATTACCCTAATCACAATCAATTAAACATGGTTTTACATACCCCGAGCGTCATTTTACATCTAATCATGATTACATTCCAACATCCAATTTAATGCAAAACTTCTTTATTGGAACATGCTTTTTTATTGCATGGGTGCATTTTCATTGGGTCATGCAGACATAGAGCCAAGTGAAGTCTGCATAATTTCAAATTTGCATACCTTTTCCATTCCTCTCATTCAATTTCGTTTGCCTCTTGAATCCTATAATAACTACATAATGCGTCTCTCATCCACAAGTTCAACCCTAAACCCATTTGCTTTATTCTACACAACAGTATTTTTATTGCTTTTACGGTTTAGTGTATTGGGAATTGTTGAACCATTGTATGAGTCCCTCCATCTATCTCTTTGCATCACCTTTTCTTCTTTCATTCTCTGTTATTTATTTCCACCTTCTTCATTCTTTGCATTCTCAATTTTTTATTCTCTTCGTTTGCTCCTCATTCACTGCTCTGCCATCATTCAGTTGCTCTGCTTAACTTCAGATCTTACTATTCTGCATATCTACGAATTTGATTTTTAATTTTAATTTCTGATTCTCTAATATAATTTTTGTTTGTTTCAGGATTTTAAATTCAGATACGTGAAGACAAAAGTTTTGCTTTATAATAGATTTGTGATTTGCACCATCATCTGCATTCAGTTTCCTTACCTTTAATTCATTAATGTATTTTTTTGCAGTGACAAAGAGTGGAAAATTTGACTGCATCAAGGATATTAACGACCACAAAGAAACGTGGAGTTGATTTAATGAGATAAGAAAGAGAGTATGGTGTTTACTTGATTTTATTACAATAGAGAAGACATAAATCAAAGAAAGAAAAAATGATTTTGGATTGAAATAAGCACTTTTTATAAGTGTTTTTGGAGATAAAAAGTTATTTTTACGTTGCTGCACACAAAATTTACATCACTGCATTCTCTTTCCTTCCTCATGGTTACTTCTTTTATTTATTTTTCTTTAATTTTTAATTAAATGGTGAAATGTCATTTCTTACTTGATTTGAAAAATTCAATATAAAAATAATTAAGATTATTTTTATTAATTATTATTGTTAATTAAGAGTCGTTAGTTTTAATTATTAAGATTTAGTTTTTTTAATAAATAAAGTGAAAGGTTTTAATTTTCCCACTTTATTTTTCTAAACTCTTGACTTTTCATTTTTCTACATTAGAAAGTGGAATGAAAAAAACATATGAGAAATAGAAAGTGGAAAAGTTTAATTACAGAGCATTCCATTGAGAGAGAGATATATTTTGTTTATTTTTTATTTTTATTAAATATTTTGTTATATTATATGAGTATAGAATGAGTATTATCTTCTAAATATTGCTTTAAAAATTTAGGGTGTTATTATATATATATATATATATATATATATATATATATATATATATATATTAATTTTTAATATATAAGACCATCAAATTATCTACTATTTATATAAGAAAATCAATAGCCGATTTAAGGTCATTTTTCATACCTTAATTATCTCATTAATCTCTAAACAATTCTTAGGGTCTATATCAATAATGACATTAATCCAGAGATTCTTTTTACGGCTATATAATTAACATTCTTAATTATTTGTTTTTTTCCAAAAATTGCAATTGTCTTTTGGTATTGAATGAGAATATGAAAAATGAATGAGAATATGAAAAAAAAGACAATAATTGAATGAGAATATGAAAATATTAATAGAATGATAATAAGAAAAATATTTATTCAATGATAATAAGAAATCGGAAGACAATAATTTTTTATAAATGAATATTTTACATGGACAATAACAATAGGTGAATACACAAAAATCACAAGATCATTTTGATCCTATAAAAATGGATTTAATAAATTAAGTATGATTTTTTATAAATTTATCTTAAAAAAATATCATAAATTAAAAGAAAATAATTATATTTAATATTATGACTTAATACAAGAAAAAAAATACTTAACTCCTTCTAATAAGAATTTCTGATGATTAATTTTGATTTCAAACTAATAGATAAAAAATATTTATTTAATATTTGATCTAAATTATCTTAAAATAATTGGAATATTCTTACATTACCAAAATATAATATGGTATAATCCATATTTTTTTTAATTTTCTTATATATGTAATTCATATAAATACTTATTAATAAAATGTTAAATTAATTAATTCAATTTTATTTTGATTTTCAAATTTGTTTTTGATTTAGAGTGTCAATTTTATAGGCAACAATAATTTGCTTCTATAAAAATTGTTTCAATCAATTAAGTATGATTTCTTTTATAAATTTTTTAAGCAAAGATATCATATACCTGATAAAAAATGATATATATTATTATTACATGATACAAATAAAAATAAAATTGACATGAAAAAATGTTAGCATTTATTTATGATAAGATGTTAACATTTATTCTAAAAGTTGATACATATATTTGTTTTTATTAAAAAACATGAGAAAATTATGATTGATGAATAAACAAATTTTTTTATGAAAGACACAAATTTATTTCTTTTTTATATTTAAAACAAAAGGCCAAGATATCAACTATTATATATTTATTTACTATTTATAAAAATATTATATATAAGTAGTGTACATCCTCATATTTAATTCTTTAAAAAAAACTTTTAATATATTTAATTGAAAAAAAATGGGTATATGAATTTCACGGGAGAGTTTAAAATTGGGATTGCAATTTTCTCACGATTTCACAGGAGAGTTTGACTACGATTCTCTCATATAAAAATTTCACCAAAAATAAAGTGTCTTCATAGTTCGGAGGACCATCTTAAATTCCAATAAATTAAATATATGATTCACTCAAGTTCAATGGAGAGTTAAAAAAGGATTAGGATTTGATTTAATTCATAAATTAAATATGATTTTTCAATTTATTTATTTCAATCTAAATTAAAAATTAACTACACACAAATAATTATAAAATGCATTAAATTATTACGTGCCAAATATTTAAGTTCCAATTAAATTATTACCATTTTTATTATGTGACTCTTTACGTGCCAAATATTTATGTTTCAAATAATTCAATCATGCTTTGTTTCTTTTTCCAATTTAATTAGTTTGATTCTCAATGTTAATGGTAGCTAACAAGTCTTAAATGCATTATTACTTTAAAATTAATATATAATAATGATAATATCTCTAAAAGTTATTTATGGCTAAAAAAATTCACACGATTAACTTTTTTTTTCCAATCCTAATTTATTTAATAAAATATTAAATAGTTTTATTTTATTTTATCGCAATAAAGGACCCAATAGAGGTAGATTTTAGTTGTAGTAGGTTTTAGTTGTAGGTGATAATAATTAATAGTCTTTTTTAATTAGAAGTTTGAAGAAAATGTCATTGGGAATATGTAGTTTTAGGTGATAATAATTAGTCTTCTTTTTTAACATTTGCAATTATTAATATTTTTTAAGAAATAATTGATCTACTATTATAATAACTACTATCATAATAAGAAAATCGATGTCTACCAAAATTAATTTCATGTCCAAGTTTAAACAAATATTTTAATCCGATTTTCATGCCTTCAATTGTCTTTTTTTCATCATCAACTCATATTAGCATGCCTTATGTCTTTAATATTTGACAATATCTAAAAACAATCATTATTTCTTTTGCATGCTACAAGTTTTCCAATCAATTCCAATATCTAAAAGTAATCATTACGGTTAATTAATCATAAAAAAGTGAAATTTATATAACTCTCTACCTTCCATTCAATATCAACAAATATATAGTACTTGACATAATTCAAATTCAAATAGAGGAATCAATATAAAATAATTGTAAATAAACATACAAAAAAGATTTTGTAAGATTTTGTATAGAATTAAAAATTAAAAATTAAATGCATATAACACCTTTCAATACGCATTATTGTATCTTTCCCATTGAAAATAGTTGACATTACTTCTAATTTATATTCATTTCTTTAATATCTATAAAAAAAATATTTGACATTAATTCTAATTTATATTCATTTCATTAAATATATCAAATATAAAGAAAGAGTTGGTATATAAATCTTTTTCTGTCAAGATTATAAATAAAATTATACGTTATTTTTTATTTAATAAATGTTCTATTTTTGTTATTAGATATGCAATTTGAATTAAATATTTTTGCTGTTTTTATTTCATTACATTAGTATTTTTGATTCGGTATGAGTAGCTAACACAAATATGAGAATTTAACGACATATATGTGATAAGTAACATTAATATTAATAATATACATCTTTTGTACAAATATTTCTTTGGTAAATCAAATTAAATATATATATTTAAAGTTAAATAATGAGATTTAAATGTGTTGCATTGAATTATAATATGTCATTTCATTATTTTTTGTTTCTTGACTTATATAGATGTTATAAATTTTTTTGCAATTTTTTATTTTGATAATTTGAATTTGCAATTTGAATCATGCTCATAAAAAGGCGGGTAGACATACTAGGGGTGGGAGCCCATAAAAATTGTTGATAATGTGCGTCTGCGGAAAAAAATGCGGGTAGACATACTAGGGGTGGGAGCCCATAAAAATTGTTGATAATGATAGTACATAATAACTACATTATCTCAATTTTTATTTATTTTTTTACTTTTTATCAAGAACTATATTTTTTTAGAGTTAAAATTGTAATCAACAATAATAATTAATTATCTCTAATATTATTTTAATTTTTATCCAACATAAATATCATTATTGAAAACAACTACAAATTGATAAATTAAATTAATATTGATATGATAATCATCATTGAAGAAATTATTTCGCTTAATTAATATATATTTTAATATAATTCTTTAACCATAACCATATTATATTTATTTAATATTTATACCGACTTTACGTGACCCGTGCGGGCGCACGGGTCCTTTACTAGTAGCCTTAGAAAGGAAAAACTACCTTCGTTATATTAACATTAAAAGAATGTGTAAATTTTCCTACGCGAAACTAATTTTCTTTTTCAAATCACTCCATAGTAATAAGTGGTCAGTGTCTAAACACCTAAAAAAGGCTGCGTGGCCAACTTACCATGTCGTAAAAGATTCCTTGAATTTGTAGTTCAATGACAAAAGTTAACCTATTCAAATTTCTCTTGTCCTTCGTTTTCACGAGGAGAAAAACTTGGCTTTGTTCATTTGTTGAACGATAAATCAGTTCTCCACATACATATTGTTTGGACATAAATCATCTTCCAATTATTTCTATGATAAGACATTATGTTCTGTCTCATTAAAATTTACGATAACCTATGAAACACACATGATACACAACCTTGACACTTTGCATTTTCAATTGTGGATATTCAAACAACTCATCTCACTACGACACAAAAAATGCTAGGTTGTAACAAGGCAAAAAGACTATATTTCTTCGTTCGGTTAATAATATAGTCTATTTTCGAAAAAATGAATTTTTTTTTTAAAATAGGCTATATAATATAATATCTTTTCTCATCCATACACATAATTAATTAATCACTTAAACTTAACATACATGATACACCACCCACTTAGGACAAAATATTAACCGAGTATGAAACCATCAGACCGAGTACAAATCCATCATTTTCATGCAGAACTTCAAAATTTATCCATCCCCACATTTCTTGAGTATTACAGCTACCCCGAACCACGTTGATTCACATTAGAGTATGTTTGAATTAATGATATAAGATGGAATTGAATGACATTGAATGGTAACTAATGAGATTTTATTGTTCGAGTTTCATTCTAATGACAATTTTAATAATCTAATTTAAACCATTAGATTAGAGATTAAATCTTTTCAAACTTTCTCGTTACAAGTGAATACTAAGCAACTTCCACACAACAAAAAATCCTCTAGCAGAATGCTTTATCTTTGGAATCTCATACTTCGACACGATTTCCATTTGAATTCTCTCTAAGGATAAAAAAAGCAACCATTAGCTTCAAGACTAGAACCTCAAATCCATGTGATACCTGTAGACAACTGGGAGGGAAGCAGTGCTTCTTCATGCTGAAAGCGGAAAATAAATAAAAAAGAAATTTTATTTCATACAAAAAGTTAAATTACAGAAAATGGTATTAATTGGTTAATATAGGCTCAATCTTGCAAGTTTTTCTCCATGCTGCTTTTCTCCATCAACTATGTTCCTTTTATCCTGATTTCCCTCCATCTCCTCAACCATACCACCTTGATTTAGTCGTTGCTGGATTTTTTCTCTAGTAGTTTCTCGTCTTGTTTCACGGCTGAACCTTGGTATGTTTGCGTAAATTTTCCTTGACCCAATGATAATGTTGTCAAGTTTTTTAGCCATCAACTTTTCATCCATGACATTGAAGAATCTTGCAAAACCAAATCGTTTGCCTCTCTTGTCTCTTCTCGGTGGTATGATAACTTCGTCTATCTCACAAAACTCCTTGAAGATCATGTACATTTCCTTGGCTCCGAAGTCTTCTGGTAATTCCGTGAAGAAGAATTTACTCGTTTTGTTATTCTCCGTTTAGTCTTTGTTTCTTCCTTTGCTTGTGTCCCATGCATGCTTTCTCCCGTCCTGATGCTTCTTACCTCTCGTGACCTAAATCCATTCCTTTGTACTATTCTTCGTCTTATCATAGATCATGGTGAATAGCTTATGTTGAGCTTAGGATTTGATTATATGTGTTTGGTGGTTTATGGTTAGGATTGATTGTTTGTGAAAAGTTTTAGAGAGAAATCAGACCTTCTTTCTCTAACATCTCTTTTGACTACTCCTTGTGTACTTACTAAGAATTATAATACATAAATGTCATCCATGTCCCTAATTGAAAATTTGTAATACTAGTTCATGTAATAAAAAGCGTAGTACAAGTCTTCCTTCTTTTATCTGAACCGTTTAAGGAACCAACTATTGATTAGTATAGCTGATAAAATGGATTTCAAATATCAGATCCGACTCACAAATTTATTTTGCAACTCAACCAATAAAACCATGCTGGCATAGCATCTCTTATAATTAGCAATATATAATGCATTTTAGCGATTCCAAACTTATGAAGCCAAATACATAATGGTAAATACACTTACAAAATGCAATGGACAAGACAAGATTGTGTTGCATCTTCAAATGCTTTGTTTGAAACCAACCCACTTTGCAACAACCTGTGCTTTCCATAAACTGATTCAATAGCACAGTCGTTTCGTTTCATCTAACAAAGCACATTTTGGGCAACAACTACAAGACCGAGTATTCGAGTCTGCCAGTGAAGCCTTTGAATTCTGAACTCTTTGCCTGCTCCTACATCATATTATCTCACACAAAGCCACCAAGCAATCAAAAAGTGGCAAATAATTTCACTTGAAATTACTCTGCAAAAACATAAATTCTTAGACTTAGTAGTTAGTACTATCAAATGATCATCATATTCCCAGTTCAAATTCAAAATCTCACAAGGAAGTTTGTATTGTGCAATTAAACAAATATTATACAGTATATTGTATCACTCTCAAAATTAAAACACTATTTTGTAAACTAAGACTGAAAATTTGTGAAGCCGGGTTATTCTTTCAGTTTTCTTTATGCCTGTGATCACCTGAACAGAAATATCGGAGACATAAACTACTCTTCAGTAATTT
Source organism: Vicia villosa (assembly GCF_029867415.1). Taxonomy (NCBI): domain Eukaryota; kingdom Viridiplantae; phylum Streptophyta; class Magnoliopsida; order Fabales; family Fabaceae; genus Vicia; species Vicia villosa. Next base: position 160,587,630 of record NC_081183.1, read on the forward strand.
TAGTAACAGTTTAAAGTCCCTGACTGAGTAGCCCAGTGGTTCGGGTCTTGATACTGAAGGAATCATGTGCAAGAAGGTCCAGGGTTTAAATCTCTGCTACTAACATTCCCCCCTCCTCCGAACAAACTAACTTGCCTATAAACAAAAACAGTTTAAATGTTAATGAGTTTGTTTGGATGGGTAAAGAGGCCAGAGTAGACTTAACAATCAATGATTTTAGTCATAAAATTAAATATGTATCAGCAGCGGTAGTAAACTTTGCCACATTTCAAATCCGCTGCATAATCCAAGCTATAACCAACAAGGATTTATATTTTATACTATTAAATTTCTACGGCAACAGAGAACTTTGCGTTAATCTTTTCCATCTCATCGACCTCTTTCATCAATGGCTAATTAAGACATATACAACAACACAGGAAAAAGGTGCCAAAAACTTATATAACCCTACAATAATAACAGTAACCATTTATACCACTAGGTAGGGCCAGCTCTGTGAATCAATCAATGTCACCGAACTCTACTGAAAAACAATTTTTTATTAAACCATTTAATGACACGTCTTCTAATGCTTCAAAATAGAGCATTCTCTGGATTTCATTTTCCCCCTTTAATTGAACTATATTTCCCTTCATACACAAATATACGATGGCATTAATACAAATTCAAGTCAGCCCGAGATGTTCTCGTCAAATGGAGCCTAAATATTCAAAGTCTACAGAGAAGAGAATCTTACAAGTTACATAGGTATTGTACTGAATAATACCATTCTTACCCTTGAATAAACATGCAAAAAAAACTTTGATAGGTACTAATTTACTATCAATAGGGAACAACAGAGTATAGCTCTTCACTAGGGGAAAATCTAAAATCTCTCTTGATAACACTGAAAAGTAAAAAAATAAAGATAGAAACATCTACAAATCTGAGGGTCTGCCAACCTCCCTCTGCCCAGAGACCCTTAAAACATTCGGACAATGTCTTACCAAAAACTCCCACTCTTATCTCCTAATTTGTCACAACTACACAGGCATTCCACTATGCTGCAAGTGAATCGAACAACTTACCAAATTTGATTCTCTACTTCCCAACCTTGAAGAAGAGAGGTCTTAGTAGTTAGTACTAAGGGGTCAATCAACTAACGGTAACAGCTAAAACCATAGTAGAAAAAAGGAAAAACAGTTGTAATAGCGATAGCACAAAGCTATAGATGAAATGAGAATTCATACCGGAGGGGTCAATATTGGCTTTGCAGTTGTTGAAGATGCAAAGAGCAGTTGTTGCATATTTTGAATAAGGTCGCACCTGTATCGAAAAATCCACAACGAAAATGTCACTCAAACCTTGACCGTTATGGAAAATAAGAGCGAAAGCTATGTCACTTAAAACAAGCAACAATATCAAATATGATTGTATATACGAAACGATTAGGACATGGGCTTCGAATTTAATAATAATGCAGTTGATCAAGAAAAAGAAAATATCTCATGCAGTGCAAATAAATGTAAGGTGACTTCTATTTACACCCATGTCAACAACCATAACCATCTAACTACAATAGAAATAATAACTTTTGGCATATAAAAGAGCACTTTGATTACATGAGGCCATTAAAGCTTATGAATAAGTAGCCCAAAAACAATATCATAACAAACGATTCATAAATATTTACCAAAAAACTTACAGTTCATTAATACACCTATTTCGTTCTTCTGGAAGAGAATTTTCAAGGTCTGATTGAAGTGTCATTAAATCTGAATGAAGGGCTGATATCTGTTGGACAATGCCTGGTGCTGATACGTATCTCGACAGTGCAACTTGAGTATCTGGGAAAAAGGTAAAGTAACAAAGAAAATGCACAAGACAGCTTATAAGAAATCTGTGAGATCATTATAACTTGAACAAATCATAATAGTTTGATAAATGAATCCCTACTTGAATAAGTTTTCAGCAAGTCTCTAATAGCATGCAAAAAATGATCACTGTCATGTACTCCGCAGGGCCAACGATCCGGCAAACCATCAAATAAAGTTTAAAAGATAAAAGCAGTGAAGTAAACTGTAAGATTTTGAAACTAGGGACAAAAAAGAAATATAAGGAATACCAAGATAGAAGATATCTTAATAAGGTATATTCCAGGGCATTGGTGACAAAAGACAAAAGGTAAAGTTATTTACTAAACTATACTTGTCATAGCATTATAAGCCACCTTCCAACTATTTTAAGGAAGGGGTGAGTGGAGAAATTGAACTAGAATGTGACACTGAACTGAAGCAATAAAGAAAATAATAACAATAGAATTAAAGAAAAAAGTGCAATGGAAAATAGTAAGAAACTGTACCACTCGATCCTCTGTTGCAGACAAGTATGCTTGCAGCTCAGACTCAATAAGCTTAAGCAAGTAGTATGCTCCAAGCATGTTGTACATACCCTGTCGGCTGTCATCATAGCAGTCCAAGTAATGATATTCTTTTGAGGCATTGCATCAAATAACTTCTCTAAAAAAAAAACTTCTCTGCACTATTTAAGTCCCTATTTTGAATGAAACCCGTAACCATTGTATTCCACGAAGGCATATCCCTCTGAGGCATTCTCTCAAACAACTTTAAAGCCTCATCCAACCTCGCATTCTGCGCATAACCCGCAATCATTGCATTCCAAGAAACCACATTACGAACCGGCATCCTATAAAAAAATTCCCGAGCATCATTAATTCTTCCATTCTTCAACAAACCCGCAACCATAGTAGTCCACATCCCTTTCCCGCATCTTATTAAAAAGCCTTTGTGCATCATCAATCCTCCCCGAATGCGCCAAGGCCGTCATGATTGTATTTCAAGAAACCACATTCCTCTCCAGTATTCTTCTAAACAAATCCAAAGCCTGTTCAGTTTGACCATTCCGCGCATACCCATCAATCATGGTATTTCAAGACACAACATTCCTAATCGGCATCTCATTTTTTTTTTTTATAAAAGCTGATGGTTTATAAGTACCACCAACTTGTTTACAAAGAAAATACTACATTGCTGCTGCCAAGGATCGAACCCTGGACCAACAGCCTACACCCGCTCAGTCAGCAAGTGCCAACTGAGCTACCCCACCCGCCCCTAATCGGCATCTCATAAAACAACCTCTCAGCCTCCTCAATTTGATTCATCTTAACGTATCCACTAACCATAGCAGTCCAAACAATCACATTCTTCTCCGCATCCAATCTATCAAACAGCTTCCTTAATCATGCCAGCCTTGATATACCCACTTATCATTGTAGTCCATAAACAAACATCCCTTTCAGACATTTCATCAAACACCTTGCATGCTTCGTCTATATTTCCTTCTTTATAAAACGACGCGTTTCCAAAACCATAACACAAGTAAATATCCCAAAATCAAATCCCACAACTTGAGTGGCCTCTGAGTTAACGGTTTTATCATCTGGCGGCGATCGTATAGAAAAACGGCATAAAACGGCATCGTATAGAAAAACCCTAGCCTCTCTTAATCAAATCAAATAACCCTCCTCGTCTTCTTCATCTCCTTTCTTTCTCATAACCCTAACAATGAAGAAACTTTCTTTCTCCTTCCCTTCTTCAAAATCTTCATCCAAGTCAAACAATTCCGTCAAACCCTCCCAAACCTTCGGCGAAGATTCTTCCACCAATCCACAACATCTTCAAAAACACTTAATCACCGAATTCGACCCTTCCAATCTCCAAACCCTAGACCCAAATCCCAAAACCCTAATTCCCCCAATTCAAAACCAATGGCGTCCCTACAAAAAGATGAAGAATCTCGATCTTCCCTTAACCGATTCGCACTCCTCCCATTCCCTCACTTTCGAACCGGATACCACTTCGATCTCCGATCAAGCTGAATCTGACAAGTCATCTTACGGGCTTAATCTCCGTTCCGCGAATTCCGAAAACAAGTTACAGCAAGTTGACGGTGATGCTCCGCGGCTCCGGGTTCCGATTGAGGTTAACATGATGCAGAAGTTTAAGGAGGATATGGAGAGGCTTCCGGAAGATCAGGGGTTTGATGAGTTTAAGGATGTTTCGGTGGATGGTTTTGGTGCGGCGCTTTTGGGTGGGTATGGATGGAAAGAAGGAATGGGGATTGGGAAGAATGCTAAGGAGGATGTTAAAGTTGTTGAGGTTAAGAGGAGGACTGCTAAGGAAGGTTTGGGTTTTGTTGCGGATTTGCCTCCTCCTACTTCGAAGAAAGGCGAAAGGAATGGGAAGGTGGAGAGTGAGAAGAGGAAGAAGGAGGAGAAAGTTGTGAGAATTGTCCGAGGTAGAGATGTTGGATTGAAGGCTAGTGTTGTTGGTAGAATTGGGGATGATGTTCTTGTTTTGAAGGTTTCGGGGAGTAGTGAGGAAGTTAAGGTTAGGGTAGAAGATGTTGCTGAATTGGGTTCTGTTGAAGAAGATAGGTGTTTGAGAAAGTTGAAGGATTTGAACAAGGTTAAAGACCGTGAGGAGGAAAGAGGGTCTCGTAGTAAGCATCGGAGGGATGAGGTGAAAGAGAGGAGAGTGGATGGTAATCATGGTGGTAAGGAAGAGAAGGGGAAGAAACAGGTTCCTTGGCTTACAAGTCACATTCGGGTTAGGGTGGTTAGTCGAAGTTTTAAAGGGGGGAGATTTTATTTGAAGAAGGGTGAGGTTTTGGATGTTATTGGACCTACTACTTGTGACATATCTATGGATGAGAGTAGGGAGATTATTCAAGGGGTGTCTCAAGATATGCTTGAGACGGCTATTCCTCGACGAGGGGGGCCTGTTCTTGTATTGCATGGGAAACATAAGGGTGCCTTTGGGAGTCTTGTTGAGAGGGATTTGGATAGGGAGATTGGTATTGTTAGGGATGCTGATACCCATCAGATGCTCAATGTCAAACTTGAACATATGGCAGAGTATATAGGGGACCCAAGCTTATTGGGACATTGATTCTATTGTATCAGTTGCAGTTTAAAACTTCCATATGAAGAAACAAATTTACAACTATGTGTTTTGGAAATCTCTAATGCTTTTTCTTGTTTTTATTTAACACACTGAGGTAATTTTAAGGATGTTATGGTTGTGAACTTTGCTGTTTGTTGATGTTGAACATGATATTCTGTTTTGCATTAAAGCTTTTATTTGTTACGGATGGTTTTCCTTTATTGATTGAACTGTACTGAATGAATAATAGATAGCCTTTGTAGGGAAAATATATTTGCCTTGTTTCATTACATAGCAATAATCTGTGCAAAAATTTGGCATTTCTTCTTATGTTTTAAATAGGTTGTATTATATTAGCACTGTTTAATTGGGAGTTGGGACTTAATTTCATTTTGATTTCCACGCCCATGTTTTTATCATTGCACTTGTTTGTGGTTTATTCGAACTCCAATTGATCTGTGAGCACCTTAGTGGGTTTTCCACTTCCAGTAAGTAGAGCTGTGCATGGATAGATTAAATAAATCCTAGACATGTATGTTTCTTAACCATTTAACCCTTTATGCAGATTAAATTTTAAAACCAAACCACATTATTCATTTTGCAGTATATATCATTTGGTTGCAAAGTGATTATTGAATGATGGATGATACATATGACAAACTCAATATCATCCAAAGGGGACCTTTTTTATTTGAGAGCTTGGACACTCATTTTGAGGCAGTGGGGGAGGGCTTCCTTGAACAGCTGATTAGTTGGAACTTCTTTGAAAGACCAGAAAGTTCTGACTGCAATTCACGAATTACATGGAAGCAAGATATTGAATATCAGTGATTTGAATATAGATGTCCAGTTTTGCAACCGGGTTTTCATAATCAATCCATTCTCACCGAATTTACAATGAAATGAGACAGTTATTCTGTGAGCTAATAGCCTATTTCTTAAAATTGATTATAGATATAGTTGTTTGTTGGGGTTGGGAAGTGGTTCTCTCCTACTAGTAATACATTGGATACTTTGTCTGATTCATGTGGATGAAAAGGATGGTTGAAAAGTCGTCAGAATTCAGATAAATTGAAAAGGACATATTTGAAAACTTGTATGGTTTGACATCATTATCTAGACTAGAAAGACTGATTCATTGAAAATTTTAATTCTGTTGTCTTTTCATTTAACTAGCTTTCTTCATGTCATCATATCTTACTTTTGTAAATTTGCCTACAATACCTTCTCATTCTTTAATGTATTGATAAAATATAGTGAATGATACCAACAGAGAAGGAAAATAAAGCAGTTTGAGTTGAACTTGAAGTATGCTATTCAGTCACTACTACACACTTGTATAGCTGATATATCACTTGCTGATTCTAGGGATGCATGTGTGTACGGCTGTATTTTGATTGGTTCGTCTTGTTTATTCGTTTTCCTTCGGTGTGATTCTTTGTTACAGTCATATCTATAAATTTTCTCAGCTGAAGTGAACCCTGTTTACAGGTATCCTTTCCCTGGTTTTAGAAAATCAGCTTTCACAATTTTGAATCCCAGATCTCAGTGTTGGATTGAGAACTTCACGATTCATATCTATCCCTTGCTGCATTATCAGCCAATATATCTTGGCATTTTGACTGTTCAGTTTGTTATTTGTTTTTATATGTTTCCTGTTTAATTTGTCCATATCTCTTTTCAATTCTGGTGCTTTTAGCTTTCAATTTTCTTGGTCACTTTTGCTCGTTACTAAATGCATGCGTAAAATTTCCGTGTGCAGTCTGAATTAGTGTTGAAGCCCCTTTTCAAGTTCCCTGCAAAAGTAGAGCTAGTCTGGTGATTTCAAAGGCAGCTTAGAGCTGAGTCAGTATATATTTTTAAGCCCTTGACTCATTTTGCTAGGAATGGTCATGTATTAATCCTTTTTCATTAATGATCTTTCTTTTTAACTGCAAATTTTACTTCACTGTGTTTATTTACGAAGTTAACGAATTTTTCTGTAACAACCCAATTACTGAATCAAGGCTTGTGTTTCTTGTGATGTTTGATCGTAAATAACTGTTTTTGTTTAGGAACTAAGTGGTCATGCTGGTCCTTCTCAAAACGAAGAAATATATTATGATGCTAAAATCAATTCAAATTCTATTTGTCATGATGGTATATGATTAAGAAATATAGCAAATAGCTGTGGTTGTATACCACTATGAATGTGAAATTAATTTTGTACCTATCGATAAATCAGTATCACTCTATCATATTCATATGTCTTTAGAACCAAGGAAACTAAATAATTAAGTTAAGCCAAAAGTAAATATAAACCTAAATTTTTTTGTTTATAAAAAAAATGTTCAATTCAATTATATCTCACAGATTTTATCCTTTTGTTTATATCCTTTAAATTTCAAGAACGAACTTATTGAGGAACAGGAGTTGTTTCTCAGTGTGACTGATTCTGAACTGAAAATTAAACTAGGTTGATAAAAAATCATTCAAGAAATTTAAACTGAAAAAGTATAAGTTTTGACAAACCTTAGATGCTAAAATCTATGGTTAAATTTTACATGATATATTACTTACATTAAATTTTTGAGTATTCTCCTTATGAATTGAAAACAATGTCATATCAAAAGAATGAAGATGCTAAATTAATCTACTGCACACAATTTCTATAGTTAAAATAAAATGAATGAAGACCATAAATCTGCTACAATTTGAACATTGTCTTTCCTGTCATCTCCGATGGATCATGTTTTTTTTCGAGTTATAAAGGATTTGTGGTCTTTTAATACTCATTGCAGATGCAGGCGCATTGTTTCTACGACGAATTAATGTTATCCGCAACTCGTCTTTTCCGTTTCGATACTGCCCCTAGAGAGTTAATACCTCTTGTAGCCCTCTTTTCTTCATGCCAGTTATTATTCTGTTTTAAGATTCAATTTCAGAAATTAAAATCAACAAAAATAAGCAACTGAAGTTAGAGTAATGCAGTATGCTTGTGATGAAAAAAAAAAAAAACTAATGCAACTTTTTCAATGAATTTTTGAGGATTCTAAATTGTAAACCAATTTCAAAGTTTACATTTTCACACACCTTGAGATCTTTGGTGAATTCATATATGTCATTGTAGGAGAATATACTTGCTAAAGATAACGCGTCGATGCATTCTTTTTTCTGTTGAAAACTTTTGGCAGCATGTTCCAATTCCAACATGTCATTCCTCTTAAAAACAGTATATTTTCTCCCACATAAGCAAGTTTGTGGCAAAACATCTGAATTTATCACAAAAAGAAAGTTCATCTATCAATAACGCAAGCAACTGAAATAAAAATTCTCAAATTTATCGAATAGAATAATGAGGTTTTACCATGGAAAAGGCAAATTGGATAGGAATAGCATTTCTTGCACAACAAGTAAGCTACATAACAATCCCTATGGCAGATGCTGCATGTCAGAGAGGCTAATAATGTATTTGAAGAGCTCAACACATTTCTCGAACTGTTCAACCGCGATAGCGAAGTCCTGTAAAATTGCATAAGTTGCAAGAAAGACAGTACAATAGCACGATAGGACGACGGCATGTCTTCAAGTTTTTTCTTGGACCTTCTGACTTTTGAGGACTTGTAGATAAGCATTGCCTCTTTACAAAGAAGTTCTTCATAAGGAATTATCGGTAGCATTTTGAGATGGGCGTAACGCTTGCTAGCCGCAGCCCCTAGTGGAAACCAATCACCAATAGCAAAGTTTACAGCTTCTCCACAATTAAAACCTAAACACAACAAGGGAATGAATAAGTAACTATTGGCCATTTTTAGAATTTGCACTAGATAGGATTAGTATTTCTTGCATAACAAGAAAGCTACATAAACATCACAGGGAGAAGGTAAAAAGTAGCGGGAAGTGAAATTTTGTCACGTGTCATTACGGGGAGACTTTTATGAGAATAATAAATAGATGTCTCGATATGCCAAAATTGCTAGAACAAGAACCCTGGCTCAACAGTAAACAAATTCGAAGAAAAAAAAACGTAATCAGAGAACACCAAGATTTATCTAATCACAAAGTTTGGTCAATTGAGCCTATGTCTCCGACTGCAAATCGGCGACAATACCTTTCTATTATCCGAACTTTAAAATGTGTTTATATAAGTGGGAGGTATCTCTCGCTTTTCATGCCGATTTTGAGGGATTAAGTCGAGCTCGATTCGAATTCTAAATGTAAAGACATAATCACATAGGGAGAGAGATACCGTGACTAAATCCAGCATGATATGATTTAGGAAAGGTGACGACAAACTCTCCTGGCTTCTGCAGAGCCTTATAAACCGGAACATCGTTTTGCAACAAGACATTCGGAGGGAACATCGTTGTTTTATGCGATATAAATTGGAATGCACCATTCTCTCCATGTTCTGTTAACACTTTGTTGCAATACACATGGTTCAAAACAGTCTTTTCAAATTCAAAGGCTGCATAACTAGGAACACCATACCAAGTTTTGTTTCCACCAGAGTGATGATAATTTATACTGCAAGAAAAAATTATAAATTAAGATATCAATGAATAATTTCAAACAGTATTTAAAGCAATTCTAAAATGATTTACCTATACAAATAGTGATCTTCTACATGCCATGCAAACATACTGAACAACATCCCAATGTAAAGCATTGGATCAGTTACTCCCTAAAATTTCAAAAAAGAATTAGTGAAAAAAAAAAAAAAAGAATTATGAAAATTTGGATCAGATTCTGTTCCGAAAATTGTTTCCTTACTGGAATTCCTTTGTCAACTAAACGCAACGGTGACTGCGGTAGCCGCGCCAATTTCTGAAAAATATTAATCAAACATCAGTAGTTAAAGATTTTTAAGAATCATTAGTCAAAATCTGATAACTACTACGCGAAGTACGAATTTAGAAAGCATATGGTAAAATTATAAAAAGAAACCTTCAAATTGAATTTGCTTGTTCCAAGCCTATCATCAGGATCACATGAAAAGGCACTACCCTCAATGTTAACACCATACTCAACAGTTCCTTTCTCTCCATGTATCATTTCGTACCAGAACGCTTTTTCGACACTCGACGAAGAAAGATCTCCCGAACTGCCAAATCTATTCGAAAACGCCTTGTTTGCCAGCGCCTCGAATTCATGATACGTATATTTTCTGTCAGAACCAATTTCAAAAACCAGATTAATTGATTTTTTTTTTCATCACTTCAGATGGTTTAAAAAACTCAAAAACATAATATTTTTTTCACCTTCCTCTTTTAGAAAAAGTTATCATATCCTTCTCATTCCATTTCGAAAGACGAAGAGGCTGCACAATCGTTTCAAACTTGAAGTCCTTTTTCTCTTTCGTTATGACAATATCGGCTGAATTAGAAGCAGTAACTGGTGAAACAATTTTGCATATACCTGAAATATCAAATATGATAAAGAAAACATTCAAAACGCGGCGACGAAAAGAAAATCATCTATAATTAATCTGTGATCACATACCATATTTAGAAGCCTCAGGAGCAATTTTCTGTAGATAAACCAAAGGATTCTGAAATTCTTGTTCAGATGGATGATATATAGGACATTCCGGAATCATGTTTGTCCAATTCATCTCATCAAAATCAAGTTTACTCAATTTTCGAGTGACCAAACTTTTTCTTCTAACTTTGCTTCTTTTGTATTTGATAACATTTGTTGCACCCATTTTGTTTTCTTGTTATACAACAATCATCTTAGATAGTAGCATCTACTATTTCTTCTGCATGGACACCAATTTCTAATCTCCGAGGCTTTTTCTCCGAATCTAAAACACGTAACCGTCGAAAGTTAGTTAATTACGATGCTTAACATAACAGGAGAAATTAAATAAGAGATTATGTAAAATATTGATGAAATTAAGTGTAATGTAAATATTGTGATACAGTTCCATTTGATGTAGGAATACTTTCCAAATGATGATTATTGTATAATAAATGGCATGAATGTAGCAAGTAAAAGCTTAGTTAATTTAATTATCTTTCACTTAAAGGAAAGTTAGAGATTTATTGAGTATCAAACGTTACACTTGAAAACTTAAGAATCTTCAAGACAAGCTTTACTATTTCATATTTGTCTCGGTTTCCATTGTTGATTACACAAATGAATAGAGATGGAACTGTGGTTTATAGATAGAAAATTAACTATAATAAGTAGTTACCAGTTTTACAGTTTTATGTAGAAAACTGCCAAATATATAATTATTTAGAACAGTTATTTGAAATAAGTGTCAAATGTAACGGTGTTCTTCAAATTAACAAACAAACTATGTGTATTAATGAATCTGTCTCCAAAAAATAAAAAGTACTTAAATATCAAAGGCTTATATATAAAACAAGTAACCGTGTAGTAACTAATTAACTGCAAGGACGGAATACGATTATATGGCACTTTTGATTAAAATTTGCACTTTTAAATAGTAACGTACAGTAAACTGTGATGTTTTTTTGTTAATTTTTTAATTGTTCAGATGACAATAACTCTGGTACAAAATTCAATAAGGTTCGACGAGACATGTAATTTTGAATTTTGACAAAGGAGAGTTAAGGATCTGTTAGCTCAACAAAGTTTACATAAGGCATTGTGTGAGATGAAATCAACCGATATAGAGGATATCGATTGAGAAATGATGAAGGAGAAGGCCGCAGGATGGATTCACCTTTGTGTTTCAGATGAGGTGATCTATCATATCCTGGACCTAATGACAGTGGAGGAGATTTGAGATAAAATGGAGAGTCAGTATACGTCAAAGATACTGATGAACAAGTTGTTTGTGAAACAACACTATACAATAAGAAGATGGAAAAAGGATCTAATTTACAACGTGTCAATGTCTTCAAACTTATAATCATCAATCTAATGAGGTTTGGGGTGAAGATTGATGATAAAGATAAGACAATCTTGGTGTGCTCGCTACCAGGTTCTTATGACCACTTGGTGACTACTCTTAGCTACGGGGAAGACATTATCAATCCTGATTTGATTACAACTACATTTTTGTCTCTTTCTTCAACGAGACAAAATGTAGAGAAAGGAACTCAAGGCGATAATTTGTATGTGAAAAAGGGGTCAATATCGTGGGCAGAACAAGGGTAATGAAGGTTCTAGAAAGAAGATGTATAAATGCATGAATTGAAAAATGATTGAGTGTTATAGTTGCAAACAAATTGGGTATTGGAAGATGGACAGTCCAAACAGAAAGTAAGGGTCATCCAGTTCTGCAAATGTGGTTAAAATCGATGATTCTAACAATGAAGCACATATATTGTGTGTTTCATCCGGCAAGTGCACAAATATGTAGTTTCTTGACTCTGGTTTTTCTTACTATATGATGTCGCATTGAGAATGGTTCATTACAGTCATGTTAGATAATTTTGGATTTGTTTATCTAGGACATAACTGATTTGAATTTCAAGAGTTTCTGTGAAGAACATAGTATTTAAAGACATAACTTAGCTCGTAAGACACCACAACAAAATGGTATATCATAGAGAAAGAATAAGTTTATAACTGAAAGATCAAAATGTCTCTTGTTAAATGTTGGACTATCATAAGATTTTTAGGCAGAAGTAGTTAACATGGCGTCTTATCTATCAACAAGTGCCACATACTTCATTGGAGGGATGTTACCGAGGAGGTATGGACATGTAAATTTATTGACCTTGACTTAAGGCTATTTGAGTGTCAAACTTATGTGCATATATTCAATGAAGATTGATCCAAATTTGAAGAGTAATGTCTTCATCAATTATGAAAAAGGTGTGAAAGAGTTTAAGTTATGGAATTCGATTTACAAAGAAGATTGTAATAAGTAAATATGTTGTTTTTTATGAGCAGTTAATGTTGAAACAATAAGTTACAACATTTGTGTTAACACCTAAAGGAGGAACTTCAGAAGAAGAATCAGACATGACAGCTTTATTGAACTTTCTAAGGGTAAAAAGACCATCGGTTATAAGTGAGTGTTCAAGAGAAAATCAAGAGTATCATAAAAAGAAGGAAAAATGTTTAAGACTCGTCTTGGAGCACCTAGAGGGATTCAGTGACACTAGACATGATAAATTAAATTTTTAATTGAAGAGGCCTTTGTATTGTTTAAAGCAATCTCTAAGGCAATGGTAAAAGTGCTTTGGTTCATACATGCTTCAGATTGGCTACAAAAGGTGTGAGTATGACTTTTGTGTTTATGTTATGAGCCTTGATAATGAATCTTTTATTTTCTTGTTATTGTATGTTGATGATATGTTGATTGCTTCTAATCACTTACATGATATAAATGACCTAAAAATCATGTTGGGAAATTAAATTGACATGGAAGACTTAGGTGCTGTTAAGAAGATTCTTCGTATGGTTCTCTTAGAAAAGCTACGTTGAAAATACGCTAGACAAGTTTGACATGTGTAATTTGAAGGTTGTGAGTACTCTATTAGCAAATCACTGTAAGTTCTCATTGGATCAACGTTCAAAGATAGATGCAAAATCTTAGTACATATCAAAAGTTTCTTATGTCAGTGTTGTTGGTTGTTTAATGTATGTTATGGTGTGCACTAGACCATATTTGCTACAAGTTGCAAGTTAAGTTTGTAAGTTTATATCCAAATCAAGCAAGCATCATTCGAAAATAGTCCAATGGATTTTCAATTACTTGAAGGGTACAACGTGTTATGGTGTCATGTTTAGCAGGGAACAGGGTGATCCTTCAAGTGTAGAATATTTTGCTTTATATTATGTTGTTGATATGGATGATACAAGATATACAACAGGGCATGTCTTTACTTTAGCTGGATGACCTATTTGTGGAAATCATTGGTTCAATCTACATTGGCCATGTCGACAACTAAAACAAAGTACATGTCATATATATTAAACATATAAAATCAGACGAGTTTTTACTTATTTTTATTGTTTTTTAAAATATGGCATGTTAGATTATGTTCCATACTAAAATCAGAATTTGATTGGTGAACGATTCATGTCAATTGTAATAATGGACTCATTCTCCCTTTTATACGGTAGCATTTAAATAGTAAGTCAGTTATAATTTCTCGTTAATCTAACAACAAGAGATGCGGAAATCCGTTCGATTGATCTTGGGTTGGGATTACTTGCTTTTTTGTCTATGATAGCATATATGTCCAGCCCACAGTCTGGTCAGCCATTTCGCTTCTTGGGTCTTAGTTATTGTATCTTCTAGACGACTCAAAACAGTTTAGTTAATGTTGTATTTCATATTAAATTATTTATATAAATAATTTGATTTTAACTTTAAATATTTTAACAAACTAATAAGAAATGAGATTAAGTTTTATTTTAATATTTAACATGATATTTTAAAGAGTTTGACATCTTATTACAATTATATTTTACAATAATATATTTTCATACACCAAAAATTTATAGTTTATAGTTTTTTCTTTTTTTTACCAATTTTAAGTTTAAAAAATGACATAACAATAAGATTTATAAATACGTAGTTTTGTTAGTTTAAAAATTAGAAAAAAAATAAAATTACATACTAATAACCCTCAGCAATATATTGTTTTTCCAACCCATCTTTTATTAGATTTAGTTGTAATTTATGTGAGTGTCACTAATTAAATTCATGATTTTTATATAATTTAGTGGGATCATTTTGAAAATAGAATAACCCATTTAAATTCCACATTATGTTAGAAAGAATAATCTTTACAAAAATATCTTTGACTATGCTACATTATTTTGAGAAAGAAAAAAAAAAAAAACTAGATTTTTTCTTACAAAAAGAAAAAGTTAGAATAGAAAGCAAAATATCTTGCATGGTTGTTGTGTTGTGGGACATGCCATGATATATAGAAGCCGTGAATCATGAAACTCTCTAAGGTACGATGATGTCTTATCCTATTGTTGCCTCACCTTGTTCTCAAACTCAAACCATAAACATGGCTAGTGTCTCATCTTCATCTCTTCCTTTCTTCACTCCTAAAACTTCAAATCTCTACAACAAGTCTTGTTTTTCTAAATCCAATTTCTCTACTCTCACATGTAAGGCATCATCATCATCAAGTTTTTCATCTTCCATGTTGGATTTTGACTTGTATGATCTTCTAGGAATTGATAGTTCGTGTGATCAGTCGCAGATCAAGACCGCGTATCGATCTCTTCAGAAACGATGCCATCCTGATGTTGCTGGTCCTTCTGGTCATGACATGGCCATCATTCTTAATGATGCTTATGCCATTCTTTCGGATCCATTCGCACGCCTCGCCTACGATAAGGTCAATTAATTTCTCTTATTTCTAGTTTATGGTTACAAGATATATAGTACTAGTTTTGTCCTACGAATTAGTAGTCGGAGAAGTAGACACAATTGGCCGAACACTCTGATCAAATCTCATGTATTTTTTGTTTGCGTCTTTTGTATCTGTTTACTTTTAGCTATTTGGTTGCTTATAGTATAAGAAAAATGGTGTAGGAGCATGCAAAGATCACAGAATTCAAAGGCTTTACCGGAAAACCAACATATTCGGTATGGTGTGGTTCAGAAAGTGAGGAGAAGGCTGTATTTGTTGATGAAGTAAAATGTGTTGGATGCCTAAAATGTGCTTTGATAGCTGAAAAGACTTTTGCTATAGAATCAGTTTATGGAAGAGCTAGAGTTGTTTCTCAGTGGGCTGATTCTGAACAGAAAATCGATGAGGCAATACAAGCTTGCCCTGTCAACTGCATTTCGTAAGTGTATGCGCTCGTGCGTGTGTGCGTGCGTGCGTGTTTTATCTGATTAATGAGATATAATTTTTTTTTCTTTTGAATAAACTAGAGTTGTTGAGAGATCCAACCTCGCTGCACTAGAGTTCTTGATGTCGAAGCAGCCACGCGGAAACGTAAGAGTAGGTGCAAGTAATACAGCAGGTGCTCGTGTCTCGAACATATTCGTAGACGTGGAGAAGTTTCAGACTAGATTCCAGCAGACAATGGAAAAAGCTTCAAAGTACTCTAAGGTTAGTGCATCTTAAGAAAATGCTTACGTAACCTCGATCTCCCAAACCGATATTTATGTCAGTAGATAAGTTCAAATATAACAACATCTATTTTCAGGAAACGGATCTCCAAAGAGAATCAAGAATGTCGGCGATTCAAGCAATAAGATCAATTTCCAATTGGTTATACTGGCATCCGCATAGTGCGAGTGTTAACAAAAGCATAACAAGAGTTGTGCATAAACTACCTGATCCAAATCTTAACAAGCTTCGAGATGCAGCTGCGAAGAGAAAACTAAGAGATTCAAACAAAACCAACAATCAAACTCCTTTAAACTCGATTCATCGCGAGGAATATTGGACTCCATCAACTTTCGATCAAACTAGTACTATTACTAGTATTATTACTACTCCAACTCCAATCGAGAAGGCTTCGTTTGCGAAAGGAAAGAAACAAAGAAAGAGAAGTGATGTTGAAAGATATGAGAATGAAAAGAGTCCAATTAGATGGGGGTTACCAATTGTTACTTCATTGATTGGTATGGCTGGAGTTAGATTACATGAAGTAAGATCAACAGTTGAATTGAAAGAGCATTTAGGTGGTTCTCTTGCTTTGGAAATTGTTAACAGTTCTTGGTTGCAGTATGTATTGGTAGCAGCTACATGGTATATGATTGGATTGGTTGTTGTAGAATTTGTGGCCAACATCGGAAATAGAAATAGATAGAACCCGAACTCTAAGATGCAGCTCGTGCGGCCACATTTGCGGTTGCGATGATGGAGACACTCTACAACTGCTATATAGCAGCTGCACAGAACTATGGATAGCAGTATATAATAGATGAATAAAAGGTTAGTATAGAATAGATATACATGTAATATGAAGTTAAGTATATGAAGAAATATATGAATTCAGAACAGATGATGTATTATAAGGTCTCTCTTAAAGTATATACTTGTTTAACAGAATCAATTTATTCTGAATAAAGCAGAAGGTGTTCTTACAGCTTACAAAATTTTCGCAGCGTCTGAATGAATGTAATTTGGTTGACTTTAGATCTAAGGAATTTCAAATTTACAAATATTATTTTCCAATCAGACCATTGTGGTATCTAAATCAGCTAAGGGTTGGCTCAAACAAATTGTACCCCTTACTTCAAAATCTTAGTAAAAAAATCTTAATACCAAATAATTTCCAATGTATTGAATGAATAAACAAAGTGTACATAGTGATATAACCCAAGCTCCGTTTCATTCCGCTCTGCTCTCTTGATTTCATGATATTCAAATATAGCTTAAGGCTTTATTTAAATTGATGAAATCGGATGGAGCAGAATGAGATGGAATTGAATGATATTTTATTATTCGGGATTATTTAAAATCGAATGGAATTGAGATTATTTAAAATTTGCTTTATTTCATTCCGCTCCATTATAGAATTTTTTTTAAATAGCTAAGCTTTTAAAAAAAATTCCGCATATAACCAAATTTTCAAAATAATTACATAAATGGTCATTTTTTCACTATTTTAACACATTGTCACCACTTGCATTGGCGAATTGCAAATTATGGCGGTTAAAAACCCCTTCAAATCTTTTTCTTAAGACAAATCACACTTGCATTGGCGACTACACTTAAAATTTTAATTTTTGTTAAATTTGCGGCGGTTTTGAACCCCCACAATTTACAAAAATATTAAAATTTAAGTATAGTCACTAATGCAAGTGGCGAATTGCTCTTAAAAAAATATATTTGCAGAGAATTTTAAACCGTCACAATTTGCAATTCGCCAATTACAATGTGTTAAAATAGTAAAAAAATGGTCATTTATGTAATTAATTTGAAAGTTTGGTTATATGCGTAATTTTTAAAAAAACTTGATTATTTTTTAAAAAAAATTCCCATTTATACATAGGCTGAAATTTTTTTTTTTATCTTAGAAAATATTTATATCTGTATTTCATCATTTGCATCATCCACAACAACACGAAACACAAGATTTCAATGTCAAAATCGATTTCATCATCCTCCTATGAGATAAGAAAACGAAACCCAAATCCGAAATCATGTGCACTCTTGGTCATCGATATGCAGAACTATTTCTCTTCCATGGCATCCCCAATTCTCTCCAATCTCAACACCACAATCACTCTCTGTAGACGCGCTTCTATCCCCGTCATATTCACGCGCCACTCTCACAAATCTCCCTCCGACCACGGCATGCTCCACGAGTGGTGGTCCGGCGACCTCATCATCGATGGCACCGTAGAGGCCGATCTCATGACATCGTTGAACCGCAAAGGTAAGTAACAGTTCAACAACCTTACAGATTTCACATAAAAAAATCATCTTTATTATTTACGTATGGTGTTTGTGGGTGTTAGGGGATGAGATGGTGGTGGAGAAGAGTACATACAGTGCATTTAGGAAGACGGGTTTGGAGGAGAAACTGGTGGAGATGGGTGTGGATGAGGTTATAGTGACGGGCGTGATGACTAACTTGTGCTGTGAGACGACGGCGCGTGAGGCTTTTATTAGAGGCTTTAGGGTTTTCTTCTCCACTGATGCTACTGCTACATCTGATAAAGATCTTCATGAGGCTACTTTGAAAAATATGGCTTATGGTTTTGCTTACTTGATTGATTCTCACAAGCTTAAACTAGCCCTTGATTAAACCTTGAATAAAATGGAAAATGAAACCTTGTTACTAAATTTAAGTGTGAATTTAGTACTGTTATGTGGATTGGAGACACAATACGTTTTCATGGTTAATTTCAGCTATACTTTTTTCTATTATTTCTCTACCATTATATTGAAAGGGTATCAACTAATTTTATTATTAACACATTTATATTACAGGTGATGTAGAGGATTACTATAGTTCAAACTCAATTGATAGATCTAAAATCGATAACAACAACATCGTTGAAGTTCTAAGTTCCAAATTCCTCAACTCTCTACGAACTTTGGGTTTATCAAACCATCACATTAAGTTAAGATTTGTAACACCAATCATGCTAATGAGAAATATAGACTATTTAGAGGGTTTGTGTAGTGGGACATGACTTATAGTCACAAAAATGAAAATTCATGTCTTAGAAGCAAAAATTATTGGTGATAAAGTTCATGATAATATTATATATTTACCACACATGCCATCATAATTTTCATGGCCATTCAAATTGAATAAGAGACCATTTCCAATATTTATCTCATAAAATATAACCATTTACAGGTCAATAGGTCAATCACTTGACTTTGCTATGTACTATATACCTTTTTAGGTGGATTGGACATTTACATGTTTTCAATCAAAATAATAGTGTCTTGATAATGTATGATATCTTCAATAGGGAAAGCAATGTTTGTATAGACAAAAGCAGTGCTTTTGAGATCTGTATTGTGCACGAGATGTTTTCCGTTCCAATCAGATGTAGGATTTTAATGGTCTCGGTCTCAATATACAATTATGATAATATACTTGTGAGACGCAATTTTGGATTCTCGTAAGGTAGAACAGGACGGTCGATGATCTATACGTCGCACTCGACATATGAGAGCTACTTGTACAGGCGGCAGAGGGATGGATGAGATTTTGATGCTATGCTTATGGAAAGACCCTGAGTGGTCATGGTCGTGTGAGTAATATCAAATTTATACATTGTGGATGTTTCTTTCGTTCCGTCAGAGTATCAATGAATCTTAGTGTGTAAATGTTTGAGATAGGATTTACATGTGATTAGCGTTTCCTGGCCAACGCCTTATGTGGCTATTCCTTAACGTGACCATTGGAGATGCTGAAGGGAATTGAAGGATTTTTCTTGATGTAATCTCATTGTGGCTATGCCTTGAGCACTTAGTGAGCGTGTATGTAAATTAGGCGACATTTGAAGATTAACCGTAATAGCCATTCTTCATCGTCAAAACTATGTATGGGGCTATTAACAATCAAGGCTTCTCATTGGACAGATCGTACAACCTTGTGGTGTTCAGCTCTAGTTGTTCTAACTAAGACTCGAAGAAGGATAGAATATGAGAAACTTTTACCATGCATTAAAGAAGAACTTGGAACTAATCATCTCAATCGCCTGGGATTCGACAATCAAGACCAAAGGATTTAGCAAGAGTATATAGGACTCCACATGGACTTGTGTGGAAGTGAATACGCAACGTCGCTGTTAAAGATGAAAGTTATAACATGAATTTTCTTGGATTGGAGTAGTCCAAGGAACCAGAAGGAAATAATTGGGAAACCAATGGCCTACGTTGAGTAACTGGTGACGAGCTAGGTAAAAATTGAAAACGACGTATGACCAATTAGAGTAGAATCTAGTGATTTATGAAGCTACGTAGACTCCGTGCAAAGAAGTAAGGGTTGTAGACCTTGGAAGGGTTCACCCCCAAGTGTATCAAAAAGTGGCGTATTAGAAGATGCATGATTGTGTAATAACTAGGGTTACTAGTGAGGAGGCACTAGAACGCAAGTATATAAGAGGATCGTACAATGCAGAAGAGTTGCATCCAGGCAAAGTTGCATGATTATTTAAAGAAGGAAATATAAGAAGCATTGCATTCCGTTGATCGGAAGAAATTTAAGGACATATTTCAATTTAAGTGGGGGATAACACCCTAGCCTCTTAACACCAATTTATTTTAAACTTAAGAAGTTGTTGTGGGAACAATTGTGTGTTAGTGAAGCTAATGATCTTAATTATCTAAGAGTAGCTTGTCGGCAAATAATTCTAAGCTACAAAGGCAAAATAGTCTTTTCACTTAAAACTCTATTTAAGTGATTTGGTTCCATTTCCTCGCAATCTTCCTCACTACTTTCATGCTACAATCAGAACTAAGGAGAGCGGTAGTGAGCGAGACGTCCAAGATGGAGGGAGAGAAGGAGGAATTCTTGGTTAAGCATTCATTCCAGTTCTTTCCATGCATGATCCTTGGACTGCTCTTGAAGAAGGGATGGTTAAGAAAGCTTAGAATCAACAATTCAATATCTTTTCCTCTCAGATTTCAGTTTTGAAAGGTGAGTCCATAGGTAAGACCTTTGGGATGAGTTTAGGTTTATGAATTGGGATAAAGGGTTTGAGAGATTCATGAGAAACATGTAACATGTAAGATTCTTAAGCCCTAATATATTTATGCATGTTGGATTACGAATTGAATGAGGATATTCGTGGTTGCATGTAAGAAAATGGATGAATTTTGTATCGGGTTCGCCTGCTGTTGCTTGTGGTTTTTTGGGTTCTGTATGTTTTCCCCAGCGAGCTCAAGCTTTTCCTTGAAGGCCTTCATTTGTTGGCCTCTATTTTTTCTAGGAAGCTTTTCCTGGCGAGCTCTTGCCTCGCCCAGCAAGGAAACTCGTTTTCAAGATGAATTCCTTTCTTTTAGAGCTCAATTGGAGCTTGCTTTGTCTTCACCTAGAGAGCAAGCCCCACTGCTGCTTCGCTCGGTGAGAAGGCCAGTTTTTAGGTATGATTTCCTTCTTCCAGGTTTCTCCTGGAGCTCGCCTAGGCCTCGTCTGGCTAGTATCTGTTAGTGAAATTTTATGATAATTCCCTTGTGCAACTTTTGTTCCATAAATTGGAGTGGGGCGCCGTCTTTTGTGACATGTGACTACTATAATGCATTGTGACTTAGTGGAAATCGTGATGTTGATCACTTCTTGTCCTGTTCCCGTTTATTTTGGGATAAATAGTCCGATGTGGATGTTTGGATAACTTATTTGAGATGCTAGAATATGGAGTAGGCCTCACATATACTAGGTCATAAATCGCTTGCGGTTAACACACCTGAGCTACCGATATGGTGAACTAGTGGGGCCTGACGAGGCGTACACTCACTGGGAAACTTACCTAGCTTATCATTATGGTGGGCTCGTGTCGCCACTTAGGCATTGAAACTAGGTTACTCACCACTAGCGAGGTCGTGTAGCCATATAAGCGTAAATCACTTTGTGTCGGATCTGTGTCTGATGTACTCGCTAGTGCTTTCGCCTGGTGGGCTTGTGCAATCATGTAGGCGTTTTTGCACTCGCCACTAACACTCCAGCGTATTAATGATTGACGGGATCATGTCACCACTTAGGCAATGGCACTTGGTGTCGAATTTTAGTCCAATGTACTCGTCACAGATGGGCTTGTGTAGCCACATAGACTTAAATCACTTGGTGTCAGATTGATTCTGATGTACTTATATGATTCATCGTGCGATAAGCTTGTGAAAGTCTCTTGACTCTAGGCATTTGGTTACTCGTCGAGAGTGCTTGTGTGGCCTAGTAGGCAAGCGTAAACTACTCTAGTATTCTCTTGTGCATGGGTGCGAGTATGCATATGTGTGGTGCTACCTTTTATATGTATCGATGATCTTGGATTTGGTTAGTCAGGGACTCCTAGTTACTGTTGTGTGATTTGGTGATATTGGAATTGGATAGTAAAAGGACTTCCAATCCTATGCTATGTGATGTTTTTCATTCTAGAAATGGTAAGTAAGGAAACCCCGAATCGATGGTTGATATGTACATGATTATGCACCTTGTAGAGCCAAGATGACCCATAGGATAGAAGGACTCACTGAGATTTACTAATCTCACACCAATCTTATTATAAGTTATATGGTGAATATCATCGACTAATTTTTTTATAGTCTAGCTAAAAATGACATTTGTAAGACCTGTTGCCACACTCCATTGTAGCGCATTATACAGAGCCCAAGCTTCACACTCTGCTGGTTGAAGATTCATGTGACACCAATTTGTTCTATCCATAACAAAACTACCATTATCATCTCAAACACACATTCTACTACCCGGGAAAGCTTGTTGTTGAAATATGGCACCTTCTATATTACATGTAAAAGAAATAGAGGGGAGGTTCCTAATGAATACTTGATGAATGATTTAACTTGGTTTGAGTCATTTGATTATTTTGAGCATGTCTCCATGAGCTAAGCACTTATGTTGCTAGAATAATCACGCTTTAAACATAATCGTATTTGTCATATGAAAACTTTAGATTCCTCTTTTGCCAAATACCGCATGTTATCGTGGAGAACATGGATATCTGAGCATCATTAAAATGACTTAAAACCTACAAAAAACATCATAAAATCCTTAAGCTGAGAGCAACACATTATGTTAGGGAAACCACATAGAAATTTTCTACCAACATTATACAATATCAAGGCAAACAAGGAAAAGGTGCCAAGAATTCTTAGTATCTCAACCACAATGAACATAAGATGGAAGACAATCTACGCCTTGTTTTCGTAGATTCTCCCGATGTGAAAGCTAGTTTCTTCCTATTCTCCCCAAAAAAGTTTTTACTTTTGGTAGGATAGATAGATTCCGCAACTGTTTCCAGTTACCTGTGAGTTTTAAATCATCTCTATTGATCAAACACTTTGCACACACTCTATAGCCACTTTAACACTATACTCACATGTACAATTAAACTTCCATATTATTACATCTGCCTTATTTAATCTCAAAAAATGGATCTTTAAAATTTCATCGCATCTCTATGGACAAAAAGACATTTAATAAGTGCTTCGTTCCAATTACCTATAATGTGAATAATTAGGAGGAGTGTGTGAACCTAATAACTACCATCAGTACAAAGCCAAACATGTGACCAAATGTGAATAGAAGAGCCGTCACCAATCTTCTAAGAATTTCCTTCCTCCAACACAATTTGGGAAGTACTAATATACTACGCCAAAAATAACTAAGATTATGACCTCTACCCGGACCCAAGAAGTTCCCTTGAGGAAAACATTTTGTTTTGAAGACTCGAGAAACTATTAAATCTGGGTTCGATAAGAGTTCCCAACTTTGCTAGATTAAACCCATGGAGATCACGAAAACTCATGCTTCCCCATTCTTTGTGCACGGTTAATTTTTCCCAACTAAGCCAATTAATACCTCTTTTACCACCTCTAATAGAGCCCCGCCAAAAAGAGTTTATCATCTTCTGAATATCTTCTTCAATAGAGCCAAGTAAAAGATACATACTCATGCAATAGGTTGGAATATCCTGCACCACATCACAAATTTAAGAACTTCTTTATCTGCCTGTGAGATCATTTTACTACTCTAGTTGTTGATAAGCTTCCAAACCCTAACCTTGATGTAATGAAATAAGGCCTTCTTTCTTCTATAAATCATGGAAGAAAGACCCGAATACTTTCTTGTGCCAATACATGATCGAACACTAGGTTATTTGAGAGCCTGGTTGTATCTACTTCTAAGACAATCATGAGACATTCCTACTGAAGTAAATCTTTGATTTCTGCACGTTTATACTTTACCCTGAGGCATTAACATAAGTATTTAAAATATCATGCATCAACCTCGTTTCCTTATCATTCGCACGGAAAAAGAAAAAATTGTCATCAACAAATAAAGAATTATTAATGATATGTGCACATTGACAAATCTATACACCATGCGAGTGACATCGACTTTCAGTTTGTTTTAAGAGAGATGTAAGGCCTTCTGCACATAAAATGTACAAATAAGGAGATAAATGATCTCCTTTTCTGAGCCCTCTTCCTAAAATGATAGGGCCTGTTAGTGCGTGAGGCACTTTTAGTGAGGAGAGAATAGAGAGAATAAAAGAAATAAGGATTATATTAATGAATTGAATTGTACAAATAATGATACAACTATGACTATTTATTACAACCCAGATTGAGTTTGGACTTACACAACTTGGATTATATTTGATATCATTAGATTGGATTTGATTTAATATTATATTAATAATATCAATCTCAATAATTTCTCAACAAATCCCAATAATATCTCAATATACCCCCTATAATCCAAGTTGTCGAACAACTCTAAAAATAGTCAATATAAATTATTCCAAATTTCCTTCTCAAATTTAGGAATCTGTAGATCTTCAATCCTTTGATGAAAATGTCGGCCAACTGTGCTTCACTCGAAAAATTCCTGACTTCAAATTCACCTTGATTTACCTTTTCCCTCAAGAAGTGAAATCTAGCTTCGATATGCTTACTCCTTCCATGTAAAATTGGATTCTTCGCCAAATTTATGGCTGACTTGTTGTCAATTTGTAACACAAGAGGTTTCTTTTCTCCGACCTCCATTTCTTCAAGTATCAATCTGATCCAAATTGCTTGACATGCAGCATAGGACCCTGCTATATATTCAGCTTCACACGATGATAATGCCACCACATGTTGTTTCTTCGAACACCATGAAATTGGAGCACCAAATACTTGAAAGAAATATCAAGTTGTGCTTCTTCGATATTCCTTATCTCCAGACTAATCAGCATCTGAAAAACAAGTGACTTTTGCTTCTTCGTCTTCAGAATTTCGTCGAAATAGAATTCCATACTCTATTGATCCTTTTAAGTATCTTATTAGAATTCTTCTTGTAGCCTTCATGTGTGACACTCTTGGTTCACTCATGTATCTACTCACTAATTTGACAACGAAACCTATATCAGGTCGACTGTTGTACATATACCTCAGAGATCCCACAATTTGCGTAAACAAAGTTACATCAACTTTGTCTTCCTCTCCATGCTTCTCCAACTTTAAGTTTGTTTCGACAGGTGAGGATGTAGGATTCGAATCATCCATTATGAATCTCTTGAGTATCTCTTTGACATACTTCCTTTGATGTAGCACCATACCTTACTTCGACATTTGAAATTGCATGCCTAGGAAATAAGACAATTTTCCCAGATCTGACATTTCAAATTCCTTCAACATCAACTCTTTGAACTTTGACAAGTTCTCCAAGCTATTTCTAATTACCAGCAAGTCATCGGTATATAAGCAGATAATTGTTATATTTTGTGCCACAACCTAAACATAGACAACATACTCAGATTTGTATTTGACAAATCCTAACTCGACTAAGTATGAGTCGATCTTCTTGTTCTATGCCTTAGGTGCCTGCTTGAGACTATAGAGTGCTTTGTGCAACTTATATACTTTACTCGCTTCCTTCTGAATCACAAACCCTAGAGGTTGTGTGACATAGAACTCTTCGTCTAAAAGACCATTCAGAAATGCTGATTTCACATCTAAATGAAATATCGACCAGCCTCGACTGCATGCCAATGCTACCACTAGTCGAACAGTCTCCAATCTTGCTACTGGAGCAAATAATTCAGAGTAGTCGAGCCCTGGTCTTTGAAGAAACCCTTGAGCTACTAATCTTGCTTTATGTCTTGCTATTGACCCCTCAGCATTGTGTTTCAGTTTGAACACTCACTTTATGTCGATAGCTTTTTTATGTGCTAGAAATTCGACTAACTCCCATGTGTTGTTTCTTTTGAATTCCTGTAACTTCGACCATAGCTAACTTCCACTGTTGAATTATTAAAGCCTCGTTGTAGTTGATTGGTTCAGCCCCTGCAAGTAAAGAAAAATAAACTAATTCTCCATCTGGCGTGACTTCATCATCACCTGCTACTTCATAGTCTTGAAGTCTTGCTGGAATAATTCGAGTTCTTTGAGGTCTTCGGCTTGTAGTGTAACACCCGTATATTTTAATTTTTAATTTAAATGGAAATTTAATTAATAATTAGAATTATAGGTGGTTGTGGGAATTAATTGGAAAAGGATGGTTTATGGTGTTGGGCCAAGTGTGATGTTAAGGAAAGAGGGGGTGTTATGTTAGTAAAAGTTTTATTCCAATTAAAAGGTTATTTTATAAAATAATAAGGAATTGAGAATAAGAAAAGGAACGTGAAAAACAGAGCAGAGGAGATGGGGGATTGGGAAGCTGGTACGTGAAGAGGAGCAATGGAGGGAGAGACCAATCAAGAATCTTTGGCTAACGTAAGGGGGGACTCTCCGGTTATCATCTATTATCGTATTCTTGGATAATAATATTGATTAGGGATGTTGTTGAGTCAATTGGATTATATGTCGGGTTTAGGGAGGTTATGAATTGATGAAAATTGCATGGATTATTGATTGATTATGTGTTGTTTTGATGTGTGATGATGAATAATGATGCAATTGATGATTAACTGCATGTATATGATGTTTAGAGTCAGTTTTGGACTCAAATTGGGTCAGATCGCAGGATCTGACGTAGACCCGAAAATATGTGAAATCGCCAGTTCGCGCCGCGTCCTAGTGTTGGCGCCGCGAAGGCGTACTTTTTCCTCGCATCGCGCCGCGTGCATAGGTTGGCGCCGCGAACGTGTTTGTGTGCTTCAGGTCGCGCCGCGAAGTCTTGGTTGCGCCGCGTGCTGTAGCATTAGTTGTTTTCTTGAAAAGTTAAATGATGTGTAACTTTCGAACCGTAGGTCCGTTTTTAATGCCGTTTCGAGCACGATGAATCTTATGAGATAGCCTATGTTTTAAATGATGAAATGAGGTGTGAATCCAATTATTTTTAAATATGATTTTATTTCTTGGTGTATGATGTATTGTACATATATGTGATGAGATGTGTTAAATACATGATATGTTGAAATATTAATCATGTGACGATTTGTTTAATTGGATGATGTATTGTTGACATATATGATGAAATGTGACAATATGAGATGTTGTTTTGAAAAACATTATGATGTGATGATTTGTTTAGAGTCGTATGATGATGACTGATTTGCTTTGAAATGATGTGAATACATGTGTGTCCTTATTTTTGATGATGATGATTGATGTGGACACTTGTATGTTCTTTAATGATGATGATGATGATGATGATTGATTATATTTGAATGATGCTAATGTATATAAACATACTTTGATGATGATGATGATGATGAAATGGGTATTTGATGATGTTACTCATTAGACTTGACGATGGTATAGTATGTTGTATATGTTGCATTTATTCATGTTCATTGATGATACTGTATCCATAAGGGTGTGTTGGATCAGTGAAGGGCATGATTCCCATTGTGTGGAATCTGTGCTGGCAGGGTCGTATCTTGATGATGTTGGATCGGTCATGGGTTATTCCCATTTGACGAGGTTGGTACCACATGCATAGTGTCAGTTCATACATATGCATACTTTTATAACATGATTGGATGTATTCCAGTGTTATAAATATTGATGATGTGTTGGTTGTGTGTTTTGTTGAATTAATGTTGAGTATGATTGTCTGTTTGAAAGATGTGTTCTGTTGATGTTTGTGTAAACGATAGATGTTCCTGATAATCTGAATATGATGAAATTGGGTGAATGATATAACTATGATGTGTTGTTATTTAAGATGCAATAACATTTGTTAACTGTGATGAGACTCACCCTTACTGTTGACATTTTCAGATTGAGGATAGCTGCTTTCGACTTGGTGAGGATTAGCTCATAAGTCAGTGTATTAGTGTAGCGTCAGGTGTCATGCTCTAATATTGTAACACTGGGGGAACGTTAGATTAGAGTTTATGATGATACTCTATCGTGTTGTTATTGTATTAAATTATGTGGGATATTGCATAGATAATGTTATGCTTATCCGTATGATGAATTTTCCGCTGTGTAAACATGAGATGTTTATGTATTATGACAGATTGTTCCTTAGTGAAAGCATGACAATGAATTTATGATAATTTGTTTTAAATTGAATTGTGGCACCCTTGTTTTCATGTTTTACTCTGAAAATTATTTTATAAATTTCCGTGGGGTTTAGAAGGGTGTTACAATAGTGGTATCAGAGCAGTTCGGTCCGTCCGGCCAGTTGTCGAGTCAGTTGAGTTGCACGACGGTTGAATACTGTCGGCATATTATTCCTTGGTACGTGACATGTGAGTGAATCACTGTCGATACTTGTTTGTTTTGTTGCGGGTGTTGGATTGAAACAAGTGGGGGAGAAGCTTGGCTTCTCGGTTATGTTTCAGTTGTAAGATGATTGATTCAGTAGGCTGTTGTTGGCAACAGTGCAGGCGTTGTGGAAGTTTGTTGTTTTCCGAATTGAAGGTGACTTGGAATTAAGACTTCACTGGGAATTGAGTTGGAACATCTTGAAGGAAGATGATTAGAGGTAATTGACAGTTATTGTAAGACAAGGAAATTGGAGAGTTGCAATGTGTCAGCTCTGCGAGTGTGCTGTGAAGTTGTCAGTTGAGTAGCCTTGCGTTTCGGAAGAGGTTCAGCTGCAAGTTGCAAAGAGGATCGTTGTCGTAATGTTCCAGAAATCGCTTTTCAGTGATGGGATATGTTGCTCAAATTATAAGAATGTTTGGAAGTGAAGAGATATGATAAGGAGCTGTTTGGAATGTGATCGAGTTGAAGAGAATGAGTTTTGGAGTGAGATTTTCGTAAGAAAAACGCAGGAAAATTGCTGAACAGCTGCAGAACTTCGAAAATTTATAACTAGAGTTCTGGACATCCGATTTGAGTTCCGTTTGAAGCGTCGGAAAGCTAACGAGATGAACTTTGTTATAAAAATGGTTGCAGCAGCTGTAACATAATTAATTGTGACAGGATGACGTTGGAAAGAGGTGAAGTTGCGGTTGCTCTTGTTCTTATAACTAGACTTGTTTATTGGTACTGCACGGGATGTCAGTGTCAGTGTTGAATGGATTAGAGGAATAATTAGAAGGTTTATTGAGGAGTAATTTTAAGAATTGAATTTACCATTTGAAGAGATTTGAGAATACCGTATAGAGCATCGCTGCATGATGTCGATGTGACATTTTCGGATAACGATTGGAAAATTCATATCTTGAGTTCCGAGTGTCGGGTTGATGTGCCGTTGGAGCCTACGAAGAGGTGAAATTATGTTCTACCTTATGGGAGAGTTATAAGTACAGTAGAGGTGATCCTATAAGGAGATAGTCTGAATTCGGTTAAGGAAGCGTGGAACTTGTTGAATAGGGATGTCTACTACCGATCATTTGAAACGAAGTTGAGTAGGACATGTTGTTGATGAATAAGTTGATGAGATGCTCGATAATAAAGATGATTTGAGTGCCGATGGATTTTAGTAAAGATTGAATTAGTAGCAAAGATGGAATAAACTTTAGAACTCTTGGAATTGTATTTGTGATGGCAAAGTGACGATAAGTATGAAGGAGGAATTTTAGAGGATTTCTGACACCTATTGAATGTGAGGAAGACTTTGTTCAGATGTCGAGTGGGATGATATTTGGGCACGAAGGATGTCATAGGATTTGGATTAAGACCACGAGTTATGAATGTTGTCTTGGTCTTACAGGTTAATTGTGTGGTTCAAGATTCGAAGTGTTTAGTGATCATAAGAGTTGAAGTACCTCTTTGATCAGAAAGGGCTTAATATGAGGCAGTAGAGATGATTAGAGTATATTTTTTAGGATTAGGATTTTGGTTTGAATTACCATCCTAATGAGGAAAATGTTGTGCTATTGTGTTGCGTAAGAAGTCTTAAAAATGTCGGTGCTAATGATGAATGAGTTGGATTTAATTGGACAATTTAGAGACTTGAGTTAGTATGTGAAGGCACTCCTAATAGTGTTAGCTGGGGTATACTAAAGATGACTAGTGGTATTCTTGACGAGATTAGAAAAGGTCAGGAAGATGACGTTGAGTTGATCGATAGGTTGACTTTGAATTACCAAGGTAAAGGCGGTGGATTCAGAATCAACGAGAATAGTATAATGAGGTTGAGTGATTGGATTTGTGTTCCTGATGTTTTGAGCTTCGGAAGAATATTCTAGAAGAAGGACACCATAGTGAATTATTGGACTATGACGATGTTAATGAGTTTGGGTGCAAACTCGGAAAGGGACACTATTATGTAGTAACGACGGTTTATGCTTAAATATGATTTTCAACTAATATTGACAAATTTAGGACTTGATCACCCTAAATCTCTTGTTGGTAGTAGATGGGATCATATAGAAGAGATAAGCTTGTTTTGTTACCTTAATGGTTTAAGATGTGATGAATACTAAGCCGTGAGAATAATCACTCACTATGTTGTGTGAACTTATGAAGAAGTGAATATGAAAGAGTGCAACATGTTGGATGATGACTTCAGACAGGTAATCAGAGTCACGCAGCGAAAGTGTGATGTGGAGTAGTGTTATGAGTACTACTCGCGGGAAGTAAGGAATTAATATGTCGGAAGCCTACATAGAGAATATGTATTGATCTATATGTTGGATTTAGAATCCAGTGGATGTAAGGATGTCGTGTCGGAGAATTATAACTCTTTTGAATAATTACCGAGATGATGAAATGTTATTACGGTTGTACGTAGTTAACGAGTATGTATTCGGCGAAATTAAAACGAAGGGTTGATGCTATATGACGTTGTAATTTTGTGTTGTTGTTAAGGGGTTATTGTAGATTCTAGATATAATGAGGAATTATACTCTATGAAGGGAGGAATTGATTTAATTCTTAGAAAAGAGCGAAACTCAATTTGAGTTATTTTGTAAGAAATGGCGTATTGAGGCTGATGAGCGTGATTATAATTACTTGTGTGCACTCGTTCCGATGGCCGGAATGTTTAATAGATGTAAAAACTCAGGAATTTGTTTTTGAGTGCGAGTAAGTATTACTGAGTGGTAAATTGGTACCATAAATGAAGAAGAATGATTCTTGAAACGAATGAGTAAAGAGAGTCGGAATCGGGTAAAACTCAGAAATCTAATTGGTACAGATGATTGTGATGAGTAATCAGAGTAGTGCGGAAAAGCGGAATGTAACGTGCTGGATAATTGATGGTGTGACTTGAGAGGAGTCGGATAGTTGGAATTCAATAGTATAGGAATGTTGTTATTGAGTTTCTTGAAGGAGGCGGTTGGTGAAAAGTGTAAGTATTACCTTATCGCTCAGATGGAAGAGTGTGTCTAAGGTTGGTATGTTGGTAGATGGAATGCATTACTGTATTGTTGATCAAGTGTTATCATACTATAAATTGTGTAATTGTATTACTCGTTTGTTGAGCGTATTGTATAGGTTGTACCTCAATGTTCTGTTGTTGTTAACCTTTTGGAGATAAAGCGAGTGGTATACTTTTAGACAGTAAAATGCGACGTAAGAACTGGGATTTGAATGTATGAAACATGTTTCCTGTTGGTTATGTCAGATGGATTTTTGAGGTTGACTGATAGTAATGTTAATTGAGAGCTGGAGAGTCAGGTGGAGGACTCTTGTACGAGCTGGTTACTTGAGGTATGTTTTCGAGGACGAAAACTCTTTTAGTGGGGGAGAGTTGTAACACCCGTATATTTTAATTTTTAATTTAAATGGAAATTTAATTAATAATTAGAATTATAGGTGGTTGTGGGAATTAATTGGAAAAGGATGGTTTATGGTGTTGGGCCAAGTGTGATGTTAAGGAATGAGGGGGTGTTATGTTAGTAAAAGTTTTATTCCAATTAAAAGGTTATTTTATAAAATAATAAGGAATTGAGAATAAGAAAAGGAACGTGAAAAGCAGAGCAGAGGAGATGAGGGATTGGGAAGCTGGTACGTGAAGAGGAGCAATGGAGGGAGAGACCAATCAAGAATCTTTGGCTAAGGTAAGGGGGGACTCTCCGGTTATCATCTATTATCGTATTCTTGGATAATAATATTGATTAGGGATGTTGTTGAGTCAATTGGATTATATGTCGGGTTTAGGGATGTTATGAATTGATGAAAATTGCATGGATTATTGATTGATTATGTGATGTTTTGATGTGTGATGATGAATAATGATGCAATTGATGATTAACTGCATGTATATGATGTTTAGAGTCAGTTTTGGACTCAAATTGGGTCAGATCGCAGGATCTGACGCAGACCCGAAAATCTGTGAAATCGCCAGTTCGCGCCGCGTCCTAGTGTTGGCGCCGCGAAGGCGTACTTTTTCCTTGCATCGCGCCGCGTGCATAGGTTGGCGCCGCGAACGTGTTTGTGTGCTTCAGGTCGCGCCGCGAAGTCTTGGTTGCGCCGCGTGCTGTAGCATTAGTTGTTTTCTTGAAAAGTTAAATGATGTGTAACTTTCGAACCGTAGGTCCGTTTTTAGTGCCGTTTCGAGCACGATGAATCTTATGAGATAGCCTATGTTTTAAATGATGAAATGAGGTGTGAATCCAATTATTTTTAAATATGATTTTATTTCTTGGTGTATGATGTATTGTACATATATGTGATGAGATGTGTTAAATACATGATATGTTGAAATATTAATCATGTGACAATTTGTTTAATTGGATGATGTATTGTTGACATATATGATGAAATGTGACAATATGAGATGTTGTTTTGAAAAACATTATGATGTGATGATTTGTTTAGAGTCGTATGATGATGACTGATTTGCTTTGAAATGATGTGAATACATGTGTGTCCTTATTTTTGATGATGATGATTGATGTGGACACTTGTATGTTCTTTAATGATGATGATGATGATTGATTATATTTGAATGCTGCTAATGTATATAAACATACTTTGATGATGATGATGAAATGGGTATTTGATGATGTTACTCATTAGACTTGACGATGGTATAGTATGTTGTATATGTTGCATTCATTCATGTTCATTGATGATACTGTATCCATAAGGATGTGTTGGATCAGTGAAGGGCATGATTCCCATTGTGTGGAATCTGTGCTGGCAGGGTCGTATCTTGATGATGTTGGATCGGTCATGGGTTATTCCCATTTGACGAGGTTGGTACCACATGCATAGTGTCAGTTCATACATATGCATACTTTTATAACATGATTGGATGTATTCCAGTGTTATAAATATTGATGATGTGTTGGTTGTGTGTTTTGTTGAATTAATGTTGAGTATGATTGTCTGTTTGAAATATGTGTTCTGTTGATGTTTGTGTAAACGATAGATGTTCCTGATAATCTGAATATGATGAAATTGGGTGAATGATATAACTATGATGTGTTGTTATTTAAGATGCAATAACATTTGTTAACTGTGATGAGACTCACCCTTACTGTTGACATTTTCAGATTGAGGATAGCTGCTTTCGACTTGGTGAGGATTAGCTCATAAGTCAGTGTATTAGTGTAGCGTCAGGTGTCATGCTCTAATATTGTAACACTGGGGGAACGTTAGATTAGAGTTTATGATGATACTCTATCGTGTTGTTATTGTATTAAATTATGTGGGATATTGCATAGATAATGTTATGCTTATCCGTATGATGAATTTTCCGCTGTGTAAACATGAGATGTTTATGTATTATGACAGATTGTTCCTTAGTGAAAGCATGACAATGAATTTATGATAATTTGTTTTAAATTGAATTGTGGCACCCTTGTTTTCATGTTTTACTCTGAAAATTATTTTATAAATTTCCGTGGGGTTTAGAAGGGTGTTACATGTAGCATCCACACCCTCTTCGACTTCTACTGTGTCAGGAATGTCGACAATTGGTTCGACTTCGACGATTACATCCATTTTGACTTCGAATGTGTCAGGAATATTAACAACTGCTTCGACTTTGACTGGTTCTTCAAAGATTTCAACAACTTCGACTTCATCAGTTATACCAAACCAGATCTTGGATTCGACATGGTTATCTTAGATTGCAGCCATAACCACCATACCTTTAGAATCATCTGAATCTTGGCGTGCAAAGTTTGCTCATTCGTCTTTGCCTTTTGTCGATCCATTGTCTTTTCTGTACCAATAATTTGTAGACAAGTGACCCCACTTCTCACAATGATAGCCCTGCACACCTTTACCTTTTTTATCTTCTTTGTCCTTTCGATAGTTTCCTCCTCCCCCTTTCGAGGATTCAGACGTCCTATCTTCGACATGTTGCTTGTGCGGGTTCGACCAAGGCTTCTTGCGTTGATTCTTGTCGAATTTGCCTTTGAGTTTGTTGGAACCACCATTCTTTTTCCATGACTGAGCCTGCAAAACTTGTATCGAATCTTGAACTTCTTTCCTTTCGACAATCTTAATCTCATGCGCTTCCAACGAACCAAACCAACCAAATCTTCCAATATTAGGGTTTCAAGTTGATTGGATTCTTGAATAGCTACGATAACGTGATCAAAGTGAAAGGTCAACGTACGCATTACATTCTCAACTATCATCTTATCAGTTAGGGTTTCACCACAACCCTTCATGAGATGGATGAGTTTCTGCACATTCGACACATACTCTGCAACCTTTTCATCTGCTCCCATCGACAACAGTTCATATTGCCGACGCAAGGTCTGCAAGTTGACAACCTTGACTTTCTCACCTCCTTCATAATATTTGAAAAGAATATCCCATGTCTCTTTCGCCGATTCAGCATGAGATATTCTGTCGAAATTTGCAGAATCGACTGCCGTGTGAATGCAATAGGCAGCCTTGCAATCCATCTTTTTGGATTCGTTGTGGGCTTTTTTTTGTGCATTGGATGCATGTGCAGCCAACGCAGGAACGCCGTCGGTAACCACTTCTAGGGTTTCATGAAAACCAAATAAGGACTGCATTTGTTTTCTCCATCGGATCCAATTTTTTCCATCTAGCATTGGAAGCGAATTCGGAATGCCATTAGTACCATTCATCTTTGCAGCGATTGATTCATGTTCCCTGGAAACACGATCTCTGACGTGAAGTTCTCAAGAACAATAACTGAAAGTTCTAGATACCAATTTGTTAGTGCGTGAGACACTTTTAGTGAGGAGAGAATAGAGAGAATAAATGAAATAAGGATTATATTAATGAATTGAATTGTACAAATAATGTACAACCCGTATTGGATTTAGACTTACACAACTTGGATTATATTTAATATTATTAATAATATCAATCTCAATAATATCTCACCAGGATCTACATGGTCTTCGTTCCTAAAGACAGTAGTGTAGTTAAAAGTTGTAACACATTCACATCCAACTAATTCATTTGTTGCTAAAATCCATACAATTCAAACATCCAACTTCAATCATTATCTGAAGTTTGAATTTAAACATTTACATACATTTTTATAACTATCAGTTAAGTTCTACTAATGACTTATGTACCTATGTGATATTAAATCTTCAAAATACATACTCATTTCAAATAATCAAATTTGCTTTTCAGATTGACATGAGCTATAAGGTCAATATGAAATCGACAAGTTTTGTCCTTTCTAAAAGCAAGAGAAATTTCTAGGAAGCATCTAATGTAACGGTGGATAATATAAAATCCAGATCATTTGTCGTGCACTTACAAAACAAAAACACTTTGTCACTCATCCATGCTTATATTATACATCATAATCTTTTAATTAATATTAATAATCTAACACATCTTATATTTTAACATTCCTTAAACATTTTGTTTTGAACAACATGTTGTCGCTTCTCATTTTATTATATCACAGGTTGTCATGCACTCGTGCATGCATGCATATTGTTAATTATATTGCTCTCATATTCAACAACAATATCCTATAACCACTAACATATCCAATAGGAACTTTCCTTTAGACAAAACTTTGTACCTTATAGCTGTTACAATTATGCCAAATTGCCAATTCCGTACCTTCATTTTTGCTTCCTAATCTAAATCTTAGATCTACTTAATATAAATAATTTTTAATTAGTATTTATCACTATATAAACCTATTGGACCACTCTTCAAGCTAATACCATAATTATCAAACAACAAGTTCTAGCCCTCTAAATTTTTCTAACAAAGTGCAAACATCTTCTTCAAATTCAAAATGGGTCCACTTGATTTTGATGCACTTAAAGACATGCAAAATTCGGCAAATGATCTTCTTCATTCACCGATTGTACAACAAGAGCTTGTCAACCAAAGAGAAGAAAAATGGGTTAACGATGTTTCTGAGTCGTCGTTAAGGATATTAGAAGTGTGTGGTATGTCGAAAGATGTTCTTTTGTTTGTAAAAGAACATCTTCAAGAACTTCAATTTACTTTGCGAAGAGCAAGCATTGGTGAACCAGGGATTGAGGAGAAAATCACTTGTCATAATTGTTATAGAAAAAAATTAAAGAAAGAGACTATGAAGTGTTTGAAATGGTTAAAGGGTGTGAAAAGTAAAACACTAACTTTGCACCCCCTAATGAAGGAACAAAAACTAACATTAGTTGTTGATGTTTTAAGAGAAGTAAGGATGACAAGTATTTCCATTGTGGAATCGTTGTTGTCACTGATTTCAACACCATGGTTGGAATCTAAACATAGTGGTAAAAGGTCTTTTGCATCAAAGTTTATAAGGGGGGGTTTGGGAAATTGTGATGATGATATATTTGATGCAATGATGCTTCAAAGTGCAAAGAAAAGGTTAGCAGGGGTGCAGATAGCAATTGAAGATCTTGAGGTTGAGTTGGAATGCATGTTTAGACGTTTGATCCATACAAGAGTTTTGCTTCTTAACATTCTTACCAATTGTGAGGTTTAGTCATAATAACTCAACACCAATTAACTAGCTAGCTAGTTCAACCACACTTTAATTTGTAATCTTAAGAATATAATTTTCTTATATTTTTAACTCTATTAATTCCATCTATTCTTTGATTGTTTCAAATAATTATAATGAAAATTTTATATTACTATTATGTAACACTATATATTCCATCTTATTAAGATTTTTAATTGTACTAGAATGCAAAGGTTATGGCTAGGGCTGTTATCAGTTCGGTCCGGTTCCGTCCGGATATTTGCTATCTCGAAATTCGGACCGAAATAGTAATTGGGTAAATTCGGACCGGACCTAAACAGTGATGAACATTTTTTTTACCGAAACCAGACCGTTACTTCAGATATCCGACAAAAGTATCCAATAAATATCCAATATAGTATCCATTTTTGGTATCGGTTAAAAAAATTATCCATTTCCAGACCGAGTAACATTCCGGTCGGTCCATTGGTTCGGTTCCACAGGTCCGATTATCGGATCAAGAGGTCCAAAAACAGCCCTAGTTATGACCCACTCTTTATTGTTGTAGAAAATATTACAATGTTACTGTTACAACAAACAAGATATTCTATACGGCACAATGTTACTGTTACATCCTAAAGTCAGTAATTCTCCACCTTTTTAATGTTGTCATCAACATCTGTCTTCAAATCTACTTACGATCAATTGTCCTGCAATTCCTAGATAACTCTACAAACTCCTAAACTCTCAAGTTTTTCTTCCTCAACAACACTCCGCGTAATTAGGTCACTCACGCTCGGCTCCAATCTACCCCCAACTTTGTTATAGCTATTCATATTTAAATACCATCTCAATACCACAGCTTCTTTTTTGTTTTACCACACTACAATACATGTTGTTCTTGAGCGTATGTCGCCAGAGCCATAAGTGCTAACGAAACTGCTGCAAACTTACAAACCCATTACATAAAAACTATAATATGCATCAATCATCATCTACATTTTAAATATGAAGAGGCTGCTATATCATCATTTATCTTTCATTTTCATGAATGTTCCCAACCTCATCAAACACCCTAACTATATCATACATGGCCTCCCACTTCTCAGTAACATCAGGATCAGGTTAACATCCACTTTCACTGTCAGCTTACAAATGAAGCGCTCCAACTTCCTCATCTCAAACCTATGTAAGGAAGGAAAGATCGACCAAGCACGCAAGGTGTTTGATCAAATGTCTGAAAGGGATGTTTGTTTGTGGACTACAATGATAACTGGGTATATTAAGGGTGGCATGATTAAGGAAGCTAGGAAGCTGTTTGATAGATCCGATGCGGAAAAGAATGTCATTGTTTGGACTGCTATGGTTAGTGGGTACGTCAAGATGAATCAAATTCTGGAAGCTGAGAGGTTGTTTTATGAGATGCCTATTAGGAATGTTGTGTCTTGGAATACCATGATTGATGGGTATGCGCGGAATGGTCGAACTCAACAGGCTTTGGATTTGTTTACAAGAATGCCCGAGAGGAATGTGGTTTCTTGGAATACGATAATGACGGCCTTGGCGCATTCGGGGAGGATTGAGGATGCGCTAAGGCTTTTTGATAAGATGCCGGAAAGGGATGTGGTTTCGTGGACTACTATGGTTGCGGGTTTGTCGAAAAATGGGAGAATTGATGATGCTCGGGAACTTTTTGATAGGATGCCGATTCGTAATGTGGTTTCTTGGAATGCAATGATTGCGGGTTATGCACAAAATGGGAAGTTGGATGAGGCTTTATCATTGTTTGAGAGAATGCCTCAGAGGGATATGCCCTCGTGGAATACAATGGTTACGGGTTTCATTCAAAATGGGAATTTGAATAAGGCAGTGAAGTTATTTGATGCAATGCCGCAAAAGAATATCATTACTTGGACTGCTATGATGACTGGGTATGTCCAACATGGTCTAAGTGAAGAAGCGCTGAAAATATTTAACAAAATGCAAGCTCATGATGGATTAAAACCAGCCACCGGAACTTTTGTGACTGTTTTAGGTGCTTGTAGTGACTTGGCCGGTCTTACCGAAGGACAACAAATCCATCAAATGATTAGTAAAACAGTTTTTCAGGAGAGCACACAAGTGGTATCAGCGCTGATAAATATGTACTCAAAATGTGGGGAGTTGCACGTTGCTAGGAAGATGTTTGACGATGGATTATCGAGGCACATGGATTTGATATCTTGGAATGGTATGATTGCCGCCTACGCACACCATGGATATGGAAATGAAGCAATAAACCTATTTAATAAAATGCAAGAATTAGGTTTTCAAGCCAATGATGTCACCTTTGTTGGACTTCTCACAGCTTGTAGTCATGCTGGTTTAGTTGACGAGGGACTTAAATACTTTGATGAGCTTTTGAAAAACCGAGATATACAAGTAAGAGAAGATCACTATACTTGTCTGATTGATCTTTGTGGTCGTGCGGGAAGGCTGAAAGAAGCTTTCAATATCATCGAGGGGCTTGGGAAAGAGGCATCATTATCTGTTTGGGGTGCACTCCTCGCTGGATGTAACATGCATGGGAACACTGATATAGGGAAACTCGTAGCTGATAAAGTTTTGAAAATCGAACCAGAAAATGCAGGCACCTACTCATTACTCTCAAATATGTATGCTTCTGTAGGGAAGTGGAAAGAAGCTGCCAATGTTAGAATGAAAATGAAAGACAAAGGGTTAAAGAAGCAGCCAGGTTGTAGTTGGATTGAAGTTGGAAATACAGTGCAAGTATTTGTAGTCGGTGATAAATCACATTCTCAATCTGAGGATCTAGGGTATTTACTTCTTGACTTACATACAAAAATGAAGAAGGCCGGGGACATGCCAGATGATGATTTGTTGGTTGATGTGGAAATTTAATAGTATAAAATACATAACCTTGTTGGTTATAGCTTGGATAATGCAGTGGAGTTGAAATGCGGAAAAGTTTACTATCGCAGATGGTACATAACACATTTAATTTTCTGACAATCATTGATTGTTAACTGAGCTACTCCTTCAGGGACTTTAGGACAAGGATGTTGTCCTGATTCTTTTCATACCATTCTAAACCATTGAAATCTCATATCAGATTGTTTCTTCCCGCTTGTACCAGAGCCAATCATCTGAATGAAGTATATCTGAAACAAGTTCAACAAACTATACTATGCTGCAGAGCCAATCCCGTTTGCTCCAGATTTATAACTTAGGATCATATTTTGAAAGCTCCCTGTGCCGGAGGTGATATATTATTTTTTTTATATATAATTTTATGGAATTTTGTGTGTTAGTGTTTTTAATAGTTGGATAAATGTAGGTAGATCCGGTTCATGGCGTGTTTTTTTGTACAGGGCAATCATGCAGCTTTCGCGGAAATACAATCCCCATGTTTTCAGGAAATCCTTAGACTTACAATTCGGGCATAAGAGAAACCCTGATGATATTAAAAGCTTTTCCCATGAACTCAACTCCAAAGGAGTTAGGCCCTTATCCAACCTGGAAACATCATGCCTCTTGGCACGTCGAGGTACTCTTTTTGTTTTAAATTTCTTTTAGTTTCATTTTAGGTTTTAAATAACGGTTGCAGTGTCACGTGGTACAGGCGTTGCGACACCGATTACGGTCTTCAGAGTGTAAATTAACCACAATTTATTCTTTATCATGAAAGCTGTGAATAACGGTATTATCATATCGGCACTTTCCATACAATTTTGTCGCAGCCGCTTTCATGCTAAGGTACCCATTTTTAAAACCATAAGCCCTATTTGGATTGACTATTCTATTAAATGCTTATAGCAGTGTTTCCTTATAAAATTATAAACTGTTTTCCCAAGTTATCTTGGAGAGTTTACAAAAATTAGCTGAAAACATCTTATAAACTCTACCAAACTGTCTCATAAGTGTTTATGCGAGGAGATATGCTCAAACAAGTAAACTCTAACAGACCATAAATTTGTTAAACCCGCTTTTTTGGTTTTACATTGAAATGAAATGTTGCAGGAAGTCATGGTGGAGACTAGAACTAAGTTTTAAAAACTAAAGGAAGAAGTTGATTATGATTTGGGTGGTTTTGCTGGTGATTTGGTGGGTAATCTTGAAAAAATATCTGGGTCTCCTTGTGAATGGAAAGAGGGGCTGGAAGATTTATTGGTTGTTGCTCGACAATGTTCAACAATGGCAGCTGCTGAGTTTTGGATCAAATGTGAAACTATTGTTCAAAAACTAGACGATAATCGCCAAGAAATACCAATGGGGATCCTTAAACAAGCTCACACACGCCGGCTGTTTATTCTCTCTAGGTGCACTCGTCCTGTGCAATTCCAGAAGGAAAATGATAAAAAAGAACAAGATCACGTTCTCAGTCTTCACCAACTCAGTGATCTTGGAGTATATTCAGAGCTATTTTGAAGGCTGCAGAGAGAGAATTGCAGTGTTCCACCTAGATGCAACGTTTTTATCGTTTGGCATTGACACTACAATGAAGATTTCAAATACTATCTTGTCAGACTCATTATGCAGATTGGCCTCACATGTATGAGATGTATAAGCTTTTAATTAGTTGTATATCATATAGCAATATTGATAATGACACGCTTACACTAACAATTGAAAGTGATAGAAAAAATTAATAATAATGACTTATTACCCTTTTAATTTTTGTATATCCATTTTAGTATTTTTCTGCTATCATTAAAATAATTTAATAGTTATATATATTTATAAAATATATATAA
Source organism: Vicia villosa (assembly GCF_029867415.1). Taxonomy (NCBI): domain Eukaryota; kingdom Viridiplantae; phylum Streptophyta; class Magnoliopsida; order Fabales; family Fabaceae; genus Vicia; species Vicia villosa. The sequence goes on from NC_081183.1 coordinate 160,629,580, forward strand.
AATTATTATGCTTTTATATTTAAGATGAAGATTTTATGAGGGTTAAAAATAATTCAACATCATTTAAATTGAATTTTTTTAAAATATGATTTATTGCCTGTTTAAAAATGATCAATTATATAAAAGTTTTAATATAGTATTTATTTAATATAATCAATTGCATTACAAAATCAAACGATTCATATTAGGACATATAAATAAATTAAAATTAATGGACCCGTGCGAACGCATGGACCTTTTACTAGTTCCATAGGTGAAGCATTAGAGTTTGAGATAACATTGGCTCTATCTTTTACTAGTTCCATAGATGAAGCATTAGAGCTTGAGATAACATTGGCTCGTAGCTAGAAAGTTTGGAAAGATTTAATTCCTAACATAATGATTTGAATTAGGTTACTAAAATTGTCATTAGAATGATACTCTAATGTGTAGCGTAGCTGTGCGACTCGAGAAATGGAGGGAAGGATGAAATTTTGAAATTCTGCATGAAAATGATGGATTTGTACTGATGCCACCCTATATCTTAACATGGCACCCTCTCAATTTTCGATATTATCCATATTACTTTTGACAAAATTTTAGCAAAAAAAGAGATGCACAAAAAATTCGATAAACAAATACAATTTTCTATGTAAATTAAAAATTTTGATGATATTTATACCAATTTAAAAAAAAAAATTGTGTGAAAAAAGTTATTGATTTTTTTATAAAACACCATATTGTATCGGATGTTTTTTTTGTTGCAAAACCTTAAAAAATCCGGTATTGTAAACTCATTGGTTTATTAAAAAAATCTCTTGTATTTATCAGATTTTTAGAGGAGTTGCAAAAAATCTAGTAGTTTATTTTTTAACGGTAGAGTTTTTTCCATAGTTTTGTACGTCTGTGATTGCACCGAGACTTGTGCATGGTTCAAAATAAATTCAAACCATGTGTTGTTAAAAAGAACATCTTAAAATGCCCCGTTTATGGCGTTTATGACATGTGTGTACTTCAACGGGGAAAAATCTTCAGTTGATTTTGGGCTTCCGGAGGACACCATATGTCTCGCTATTTTAAGATCCAAATTGAATAGTATGTTGGCCGACAATGGGAATAGAAAGGTGAGTAAGCTCGAGTTTTGTGCACCATGGATTGATAATAATAGAAGGGTGAAACACAACCATATTGAGCTGAAGGCTAATGAAGATTTGAAGGTTATATGAACATATCATCATAGACTAACAAAGGGATCGATGGAGTTTGATGCGACAATTTTTAGATCTATCGACGACATAATCAAGATGTTGAAACGTCTAGAATTATTTGGTTGTGTCTAGGTTTTTGTTATTTATTATCGTTAAGTTATGTAATTGCTTGTGTTAAGTTAAGTTAATTGTAATGTGTTAAGTTATGTTCATCTTGCAACAATGAAAGCGATGAAACGTTATCTAATAAACTATACGGTGCAAACGTCTGAGTAATAATACACATAATAAATAAATAATACAAAAAATAATAATATCTATATAGGTCCTCCCACGAACTATTATCAATAAGGACTATTATCATCTACTAACGTTGTTGGTCATCCAAATCATGTGGAGGCAGTGGCACGTAATGAGAATGTCCCTTAACATCAAAAGGTCCAACATCATCCCCATGCTCAACAGGCGGGATGATGTGACAGTATCATACAATAAGGTACCACTCCAAGTACTCATCCATACACTGCACATGGAACTGAACCTGCAGTGCATGATCTCTAGTTGCATGAACAAAGTTGATACTGTTACCAACAAACCATCTATAAATGCCCTCAGATAGAATAACAAAGATTGGTCGTCGGATGTCATGGACATAACAAAACTGTCACAGACACCTCTTAGGTAAGTGTCTAGTCACTAAGGTCTCCCATCACATATAATCAGAAAAAAGAGAAATGTCATCAAACTCTCGATGCACTTTATGGTCATTGTAGGGTGTCCTAATGACATCATCTATAGTCAGTGCATCAATCCTCTTCATGTACTCCAGAAGACCGCTTGAGAGTGCATGTCTGACCTTCTATCTCTTGGCCCGGTGAAGCCAACAATGGTAAGAATAACACGCCTCTCACAAATTGAGGGAAAATATGCTAGTATATCCCACATTACACTGGGACATAGGAAAATCAAGAAATGTAATAAATAAGATTTAAATTAATAGGAAAAAGTGAATTTGTATACCTGGAATAAACTCATATAACCGACAAGTGGCCAAGTCTTTAAGACAGTCATTGAATCACACCCTCATGCCCAATTGACATGGTCAAGGTTACTAAACAACCACATGTACTTCACATCAATATATACATGAGAATTATCCTCTAAGATATTACATCCTAAAAGATGTAGCATATATATCCTAGCGGTTGCCTCATACATAAACTGCTGCACCAGCTCCGCACACCCACCCCGGAGATAAGATAGGCGAAAATGACATCCCCTGTTAAACCTAAACTCCTCTAACACATATGCCTCAGTAACCCCTGAGTCTTGTATACCACTAATACATGCTAGCTACTAGCTAATAAGAAGAGCGGTGAAGAAACTACCTAGTAGGGGAAGATGGAATAGAGGGAAGACATCATCCAAAATAATCTTCATCTCACCAAACGGAAGATGAAAGGAAGATGTCTCCTTATACCGTCGCTCTATAAAGGCTGCCAATAGTGAAACGTTAAGCATGGTCAAGGAACAATCCACCAATGTAAGGAGACTACAATCATCAACATTTGTCTTGAACTCCTCAAGCATCGGGGCATTTTAGATCTTCTTCATCTTTGCCCTGTGGGTGGGCACCTTCAACAGTAGTCAATCATATAACAAACAAAGTAAAAAAGAATCAGTTATTTTTAATGTATCAATAATAAATAAAAACAATTCCAACATAACATATATATATATATATACCTCTATTTTCCATAATCTGAATGTCACATGATCGCCATATCTAGTGAGCACGAAATGGCCACTGGGTCCTATAGGAAACCCGTCATCCGTGTGTAGACGACTCTATCGAAATCGTAGTAGTAACCTTTGTATCCAACAGAAGAGTAACCTCCATATCAGTCGTCGTGGGAGCCTCTATATTAGGCTGAGGAGTAACCTTTGTATCATCTGGAGCCTCCGTCTCAAAATGATGGGGCACCTCTGTCTCTAGTCGCGGAGCCAGAACCCTGGTCCAGGGGGTGCAAACATTTAAAATTTAATTAATAATTATAATATTATATATTCAAAAATTTACATCGCACTTAACAAATTACATATTTTCTACAATTGTCCTCCATGCAGTCTCATGTTATGAAACCGTTGAGTAATCAACTCATTATCAATTTTGAAGAACACATCTTTTTCAATATAAGTCACAAGACAATTGCTCATCCATTCATCGCCTATTTGATTATGCAATCTAGTCTTCAAAATCTTCATAGTAGAAAAGGACCGCTCAAAAGGACAGGCAAAATCATTGCTAACTTCAAAAGCTTATAGAGTAATGGATAAACAATACGTCTTTTAGTTTCAACCAACTTTTTTGAAAGATCACTTATTCCTTTCAAAGATGCAAATTCAACACTCGTACGCATATCAATATTGATGTAAGTCTCAAGTTGATTATCAAGCACCACCTAACTAGTTAGACAAAATTCACTTGGATAAAACTTTGCAAACTCCGTCAATTTTACCTTGTCAAAAGTAGAGAACAAGTTACTTTGACACAAACAAGCCATACAAATGATCGAGCAATTGACTATTTGTCTCGTTAAAACGATTATTTAGTTCTTGAAGTTGCAATTCTTCTTAGGAAAAAATTGTGTTGAGTAGGTTGGCATGGTCCTCTTTGTAAGTAAGTATTAAAACACATACTTACATTTTGATTGGATTTTGATCAATTTACACAAAGAAAGTGAAACCATCATAATAATTATTTAATTTTTTTGCAATTTTTCATTTTTTTGGCAATTTGGGATTTTTTAAATTAGTTTGTATTTATCACTTGTAAATATATCTATTCAGACAAATTAGTTTAATTTATAATTTATTTTAATTAATAGGGATGAGTAATGTAATTATCAACGATTATGTTACTTAATTAATAATAATCCCTTTATTTTATTTTTGAATATAGAGAGAAGAGATGATTACTAAGGATCATTATTTATAATTGTTTTGGACTTTAGTACGTTGCACTCATTAAATTATAATCTTTCTTTATAAAAAAATAATGTAGAATGTAAAAATATTTTAGACCAGCCATCTATAAAATAAAACAAACTTAATAAGAGTGAAACATTTGTATCCTTGATGACACTATTTAGTTTGAAATGATAATATATTTCTCTTGTGTGCATATGTTGATGTCACATGAATATTAATAAACCAAAATATTGTTTACATGAACAATATGTATGGCACACATAAAACCAAAACATGCACATAAAAATAAGCCATACAGATGGCATATATGTTGTTTGAAAACTATCTTCTTGATCACTTAATCAAAATAAATGCATAATTATTGATGTATTGTTAGCACATGGCAATGAATGTTGTACACAGTGATTCTTATTCACTGTCGTTTCAAAATGAGTATTCTAAATTCCTTTTGTAGCAATTTCAACCTTACAACCTTTTTCTCCTTATAGCAAAGTTCAGAATTCTGATTCATAATCTTATATCATTTTACATATTTACCCTCATCTCACCTACAGTGGTCCCTTTGCTTTCATTTTTTCATGACCCCACAAATATAAATCTTCCTCGTACCTGCACATGAAACATTGACTGTATTATCGACTCCAAAAGTCTTTTCTACCCTTTATTCATCTCTAATATACAGAAAAACAATTCATGGCAGTTTTGTATTTTCCTAACTAGCCTTCAAAAATAGCTTATATAGTAGTAGTACTCTTTTATTCTTTCACTGCATTTTCATCTGAGTTTCTTCTCAAAATCAGTTTTTTCATCAAAGAAAAAAAAAGTTTAGCTAGCTAGGGTTTGGAATTTGAAAGATGGGTCGTGGAAAAATTGAGATTAAGAGGATCGAGAACACAACAACCAGACAAGTAACATTTTCAAAACGAAGAACAGGATTACTCAAGAAGACAAACGAACTTTCTGTCCTTTGTGATGCCGAAATCGGTCTCATAATTTTCTCAAGCACCGGAAAACTTTTCCAGTATTGCTCTCAACCCTATAGGTATTTTGAATTAATTAATTTCTTTTTTCACAATGTGTTTCTTGAAGTTAGTTTGTATTATCAATATACATATAATTTTTTTTTATAGTTATAATTTATTTTTAAACTTATTCTCTTATTTTTTGATGAACCCTAGTTTGAGATTAGGACACTTGGTTTTTATTATTCTGAGTGATGCAGAATTGATGATTTCATGCTATAATTTCATTTTTGCAGAAAACCATGTGATGGTGATTAATTATTACATTTCACTTTCATATAAAAAAACTTTCATGTATGAATCAAATAATTATAGAGATTTTTATCTTAAGCTAAATCATAAAATTAATTATTTAACTACTTTTATTCATATGTAATAATAATTATGTAATTTTTTCTTGTTTAGGATGGATCAGATCATTGAAAAGTACAAAAGATCTACTGGTAAACGAATTATGGAGGAGCATGATCATCAGATTCAGTTTCACCATAGGGTATGTATTAGCCACACTTTATATGCTAATTTTTTGGTATATAATTAAATTAATTAGTACTTAATTTATTTATTTATTGGTTAATTAATAGGAAGAAATGTTGCATGAGATGGCAATGCTGAGGCAAGAAAGTCTTCGGATTGAATATGGAATTCAACGATATCTTGGAGCTGATGTAAACTGTTTAAAGTATGATGATTTAACTAAACTTGAGGGAGAATTGGAGATCTCTCTTACTAAAATTCGAAACCGTCAGGTTAATTAATTAATCATGATTAATATATTATTATGTTATGTTATATATTATATTTAATTAATTAATGACATGAATTTAAATGCAGAATGAACTTGTGCAGCAGCAAATGGAGAATCTGAGAAGGAAGGTGACAAGCAAATTAATAATTAATTAATAATTTTTTTATTAATATAGATATCATTCATAATTATGCTTCTTGTTTTGATTAATTTAGGAAAGAATATTGGAAGATGAGAACATGAATTTATCCAACTGGGTGAGAATGTTTACTCCTACTACTAACGTTAGCACCTTTTTTGAATTTTGATTTTTTTTTTCATATACAAATAAATAAAACCATGGTTGTAAACTGTTGGTGCAAACATTTTCAGGATCATAGGGCAATGATGGAAGAAAATAAAAGAGTGCAAGAACAAGTAATGGATCAGTTTCCATTTTTTGAGGATCAACCTTCTAGTAGTTTCCTTCAACTTGCTGCACCTGTCCTCAGTCCTTATCTTCAACTTGGTCAACCAAATGTTCAAGATTATTTCAATGCTAGGGACCCTGATCAGCCATAGATATATTAGTATTAATCACCTAGAAGACAATATTTTAGTGATCTATATGTTGGCATTATCAGTTTATGTTAATCATGCTATATATATTGTTGTTATAGGCATTAGCCAGACTTTAAAGACTAATGTATATTTGAAGTTATATTATAGCATCTCAGATGAGTTTGAGTATTCAAAATTAGATATTTGACTAGTTTTGGTCATGATTATTACAAAATGCTCAAAAGTTTTGTACAAACATATTTCCAAATATAAAGTCAAACACTATTGCTCTAAAAAATTTCTTACAAATACTCCAACATAAAATATTCCCATACAAAATGCAAAACTCTATACAATTATAAGTTTCAAATTTCTTACAAATACTCCAACATAAAATATTCCCATATTAAAATACACTATCAAAACATCCACTATATTGAAGTTTCTTAATTCACTCTTATATGATTAAAATCGGCTCTAGTACACTATCGGAACCCCACATTTTAAAAAACAGATTGGAACACGATGCGTGGTTATGTTGGAAATTAGTTTGTTCGTTTTTTATTAAATTTTAAATGTGTTAAAAGTTTATTTTGACAAAAAACAAATTCTAAATTTATATCACAATAATGTATTGTAAATAATAATTGTGACAATTATATGAATTAATTACATATAAAATTTTACGTTTTATTTGAAAGAAATTTACATATTTGTAAATTGAGAGTTACATTCGTAATTTAGTTTTACAAACTTAAATAACTATAAAGTGGTTTTCTTTTTTTATTCTCATGTCTTTTTGGTACTTAATTTTATCTAGATATTTGATTTTAAGTTGTTAAATGTACGTATTCATTTTTAAAATTATTATCATATAAATCTTTCAATTAATAACTTTATAAAAGTACGTCTATTTTGTCAAACTTTAGTCATCTCATGAATAAAGGACTGAAAATGCTAGTTTCAATTAACTTACTTGTTTTTTCATGAATTATTTTAAGTTTTATTAATAGAATTGTAAAAAATTTATTTGACTTTATTGTGATATTAGTTGAAAAATGAGTTTTTTAAAAAAAAAAATATTATTATTGTCGTTTTTACAATAATCTCCATGGTCACTATAATAAAAGAAAAGACTATATTATAATTTATTTTGGAAAAACTGTATTCGTTTTTGTGGGAGTTCGAACCGTGACCTTCAATAGAGTAGAATTATTTGGTCTTTTGAAAATTAAAAATGAGTTTTAAGAGGTGACACATAGAATTATGAGATTATGTGTCACAAATGGAGTACACGTGTCAAACAAATAAAGAACAAATTTGGAGGGTCTGTTTTAATATATATAATAGATTATTGGGCTAAAATTTGAAAGTTTAAACTCTATATTGTATCGAGCTTTGGTTAAAAAAAAAGACCACCAATCACATTGGGTGGATGCTCTTTCAACTTTATAGAGTGTGCCCCACACCTCTGAAAAATCTGAAAACGTCATTCCTGTATTCGGAGATGCATCTCCGAACGCACCTAAAATTATACCAACTATTTTTAATTTTTGATGGCCATCCCATTTTGAATAAAATCACATTCGGAGATACATCTCCATAAAATATTTGGGATTTCTCCAGAAATGCATCTCCGTAACATCCAATGTACTCATTTATGTTGTTTTTATTCATCGAGTTGGGTTATGTAACTACTTAGTGATGTTATTGAAGATGCATATCCGAAGATGTCAAGCGGGAAATTGGACATGTTCTTCTCCTTCATGACAAAGGTACTTTGACCTTCAAAACCTTTAAAAAAACTCTTCCATTATCAATCAACTTTTCAACACAAAAATATCATTCTTGTATTTTTTTCACATCAAGAGATTAAAATAATTAAGTTGAAATTATAGGTAAATTTCATTCATTCCATCCCTCATTCTCTATATTAATGTGGTTTTTGAGCTGAAAATATGAACGTTAAGTCCGGAGATGCACATTCGGACTCAGTTCATTTTATTCGGAGATCCTTCTTTGGATGTCCCTGATACTATGAATTTTAAATCAGTTTTTTTTGTTATTTATGGTATTAGATATGTTGCACTCGGATATGTTTCCCAAAGTTATTGTGAGGATGGATGTTAAACCGGAGGAAGTGAATGATGTTGTTAAATCAGATGGTGTTAAACCAAGTGCTAGACCGGTTGTTGTCGTGGTAGATGTTCGTGAACAATTTACAAATAAAAAAGAGTTCATTCTTCATAAACATATGCTTCAATGGATCTTTATAGAGGCTTAAAAATTGGGATTTGACGTTGTAATTGGAAAGTTTGACAATGGTTCTTATAAAAGACAAGCATTTGTAACAAAGAGATGCGAAATAAGTGGCACGTACCATTCACCGATTCGTAAGTTGAAACGTGATGACACCGGATAAAGAAAATGTGAGTGTCCGTTTAAATTGCGTAGATACCGTAAGGTAAATGATACATGGAAAATTTAATGTGGTTTATAGTACACATAATCATGCCTTGAGTGACAAGCTAGTCGGTCATTCCATTATATGTCGCCTTGTCCCGAAGAAGGAGGATGTTGGAGTTTACACCTCCATTGATGCACAAGAATTGAAAAAGATGAAAGAGAGAGAGAGAGAGAGAGAGAATGAGAGAGAGAGAGAGAGGGAGAGAGAAATTAAATTGTAACAAACTTTTCTCTACTAATTGTTCTCAGCATTGTAACTAATTGAAAGAAGTCCCAATTTTTATACACATGCAAACTCTGAATGAATATAAATGAAAAATAAATGCAAATTAAATGTAACTAACAACTTGAATTTGAATTACAACTTAACATCATCCCTTAATTCACACTCAAGATTAAAAATCAACGACGCCAATTCTATCCCTCAAATTAATGAAGTATTTAGTCTTGATTGTCTTGGTCAACACATCTGCAAGTTGCTTCTGAGTGCTATAGAGTGAATAACTTCAAGCACTCCATTTCTAACTTGATTTCACATAAAATTATACTTAGTATCTATATGCTTGCTTCTCCCATGTAGCACTGGGTTCTTGGCAAGGTTTATTGCTGACTTGTTATCAATCACCAGCTTGACTGATTTGCTCACCTTGAACTACAGTTCCTGCATCAAATTCATCAGTCAAACAGCTTGACACACAAACAATGCTCCAAAAATATATTTTGCTTCACAGGTTGGCAGTGCAATCATTAGTTGCTTCTTGGAACACCAAGAAATAGAAACACTAGATAAATAAACATGTAACATGTGCTGCTTCTTCTATCAACTCTATCTCCACACCCCTTAGAGTCTGAATAGAAAAACAGCTCAGAAACATCTGACCCTCTAGATGGAAACATAATTCCATGCTTGCTAATGTAACCACTTTGGTTTACTCATAAACCTACTCACTATACCAACTGCATAACATATGTCAGGTCTGGTATTGCACACATATCTCAAAGATCCAACCAATTGTTTGAAGGTTGTAGCATCTACATCTTCACCATCTGGATCAGAGTCTAGTTTATGATTTGTTTCTGCAGGTGTGACTACATACTTACTGTTTATCAGATCAAACCTCTTCAACAACTCAAGCTCATACTTTAGTTGATGCACACTGATTATCTTTTCAGAGCATAGAATCTCCATTCCTAGAAAATATATCATATTTCCAAGGTCAGTCATATTTAAAGCATTAATCAGGACCTTCTTGAACTTATTTATAGCACTAGAGCTTTTTTTAACAATATGTCATCTACATAAAGACACACCAGAATCACACTGCCATCAGAGGTATGTTGCACATATAATTTCACATTTTTTTGAATCTCTGATTCTTGAAAAATGAATCAATTTCTATATTTCAAACTCTTGGGGCTTGCTTAAATCCATACAAAGCTTTAATCAACTTGTACACCATTTCTTCTTTGTTCTCTATCACAAATCTAAGAGATTGTAACACATTTCAATTTTGAACAGTCTTTTAGCCAAGAATTGCAAATTCTACTATTGCACCATACTGTAAATATTATTCAGCAGATCAGTAGTTTCACTGCTACAGATAATACATTTCATAACAGAGCATTTCACCTCACCCAACAAAAATCCGAAGTGTAAACCATATACACTTCACATTTTAATTTTTTTTATAAAATATCGTACATTTCCCCGGTTATGCTGGAAACCGAGGGGAAAAGTATTTAGAGGATGCGTCTTTGAATCCCAACAACTACATTTTATCACCATTTAATTTTTAAAATTTTTTAATGACATATTACCTCGATTTTACTAAAAACCGAGAGGTAAATATTTAGAGGACATGTCTTCGAATCCCAGCAACTACATTTTATTATTTTTTAACAGGACTTTACTTCTCGATTTTTGTTAAAAAACCCGAGGTAAATAGTAGCGCAGTTTTGAAAATAAAAAAGTGCAATTGCTGGGGATCAAACCCATGACCAATATTACCTTTTTTAGGGCCTATTACCTTGGTTTTGCTAAAACCCAAGGGGTAAAATAGCATATTTTGTTTTTTTTTTTTATTTATGACCAATTTGATGGAAAACAATTAAGTAACAAATCTTTGTCATACATTTATAAAGTAACAATGGTCAAAACATTGACAACTCATCAATTCACATGAAATATTAGTGATCCGCGTGAAACTCTCACTAGCCAATCAAAACGTGAATGCCACAATTATTCATCTTGAATGCAAAGTGCTGAAATTTTAACTTAATATGTTGAAAACAATGATAATGAAAGCAAGAGCAGGAAAATATTTTAAGGTTAACTTCTTAATGCAATCTTTTATCTAGTAATACTTTGTTAAAATTATTTAATGTTAGTTATAATTGTATCAAGTAAAATATTTAATATTGTCGTTGTTGTAGAAATTTAGTATTTGACGATTCTATTGATTTTTTTTTGTCGTTGATGTTGTTGAGATTTAATATTTAAAGATTCCATGAATTTTGTTGTTGTTTTTTTTTTTGAACTAAAATGAATCTTTATTAATTCAAAAAACAGTGAAGCACAAGCTATCTCAAACGGATCCAGCAAACAAGGAAAACAAAAAGACAGCCTAGACTAAGAACTTAAGTCATAAGCCTAGAAATATGGTTGCTAATGTGATTATCTATCCATCCTCTATAAGTAATACTACCAATGATCCTATGAGTAGTATTAATTCTTTCTGGTTTATCAAAAATGGTGGCATTTCGAAATTGCCAAATGCCATACACTGCTTCAGCAAAGATAAGCTTTAACAATCTGGCTCTCCAAGTAAATTAGTATATCACATTAATCAAATTCAGGTTCAACAAATTAAATTATGTTTTTCAGTCAACCAATTAAATAATGTGTTTCAGCAAGTAATTTATTAGTAGTGCAAACTATAAATGATACCTTAATCAAATTCATGGCTGACAGCTTCAGACCAGGAACAGCGTAACCGCATCTTCGGAGTGTTTGACATCTTCATCTCGTTGAACTAGCATTGATAGTATCAAGTGCAACTCTCTGCAAAGTCAGAATATAATAGAAATTTTTTAAGAATGAACATTTTAAACATTTTCATTTTTAAAGCTCACTTGAAAAAGTAAAATCTATAAATGAATTAATGTGTTTCAGCCAACTAATAACCTTTACATAAGCTTACATAAACAGGATGCCAGGTACACAATCAAACCATTTCATCAACATTAGGTGTTGTATTAGCAAGAAAATTGCATTTGGTTTCACTAAAAGTTGTCCTGGCCTTTCTTGGTGATACATGTGAATAATATCAGTAAGTTTTGCTTATCTTACATCAAGAAACACGGTTCATTAACAATTGACACAATTCATGTAAAAATTTGGGATATTTCAACTGCAAAAGGATTAAACCAATCAATACAATACCTCTGTAAACTCATCTGCAAACTCATTTCCTCTAAAAAGGTTGTCAAAATATATTTATTTGTTGTGCCAAGCTATGAGTCATATATGACTCCAAAATATCAAAATGATTTCAAACTGCAGAAAAATAAAAACAAAATCAGTATAATACAAACTAAGTATAGAAAATTAAAAATATTTATATAGAACAAAGTCATTATCTTACAAAAACATAAGCATCATTTTTCCCAATCACACCCTATTGAGAAGAACCTACAGCAGCACCTCTATCTGCTGCTCCTGCTTCACCTCCCGCTTCACTAGTATTTGCTCCAATATTTGCACTAATATATCATTGTTGAAATTCTAAAACAATAACACGAAAATATTATAATTAGTAGCACTCAACAAAAAAAATAAACAGCAACAAATAAAACAAATTAACATGAAGTATGAATTTTGGTACCTGATATGATTTCCACAGTTATCCCAAACTCTTCCATGTAATTGACGTCTTTGAAATATGTAAGAGAGGGTTTCAACCAGCTTTGAGTGCATATCATCCCTTCATCCACCCTTGGACTCAAAGATCTCCTATAACATTCTAAAACCCTCCCCCCTGTGCTAAATGCACTCTCTAAAGCTACCGTTGAAACAGGGGTGGCCAAAACTTCTTTCGCCATTGCTGCTAGGATTGGGTAACGAGGTCTGTTTAATTTCCACCAAGTTAGAATGGATGATTTGTCATTATCATTTGCACAAGGATCATTCAAGTACCTCTCAAGTTCATTTTTTTTATCAATAGTATCCTTATGCTTCAAATGTTACTTAAAAACATCAGCCCTTTGAGAATGTGAAGTGTTTCTAGGTTGAGCATCAACAACAGTTGATTGTATGGTCACATTGCTTTGGTCATAGGCAGATTTGTACCAGGTGTACAATTTAAACAAATTATCCTTGAAATTTTTGGCCATTTTCAAAGATTTTTCAGTCCCTTCCCCATGAAGTTGATTAAATGACCACTCAATATATCTGAACTTAAAATGAGGGTAAAAAATATCTCCAAAATAGAGAAATTGATTGGTGTTTTTTTCCTCTCCCTAATGTTTATCGTACTTACGCTTCATCTCATAACCTACCGAGGCTAAATCCGAGTTCAAGTTCATAGATGCTTCTTGAAGAAACATTAGATAACTGATGGAAAGCAGTGTGCAGTGACACTTGTTAAGATGAAGAAAAGACCTTAGTAGCGTCATAGAAAATTTTCAAAAATTTCACAAAAGCTCTCGACTTTTCCCAATCGCTATAACAAGGAGGAATAGCATGTCCAAACCACTCAACATACCCTACATGTTCTCCTTCCAATTTTTCAAATGCTGTTTGGAACTTCTCAGCAGCATCCAACATCATGTATGTCGAGTTCCACCTTGTGGAGACATCAAGACATAGATGTTTCCTACAAGTAATCCTAGAAAATTCAACACACTCTTTGAATTTCAATGCCCTTTGCGATGAAGACCTCACAAATCTCATAGTATTACGAATGTTGGAGATGGATGTATCTTGTTCTTTCAATTCATCGTTAACAATCAAATTCAGAATATGTTAGCAACAACGCATATGAAAAAAATCAACTTCACCCATTGATCCATTATTGATATGAATTCTCTTCTTCAAATATGCTACAGCCACGCCATTGCACGATACGTTGTCAACAGTGATTTTAGACACATTCCTAAGACCTCATTCCCTCAACACATCCTCAAGTTTCCTACCAATGGTCTCGCCTTTATGATTAGCAACTAAACTAAAGCTAATGATTCTTTTTTGGTAGTTCCAATCATTGTCAATAAAGTGGGCTGTAATTGTTATATAGCTAAGGTTTTGAACGGAACTCCAACAGTATGTAGTAAGTGCAACCCTACTGCAATCAGACCTAAAATAAGCTTTTAATCGGAACTCCAACAGTATGTAGTAAGTGCAACCCTACTGCAATCAGACCTAAAATAAGCTTTTAATCGGAACTTCTCATCAACAGACGGTCCAGACCCGAACTGAAACTGTGAAAACCGGGAAAGAAAAAAAAAAGAAGTAGCATCGGTTGGACTACATCCGTTTAACGGCTTCAGCGGATGGCCCTACCAGATTCATATGGATATTGTTGGGAACGCACTCCATCTCTAGTGGGAGAAACTTATTGTCCTAAGGTAACGAGCACTTACCACTTTGCTATGACAAAAATACTATAAGAAAGAAGCATATGTACGAGAGTTACCATATTTTGATAGAATGTTTGTGGATAGTGAAATTAATATAGAACCTTAAAAACCATGTCGTACCAAAAAGATACACATATAATCTCAACTCGATTGTTATTTATTAGGTTGCACATTGTCAAATCTGTCTCTAGTCTACCACTATGAGTTATGTGAGCGAATGGACTAGTTTGATGTTTTTTTATTTTATTTTAATTTTTAGTTTATTTATTCATTTAATTTTTGAAAATTTATTTAGCCACCTCCCTATGGGGGTCACCTCCAGCGAAAATCCCAAAATACCCCTGCTTCGGAAATGAACTTCCGAAGCGCTTTTTTTTTAAAAAAAATTTCCTTAATTCGGAAGTTCATTTCCGAAAATAGCATTTCGGAAGTGCACTTCCGAAATACTGCGATTTCTGCAGATTTATCAAAACACTCCCCCTCCCCCAATCATTTACCCTAAATCAAAACAAAAAGTGGCAAAGGCGAAAATTTGTGCAAACAGAATTCCAAAGCTCCATCAAGGCTCCAATCACACTGCTAAACAACATTCAAAAGCCCTCAATCCTAACACTTTGTAAGTTTTGAAATTTTTAGATCTATTATTCAAATGCATGTTATTTAGGGTTTTAATTGTATAAATGATATATGGTTAGGTTGTTAGTAGTATTTAGGTTGTTTAGAAGCATTTTGATTTGTTTTGAAGTTTGGTTTAGGGGTCTTCCATGGAAGTTGCAGAAAATCCCATCGCAGGGGTGTTTCAGAAGTTCATTTCCGAAAACACCTCCATCCCAGTTTTCGGAAATGAACTTCCGAAATGTATCAGAAGTTCAAATTTTTTTGTTTTTTATTTTGTCTCTCATATTAATCAATTTCAATTGTTTACAGGAACATGTCAGGCAACCAACCAGCACGCAGGACTGACGCTAAGGGAAGAAAGGGTTCTTCAAAGAATGAGGTGAAAGAGGTGAAAGAGGTGAAGGAGGTGAAGGAGGTGAAGGAGGTGAAGGAGAAGAAGGAGAAGAAGAAGCTTTTGACTGGTTCTGCTTCGCAGCCTTCAGGCGTGATCAACGTTGATGGTTCTGATACTGAGTGGGATGAGGATTGGTATAATTATCTTCATTCGGAGGAGTTCGCTCGTCGGGAAGAATAACGTGTTTTTATTTTGTTTGATGTGTATTTTGTAACGCTCGTCGGGCAGAATAACATGCTTTTGTCTTGTTTGACGTGTCTTGTTTTGTTCTGATTTCGGATTGTATCGAATAATGTTTTTGTATTGGATTTATCATCTTAGTTTTTGGAAGTGGTAACCGGGGCTGGAACATATGACGGAGGAGGTGGATGTCCGGAGGAAGAAGAACCGGAGGTACGTCCACCGCGAGACAAATGAGCCAATCAATGTAAGCTATAGTTTATCATTATCATCTGGGGACGTCATTTCTAAAAAATCAAGATTAAAAATAATAAGATTTTTTTCCCAATTTTGTAATGACGTCCCCTGATGATAATGATAAACTATAGCTTACATTGATTGGCTCCTTTGTGTCGCGGTGGACGTACCTCCGGTTCTTCTTCCTCCGGACATCCACCTCCTCCGTCATATGTTCCGGCCCGGGTTACCACTTCCAAAAACTAAGATGATAATATTATCGTTGTAATCTTCACCCGATTAAATAAAGCGAATTGTAACTTTAATTTTCGTTGGAAGTCTTTTTTTCTCCCCACCACTCTCTCATCCCCACTTACCCGTGTTGAACAATATGTAACTTTAATTTTATGTAATATTATCGTTGTAATCTTCACCCGATTAAATAAAGCGAATTGTTGTTGTTTTTCATTTTATTATGTCCAGACATATTTTCGGAAGTTCATTTCCGAATACCCCAGGGGGGTGCATTCGGAGATGAACTTCCGAAACACCACATTTTCTGAAAAAGTCACTTTATTTCGGAGATGCATCTCCGAAATCAATATTTTATATTAAAAAAAACACGTTTTCGGAAGTTCATTTCCGAAAACACCTTTTTCAAGAAAAAAAGTACAGTTTCAGAAATGAACTTCCGAAACAAGGGGTATTGTGATAAATTCACCGGAGGTGGCCAAGAAGGTTGGGAGGTGGGTGAAGAAATTCTCTAATTTTTTTATGCCACTTCAATATATTATTTTCTCACTTATTTATTCAGTGAGGTACTATTTTATCCAAGTGTCGTTGTTTTGACATTAACTTTAAATAAATTAAACTCAAGTTTACTTATTTAATTGAACAAAATTTATAATTTCCAAACTTTAAAAATTTTATCTAACTTTAGCTCTTTATATATATATATATATATATATATATATATATATATATATATATATATATATATATATATATATATATATATATATATATATATATATATATATATATATATATATATATATATATATATATATTACTTTTTAAATTAGAGGATAATTTTTTTTAAAAAAAAAACTAATCTTATATGAGGGTTGCTCTTAGCATCCTTAGTGGTAAATAGTCACCCTTATAAAATTTTAAAATGTCTTTAGAATAATATGAAAGTTAACGTCCGAACACCCCATACACACCAAAACACTACGTAAATGAGTCAATCCTATTTTATCGAAAAATAGTACGAAAGTCAATCTCTGTATTGATGGAAGGGTAAATTTGTAAGTTAAGTTCCGGACTAACCCTTGAATACTGTTTAAACTCTTGATAATGTGTTTATTTCACAACTCAGTAGATAATACAGAAGTTAAGTTCTATACTACTCTCAGGACAATAAGTTTCTCTCTCAAACAGTAATTTATTCTATAAATTTGACATATTTTACGAAGCATTATATTTAAGTAATTTATTCAAAGTATACATAATTGCTATTCAATTAAACCGTAGACTTATGTAATTCAATCTAAATACCATATATTAAGTCAAAATAAAAACTACACATTGTTCACAAAATACAAACTATCAAAATACAAAGAAAAGGTCAAATATTGGGTATATCTAACCTTTTAGTTCCTCCTCTGCCTCTTGTACTACAAGGCATGTCATGCATCGGCTATCATAGCCTCTAAAGTGGCTATCTTAGGAGTGCGTTCCTAAAACTATCCTTAATATATGTTCGCTCTCCCACTAGACACAATAAGGTGACATACCAACAACAAATCAACGACATGTCCCTTCCTAGCTTGTTCCTATTTGAATATCTCATGATGAGCTGACCTCGATGGCTCTCTCTTTGCATTTAGTGTCGTGTAAGGATGTGACACTCTAAAAAAAATATAGGATGAAGACATATATAGTACTCTATGGCGAAGGATCTGCCACATTGCGCACAACCTCTAGGACCAGATGATCATATGGTACTTCGCAAATATCTCATCAACAACTCTATAGCGGACAGTGGGAGGAGAAACAATGGTAGGGGCTCTAAGAATACCTTGCAGATATTCAAACGGGCGCATGACTTGCTCAGGTAGATGTGGATACATCAATCATTACCCACAAGAATGTCGGGTCACTCTACCATGTCTCACTTTTTCTTGGCAGTGAAACTTACCGAATGTGAGAAGTCGATAATTTTTTATTGAATGAAGTGGAGTAGAGGTTAATTCATGTCCTAGGCTTGAAAGCAATGCAGTAAAAGTAGTGATAAATCTTGAAAATTGATAGAAATGGAGTTTGCTCACAAGTTCTGTTATGAGTTTTGAGAAAGTTTCTAAAATAAAGGAAGAGGGAAGGTATAACGTGTTTATATAAATCAAATTGCTCTAGACATTGACCTCCCTAAAAATGCAGAGATTAACCTCTGGATTATTTAAGCTTTTTTCCTTGTTTTGGGTATGAGACTTGACTGTGGTTCCATTTTGGCTGCGTCCGAAGTTTAAGTTCCGAATTTTAGGGGTATTAATGGTTTTTCATTAAAGTGGGTGAGCACCACCAAGGGTGCGAAGAACAATGCCCTATTATTTAGATGTCAATAATAAACCAGCCACCCAAAGCCTTATGGGCTAGTTAATTTGATCCAATATCTAATATAGACTAAATGGACTAGGTCCAAAAAGGCTCGATTGCCTTTTGACGGTCTATCTCATATAAAAATATGGTTTGTTCATTGCATCCTCATTATTACTCTAAATTCTTGTACAATTTTTGGAAATGCTCCTCTCGCTTCGTCCAAATTTTAAAATCCAGACGCACCACAAATTACAAGAGAGTTCAAGTTCACTTGAAATGCATCTAGTGCATAAATAGTCTTGCCCGAATTTTGAAATTAGGATGCACCACATATTACGAGAGTTTAAGTTCACCTAAAACACATTCAATACAGAAATAGCCTTTTCCCGAATTTTGAAATCCGAACGCACCACATGTTACATTAGAGTTCAAGTTCACCCGAAACGCACCTAATGCACAAATAACCTTGTCTAAATTTCAAAATCCAGACGCACATATTACAAGAGAGTTCAAGTTCACCTGAAACACACCAAATGCACAAATAGTCATGTGCGAATTTTGAAACCATACACAAGAGAGCTCAAACTCACCTGACACGCGACCAAAACCCTAAATCATATTTGTGAAATAAATGCGTTCGAATTTTGAATTGTGAATGTCACGCGAGGAGCATTTTCATAAATTTAAGAGTTTGGGACTAATATTAAGATGCAATCAGCAACCTTAAAAATCATGGGCGCGCTAATGAGCCAACCCATTAGACCAGACCATGTTTACACCTCTATTTATACTTTTTTTAATCCTTATAGAGAAAAAAAGGTCAAATGATATAATTGAAAACCTATATACAAAAGCAAATAGAACCATGTCAAGAAAAATCAAAGATTCAATTTGTATATATATTACAATTTTGGTTTTGATATCCTAAAATCCATTTGGGTTTCAGCATGACCATTGTTTTTTTTGTCATGCTGTTTGAATTGGTGTTGACATTGATACCAATCTCAAATTTTCAACCACATAAACCATCATGTAAATTTTACTACAAGCCTCTTTGAGGACATGAAGCAAAATCAAAACAAATACACCTCCAAAAACAACAACTCTCAACATTACTCTTTCTTGTGGTAAATTTACCATCAAATAAACACAATCCAAACTTATTAAAACCCAACTTAACCTTTCCATCAACACTTTAATCCTAGACACAAATTTCCCAAAACTTTCTCCATAGATTTTACATATAATCCTCAAACAAAGAACACCAACAACAAAAAATGTTGTCATTGACCAACCTTTGTACTTCACTAGTTTCCCTCCAACAACCAAAGCCTCTTTCCTGCAAACACATGTTGCACACTCACCCGAAAGTGTAGAAGACATCAACGCGTCGTAACCGGTATAATAAGGCAGCACAATTGAATCCAAATACAAACTTGCATGCAAAATTCCAGAAATTGTTGATGCTGCAAAGAAAGTGTACTTAATATCCTTATAATCATCTTCATTATCAAAGGATAATGAAGAGATTAGAACCAATAGAAGAATCGCAGGACCGAAACAAGAAAGTGGGAAAATTGTGTTGATTTGATGACCCTTTGCAAAGATTAAGATTATAAGTGGAAGAGATATTGGACCAGAAGGCAAAAGAAACCTTTTTGATTGAGTCAAAAAGTTTTTTTCTTTTCTTGAGATGATATTCATAACCACAATCACAAGAGTGAAAAAATAAGAACATGTTGTGAAGAGAAGGACTAAGATATCAACAAAAAGAGGGTAATTTGGAGGGTAGGTTTTGTCACAAACATAATGGTAAGGACAATTGATTGTATCAAAATTTTCTTCCATTTGCCAACTTATGCATTTGAAAAATGTTGCATGAATTTCTTCTATGTCCCATCCAGGTTGGAATGTAGGGTTTTTTTGGAGCAAAGTAAGGCTATTCATCATTGCATGTTGTAAGATAAATTAAATTTTGATCATATAAATATAAATAAGAATCTTATTCATCAAGTAGAAGTTTTGAATAGGATGAAGAAAGACCAACTAATCAATTTTATTTACTTTGTGTTTGCAATTTTGGAAGCTAAATTTCTTTCAATGAGGAATTATGTTTCTGTTTGAAGTATATTAGGTAGTTGAATGGACGAAAAATTTGTAAAGCATGTTGTTGGGTTTGGAAGTGAAGAAATGTTGTATGGTAAAATATAGGCAACGTGATTGCAAAGGGAAAGGGATGGTATTAGGTGAGTGATGGATATTTTTTGATTTCATGATGGGGTGCCAAATTGATAGTATCATCTTTTGAGAGGCAAAAATTGGTATGCCAACTTCAAATGAACCATTACTTTAGAAAGTGAATAGAACATGTGTTTTATGAATGGTTTTATATCCAAATCTAATAGCAATTAACCAAACTTAAAATGATCCGAAACAAACTGTGGTTATTTGTCAATTGGTTTCTAAATTCTAAATTTCTAATAACTTATTTTTACTTTAAGTTCCTTTCCTATGTTATATATTATGTATGTGTCACTTATGGGTCAAATAATTAAGAAATATGTAGATACAAACTATGTAGCTGGCCCTATTTTACTGGAAAAAATATGATTGTTGTTATTGTATTTATGTTTATAGAATAGCTGGAAGACATAGAGATGGGTTTGTTAATCCATCACCAAGGCTAAACTATAGCTAAATTCACCCTCTTTGAATCTTTAACCACAACTTTTTTCTCCAATATTAATAATAATAAGAAAAACATTGGTTTTAGTTGGTTGTGTTTTTGGTTAGTTCTACTCTGCGTTGCATAGGTACGAGTGCGTACCCAGTACCCGTATCGGATATTAATACGGTACAATATTTTTAAAAAAAACTAAGATACAAATATGTTAGTATAATTTTTTTAAAATATAAAAACAAAAAAGTTATATTATTTAAATAACAACAAAATATTAAAATTAAAAAACAATTTGCTTAAAAAAAGTTGATATTTGCGCAACAACATAGATAATTCACACTTAAAAAGCATCAATAAATCATTAAATCATGATTGAATATTAATATTTTCCTCTCCAATATCATTAAAAATAATGGCTTCTAGTTCAGGTTCATCGAAAAAAAGACTAACAATTTCAAGAATAACAGCTCCGTCAAATAGATTTCATTCGTCTCCATCAATATCCCACATTTTTGTTGCTCCTTTATTATAAACTTTACTCATTCTTCGAGAGAAGACGAAGATTTATATGAACAAAAACTAAATCCTCAATCTTCTTTGGATTGAGTTTAATTCTTTTCAATGAATGAATAAATTCATATGCGTTTCAATTCTCTCCGCAAAAGATGAAGAACTTGATATTGAAAGAAATCTTTAATGGAGTAGATTTATTTTTCTTTCACTTTTTATTTATAAATAGAATAAATAACCTAATTTTTACTCAATAAAAAAAACTAAACTATACAATCTGAAAAATAATTTAAAAAGTTGAATACGTGCACTAAATGTGTATCAATTGATATACCAACTAAAAAGTAAATATAAAAAAATTAGTACGGCTTTGGAGCGTACCGTACGCATACCGGTACCATTCTTCACATGTTTTAGAGAAAATATTAATATTCAGTCATGATTTCATGATTTATTGATTGTTTATCCATGGACCAAACAGGTTCGACACTTCGGCAATACAACAACTAACTATGTGGAATCTCAACACCTACTAGACTGAAGAATTCGTTGGGAAATAGTAAAGGTGGTTTTAGTCGAGATTGGGACACCATGAACCAAATGCTATGAAACTAACATAATATGATACAAACATCATTTGGCCGAAGCATTATTGAGTTAGAACACCTATTCAGAGACAACATCCTTTATTCACGGTTGGTTGGCAACATATATGGGGCAGCATTGAATTTTATTTTTCATAAAACTAAGCAAGCGGATAACACAGGTTTAGATAGCTCAAAGTGTGGAAATACACTTAGGAATAATTTTTGTCTTCCATGTGCTTGTTTAATTTTAAAGAAGATGAAGCTTGAAAAACCAATACGTATAGATGAAGTTTACACTCATTGGAAAAGGATTGGTTTTGGTGATAATGGTGTGATGAAGGATAATAAGTCAAACATATCTATCATGAATGAGTGGGAAGTCCTTCGAGAGATTCACGAAAGCTGATGACATAATGAAATTTCACATTAAAGAGCAACTAAGGAAGATTTCCAATCCAGAAACAACGTATTTGAAACCACTGTTAGAACCGGTTAAAACAAAAGGGAGCATCTTAAAAGGTCAAACCGACACAAATTGACAACTCCACGAGACGTTATCCTTCATACTTTGAACACCTTGACTCACACTTTCCATATTCTCCGACTCCAAAATTCCAAAAGAGTGTTTTCAATGGTGCTCGCATTAGCAAACCATCTCCCTCAACACCATTACCAAAAATCAAACACATTGAAGAGATGTTGCTTTTTGTTCACAAATACATTGAATGTATTATAAATGTTGAAGGTGACGACAACTGGGTTTTTCGAATTGTTTCGGATTTGCTCGGTAAGGGAGAGGGCGACTACCAATTTGTTTGTCTTCATATTATACAACAGATGAAGACGTGTATGGAATCATACACAGAGCTATACGGGAACAAAGCAAAATAATATGTAATTCTCAATGCTCTAGTTCCTTGTCTTAATGGTTCGGCTTTGTTTGACAACTAGATGTGCTTCTCGAAAATGGGATACCTTATAGCAAGTGGTTATGATAGGGTGTGTACTGCTTTAACACGATTTGGTTTCTTAGAAACATTCTTTCCACTATGGAGTAAGCCACCTCAAAATCCATCTGAGCGCATCATTTGTATAGGTTGACTATAAAAAAATAACATTTTGTTCAGGTTTAATTTATTTGAAACCGGGATGTCATATACTATATATATCATTGGAGGGGACGACACATTTCATACAAGATGCTGAAACTTAGATGGATCACATTTTAGAAAGGATGGAAGAGTTCACAAAATTGAGCGGCATTAAAAGAGAAGCAAATAAGGAAAGATCGAAGAATAAACCACCAATAGATTTAGACAGTAACACATATTTTGATGCATTTTAGTTGTAATCTAATAATGTAACATATTTTTTGTATGTAACGCACTAAATAATGTTATAAAATTAGATAGTATTTTTTGGACAAATTTTGGATTTTGAAAATTTGCTTTGCATATTCAGTTGGTTTGGTTCTGTATAGTTTTTGGGTAGTTCCGGAGATGCATCACCAAATACACCTTATTATTTTTAAAAAAATAAAAGAAGAGAAAGATATGGTTCACTATGCTTAAACTGAAGACGGATGATGATTTGAAGTAACTTTGACGTCATTCTCAGGATAAACATTCTTAGAGATAATGGTTAGTAAATTCTATATTGCCTCTATTGTTTTCTATTTTAAAGAGAATTTAACTTAGAGATAAATCTCCGTCTATCTCGACGATGATATCTATAGGCTTGTCTCTAAGTTACATTCTCTCTCTAATATAGGGAGAGACTATGAAGCTAAAATTTGTGGTTATGCTAAATTTGTTGTCAACCCAAACATAAACTAATAAACTTATAAATGGCTTAATAAAAAAGACTTCCCCGAAATTAATTAGCTTTATAAATGGAATGTCAATGCATTAATATATGCTAATTTTTTATGCTAAGCAAAGTTTTTATATTAAACTACGAAAATACTTTAATTCCAAGTGCTGAAAACTGTTGTAAAATTATATTCCAAGATTATTCAAGCACCCCCCCAATGACGATATATTGCTCCATGAATTAGCCACGATGACCATATACTTCCTTTTTCTATCATGCATCTTCTCTCTACTTTTCTAAGACTTTGACATGTTGTCCTTGCCAATAATACAACTAAATTAATTAAAATAACTACTTACAGTAACAATTCAAAAGATTCTATTCTAACAAAAATGGAGACCATGTCATTTCTGTCTCTACTTTCTTTACTCTCTTATTTTGCCTCATGAATTTGACGATATTCAAGCACCCCCAACCCAATGATGCTTAAAGCAAGCCACTTGCCCTATTATTATATATATAAGTCATTCATAAGAGTGAGGTTTATTATTTTAAAATTTAAGACATGAATCAAATAATACGAATCATGTTTGTTAGGATTTTAGAGAAGCTAATTCTGATGTGAATTGATAATATTATATAAAATGATTAAGATGCCCATACTTTATTCTGGTGATTCTATAAATCGACACAAAATCTCAAAGATGTCTTTTAACACAAACTTAGACTTTGAATTCCTTTATTTATGATCTTACATTTTCATCCATGTCTTCATGTATGTTTGATGTGTGACCAGAGCCGGTCTTGGGCCCGAGCAAGTAGGTTCACAGTCTAGGACTTAAAAAAATGGGGCTTCAATTTTTTAAATTATAATTAAAAAATTATAATAGTGAAAAAATATGTATTATATATTAATCAACAAAAACATATAACAATTCGTTGCATGATGTCGTCGGTTTGAGACTTAAAGTCTTTAAAAATTTTCAATTAACATTTTTTTACCGAAACACTACTTCATTTAGCAGCAATATAACCATTAGAGAAATATAGGGAATGGTGAGGATACCCTTTTGTGGATGGATTCGTGGTGCGATGGCATATTGCTAAAGGATAAATATCCAGGTTTATACAATATATGTGAAGAGAAAAACATCCTGATTAGAGATATGTTACCAATGGAACGGGAGGAAAGGCATCAAAGATTTAAATGGAGTAGAGATCTATCACAAGAAGAACTAGCAGTAGTAAACGAAATTGGCGAGAAAACTCAGAACATAACACTCGATTCAGGGAGGAGGGATAGTTGGAATTGGGGTTCAGGGCAATACTCAATCAAAGAAGCCTATGAGATTATTATGACGAGAACTCCTTTTGACGAAGAAACAAATTACATAGAAGCTTGGAATAGATTCATACCGCTAAAAGTGGCAGTTCTAGTTTGGCGACTTTTCCAAAATAAGATTGCGTCGAAGGATAACTTAGTTAAGAGAGGAGTTCTCAATCAAACCCAATCGGACTGCCCTTTTAGATGCGCGGTTACTGAAAATGCTTCTCATATTTTCTTCGAATGTAGTTTCCCTATGCAGGTTTGGGCGTCGGTCCTAAGGTGGCTGAACATTCATACAGCTATGCACAACAATGCTATAGAAAACTATCACCAGTTTAAAGGACTTTGCGGAATGGGCAGAATGCAAGCGGAGAAATTCTGTGTAATTTGGTTCGCGTGTATTTGGATATTGTGGAATGGGCGTAATGAGAAAGTGTTTAGAGATAGTTCTAGATCAGCGGAGCAAATGAGTGAAGAAATTAAGATTATAATATGGAAATGGCTGAAGTGCAAAGTTAAAGGCTTCAACTACTCCCTCAATCATTGGATAACCAATCTGGCTGCTTGCTTGGGAATTGGATGTTGAACGATCACTGTGTCATTTGTATGTCAACTTAAAAAGGTCCTGGTGGAGATTATCACCACATCAAGAGCGACATCTCTTTTACTCCTTCTCGTTGATATTGAATCACGTCGGTGTTTTGGTGAAATCAAGCGGTTCAGGCGAAATTCTGTTTTTCTGTTTCGGTCTAGTGCCCATCTACGTCGGTTCAGAGGCTGTTTTGTTCGTCCGGTTGTGAGCTTCTGTTGTATGTTGTCCACTTTTTCCATTTTCTGTTATTATTATCATAGGAAGTTTGGTTTCAGCTTCAAAATTTTGGATTCTTATACCAACTTTAACTATGTTGCTAGAATAATTGTGGAGCAAAACTGTTTTAATTGGAGGCATGACCACTTAAGCCTGTTTGGATTGTGTATCTTTTTGGGGTGGGATTGGTGTGAATCTCTTGTATTTTAGTTTAGGAGTGCATTTAACTATTGTTTGGTGGGTTGTATTGGTGTTTATAGCTTTCTGGTTTTCTGAGATTTGTGGACTGGTGTAATAGGCATTACTTATGCCTTTCCTATTTGTTATTTAATTAATTTTGCCCTTCCAAAAAAAAAAAGATTTATTAAATATATTAAATTATAATTTAATCTTTTATAACCAAAATATTTTTTTATATTTTAATTATTTATTATACATTACATATTATGAATTAATTAAATATCATTTATTTTTAATGTAATTTTTTTCTGCTGACAGTAAATTTAATCATAATTGATTTTATAAATAATAAATTTTTTCTGACAATAACTTTAAACCCAATAAAAATGGTGTGTGTTACTAAAAATTATTTGATATTTGAATTTATTAATCAATATTTTTTTCTTATTAAATTAGTTATGAGTAAATTTGTAATAAAAAAATTATATTGGACAAATATTATATTTAACCAATTCATAATAGAGAATGCATAATAAATAATTAGTGGTGTAAAAAATTGCTTTTGATTATAAAATATTGAATCAAAAGTCAGGATCGGTCATGGGTCTCTAAAAAGTCGAGAACGGCCCTGTGTGTGACCATTGAATTTGGTCTTTCATACTCAAACACTCAAACATATGTAATAATTTGGTATTCTTGAATCATGATGATGTACATGTACGCAAATGGTGAATGATATTGATTGAATATGGTGAATTTTTATCTACCCAACACAAAAAGTTGGATAGAGTTACCCTTAGTGTAAAATGCTTTAAAAACAACCAAAAAAATATATTGTTTAATAATTAATTAAATAGGATAAAATTAAATGTTGCAGTGTAATTGGTGGAAGGTACATTACCCAACTTTTTGTGATGGGTAGAGAAGTTGTTTCCTTGAATATTAGTTATGTTTAAAGTAATATTGGCTTGAGATTGAACGACTATGTATTTAATTACTATATGGAGGATAAACTTGCACTTTATTATTAGCAAAAAGAAATATTTGAAAAAAATATCTTTATTTATTTTAAAAATAAGTGTGAAGACCCTTTTTTTAGTAAGAAAAATAGTTGCTAGAATTTGTGAATGTTTTTTAATATATCAATTTTAGTCTAAATGGAAATGTGTAAAATGTGACAGTGTGACTGCTTTCAAATGAAAGGAATTTGTATATACTCATTTTGAGCTTCTAGTATTTTACAAGCTTTTGTATTTCTTTTGTGGGAATTACTAACTCCACCATATCCTATGTATTAGAAAAGCACCTTTCGAAAAATAAAAAATACTCTTCAGATTTTAGAGATGTATCTTCGAACGTATTATGTGTTTTTCAAATACAGACAAATTGATTAGCACTCCAATGTTGTTTAAAATTTGTTACAAATATGTATCTTTGTAACAACTTAATGTACACCACATACATTGTCCAACAAAATGCCTTATGTTGAGAAGAATTGATCCAGTAATGCATTTTTTGATAACACCGGACAAATTTCGGAGATGCATCTCCGTGACCACGCAAGATAGCAATTTTCTACATTTGATTTAGACATGCTCTTTTGAATTTGATGATACATGATTTTTTTGTATAATTTAAATCACACGTTTTCAAAAATAATATAAAAATGGCATATATAAAAAACAAAAGCAAGAAAAATATAAATGATTGTACCGATGAATTAGTGACTCAGTATCCTCACCAGCTTCATGATCGGTCTGGTTTTCAAAACATTACTTTTTACTATACAAAAACAAAAGCAGGAAAAATATAAATGATTGTACCGGTTAATAAATGGAAAATCAAAATTAAAATCAAAGGTGAAGCATCAACTCATAACGGACATGAAAGTTTTAAAGATAACGCGAAAACATGAATTATAAAAAGGAGAAACAGAAAGATTTTAAGTAAAAAGTGGAAATGGTTCATCTACAGTAAGCACTTTGATACTAATCATTAAAATCAAATAACATCACATGAATTCAGTTGATCTAGTGATACTAACAGCATTTGGAAAATCAATGGCCGCAATATTAAATCATCTAGACGAAACAGCGGGAATAAATATAAAAGTGTAGCTCACAAAGACATGCAAACAACAATGTTCGAGTACAAGAAAACTTTATACTTTCGCATTTCGTTGAGTTTCACGTCTATGAGGATGGAGGTATTGTTAGAACTTGGAATCACTTGGTTGGTAAAAATGGAGAGTTTGAATATGGAGAGAGAGAGAGAGAGAGAGAGAGAGAGAGAGAGAAATAATAAGAGAGAAAATGATTGAGGGTGAGAATGTATATTTTTCATTAACATTGACAATAATACCCCCTAGGTATTTATACAAGAAGATACAAGTAAATTAGGACATAAGCAGCAGCATAAAATAATTGAAAAATTGAAATTTTTGTTCATGTAGTCGATTACATAAAACCTATAATCGATTACAGCTTCTAAAAACTATAAAAACACTAACAGTGGTAACATGTTACTGCGACTGCGTAACCGATTACACCAACAACAAAATCACTTATTTTCATCTCATTTGACTTTTCTTTATACATGTAACCAGTTACACGCCCTTAGCAATCAGTTACAGCACTTGAATTATGAAATTTCTCTTAACACACCACCTTAATTCAAGTGCTTCAAGCCGTCCATGCCCATGTTTATCTTTAATCTCTTGAACACTTCAACTGTGACCCCCTTGGTCAAAAAATTCGCCACTTGGTCTTCACTTCTAGAATATCTCAATCTCAACTTTTCTTTGATGAAAAAGGAATTAATAGACTTGCATGTAACCCTAAGTAAATTTACTAAGGGGAAAGAAAATATTAACTTGATATTATAAAGTTAATGGCTTTCCTTAAATAAAAGTGAACAAAGATTTCATTTTGATATTGAACATAGTAAGAAAGTAAATAGGAAGAAATTAAATCGACATATTTATAAATGCTCTCACTACAATAAATTTAGCCACTTAGACCTTTTTTGTTATTGAATAAATTGAAAAAATATAAAAAGGTAGTAACCCTATACCTTTTGGAACCACTAATGCGCTTGGACCCAAGAAAAATTGGGTACCAATGGTAAAACCCTAATATGTTTTGCAAGTTTGCTTTGCAACTTTTATGAAGTCTTGGTGCATATTAAATGAAGCTTGGCAAAGAAAAGAGTATTGATGACAGTCGTCATTACATGATTTTCATGAGAAAAATTGAATAAATGTGGAAGAATATTGAGCAAAAGTCGTGTCAAAGTGTGAAGGAATGAGCAAAAATGCAAGGCAAAGAAGAAATAAAGATTGTTAATTCTCTGTATTTTGATTGGCATTATGTTTGATGAAACTAACTCATGAGAACATGTTGAACAAGATGTTCCATTCACTTCAACTGAAGAAGACATGTCAAGAAAGATGTCATATGCAAGTTTTATTCGACATCGCGTCTAATATGTTACAGCTGGGTCGGTTGATGTACACGTGCATAATATTTTGGAATATTATGCAATCCTATGAAGCCTAAATCCAGTCCAAAAGATTGTTATGAATAGCAAGCATCAAACCTATTATTTGGTGGAACTTACATTGTAGTTTGTGTTAGGGTTTGTCCGGTCTTGTTTATTGTGTGCCACTCAAATATCATATTGATATAAGAGATTGGTGTTTTCATCGAGTTGTAAGTTTTGTGTTCAGTCATAAGCTTGTAAGCATTGAGTGACTATGTTTTGGAAGTGTGTTTTTTAATATTTATAATTAATCATCACGGTTGTGATTGAGGGGATTGAGGATTTGCATAGTACTTTGAATTGATACTATCATAGTGGATTTATCCCTGGTTTGGTAGCCTCCAGAGTATATATTGTTTATACCGAAGTGGGTGAACAGTTACTAAAAACTCTAAAAACACTAACAGTGATAACCGGTTACTACGAATGCATAACCGATTACACCAACAACAAAACCATTTATTTTTAGTTTATTCCACTTTTCTTCATATCTGTAACCGGTTACACGCTCGTGGTAAATGGTTACAGCACTTGAATTATGAAATTTCTCTTAAGTGATACCACATTGAAGTAACATTTCGCCTAAAAAAGATAGATACATTGTTTTTTTTTTTAATTTCTTCGGCATTGAAGATTTTTAGACTCATTTTCTATTAAAATAATTGTAGATCTAAGGAGTTTGTGTAATGGTATGAGTCTAAAAAATCTAACTCGATTATGAGGTCCAAGCGCAATGAATAATTGAGATGCTCACATCAACATAAAGGAATGATGCAACTCAGAATTGTCACAGATATCATCCAGAAGACTAACTCGCCTACATATAAAGGATCCAGGGCATTTACGGGATTCCATAATTGTGAGCGCCATATAACGTATTCAAATTGAGGAGTGCTAGCAACACTCTCTTTTAAACACTCTCTCTAACACTCACTTTCTTATTGGTTGAAACCTGTGTGAGTCTCTCACTTTGGAAATGGATCCCACATAAAGTGGTAGGACCCACACATGTTTCAATCAATAAAAAAGTGAGTGTTGGAGAGAGTGTTGAAAAGAGAGTGTTACTAACATTTCTTATTCAAATTATATAGGTGTTGCCTTCTATCTTGAATTTATTTACAAAAATAAAATGATGTTAGAAGGCAATTTTTTCAAACTGAATCATTTGTTAAAGAATCAAAGCGTTAAAAATTTTTTTAAAAAAATCAATACTTGATTTTAGCTTCTTTTTTTTCGGTTTCGATTCGGTTTATTTGTCATATAATTCGGTTATTTTAACTTGAATCCAGTTTAATTCAACGGTTCAATTCAAATTCAACGGTTCAGTTCAATTCATAATTTTTTTTTAACACTCCTACTCCTATCACGTAACATCTATCTTTATACACTTCATCTTATTTTAGCTTACATGCTCTCCTTTCACTTGAAGAAGAAAAGTACGAAAAGAAGACAAATAGATCAAAACACCACACTTTAAAATCACTTCTACTAGCGTAAAGGCTACATCACCAATTCTAGTAGCCAAAATTGAAAAATCACTTACTTTTATTAGCATGAAAGCTACATCACTAACTCTAACTCTACCGATCAAAATTGAATTTTTACAAATAAATTTATACTACTCTGTTTTATATTATAAACAAATTTTAAAAAAAAATGTATCTAATTTATCTATATGATTTATAAATAGATCAGATGCATTATTTTTTGATAGGAAAAAAAGAATATACACTGACAGTATAAAATAAATTTACATTGTCAACCAATGACGATTATGAATCAGGATAAGTCAGACTCAAAATTTAAAAAAAATTGTATGACATTACAGAGCGTTATATTTTAATTGGATGACGGTGTAAAACTTTGTTACACCGTCAGTGCATAACCATTAAACTCTTTTTAATAAATTTAAAAAATAAAATTTATTTATAATATAAGACGATAATAGGTTGTAAATTTCTAATTTTGGGTGGCATGATGTCAATCAAAGTGATGATGACGAATGTGGAATGACATATGTAAATCCCACCAAAGAAATAACAAACTCAAAAATATTTGTGAAGGAATATATGAGCATTCACCTCTTTCTTTACAAGGTTAATTCCTCTATATATATTGAATAACATATTAGCCATCCCAGCATGTCTTCAAGCTAGTAAAGAGAAATTTACAAATCACAAATAAAGAGAAATATAATGTTGTTTAATTTCCATGAACTATGGAAGCCAGTGATGGTTATGATTATAGTGAATTTAGCTTTATCCATTGTCAATGTATTTTTGAAGAAAATTCTTAATGGAGGAATGGACCATTTAACCATTTTAACATATAGACAAGCAATTGCATCCATTTTCTTAGCACCTATTGCTTGCATCTTTGAAAGGTACTATACCATATTTAAATGTTCTTAGTTATTATTTATGTATTTAAATGATTTTCTTGTTTATTTTTAATAATTTTCTATTTTACAGGGAAAGCAAGATTGATGGCCATACAATATGTCTCCTTTTCTTTAGTGCTCTTGTAGGGTAAGTACTCTTCTAATCAACTGTTAGTTAAGCATTAATATTAATTATTTGAAGTAGTGATTATGATTTTATTGAATGTATTTCAGAGTAACACTCACACAATATCTCTATCTTGTGGGACTTGAATATACATCAGCAACCTTCTCATGTGCATTTCTCAATACAGTGCCTGTATTCACATTTATTATGGCTCTCCCTTTCGGGTAAGACGACAAATTATGGCTCATTTAATTACCAAAATAAAATAGGATAAGATAAAGATAAGATGAAATTAGATAGCTTTGTAAAACTTATAATAACAATTTTAAAGTTATCCATTTTATACAATTTATTTTTATTATATTCTTAGAAAGTGACAAAAATACCAATGTTTTAAATTTTATTTTTTAATAATGTGAATTAACTATTTAAAAATTAAATTTAAAAAAATTATATTATTTTAAATATTTTCTATTTTATTTGAAATAATTTTAAAATTTTAAAAATCATGAAAAAATTAATCTGGTAACATGATTACATTTTTCTTTTACAAATGGTAACATTATTACATTTAAAAATTAAAATTTAAAATTTTAACTTTATTATTTTGTGTTCTACACCTTTTTATTTTAAATAACAGTTTTCTAAAATGAAGTAAATTTATAAAAATACTGTTTCCAAAAAGCTACATATGATATTTGGAATAAGCTTAAGAAAATGGTTAATCATAATTTTAGTTCCTATATAAAAAGTCAGTCCTTATCTTTTATTAAAATGGTTGTTATTAGAAAGATCCTAAAGTTTTACATTGGTTGGAGATAGAGCATTGAAAGAGTATATATAGAGGGACACTCCTCACCTTACCAACCGATTTTGTAAGGATGAGTTAGGTCAAATTTTAATGTGGTGTCAGAGTCTATCGATCGGACCATGGCCGCCCACAGTTAATATCTACGCACCAAGTCCAAAAGAGTGTTGGGCGTGAGGGAGTGTATTAGGAAGATCTTAAAGTCCCAAGAGTATATATAGAGGGACACTTCTCACCTTACCAATTTTATAACAATGAGTTAGATTAAACTCTAATAGTTTTTAATTCTATAATACCTAGATTAGAGACAAAAGGTATCCCTTATTATAAAAGGTACCAACTAAAGCATCAATTTTTATCAGAAAGTAGGGACTAAAATTTTGTAGGCAATAATTTATTGATTAATATTTATATAAATTTGTATTTTTTTTTCAAAAAAGTTGTTAGATTTATAAATATCAACTTGTTTACGACCAATAAATTACACTCATTTAACTCAACTAACACATACCAGCTGAGATATCGAGTCCACCCTATACAAAATTGTATTTATTTTTATAACTAATATTCTAACTATTTGTGTTTATTTATATTTATTTTAAATTTTAAAAATTCAAGAACTCATTTTAAAAATACATATTTATTTAAATGTATTTATTTAGCTAATGTTGCTATACATTATTGTATTATTTTTATTGTATAAAATACATATTATTCCAACAACAAAAAAAACCCCTTATCCTACCATATTTTGAATCTTTGGCTTGGAATTCTTAGGATGGAGAAAGTGAGCATGAAAAGCAAGAGTGGTAAAGCCAAAGTCTTGGGAACTTTTGTGTGTATTGGTGGAGCTTTGTTATTGATCCTTTACAAAGGAATGCCCTTAATCAACCCACAATCTCATCCTGTAGCTAACAAAGTCACAATACCAGCATCAGCCTCCAGTTTAAAGAAATGGATTATAGGTTCAATATTTCTGATTGCATGTTGCCTCTTCTGGTCTTCATGGTTTCTTATACAAGAAAGGGTTGGCAAAAAGTATCCATATCAATATTCTAGCACAGCCATTTTGTCATTCTTTGCTGCCATTCAATCCGCAATATTAAACTTGATCATCCATAGAAACAATGCCAAATGGATTCTCAAAGGAAAGCTACAGATAATGACTATTATATATTCGGTAAGAATATCATCCCTTATTACAAAGCACGTCATTGTGAAAGTTTTTGCATTTAAATTAATATAAGATTCAGCAAGCCTAATTTATGAGTAGAAACTTTTGCTCTAAAATTTGCTTTCCTAGGGGTTGGTGGGATCAGGATTATGCTATGTGGCAATGGCATGGTGTGTCAAACAAAAGGGTCCAGTATTCACTGCAGCATTTACCCCACTTTTACAGATGTTTGTAGCTGTGCTTGATCTATGTATATTACAAGAGGAAATTTATCTAGGAAGGTTAGTTTTAGCTATCACTTTTATTTTTTTCACTTTTATAGTGCATTTTCTCTAATACCTTCCTATCTGCAATAACCAGTGTTGTAGGATCAGTCTTGGTCATTTCTGGCATGTATATGCTCTTATGGGGTAAAAGTAAAGAGAGAGAACAGTGTGGCTTGAAGGACATTCAAGAAAGTCAAAAGGATGAAGAATGTCACTAACAATACCACCAACCTCACTATGAATAATTGAGACCAGTGAGCTCTTTATGCTAAGGCGTCTGTCCAAGAGAAATAGCAATGAAATTGTAACGATTTTTTATAAATGTAGCAAGTATACTACAGACACCTGAGAACACAGGCTTATCCATAGTTGTAAACGTTGGATTCATTGATGCAATAAATATGTTTACATCAAGGAGAGCACAGGCTTATCCATAGTTGCAAACGTTGGATTCATTGATGCAATAAATATGTTTACATCAAGCAGTTAAAAATACAAGTGTATGCATGTATACACTATGTCGAGTGTTTTTAACCACACCTTATTGCAGACATAAAAAAACACAGACTTGATTTATTGATGGCTTTTATAGAAAATATTGCAGCAAAACTATTAATTAATACCAACCTTTGTAAACCCAAAATTTTGCATTTGTTTAGAAATCATGTTTTAAGAAAATATCAACATATTAACTTATGGCAGTTTAGATAATTTAAATTGAAAAAGAGTCGTTTTTTGAAAGATTGATCAAGGTCAGAACAACTCACAATCAAAATCTTACCAAGTAGCTTTAGAAAAATAAAATTGGCTTAATAAATCAAAATCAAACAAACATGAACACTCTACAAACAACAGAAAACTGTGTAATGATGACGTGATAGCCACTATTTCTGTTCAAAAGCTACACTCACTTTCTCAATTCCAATAGTTAAATACCCCACATCATTTAACTCCACAACGAAGAGTTCCTTGTTCTTTTTCAATGTTACGAAAGAGTTCTAAGTTGAGTTGCTTATTGGCATCAATCACGGAGAAAGATGTGAAGAAGGCTGTTGTCGTATAACTTTTCTATTAAAATATACACAAGTCAGGGGATACATAGGTGAATGTTAAAACACATGTAGGATAGTGCATTCCACACTTGGAGATGGAGTTTGTATAGAGAGGAAAATAAAGGGAAAAAAACAACCTTACAGAAGGAAAGTGATCATGGAAAATAAAGAAACTACTTATGGTTACTAGGAAATTTGCAAGGCTCTAACCCTGGCAGTCAGTTCTCTAACTTGGCTTCTGAGCCGTTCTGGATTGCAAAAGAAGTCTACAAAGACTCGCCGTTGAAGTCCTATTTCTTGCGAATGGTGTTTTACAATCTGGATGACAATGAAAATCAAGCTTCAATTAGCATAAAAGAAAAATGTTCTGAATCATTGTAATTATGTGGAGGAGTCAATCATAATATGTATAACAAAAATGTGCCCACATCCCTTTGCATTCTATAATCTTGCAAATTTTACTTTGAAAACCAACGCCCGATGAAAGGCTCAGATTATCAAACCCACAAATAAGGGAAGCAGTGTTAATAGAAAGCAGACACGACAGAGACATGTGAAATAGCGACGCATGGCAAAATTATGTCATTATTTTCTTATTATATTTTATAATCTGTTTCGCATTATAGCTGGCATGCTTTCACTATAATCCACAAGGCCATCTGCCATATTGTTATTCTTTCCGCCATACACCATTTATAATGAAAAACCTTGATGTCTTCAAAAAGGCTTTGTGATGTGCAATTGTGCAGAACAAATCAGATAGACCTAAACATTAAAGTCACGTTACCTCATTTTTCTTGACATGCTCTAGTGTCACCTCTTCCACGGCAACAGAAAGCTTTGCGTTAATCTTTTCCATCTCATCGAGCTCTTTCATCAATGGCTAATTAAGACATATAGAACAACACAAAATGGCAAATCACAACACAGGAAAAAGGTGCCAAAAACTTATATAACCCTACAATAATAACAGTAACCATTTATTCCACTAGGTAGGGCCAGCTCAGTGAATCAATCAATGTCACTGAACTCTACTGAAAAACAATTTTTTATTAAACCATTTAATGACACGACTTCTAATGCTTCAAAATAGAGCTTTCTCTGGATTTCATTTTCCCCCTTTAATTGAACTATATTTCCCTTCATACGCAAATATAGGATGGCATTGATACAAATTCAAGTCAGCCCGAGATGTTCTCGTCAAATGGAGCCTAAATATTTAAAGTCTACAGAGAAGAGAATCTTACAAGTTACATAGGTATTGTACTGAATAATACCATTCTTACCCTTGAATAAACATGTAAAAAAAAAGCTTTGATAGGTACTAATTTACTACCAATAGGGAACAACAGAGTATAGCTCTTCACTAGGGGAAATCTAAAATATCTCTTGATAACACTGAAGAATAGAAAATTAAAGATAGCAACATCTACAAATCTGAGGGTCTGCCAACCTCCCTCTGCCCAGAGACCTTTAAAACATTTGGACAGTGTCTTACCAAACTCCCACTCTCCCTTATTTTCATATATATCTCACTAATCTCAAACTGAAATCACCACTCTTATCTCCTAATTTGTCACAACTACACAGGCATTCCACTATGCTGCATGTGAATCGAACAACTTACCAAATTTGATTCTCTACTTCCCAACCTTGTAGAAGAGAGGTCTTAGTAGTTAGTACTAAGGGGTCAATCAACTAACAGTAACAGCTAAAACCATAGAAGAAAAAAGGAAAAACAGTTGTAATAGCTATAGATGAAATGAGAATTCATACCCGAGGGGTCAATATTGGCTGTGCAGTTGTTGAAGATGCAAAGAGCAGTTGTTGCATACTTTGAATAAGGTCGCACCTGTATTGAAAAATCCACAATGAAAATGTCACTCAAACCTTGACCGTTATGGAAAATAAGAGCGAAAGCTATGTCATTTAAAACATGCAACAACATCAAATATGATTGTATATACGAAACGATTAGGACATGGGCTTCGAATTTAATAATAATGCAGTTGATCAAGAAAAATAAAATATCTCATGCAGTGCAAATAAATGTAAGGTGACTTCTATTTACACCCATGTCAACAACCATAACCATCTAACTACAATAGAAATAATAACTTTTGGCATATAAAAGAGCACTTTGATTACATGAGGCCATTAAGCTTATGAATAAGTAGCCCAAAAACGATATCATAACAAACGACTCACAAATATTTACCAAAAAACTTACAGTTCATTAATACACCTATTTCGTTCTTCTGGAAGAGAATTTTCAAGGTCCGATTGAAGTGTCATTAAATCTGAATGAAGGGCTGATATCTGTTGGACAATGCCTGGTGCTGATACGTATGTCGACAGTGCAGCTTGAGTATCTGGGAAAAAGGTAAAGTAACAAAGAAAATGCACAAGACAGCTTATAAGAAATCTGTGAGATCATTATAACTTGAACAAATCATAATACTTTGATAAATGAATCCCTACTTGAATAAATTTTCAGCAAGTCTCTAATAGCATGCAAAAAATGATCACTGTCATGTACTCCCCCTTGTTCTTGACCATCAGTTGCAGCTTGGATAAGGGCCAGACAACGATCCTGCAAACCATCAAATAAAGTTTAAAAGATAAAAGCAGTAAAGAAGTAAACTTTAAGATTTTGAAACTAGGGACAAAAAAGAAATATAAGGAATGCCAAAATAGAAGATATCTTTATAAGGTATATTCAAGGGCATTGGTGACAAAAGACAAAAGGTAAAGTTATTTACTAAACTATACTTATCATAGCATTATAAGCCACCTTCCAACTATTTTACGGAAGGGGTGAGTGGAGAAATTGAACTAGAATGTGACACTGAACTGAAGCAATAAAGAAAATAATAACAATAGAACTAAAGAAAAAAGTGCAATGGAAAATAGTAAGAAACTATACCACTCGACCCTCTGTTGCAGACAAGTATGCTTGCAGCTCAGACTCGATAAGCTTAAGCAAGTAATATGCTCCAAGCATGTGCTTCTTTTCCAATTGACAGGCTATCTTTAATAATTGATGCCTGGCAAGCAGATTGATGAGATGGTTTATGAACTGCCACAAGAAAGGAGTGTTCATTACCGAAGGTTAATCACAAAATTTAAAGGTTATAGATCATTTAAAACGATGGTGTTAGTTTGGCAACAGAAAATAGCTCACGGTAATTGGAAAAATAAATCTCCTAAATATCCATAACTAAGTGATTGGCTTAATTGCACTTTTTGTACCTCTAGTTTTGGATTTGTTCCATTTAAGAACCCCGAAATTTTAAAGAAATAATAATTGCATTCCTTATTTTTCAAGGTTACACTTCTACATGGATCAAATATATAGGCAGACAGTGTTGGTTAGGAAGACACTGACCAACCAGTTATAATTTGAAATTCAACTACAAATTTATAAAGGATAAAAGATAAAATACAACATAGATAATAGCTGTATTTCATTAAAATGCTAATTTAATCTAGATTAATTTCAAAATAATCTAGTCTAAACTAATTCAAAATTCAAACAATAAATCCTGGTCACTAACAGACTTTTAGAGAAGCAGATTTTCTGAAATGCAGAAATAGGGGATGTGAGCAAGAAATGTACTGCCTGGTCTATGTGAACTGTGTGCAATCAGAATTCATGCATTTTCCCTATAAAACTGTGTATTCAACAGAATTCGTGCATCAAAATAATGTAGCTAACTATCAAGTAACTCTTAAGTTTTGGCAAGGAAATATCTCAAGTTGCAGCATGCATACATGAATCTAATTAACTTACCCCAAGGTTCAAGGACATTTACAAACAAACACAATCAAGATAAGTAGCTAAACATACCGCTTTCTGCCGGTTAATGTAGTACTCTTGGCGCATGACCTTCAAATCATAATCACCTAGAAGATAAAATATATGAGAAGTTCTAAACATGTAGAAAGAACGTCTAAAATACAAAAAAGAAAAAAAATTAATTTTTCCAAATATTACAGCCATGAAAATACCTTGTAAAATATAAGTATCTTGGAGTTGAGCTAGTTCCCAGCACAATTCTGGAATAGTCTGAATAAGGGAGAAATGTATTCAGATGAAAGAGAATATTTTAATAATGATAATCATAAAATGGTAGGATATTTTAACACCGATAGGCCCTAAGATATAATTTGTCAGTCCTATCTTCTTAATCTTCAAAGAACAACAAGTTCTGCTCCATCTGATTATGTATTTCCAATTATTCCATTACCTCCATATGTAAAGATCATAATTGGATTTCAATGAAAAACGCCGTGACTTACATAATTAATTTAAGTCAATGTGGTAGGCCACATTTTTTATTCCTTGCTTAACGGCTCAAACTTTTAG
Organism: Vicia villosa; assembly: GCF_029867415.1. Taxonomy (NCBI): domain Eukaryota; kingdom Viridiplantae; phylum Streptophyta; class Magnoliopsida; order Fabales; family Fabaceae; genus Vicia; species Vicia villosa. The sequence continues at coordinate 160,669,800 of NC_081183.1, forward strand.
GTCCTTTGGTGCATTGATGAGGCGAAACATTAATTTCTTGAATAACTTTATCATTTCTCATATTCAGGGTATTTGTTGCCCCTTTCATCATATTTTGATGAAACAGAAGGTAGGCCATTTGTTGTCAAGCTAACATACTAAGGAGTAGTTCTAAGGTGTAAGTGTAATGCCCCCATCTAGTGGTGGAGTTGTCAAGCTAGAAGAGAAGCAAAAATTAATTAGAAACAGTCAGAGCAGTTTGCTGGTTAGACTGGCGGGGTCAGTTACATAATAAACACTAAAAACGGAGATGCAGGGTAGAGGGATTGTTGTGATTTGTGTGGGAAAATAGTGCAGTTTGGTTTTAAAAGGGAAAAACCCTTGATAGAGAACTCTTTCTCCTATTCCCACCACTCTATAGGATAGTTTCTTTCATTCAATTGTTTCTATCATATTCTCACTACCCTTCATTGGGTTCTTAACAACCGCTGTTTTGGATCTGAATAGGAGAATGGGAATCAACAGAATAAACTTCACACTAGACTAGTATTTATGTCAATCATAACAATATGGCTAGAAAAAGCACTGACTTTCTAAATAACATACTATTAAATTCAAAACTTAAGCTTTAAAATTTTGAAAAAAGGAGACTGCAATGCCTTTGATTACACATAGTATACAACTCAAACTGCTAAATACAAAATTGCTAATTTGTCAATTATGTTTGAATATAAAAATCCAATCATTTTTATTAGAAAAAACAATGCTAGAAGTGAGAAGGTACACAAGCATTGAACAGAAGTCATGTAGTAACAAACCTCTGATAGAAGTTTTTCTTCATGATTATAAAGATTTGAAAGTTCTCCTTTCAACTCAGAATGCTTTCTCCTGAACATTGCACCAAATCACATGATTACATATAACTAACTGTCATTGTAATTTAAAAAATAAAAAGCATTTACGGTCAAAAAAATTTGAAGGTTCACATTTTAATTCAAAATATCCTGAACCTATCATGTTGATATGATTTCACAACAAAAAATAAAAGTTCAAAAAATAAAAGAATTCTTTGACAGAATATTGCTTTTGTAAACTGGTCATTCATATGCATTTTTGTTCTTGTACATAAGGGGTTCACATCACAAATGGAGCTATAATGGTTTCTAAAACACAGTGAAGAAGGTTATGCCAAGTGTCTTGAATAATTATCATAAAGGAGGACAGAAGTTACAAATCTAACCCAGTAAGCATAAAGGCATTATAGACTAGAAAGAACATACTGACATCTATTAAAGGAGTAGATCATATATTATAGATCAAGTAAGCTAGCTGAAGCATTACGGTAGAACAATGTACAGTAGCCTAGCCCTGTAACTAACATCAAAGCTAAAATTAGAAGCAAATTACCTAAGAAAATGGTGATCAAAATGCATGTGAGCTTCATCTGATGATACTTGTGATTTAAGCGTCATTAAAATGGCCTGCTGCTTCGCATTCTCAACTTGTGCTTCCACCCATTGTCTTTCACTTATTCCAAATCTAACATGATTAAAAGACCATATGAACTAAAATATTGGAATCTCAACAATTTTTCTAAAATATGGGAGGGGAATATCATTATTAATTTAGGGGGATGGGGAAATCACTAGGTCATACATTGCTCAATGGGAATTCAAACTTTGTCCCTTTAAGTTACAAAGCTAGGCAGTCACCATGGTTCTAGCACCCACAGGATCTAGTCTAGCATCCAGTCTAATTAAATCTAATACATCAATTTGTACAACATGTGTGTGTCTTTAAAAGGAACGCCATGAGATAATCTAAGATGGTACGCTGGCAAAAATAGGACTAATCACATGATACACAGAATGCCATGTCAAGACATCCCTTCAACTATTTCAAAAACAAAGGAAATTATAAACCAAGTTTGGATTGGAATCTGGCTAGAATCAAGGTTCGGTCTAGGTAATAATAATACACACATTATTGGAATACAAGAATTTTAGTTTATCCAGTATAATCAGTTTCCAATCTTACAGTGTTTGGTACAACCAATTGAGTCTCTAAAAATATTTTCCACCAAATTAGTCCTTCAAATATACACAACTGTCACCAAATTCATCCATCTAAAGGACTAAAGTAGTGAGACAAGGACAAATTGGGGGACAACTTTGTATCTTTTGAGTGACTAGCTTGATGGGAAAAATTAGAGAACTATAATGGTAACAGTTGAATTTTTTTAAGGACCAAGATGGTGATAAAAATCTTTAGAGACTGAAGCTAATGAGGCGACACCCTAATATTTGGAGGACCGAGGAAGGATAGAAGGTTTGTTCTTATAGATCAATCCACAAATTACTGAACTGAAGCAGACTAATAGAAGGTTTGTTCTTATAGATCAATCCACAAATTACTGAAGCAGACAATCAGCAATAATACCGGAAAGAAGCACATACATTGAACGAAGCCGTTGCAACTCAGATACACGTTGATGATGAGATTTTTCTAAATCTGTTTAACCACACGCAAAAAGTCAAGTTAACATTATGCTAGTTCATACAGATGTGTGTTTGTGTATAAGAATTCATTTGCATAAGCCACAACATGATTGCATATCTTTTATTTAAACAGAGTAATAGATGTAATAATTGTTATGAACCTCAGTTTTGTCCAGACTAAAGACACTTTAGGGGAAACTTAATTCAAATGCAGCTTTATGATGTGTAATATATCTTTAGCCCAAACCATTTCATTAGAGCAACAAATAAGAAACTAAAACACAAATGCAACCTCATGTTACCTATTTTTTGCATCAGCACAAATGCTATACAATACTCCCTCCGTCCCACAATGAGTGACCCATTTGGAATAAAATGATGTTCCAAAATGAATGACCCATTTCAATTTCCAATACACTTTTTAAAATTTTACCCTCTAATTATTATAAAGTTCACCATTCCTAATAGATGATAAGGGTACTATAGTAAAAACAATATTATCTCTCCTACTTTTTTACACTTTCCTTAATCTGTGTGAAATGGTGGGCTGGGTCATTCATTGTGGGACGGAGGGAGTAACAAATATTTATGTTGATAAGAATAAATCTAAACTTTCATGTTGACTGTCAGTAACGAAGCTCAAAGATCCAAATTAGATTTGCGAGTCAAAATAGATAAAGATAATACTAGTATATTGAGGATGATAAAAAGTAAAAGGAAATTGTAAAGAGTGATATGTATACCTCTAACATAATTACTTGAGACGTCATCAAGATTTACCCAAGAGCATTTAGATTTCCCCTCCTCGGCAACAAGTCGAAATGGACCCTGATATTGAAATTAAGAAACAAAATAATGAAAGGGCATCAGGACCTAAACAGATAGAAAATTGATAAAAAGATAAAAATACCACTCTAAAAAATCTAGAAAACAGAATGGCTAATGGGTAACGCCCAGATAGTTATGACAGGAACATTAACCTTATCCCTCAAAGCAGGGCTGGCTGCATGGAATAATCTATTACTAAAACTATTGTTATCAAATTGCCCCGCCATGGCCGCTATGACGGATATACATGGCGGTTTTTGGGTTCCTCGCAATGGTAAATATCAGCCACTATTGTGGTATGGTGGGATTTTGGCTCTCCGCCATCGACAACACTGACTAAAACAAGGACAGACAGGAAAGATGGTTTTCAAGACTTAATTTATTATTTAGCTAAATAAAGGAAAAGGACTAATCTGAAAAGTTCATCACACAATCACAATCATGCTCTTAATATTTTGAAATATTACACAAAGACCATATATATGGTATGAATAGACCTGAAAATTAAAAGAGCATATAGAGTACTGAGTAAAGCTTACAGATATTTTTAACGTAGAGTGTATGTAACAATTTGCAACAAGAAACCTAATATTGTTTTTTTAGCAGAAATGTTCAGGACTAGGAGCATGCCACATCGACTGAATCTAAGATGTACTCCCTGTTAGAAATACGGTATGATAATCCTGGATATCTTCAAGAATCGTGTTCGTTCACTTTCCGAACAAAGTATTTCGACCCTATTCTTGTCTGGGTTCACGAAATCTTTGCGGGGATAATTCTCGAAGAACAATCTGTTTCTGACAATAGAGAACAGATCAGAATGTAGAGAGGAAGTCTGTAATTTCGTATGTCAAATCGAGACCGAAAGACTCCTTATATAGGAGACCAATAATAGCAACGAACAGACACACCTGTTCGGTAAAAAACAGTTATGTTGGTTGGAAACGAAGCATCTGTTCGGTAAAACAGTTAAGTCCGTTGGGAAAGGGTGCAACTTATTCAAACGAAATTTTTGCTCGGGGCGCTGCCCCGCACCCCGCCCGCTGACCTGGCAGCGGGACCCCAGCCAAGGGCGCTGCCCCTTGGACCCCGCCAGGGGCTCCGCCCCTTGGACCCCGACGGGGCGCTGCCCCGCACCCCGCCAGGGGCGCTGCCCCTTGGACCCCGCCAGGGGCTCCGCCCCTTGGAACCCCGTTTCTATTATTCATATTCAATTGTACGTTTGGCTCTACGAGCGTGCACTCCGCACTACCCTAACTCGTTTCAAGCTTAACGCATAATTGCATCGGCCTTCAGTAAATCACATTACTACCAAAATTGCATTGATGATACTAAAATCACCAACACTCCCTCTGTCTCACAATGAGTGCCAGTGCCACGTCGACTGAACCTAATACAACCATATTTAAGTAGGAACTCTCCGTTGGTATTTCAATAAGAAAATAGACAAAATTTTCAATACAAATCGTAGGGAGGAAACAGATAGAGCACAACTTAGGGAGATTTTTGGATTGGAAAACTAGACAGGCATTCCATACAAGTTGCAACTATTTTTTACTGGGATCTCAGATCTTATCAACATAGCTCACAGACCTACCTAAAAACTACCGTGGACCGCAGTGACCAAAATATCCAACCCAGCCCCACCTTGATGATACCACAGTTTATTCGAAAGACGTGTATCCCGTCACCGTAGGCATTTCTACATCAATGAGAGAAACGAATAGAATTCTTGATGATGGTGAAACTGAATCCTTAATGGATTGCTCCCTATGCAAAGTCTTGTAAATATAGGATAAGGCGTTGATGCCCGCATCTTAACAACTAATACAGTCAGCTGAAAGTAACCTTTTGCAAATTAAAACTTAAGTACTTTTGCAAGTAGATTGCCCTAGCTCTGCTGCACTTAGTCAGTAGTCTCCATTCTATCTAAGATTGAGTAATTACCATGTGGCAAAGAGGGAGAACTTAGATGAGAGTTGTGTCCTACAACAGGTCAATATCAGACTCTTTCCCAGTCTACGATCTATTGTTTATTTTATTAGAATTATTTGTGGATACCCAAAAGATCAAAGAGGGGTGCCAAATAACATATGTTTTACTCAAGCAACAATCAGAAATTGCTTTACAATAATTCACAGAAACTGGATGAAGAGAATCTATAAAAAGAAAAGGAGCGCAAGTGTCATGGTTACCACCATTATGGGGTGAAGGTTATATCTGCGCAACCTTTCCACCACGGGTGGAGAGCCTGTTTCCATGACTATCATGTCACTAGGCAGCAACTTTAGTCAGTCGGCTGACCTACTCGTCCTTAGAACATAACTCTATGTTAATTTGGCAGTCAATAATAATTTCTTTGTTGTTGCATGCAAACAATTAATCCTAAGAAAAAAAGTGAAAAGGAAAGTGTGTTTTATCGACGTACTGTGTCGAGTTGCTTGGAAAACCATTGATTTAACTCATCAAAACAAGCTGAGTCTCCGGACAAAAATTGGCTGAAGTCTGAGTATGCCAAATATATACCATCTTCTGCATTTCAAAGTGGCAAAATTCATCAGAATTCAGAAGAAAGATGAAATCAGTCAATAATCAATGGCAAAGCAAATTTTAAAAAATAAATATAAATAAAAAGAAGAATAAGATAGAGGAACGAAACAACTAGTTGAGCAAGCAGCAGCAACTGCAAGTTAAAATGTTAAAAAGTAACAATCAGATGTGTGCAAGCATACATCATGATTCATGGTTAGAAATCTTTTCTTTCAGATGTCACAGTGCATAAGAAAGATACAACATAGAAGAGTAAGAAAAGGGAATATTACCATCTCCTGAATGGTAATGAGCCAACTCCTCTGCTGTGGAAGCAATCCTTCCAAGAACTGCATTCATCTAATCAACAAAAGGAATTTAATATAAACAAACTGCCACAAGACATCTAAGCGACCATTTTGGAAATTAAATAGAAAGATGGTATTAAATAATGGTATTAAGTGCGGGCTCAAACTCAAAAATTGGTTTTATATCTCTAGCAATAACGATATCCAGATCATTTTGTAACTCAAGTCTGAAAATGATCCACCATGAAATACAAATATTATTGGATTGATCACTTTACTACAAAATGCACCATTTCAATATTGAAAAACTCAACCATACAACATCACATTTCTATATTGAAAAACTCAACCATACAACATCACGAATGCAAGTAAAAAATGCAGCATCCGAATTATTTACCAAGTAAAAGCAATAATCCATCACCACAACAAGAAACACATGATAAAATACACTCCTTCATTATCAACATGTGATCATTAAGAGATCGGTGAAGCACCTGCAAATTTCTTCCGGAAAGGCTCTCCTCAATTGTTGCGAGATGTCCGCTAACAACAGAAGTCGCGCCAACACGCGCTCTTCTCCCTTGCGTCAAAGTTGACGCCTGGCTAGAAAGCATGTCAAATTGAGATTGAAGTTGACTTAACTGTCTTTGCAAATCAGCAGCTTCAGCTTTATAAGCCAAGGTTTCTTCCCTGAACACAACACATTTCATTAAATTCTATTCCGTAACTAAGATGAAACATAACTTTAAAAGAACACATTATGCAATCACTCTATTTTTCTGATTTAACATTCGGCCTATTTACTTTGTGAAAACATTTTCGATTTCGATTTCTTAAAATTCGCGTTAGTTTTAATTTTTTACGAGAAAATTGAACAATAATGAAATTGAACAATAATGAAACTGAACAATAATGAAATTGAAATTGAAGGAATAACAAACTAACTTGATATCCTTCAAACTGAGCGGTTCATGAGGACCAAAAAGAGCTTCCTGATTATCCGTGGTATCGGAGAAAGCTGAAATGCTATCAAAAGCGAAATCCAAATCATCTCCTTCCAATAATTTACCTTGATGCTTGAATTGCTCATACCTGAAAAAAATAACGAAACAAACAAACCCTAACAACAGTTACAATGAAGTTAGAGAGAGAGTAAGAATGAACAACAAGAAGAAGGATTGAGTAACAAACTGAGAGAGTTCGGAATGGGAGAGGATATTGGAAGGACGAAGAGTGGAGCAGATCCAGTGAAGAATAGGGCGAGTATCTTCGTATTGGAATGGCCATTCGAAGCTATCGGGATCCAATGAATCTGATCCTGAATTTGCTCCTTCGTAACCCAATTCTCCGAGCAATGTGCACAGTCTTGCGCCGCTCATTTTCGTTGTTCTTGTATGATTCAACTGACGAAATGGAAATTTCAAATTCGAAACTGAAATTGAAAATATATTGTATGCTACTAATGCTAGACTCGCTTTCAATAAACAACATATTTATACTTTACCCTACCCAACAATTTGTAAATAAGCTATTTAAAGAAGAGGAAAAAAAAATTACTTCCATACATTTGAAAGTAATTTTTTTTTCAAAAATTAAATTTTTCCATAGGTGCATTTGCGAAATTATTTTAAACTAGTGAATGTGGGAGAAAATGGAAAATTAATTCAGTTCAGGGAGTATTTCGTAAGTACATATGGCTTAGTGCCAGAATGTTTTGTAGATGCACCTATAAAAATATCTGGTATATTTTGAACCAGCATGATTTCTCCCCCATTTGTTACAATTTTTCTCCAACACTTACCTTTCCGCAATCTAAAAACCCTACATCATCAATATTATTTTTCACTCCAAAACTCCAACTTTTTGGTGCAACAAATCAAAGGGAGCAAGAGAAGACTGAATTTAAGGTAAGTAATCATCTTTGTCCATTGCATTCCTCACATTATGCATCAATTTTCTGTCAAAAAAAAGTAACGTTGCTTCTGTAGGTACATCTACGGAACATGTTAAAGATGAACATGTTTCGCATGTGCATCTACGGAACGTGTTTGTGCTGTTTTTTCCAACAGTCTTGTGATTTTGTGTTATCTTTGTTATTGTTTACAAATAGGTATGGTGCACCCCGATAATATCTCAAGAGAATTAGTTCCTTCAGTCGATGTTGCGCCAAAGGTTTACGGGGTAGTCGTAAAGGCGGTCGATGTCGGCGGTGACTTTAATAATAAGCAAGAGTTTGATGATCGTGACAGCATGCTCACATGAATTTGTAGGAATGAAGCTAACCTTGGTGAAGGGGTATCTCAGTTTATTGAAATATGTTGAAAGCACCATTCTTGATAAGGTGAAGGAGAAGTTTGTGTGTGCATGGACTAATAATGTCCGACACCTTGGAAATACAACCACAAACAGAGTTGAGACGACACATGCAAGTTTGAAAAATTAGTTGGCTAATAGCAAGGGTGACTTGTGTCGAGATTGGAACTGTAACACCCTTCTAAACCCCGCGACAATTATTAAAATAATCAGAGTAAAAACATGCAACCAAAGGTGCCACAATTAATTTAAACCAAAAGTGTGTCAACTGTCATGCATTATTAGAAACGATTTGTCAGATAACAACATCATGTTTATCACAGCGAAAAATACGCATTACCAAAATCAAGGTAATAAAAACCATGAAATAGAGTACATAGTTAAACTCTAAACTATATCGTTCCCCAGTGTTACACTATCAGAGCATAACTGACACAACACTAACTACCGGATGAACTCTACAAGTTATCCTCACCGAGCAATAAGCCGCTACTTCTCAATCTGAAAATGTCAACATGTAAGGGTGAGTCTCATTCGAAGTTAATAAGTATTATGCATTCATAAGCAATAAAACATCATATAATTATTATTCACCCAATTATAACATGTATTTCGGATTCACAACAGTTAATCAAATAATCACGCCAACAAACACATCACTGAACATAATACGCAATTCATTCAGTCATACTATATCATTATGCACATGAATGAACTGACTCTATGCATGTGGTACCATACATGAGCTAAACTCATCCGACTGATCTATTCATCACCAAGATACAGCCCAACCGGTACAAATTCCACACAATGGGAATTATGCCCACCATTTGCTCCTCAACATCACCGGGATTCATCACCAAAATGCGTATGAATGAATGCACACATATGACATACTTATAACATCACCGATTTGATGCTTCGCATCGTCTCATTACAACTCACCATTTCATCACCAATAAGAATGCACATGTCTTAGCAATCATTCAATTATATCACACATAATCATGTCAAACATCATCCAATTCACAATGGGAATCAAAACGGTTTCATCACCGTACAACACATTACTACATTCACACATATATATATGCACAATGCTACAATTCATCGTTTTAGATTAAATTGAGATTTAAAAATAAAATCGGCCACTATCCATGTCACCAATTCATCATTTAAAGCTCTTAATCAGCTTCGCAACGCCCAAAACGGCACACAAATCGGATGTACGGTTTGAAAGTTTTGACCTTCGGAAAAATTTGTCAAAAATTGAATTCTGTGAGCCGACGCATAACTCTTTCAGGTCGACGCATAGAATTCTTGTCCCTCTCGGGTTTGCTCAGGTCAACCCTATAGGTCGACTCATATTGAGTAATTTTCCTGCATGAGTCGACGAAAGGAACCTTCAGTTCGACGCATGTTGCGTTTTATGCAGAATTTTGCTGCGATTTTGACATCCTTCCTCTCTCAATTTCAATCCAATCACACCACAATAATTCCCACACAAAAATATCATCAAGTAACATAACATACTACAATTATAACACATTTTAGAGGTCATCTAACACCAAAACCATTCATCAATTCATCAATTGCATCAAATCAACATAACAACCTAAATCTCCCAAAGCCTAAACATGCAATCGAATCAAATAGCAATCCTAATCAATTTTACTACCCTTGATTGTATAATAATCACTAACCCGAAGAGTTCCCCCTTACCTTATAGCTTGAATCTCTTGAAGGTTCTCTTCCTCTTATGCTCCTCTTTCACGTATCTTCTCTGTTTTCCCACTTTGGCTCTCTTGCTTCTAATTCTCTTTTTTCACAAATTTCTCTATTTTATGAAAAATATAAATATGATTAGTGAGGCCTACACACTTAGCACCCCCTTTTCTACTAATCACAACACAAGCCCAATTTTATTATTTCCAATTCTCTAATAATTCACCGAATAATTAATTAATTCCAAATAATTAATTTATATTTCAATTAAATTATAATGGAAAAATATGGGGTGTTACAACTCTCCCCCACTAAAAGAATTTTCGTCCTCGAAAACATACTTCAAGCCAAGAGTTCAGGATAGGAGTCCTTCATTTGACTTTCCAGCTCCCAAGTAACATTCCCACTGTTGCTCCTCCCCCAGCCACTCAGACCAAAGCTATTTCCTTACCACGCAATTGCTTCAACTTCCGATCTTCGATCCTCATAGGAAACGCTTCAACTGTCAAATTATCCTTCACCTGCACATTGTCCACTTGGATTACATGAGACGGATCCGCAATATATTTCCTCAACTGAGACACATGGAATACGTCGTGCAAGTTCGCAAGTGTCGGTGGTAAAGTAATACGATAGGCCACCTCTCCTACTCTTTCTGTAATCTAAAACGGGCCAATAAAACGCGGCGTCAACTTCCTTGACTTCCACGCTCGACCAACACCCGTCGTAGGAGTCACCCTCAGAAACACATGATCTCCCTCTTGAAATTCAAGTGTTCTCTGCCTCTTATCATGATAGCTCTTCTGACGACTCTGAGAAACTTTCATCTTCTCCTTAATCATTTTAATCTTTTCTATTGTCTCTTGAACAATCTTTGGTCCAATTACCACACTCTCACCAGATTCATACCAGCATAATGGCGTCCTACATCTCCTACCATACAAAGCTTCAAACAGAGTCATACCAATACTCGAATGAAAACTATTGTTGTAGGTAAATTCGATCAACGGTAAATAACTATCCCACGCACCACCTTTTTCTAGCACACAAGCACGTAACAAATCTTCTAATGATTGAATCGTCTTCTCTGTTTGACCATCAGTATGCGGATGATAAGCATAACTCAATCTTAACTTAGTACCCAACGCTTTCTGCAAACCTTCCCAGAATCTCGATGTAAATCTTGGGTCCCTATCTGACACGATACTTGAAGGAATACCATGCAGACTCATGATCTTCTCAATATACAATTGACCTAACTTCTCCATAGGATAATCCATTCTCATTGGTATGAAGTGAGTAGACTTCGTCAATTTGTCCACGATAGCCCAAATAGCTTCACAGTTCTTAACTGTCCTCGAAAAACCAGAAACAAAATCCATAGATATGTTGTCCCACTTCCATTATGGAATAAAAATTGGTTGCATAAATCCATACGGCTTCTGATGTTCAATCTTCGACTTCTGGCAAGTCAAACAAGAATAAACAAATTCAGCAATTTCTTTCTTCATTCCGAGCCACCAAAATAACTTCTTCAAATCATGATACATCTTGGTAGCTGATCAGTGCATTTTTATGCACGTTCTTCCATGTTTGTACTCAAGCATTTCTTCGGTTTGTTTTATTTATTTTTATGTTTTAATATGTTTTTATATTTTATTTTATTTTTGCACTTATTTGTTTTTCGTATTAATTTTTCAGCAATAACAGTCTGCACGGAAACGATCATATCTGGAGTTCCAGGAGTCCGATTGAGGCGTTCTAATAATCGACGGAAAGCTAAGAGAAAGAGCTACAATTCTTATGTTGGAGTCGAAGTCAGAATCGGACTGTAGAAGAGCCAGAAAATTCGTTGAAGTTGCAGCACTAGTTTTAGTTAAGTTTCGGGTCAATTGGTTTTGGGCCTGGGTCGTATGTTTGACCCAGTTGGATTGTAAAACGGGTCATTCTTCTTCCCCTTAGGTTAGGCAGCCGCGGGCTGTATCATCCATCTTCCATTCACGAAATTTTCCAAGCTTTTGACGATCCTGTAATGGAGAACTAATCCTAAGGGCTAATCTGCCGAATTCGAATTCCACAAAACTTTGAGGTTATTATTACTTTCAATTTAATTCAGTTCCTTTCCAATTTGTTATATGATTTCGTTTGCTTAATTCGTTCTTATAGAATATATTGGATTTAATTCGATTGATGCATGTTCCTTACTTTAATCGCGTTTAAACTTAGCTTATTCGTTAATTCGCGCTATCGATAACCGTTTGCTTAATTCGGTGAACCGTTTGCTTAATTCGGTGATTAGGAACATAACTCGTGTAGTATTGTCGACGCTTGTTTCATCAATATTGCAATCGAATAGGAATTGGTTCCGCTTAGGGAATTGAAATTGTAATAATCAATGATAAGTTGGAAGTAGAACCGGTAGATTAACCTGTTATAATCACTTATTTCAAAACAGCTTATTTTCAGAATCACTTTTGATAATCATTTTTTTCGACCAAACCAAACCCCCCCTAAATCGATTTACCTTTGGTTAATAATCAACGAGAATCCTTGTGATACGATACGCGAGTCACTTGTCGCTTTCTACGGTTTTTTTCAAAACTACTCGTTTTTGATCCGCGCGCGACAGCGGATCAAATTGGCGCCGTTGCCGGGGATTCTTGTTGTTATTAACTGATATTAGAGTCATAGGTTTAGTGTTTTTGCTTGTTTTTTTTTGTTTGTTGATTTTCAGGGTTGCAATACCGGTTGCAGTACAGTGATAGGTTTTCCAGCCTATTGGGTAAGTTTTGAAACCTACTGTTTCGATTTGCTCCGATTTTTTTCCAGAAAATCAGAAAAAAATCGAGGAACAGTACTCATTTAGAATAGAATTCTAAAAGATTTCGACCCTAAAAATCGCAAATTCCTCTTTTTTCTATTTTTAATTAATTTTTTACTGTTTTCATAGAGTCAAAAAAATCCAAAAAAATTCTCAAAATTCTTATTTGTCTTAATTAGATTAATTTTTGTGTTTTTATATTTTTCTGAATTTATTTTAATCGTTTTTATTCTTTCTATCCGTTTCTGCATGTATGGGACATAATCGGTATTTCGGTGTTTGTTGAACCCATGGCTGAACAAAGAACACTAACGCAGTTGGCTGTCCCTAGTGTGAACTATAATGGTTTATGTATTGACTATCCTACGGGTGATGCACCTTTTGAATTGGAATATGGTTTAACACATTTGTTGCTTAGGTTTAATGGTTTTGCAGGTGAGGATCCGAATAAGCATCTGAAGGAATTTCAGGTTATGTGCTCTGCACCTTCCGAACCTTCACTAGAGGATATTGTCAAACAAATGGCTGCAAATAATCTTCAGTATCAACAACAAATAGATTCTACTCTTCAGACTTTACAAACACAAATTGGACAGCTTGCCACTTTGGTGAATGTCATGCAGCAAGCTCAAGGATCAAACCAACAATCCTTGGAAGAGCATTCTATTTTTCAAATAAAGTTGCCTTCTGAAACTGTTGATAATACTTTTACTGATTTGTTTGCAGATGATTTTCCATCATTGTCTGGTTTTGATGATGTTTACTCTTGTGATGTTTGTACTGACACTAAAATTTGCTCTGTTTGTGCTGAAATTGAGGTTGCCTTGCAAGTTGATATTCTTACTATAGATGAGGTTGCAAATGAAGTTGTTCATGTAGATGAAGCTCTTGACACCCCGGCTGCCCGGAACAAATCATCCGTTGAACAACCACCCTCTTTAGAGTCTGAACTACTTCCTGAAGATTTAAATTATTCATCAAAGACTGAATTTGAGAATGAAGAGAAACCATTGAAGAAACATAGAAATGGAATTGGATGGACTTTGATTGACATTCTTGATATTATTCCATCATGTAATGAGCATAAGATCTCACTTTCAGATGAAGAAAAATTAGTGAGGAAGCCCTTTCATCCATTGATCTTTGATGTTGTGATAAATGACATCACTTTCACGTGCGGATTCGACACTTTTACTTTTCGGAGATTGTTCTTTGATCCTGAATAAAAGGAAAAGGCACTAAAATAAATTTCAAGGTCAATGTACACCGTATTAGGCTATTCCATGAGCGCCCTACTTTGGAAGGAGAGATTGTAAAAGAGGCTTCACTAGCAAAGGCTGTTTATGCGATCACATATCCTCCTTGAATATTCAGGTGTGTTCTTTCCTTTCTCTCACTCTTACTTTATATTTGAGTTCTTTTCATTGAGGACAATACTTGTTTTAAGTGTGGGGGAGGGAATCATTTATTTTCGTTGCTTTTGTTCTTTGTTTTATTTTCTTTTGTTTTCTTGTTTTGTTTTCAGTTTAAAATAAATAAATAAATAAATATGCATCGTTTTGAAAGTTTTAGGTTATAGACTGATTTGAGTCGAGTTTGCGGAGACTTGAAAAAAATCACAAGATCGGTATGGTTCTAACACCGTAAATCTCCTGTATATGGAAATTGATTTGAATTTTTTATTATGTTTTAGCCTTAATTTTGCATTATTTGACAGCTCTTGATTAGTTTATTTCAGTAGTCGGCACCATCTCTCACACACTTTACGCAGGGAAGCCGATGAATATAAGTGAATGTTCCAAAAAAAAAAAAAAGAAAAAAAAAATAAGGAAAAGGTAATACACCTTCTAAGTTTGGTGACCCTCACCCGGTCACTTAACCCAACGGTTGTGTAATCTTCAAAAAAAAAGTTTTCAAAACTCTTTGTTAGTTGGTTCAGCGGTTTCTGGTGCTGAACTTGGTAGGGAGGATTACGGTCCGATCCCTCACAACTACATCTGAGTAAGCAAAGGGTTATGCCACGTAAGTACCGGAAACCCGTGCAAAAGGATCAGAGTCACTAACCGGTCATCCTGCTATAAGTGTGCGGAGATAACGGGCTTAATGTGATTGCGCCTGAATGAAAAAGAGCAAAAAGGATGAGTAAGTTAGGCTATGGTATAATAATATGATTTGAATTGGTTTGTGTATTTAGGAGCCTTATGTCTGCATATTTGTGGTTAGTGTTCTTACGATGTCCTTAGTGTGCAAGATTAGTAGCTGTCGATGCAAACTCACCCGAAGAAGATCTGTAGCCTAGGATGAGTAACTGTTGATGTTTTTCTGCTTTCTTTTCATTTTGCTCGGAGTGCAAAAGTTCAAGTGTGGGGGAATTTGATCAGTGCATTTTTATGCACGTTCTTCCATGTTTGTACTCAAGCATTTCTTCGGTTTGTTTTATTTATTTTTATGTTTTAATATGTTTTTATATTTTATTTTATTTTTGCACTTATTTGTTTTTCGTATTAATTTTTCAGCAATAACAGTCTGCACGGAAACGATCATATCTGGAGTTCCAGGAGTCCGATTGAGGCGTTCTAATAATCGACGGAAAGCTAAGAGAAAGAGCTACAATTCTTATGTTGGAGTCGAAGTCAGAATCGGACTGTAGAAGAGCCAGAAAATTCGTTGAAGTTGCAGCACTAGTTTTAGTTAAGTTTCGGGTCAATTGGTTTTGGGCCTGGGTCGTATGTTTGACCCAGTTGGATTGTAAAACGGGTCATTCTTCTTCCCCTTAGGTTAGGCAGCCGCGGGCTGTATCATCCATCTTCCATTCACGAAATTTTCCAAGCTTTTGACGATCCTGTAATGGAGAACTAATCCTAAGGGCTAATCTGCCGAATTCGAATTCCACAAAACTTTGAGGTTATTATTACTTTCAATTTAATTCAGTTCCTTTCCAATTTGTTATATGATTTCGTTTGCTTAATTCGTTCTTATAGAATATATTGGATTTAATTCGATTGATGCATGTTCCTTACTTTAATCGCGTTTAAACTTAGCTTATTCGTTAATTCGCGCTATCGATAACCGTTTGCTTAATTCGGTGAACCGTTTGCTTAATTCGGTGATTAGGAACATAACTCGTGTAGTATTGTCGACGCTTGTTTCATCAATATTGCAATCGAATAGGAATTGGTTCCGCTTAGGGAATTGAAATTGTAATAATCAATGATAAGTTGGAAGTAGAACCGGTAGATTAACCTGTTATAATCACTTATTTCAAAACAGCTTATTTTCAGAATCACTTTTGATAATCATTTTTTTCGACCAAACCAAACCCCCCCTAAATCGATTTACCTTTGGTTAATAATCAACGAAAATCCTTGTGATACGATACGCGAGTCACTTGTCGCTTTCTACGGTTTTTTTCAAAACTACTCGTTTTTGATCCGCGCGCGACAGCGGATCAGTAGCACCAGGATGAATACTCAATCTACTCTGGTGTCCTTCTTCAAGAATATTATTTCGAAGTTCAGCAATATCAGGAACACAAACATGATTACCAAACCTCTTTATACCATTCTCGTCAATTCTGAAATCACCTCCTTTGCCTTGGTTAATCGAAGTCAATCTATCAACCAACTCAACATCAGTCTTCTGACCTTCTCTAATTTCATCAAGAATTCCACTTGTCAGCTTTAGCATACCCAATTTAATGCTATTAGAAGTATATTCACATACCAAAATTAGGTCTCGGAATTGTTCAATCAAATCCAGTTCTCGCACCATTAACATGGACATATGTAAGGACTTCCTACTCAACGCATCAGCAACGATATTCGCTTTACCCGGATGGTAATTCAGCCCAAAATCATAATCTTTAAGGAACTCTAACCATCTTCTCTGCCTCATATTAAGTTCTTTCTGATCAAAGAGATATTTCTGACTCTTATGATCATTAAGCACTTTAAACCTTGAACCATACAAATAATGCCTCCATAATTTCAATACAAAAACCACCGCTGCTAACTCTAAATCATGAGTCGGGTAATTCCTCTCATGCACTTTGAGTTGTCTCGATGCATAAGCCACTACCTTTTGATTCTGCATCAATACACCATCTAATCCCATTAATGAAGCATCACAATACACCACAAAAGATTCCGTCAGATTCAGCAAAATCAGAATAGGAGCACTAATCAACCTCTTCTTCAACTCTTGAAATCCTTCTTCACACTTCGAATCCCAAATAAACGCTTGCCCTTTTATAGTCAACTTAGTCAACGGTAATGCTAACTTCGAAAATCCTTATATAAACTTCCGATAGTAACCTGCAAGACCCAGAAAACTACGAATTTTGGAAGCAGACTTCAGAGCTTCCCACTGAGACACGGCTTCTACATTCGCTGGATCTATGGCAATACCACTCTTGGAAATCACATGGCCAAGAGAACTTACTTCGCTTAACCAGAATTCACACTTCGATAATTTGGCATAAAGCTTCTTCTCTTTTAATAACTCCAACATAATTTTGAGATGTTCCTCATGTTCTTCTTCGATTTTGGAATATATCAGAATATCATCAATAAACATTACAACGAACTTATCAAGATAAGGATGAAAAATCCTATTCATATATTCCATAAAAATACCAGGTGCATTAGTAACTCCAAATTGCATCACAGTATATTCGTAATGACCATACCATGTTCTGAATGCAGTCTTCTGAATATCGTATGTCTTCACTCGAATCTGATGATATCTAGACCTCAAATCAATCTTACAAAACACACTTGCTCCAACCAGTTGATCCATCAAATCATCCGTCCTCAGAAATGGATACCGATTCTTGATAGTAACTTTATTCAGTTGTCTGTAGTCCACACACAACCTCATAGACCCTTCTTTCTTCTTCACTAACAACACCGGCGCATCCCACGGTGACACACTCGGACGAATAAATTCCTTCTCAAGCAATTCTTCTAATTGACTCTTCAATTTGGCTAATTCAGATGCTGACATTCGATAAGGCCCCATCGACACATGGCTCGTTCCAGGAATCAAATCAATAGCAAACTCCAGTTCCCTCTCAGGTGGCAACTCTCTAACATCCTCTGGAAAAACCTCCGGAAAATCACACACCACTGGAAATTCACTACTTACTACTTTTCCTTTCATCTCCATTGATGCAAATAACATAAACACGACTGCCCCGTCTTTAACCGCCTCACCCATCTGTCTCGCAGTCATCGCTAAGTCCTCGACACTAGCCTCTTCAAGAAAGATAACCGTCTTCGTAAAACAACTGATATGAACTCGATTGAATTGCAACCAGTTCATCCCCAAAATAATATCAAGTTGTTCAAGCGGAAGGCACACTAAGTCCATTCCAATTTTTCTACCAAATATATCAATAGGATAGTTCAAACATGCAGATGAAGTGGTCACCGAACCCGACGCAGGAGTGTTAATAACCATACTTCCATTTATACTAGATATCTCTAAATTTAATCTCTTAGCACAATCCAATGAGATAAATGAGTGGGTCACTCTAGTATCAATAATCGCAATTAAAGGTGTGTCATGTATGAAACATGTACCTTTAATCAGTCTATCCTCTGGAGTAGTCTCTGATCTTGACAAAGCAAAAAAATTTCCTCCAGACTGGTTCTTCTTTGGCTTTGTGCACTATGGACTGATATGGCCTTCCTCGCCACAATTGTAGCAAGTCACAGCCTTCATTATACAGTCAGAGGCAATATGACATGCCTTACCGCACTTGAAGCACTTCTTCTCCCCACCGTTGCACTTATTCCTTCTATGCCCAGGCTCACCACAGTTGTAGCACCTAACGGGAGCACCAGAATCTCCACCACTAGGCCTTTTCCAATCACCAGCTTTTCGGTTTCCTTTACCATATGGCTTACCTCTATCCATAGGCTTCTTACCCTTCTTATCAACTAGCTCGCGAGAGTGAGATGACTTCAGTTTAAGGTTATCCTCCTCAAAGATTCTGCTATAGTCTACTAAATCAGCAAACCGGTGAATCCTCTGATACCTGATGCCTTGCTTGATCTCGTCACGAAGACCATTTTCAAATTTGATACACTTTGAGAATTCACCAGTCTCGTCATTGTTGTAGTGTAAGTAGTACTTAGCTAACTCAACAAATTTGGAAGCATATTCTGGCACCATCATGTTACCTTGCTTCAGCTCTAAAAATTCTATTTCTTTCTTTCCCCGAATATCTTCAGGAAAGTATCTCCTCAGAAATTCCCTCTTGAACACAGCCCACGTGATTGCTATGCCATCAGTATCCAACTCAGTCCTCGTAGCAACCCACCAATCATCAGCTTCTTCAGACAACATGTGAGTACCATACCTCACTTTCAGGTTCTCAGCACAATCAATAACTCTGAAAATCCTTTTGATCTCCTTCAGCCACTTCTGAGCACCTTCAGGATCATGTGTGCCCTTAAACAATGGAGGATTGTTCCTCTAAAAATTCCTCAACTGTCTGTCGGCACCAATCCCAGCTCCATTGGCATTCCCTCCCAGCACACCAGCAATCATGCCCAGAGCATCTGCGATAGCATTGTCATTTCTTCCACCCCTTCCAACCATTTCTCTGCTAATCACAAAATAATTTCATTAGCATAAGAGTATCGACAGTGATAACTTGCACTTGTCGAATACAAGGGAAAAACTAACACTAAAACTCTGGTCATAACGACCAACCAGGCTTTGATACCACTATTGTAACACCCTTCTAAACCTCGCGGCAATTATTAAAATAATCAGAGTAAAAACATGCAACCAAGGGTGCCACAATTAATTTAAACCAAACGTGTGTCAACTTTCATGCATTATTAGAAACGATTTGTCAGATAACAATATCAAGTTTATCACAGCGGAAAATACGCATTACCAAAATCAAGGTAATAAAACAAACCATGAAATAGAGTACATAGTTAAACTCTAAACAATATTGTTCCCCAATGTTACACTATCAGAGCATGACTAACATGACACCAACTATCGAATTAACTCTACAAGCTAGCCTCACCGAGCAATAAGCCGCTACTTCTCAATCTGAAAATGTCAACATGTAAGGGTGAGTCTCATTCGAAATTAATAAGTATTATGCATTCATAAGCAATAAAACATCATATAATTATTATTCACTCAATTATAACATGTATTTCGGATTCACAACAGTTAATCAAATAATCACGCCAACAAACACATCACTGAACATAATACGCAATTCATTTAGTCATACTATATCATTATGCACATGAATGAACTGACTCTATGCATGTGATACCATACATGGGCTAAACCCATTCGGCTGATCTACTCATCACCAAGATACAGCCCAATCGGCACAAATTCCACACAATGGGAATTATGCCCACCATTTGATCCTCAACATCACCGGATCCATCACCAAAATGCGTAAGAATGAATGCACACATATGACATACTTATAACATCACCAATCTGATGCTTCGCATCGTCTCATTACAACTCACCATTTCATCACCAATAAGCATGCACATGTCTTAGAAATCATTCAATTATATCACACATAATCATGTCAAACATCATCAAATTCACAATGGGAATCAAAACGGTTTCATCACCATACAACACATTACTACATTCACACACACACACACACACACACACACACACACATATATACATATATATATATATATATATGTGTGTGTGTGTGCATAATGCTACAATTCATTGTTTTAGATTAAATTGAGATTTAAAAATAAACCCGTCCACTATCCATGTCACCACTCTTAATCAGCTTCGCAACGCCCAAAACGGAACACAAATTGAATGTACAGTTTGAAAGTTATGACCTTCGGAAAAAAATTCAAAAATTGAATGTTGTGAGCTGACGCATAACTCTTTCAGGTCAATGCATAGAATTCTTGTCCCCTACGGGTTTGCACAGGTCGACCCTATAGGTCGACTCATACTAAGTAATTTTCCTGCATGAGTCGATGCAAGGAATCTTCAGGCCGACGCATGCTGCATTTTATGCAGAATTTTGCTACGATTTTGACATCCTTCCTCTCTCAATTTCAGTCCAATCACACCATAATAATTCCCACACCAAAATATCATCAAGTAACATAACATACTACAATTATAACACATTTTAGAGGTCATCTAACACCAAAACCATTCATCAATTGCATCAAATCAACATAACCAACCTAAATCCCCCAAAACCTAAACATGCAATCGAATCAAATAACAATCCTAATCAGTTCTACTATCCTTGATTAATAATCACTAACCTGAAGAGTTCCCTCCTTACCTTATAGCTTGAATCTCTTGAAGGTTCTCTTCCTCTTCTGCTACTCTTTAACGTATCTTCTCTGTTCTCCCACTTTGGCTTTTTTACTTCTAATTCTCTTTTTTCACAAATTTCTCTATTTTATGAAAAATAGAAATATGACTAGTGAGGCCTACACACTTCGCACCCCTTTTTATACTAATCACAACACAAGCTCAATTTTATTATTTCCAATTCTCTAATAATTCACCGAATAATTAATTAATTTCAAATAATTAATTTATATTTCAATTAAATTATAATGGAAAAATATAGGGTGTTACAGGAACACCGTCAATCTCATGATTAAAAACCAACACAATGAGATACAAACCACATTTGGTCGTCGCATTATGTGAAACTTTTATCTGACCACCCACCTTTTGCCTTCAGACAAAACAATTTTATTAACGTAGACATTCGTGTAAAACTGATGCATCCCTTATTTAAAGGCACATCTTTGTCAATACATAAAGTATCATACTTATGGGATTTCATATAAGACAATTCTCCAATATCACAGATCATATCTTCTATTTGATCATCAATATCTTCATCATCTTTATCCATTTGTAACGTCACATTTTGATTATTATCCACTTCTCCATGACAAATTCATGTTGCATAATTTTGACATATTCCATCACAACATAGGTGATGTAATATTTCTTTCTTCGACCATTTTTTGATATTCCCGTAAACATCACAAAGAAAATAAAAGATACCATTATTGTTGGGAACATTTTTTTCCGGCAAATTCAAAGAATTCAAGAACTCCTTTCTCATACATTGGCCTAGTCTATCAGCTTTCATCCAACTACGATCCATAAAAAATTATGAAATTTATATCAAAAGACTAATGTGAATGGAACACTATTGCTACATACCCAACATCATAATATGATTATATGCATATGCATATCCAACACCAAAACCTAAAGCATATTCCCAAAATCTGAATAAAACATGAACATGGCAACATGAACAATACACATGACAACGTTAATTCTGAAACCATTGATTCATAAAATACAAAAAAAGCCAACTTCATTTATGTGTTAAAAAAGAAACTAGTAATCCTAGCAAAGAACATACACATTCATAAGCCTCAGAGAAAGAAAGAGAATGTCAATGTACCGTAATTCAAAGAGGATGACGATTTCATTTTAAAAAATGATATTAATTTCTGGAAATGAATGAAGATGGTGAATATTTTTCTATCACTGTCGTGTCGTTTGCTAGGGCACCCTTGTGTGTTACGAATGAAATAAATCACATGTTATGTTTTGATTTTGTAGGAAAGAATTTCACAACAGTTGAAAGCTTCAACCGTGGTAAAATATGAAACATATAACCACGGTTGAATGAATCACTCGTAGTTTTTATACTTTTAATTTTTAAATGACAATAAATGCTAAAGGACATACGCTTATTTTTATTAAAAAAATATTGATGCTGAGATTCGAAGCTTGTCACCCAAATCCTATGACCATGGTTCTTTTTAGGAACCATGTTTAAAAGTTACTTAGTAAAATATTAAAAAAAAAAAAAACATGCGAGAAAAACTGAGACATAACTATGGTGACTAAATAATCATGGTATTATAGTGTCACCGAAGGTATATTGTTTAGTAATGCGTCAACCCATTTTTTAAGCAATTTAAAATCAAGATTGCTTAGATATTCAAGGGTGATGCGCTCGTAAATTGACGCTTCCCTGTACATAAATTATAGCAAGCCAATAGTATGAAACATTCTATTGACTTCAGATTTCAAACCTAAAGTAGAGAGAGTTTGCTCACATATATACTTGGTTGGATTCAACTTTCGCTTGAGTAAGACAAAGAACCTCTTTGCTTACTTGTAACACATTGTTATGGGCATTTAAAGATCTAATGCTGCCCCTTTTTCTGGGCCTTGATGATTTGGTGACTTTTTTTCCTTTCACGTTACTCTTGGAGCCATCAATGAGTAAAAAATTAGAGAAAATTGAAGTTGACTTTTTGAGAATTTTGAACTTGGAATAAGGTTTAGGGTGAAAAATTATGACATTTTTGTGTAGGTGAATTTTTGTTTGGTGGAGATAGAGTGTTAAAGGTGAAAGCTTTTGTTGGAGGTTGAGTTTTGGAGTTTTTTGGGAGAAAAAGGTGA
This sequence comes from Vicia villosa, assembly GCF_029867415.1. Taxonomy (NCBI): domain Eukaryota; kingdom Viridiplantae; phylum Streptophyta; class Magnoliopsida; order Fabales; family Fabaceae; genus Vicia; species Vicia villosa. Next base: position 160,693,298 of record NC_081183.1, read on the forward strand.
GAGAAGATAGAGTTTACAGGTTTTGGAGAGAGATTTGTCGAAAAAATGATTAGAAAAAATGTGAGTTATTGGGGTTGATTGGATGAGAGAGAGGTGAGGTGGGGCCAATGGAAAAAGGATATTTAAAAAATGTTGAAATTTTTTTAGTTGGGACCTACTACGGCCCTTAGCAGGCCTTTGGATTTACTAAGGTTTTTTAAGGGATTTGGGCGCGGGGAGTGCTACGACCCATAACATGTGTTACAGACGCCCGTAGCAGCTTTCTGGTTTTTTTTTATAGAGTTTTGATTTTCTTGTGGTTTTGTCAAGTTTTTCGGTAGTAATTTTCACATCAGATTTCTCAAATTTTTTTACTTGTTTCTCCTCATATTTGTATGCCTTTTATTAATTAAAAACAAAAATCAAACAAACAAGAAAATGCATTAGCAACAAAAAGCGTGGGTTGCCTCCCACGTTGCACTTTGTTTAACATTATTTTAGCTCGAAGGTTCTTGAGAGCAGCCACTCAAGATGATTCCTTAAATATCAAGTTCAAACCTTGATATACTACATCTCTAGTAATGTAGTGTTTTAACCTTTGCCTATTCACAGTCAACGATCCCGTAAACTCGCTTCAAACCTCTACCGCTCCATACGGTTTTAGACTTTTCACAACAAAGGGCCCGAACCACCTAGACCTAAGTTTTTTGGGGAAAATCTTAAGTCTCGAGTTGAAAAAAAGACTAATTCTCCCTCCTTAAACTCTCAGGTTCAAGATTCTCTTATCATGCCACCTCTTTGTTCTCTCCTTATAAAGCTTGGGATTCTCATACACATCAAGCCTTAATTCCTCAATCTTACTCAACTGTATTTTTCTCTTCTCTCATGCTGGTAGATAGTCTAAATTGAGGGCCTTAATAGCCCAATAAGCTTTATTCTTTAACTTTACAGGTTAGGGGAAGGACTTCCCATAAATAAACCTTAAAGGGGTCATACCAATGGGGATTTGAAAGCAGATTGATATTCTCAAAATGTGTCGTCAAGCTTAGAGGACTTGTCCTTATTAGAAAAGGAGATTGTTTTCTCTAGAATATCTTTTATCTCTCTGTTAGAGACCTCAACTTAATCACTTGTTTGTGAAAGATAGGTTGTGGCAGTAATATGCTTCACCCCATACTTATTAAGAAGGATATCAAAATGCCTAACAATAAAATGCGACCCTCTGTCGTTTATCACTAGTCTAGGGACCCCAAATCTTAGGAAAATTATTTTCTTAAACATTTCAATTACAACTTGTGCATCATTTTCCGGAGAGGCAATGGCCTTGATCCATTTTGACACATAACCAACTGCCACTAATATATACTGATTCCCTAAAGATGAATGGAAAGGTAGAGTCAGCACCCCACACATCAAAAATATCAACTTCAAGGATGTTATTCAGAGTCATTTCACTCCTCTTTAAAATGTTCTCGATGCATTGGTAGTGGTCACACTTCTTTATAAAAGTATGAACATATTTGAAAAGAGATGGCCAATAAAGGACAACTTATAAAATCTTAGACACAATTTTATCTATACTAGCATATCCACTATTGGCGGAAGCATGGAAATGAGTCATAATACTTTCGATCTCTTCTTCAAGGATACACCTCCGGAAAATTCCACTGGCGCCTCTTTTAAAGAGAAAGGGCTCGTCCTAGTAGTAATGTTTCAAATCAGAGAAGAACTTCTTTCTATGTTGATAATTTAAATCCAAAGGTAAGACTCTGGCAGCTAGGTAGTTGACAAAGTCGGGATATCAAGGTGTTTCCTTTCTAACTAACACAAAAAGTTTATCATTCGAGAAAGAGTCATCAAGAGGTAACTCTTCCGCTTTTGAATCGGTCGATCAAGACAAGTGATCGGAAACCATATTCTTTGTCCATTTCTTATCCCTAATCTCAATATCAAACTCTTGTAGAAATAAGATACATCTAATAAGCCTAGGCTTAGCATCCTTTTTGCTTAGGAGATACCTAATATCCGCATGTTCCATGTAGACAATTATCTTCAAACCCACTAGGTAGGAATGAAACTTGTCGATAGAAAAACTACGAACAATAAGTATTTCTCTGTGGTTGCATAATTAATTTGTGTTGTATTCAGATTTCTAATAGCATAATAAATTTCATGCATCTTATTATTCTTTTTCGGGCCTAACATTGCGCCTACTGCACAGTCACTAAAGTCACACACGACCTTAAAAGGAGCACTCCAATCAGTAGGTTGCATTATAAGTGAAGAGATCAAATCCTTTTTCAAATCCAGGAAGGCTTCAAGGCTTTCACTATTAAATTCAAATTCAACATCTTTTATTAATAGCTCGATTGAGGTACTACATGAACATGACTCGCCCAGTTACTGTCGAAGATGGAATAAATTATCCTGACCTACAAAATTTTAAGCACTTCCTTTTTAACCACCTTTTTCATGTTAGGATTTATTCTCCTCTGATGATATCTAAAGGGTTTATAATCATCCTATAAATGATCTTATGCATGCAAACATATGAGATATTTCATTTCAAGTCATATATGGTGTGCCTTATGACTTTGGGATACTTTTTAAGGACAACAAGAAGTTTCACACTATCAAACTCTCCAAGACTTGCAGTTATTATCACAGTTCAATTAGACCCCCATCTAAGAAATCATATATTAGGGTATGGGGGAGTTGTTTCAACTCTAGTCGAGGCTTCTGTTGTTCGTGTTTGTTTCTTTGTATCTTGAATGCCTCAAGACTATGAGAATTGAGACTTTGGTCAAGTAGTTTTTCATTAGCCTCTGGTCTTTTATCATTTTTCACGCTCTCAAACAAACACACCTCTATCTTATAGGATAAAAAGGTTATGGGGTGCTTTATTGAACACAAGCATCGATAACATTAACTAAACAACAAGAATCCCTCAATGAAGGATTTTTCATGAGTTTATCTAATATGAACTTAATCCTCTCCTCCCTACCTCAAAATTAACCTTTCCTCTCCTTACATCAATGATGGCCCGATCCGTAGCTAAAAAGGGCCTTCTTAGGAGTATCGCAATTTGAGAATCCTCTTTGATCTCCATGATAACAAAGTCAACCGGAATATAGAATTCCTTTATCCTTACAGGAACATCCTCTAACACACCGATAAGATAATTAACCGACCTATCTTTTAGTTGCAGAGAGATGTCTTGGGCTTCATTTCTCCCATGCCTAACTTCTTACACACAGTTAGGGGAATCAAGCTAATACTGGCCCCTAAATTACAAAGCACTCTCTCAAAGTTCATGGTTCATATTTGACAGGGGATAGAGAAACTCTTGAGATATTTTAGCTTTTTAAGAAGCATGTTTTAAATCACAACACTACTATCAACAGTCATAGCCATCGTTTCATGATCCTCAAATTTTCTCTTGTTGAGAGGATCTCTTTCAGAATGTTGAAATATTTGGGCATCAAATATGATGCCTCGCTAAAAGGCACATTGGTGTGGATTTTAAGGAGTTACACAAACTTTTTGAAATGAGCCTCTACCTTGGCCTTCGCAAATCTTTGTGGAAAAGGGATGGGTGTTTACAGGAAGGAAGAGCAACATATGGTGTGTAACGCCCCAGACTGCTTTCGAGATGATCGACTAACCCCACAAACCAACACGGGTCTTTTCAGCATGCTTTGACCTCACTCGTACGCTTTCTAGGAAACTTCCCAGAAGGTCACCCATCCCAGAATTGTTCCAAGTCAAGCACACTTAACTGTGGAGTTCTCATGGAATGAGCTACCGAAAAGAAGATGCATCTTATTGGTATAGGTAGTACCCATCAATACTTATACGCTTTCCTTCAATTATGCAGTTCCATACCTGCACGGCCTCAGGATCCCTCTCATTCCGATGTGGCGACCACTCCTTGCCATATTCGGCCTCGAGTGTTACATGCGGTGCAACCACCCCTTTCCTTCTTCAGCCTCGGGTGTTACATGCCCACCAGCTTCCGCATGGTTCGTCCTCGAACCACATCGTACTGGGAGAGGTCAGGCTCTGATACCATTTGTAACGCCCGAGACTGCTTTCAGGATGATCGACTAACCCCACAAACCAACACGGGTCTTTTCAACATGCTTTGACCTCACTCGCACGCTTTTTGGGAAACTTCCCAGAAGGTCACCCATCCCAATATGCTTCCTTCTAAACCTCTCCAGCAACCTCCTTTTCAGGCGATGTTGATTCACTCTCTTTTATTCACATATATTTCTTACTAGAACTGCCCTTAACCTTTTTCTCATTAGGACTAACCATTTGCTTACCACATCTGGGTGTCATAACATTCATTTGCCCCTTAGGATTTTGCTCTGGTTGCTCAAAAAATGACCCTTGAGGGATGGAAGCAGAAGCTTGTTAATACAGAACTTGAGAGATTTAAGTATCCAATATTATATAGGCGGGGGTAGTAATATTTTCAACCTTAGCGGTTAGTTGCCTAAGTACCTCATTAGTGTGGATGTTCGGATTTTTAAAATAATCATTTTGACAGGTTTGCATCATCATGAAATTTTACTTTAAAAGATCTAAATTAGACTTCTTAGGAGCAGCAACCCCAACTATTTGGAACCCTAGTGGTCCCGCAGCTTGTTGTGGCTAGTTGTTCTTATAAGAGAAATTTGGGTGGTCACGCCACCCTAGGTTGCAGGTATTTGAATACGGATTATTCCGTTGGTTATTATTCATAAAATGTTGTCTTGGATAGATCATGCGGCGAGAATCATTTGTCAAACATTAGTTGTATTCCCGTTTATTCCGCATATTTCATAGTTGAAAGTGGAAGGGGCAACAACAACAACATAGGTAGGTGGGACAGGCGCAGGAGGTGTTATGCTCAAACTATCCATTTTATAGTAAAGTAGGGATGGCAGCGGGTCGGGTGCGGGTTTCACAAACCCGCACCTGAAATCTGCACACGAACCCGAACCCAAACCAAAATGTTGTTCGGGTGGCAAAATAACACCCACGCCCACATCCGTTGGGTTCGGGTTTTTTCACCTAAACCCGAACCCACATCAAAATACATTTTTCCTACAACTTTCCACAATATATATATATATATATATATATATAAACGGGTGTGATTTCGGGTGTGGGTTTCACACTACCCAAACCCGCACCCGAAATATCAGGTGGCACCCGAACCCGAACCCAAACCCAGTCAATTCGAGTTTTCACCAGATGACTCGGGTTCGGATGTAGGTGGCCCCCACGAGTTTGGGTCTGCTTGCCATCCTTATAGTAAAGAGCATCAACCTTTGCATTCATATGGTCAAAAAGGATTACCTCATAAATTCCATTGATTTTAAGTACAACTTTAGCAACGGATTATAGCGTGCTTCTCTATGAATAATGATTTTTAGCCATGTCTTCTGTAAGATTAGTGGCTACTCTTTCGGGGATATTCATAAGGGTGTCATCGACAGACGCACCTAAGGTTAATTTTATGGTATAAAGGAGATCACTATAGAAAGTGTGAATGACTAACCACTTTTCAAGCTCATGGAATGGGCATAGTCCCAATAAGTCCTTACAATACTCTCATGCGTAAAATAAGGACTCTCTGTCGTCTTTCCTAAAATTATTAATATCATTCCTAAATTGGGTTGTTTTGCTTGGCGAAAAGTACCGCACAAGGAACACAACTTTTAGTTGAGCCCGATAAGTTATAGAATTGGAGGGCAAGGATTTAAGCCAAGCTCTAGCTGGATCTCTTAGTGAGAAAGGGAATAACCTTACGCGGATGGAGTTTTGATCAATGCTAGTGGCATTTACACTACCGCGATGCAAATTCAGGTTTTCCGTAGTTGACCCTAAAAACTGGTCCTTTTAGACCATACCTATCAATGAAGGTTTTAGCTCATAAATATTTGCCCCTATGGGTGGGTGCACAATACTACAGTGCGATTCCACATTGGTAGGAATCACATAATCCTTAAGAGGTTTAGCTTTAACAGTTGTCGGGTCACCCATTTCTTGCTATCTTAGATTTCGGCGTCCCTCATGCAAGAAACACTCGATTTCGTCAACGGGTTCGACCATATAGTTAGTAGAACGAGTTTTTTGCATACAAGTGCAGTGAGAAAACTAAATTAAAAATAGAAAATAAAAAAAATACTCTAGTCTTTATGGTGATTAAATAGAAATTCAATACCAAATGCAATTTGTCCCTAACAGCGGCGCCCAAACTTGACACACCACAAGTATACAACTATGTGAAGTAGTAAAAAGTTATCGAACCACAAGGACCAATGGTTGAATACCGAATTCTATTCTATAGATGTAAACCTAAAGTGACCGAATAGTTGATTTTGGAAACATAAGTGAAAAGGCACTTAAATGAAAAATAATTTAAATGAAAAGCACTTTAAGAAAACTGCTTAACTAAAAATCACTTAAAAATTAACGATATAAACAAGACGTAGGGTCATAATTATTACTAAGATATCTTCGAATGATCTGAATCACTTATAACAAGAATTCCAACGGAAATTATAGAAAAATAGATTATTTTGGACAACACCTGCTTTCGCCAGCGTGTTGTCCTATATATGACGAATAATTCATCGACTTTCAAACGATCAGATTATTCGTCAAAGACCCTTTATTTTTGTGTAGCTATGAAAAATGGAGGCAATTCTCATTCTTGTCCAAACACTTTCAGAGTATCGAACTTGATTGTTTAAAAACATGTTATCGGGTATTGATACATATTCTTTCAGATCATGATTAGTATGTGAGAACTATTTTAGTTTTGTAACAAAATTGGAATGGAAAACTCAGGTTTTAAAATAAACGCGACTGTGCTCTCGTAATTAGTTTGTGATAGATATACAAATAGTCACTAGATAAGCCTCATGACCCTTAGTCCCTAACAGATTACTCACTCATGGTGAGGAACAATGAAATCAAAATAGCGTTCATGATAGAGAACATAGTCAATAATAGAATTAACAATTGGAAATATAAAGAGGAAACCTTAATTAAGAAAAATCAATTATATTGATAACTTGATCCAGGTGTTCTAATGGAGACTTGAGTGCAGTAATATAGAAGAACTTACAAACTACAGTGCGTGAATATAAAATTGCTCAATTGTTTCAGGATACCTACACTTTAGACCACCTATTAGTTTTATAGAAAATTCTAAAGGTATAATGCAATCAAGAATACAATCAAAATATTCGTCAAAATCAGAATTCACCAAGATCCCAAAATAACATGTAAGAGCTGGAAAAGGAAACAAATCGGGGAAAACCACGCCTCCCTGCTACGACCCATAGCAACTTCTACGGGTGGCCATAGCAGGCCCCTTGAAATCTTATGGGATATTAGTGAAAGATGGGGTGGCTAGGGCTTTGCTGCTATGGGTGGCTGTAGCATCCGTCTGGTTAATATATGAAGAAATCTCGCATTTTTTCCATTTTCTGCGCTTTGCTCGTTTTGGTTCCCTTTTTGCCTGGGAAACTTCTTAAAGCTTGAAATTGCCAAAAACATAATACCCAAGCATAAAATACAAAAAGAGAAGCTAAAACATGGAAAAAAATAAGGAAAAAGAAAAGTGAGATAACTATAAAAAGCGATACAAAAACCACCTGTCACATATAGAAATAAAATAAGGAATTAGAGGAGGCGTCAAAAGTGGACATATGGAACCTCTACTCTAGAGAGCACGCCTCTTGTAATACGGTGAACTGACTTTTTATAATCGAAAATGTCGCGGTTAAGCATGAGTCGCCACCGACTTTTATTTTATCCAAACTAAATCAGAAAGGCAAAAAGAAACAGAAAAAAACCTTTTAAGAAATCTAAGTTCGGGGGGTAATTTATGCAAAGGGAAGGTGTAAGGCACCCTTTGCATCCATGGTTTTCCATGGGCTCTTAATTGCTTTGCTTGCTCGTTTTCAGAAAATGTAGATGAAAGAGGAAAAAATGGACTTTAGCTCGTAAATGAGCGTAGCCAGCTTTTGAAGAATTTTGAGAAAGAATATAGAAAATAGAGCATGGCAAGGCAATTAGGGGCAATTACCTTAAACTCAGATGATAGGTCTCTTTTTGCCTTTCAGAATGAAAGGGTCTATCCTTGCCATAAGAGGGCAGGAAGCCTTTCGTTTGGAGGTTGAAGGGTCATCGAAGCATCCTTTGCCATAAGACTGTCCCATGCCATAGAAGGGCAGGTAGTCTAAGGCAAGGATCAGAATAAGCCATTTAGTAGGCAGCCAGAAGATACCTCAGCCTTATTCGTAGGCAACTTCCGAGGGTCGAGGTCATATTTGTGTATCGAAGGCAGCATCATTTAGGGTCGTGACCTTTTTATCGAGGCAACATGGCTGAGGTATCCTCGTATTCGAGGGACTTGGCTTATTCTGCAAAAACACAAGGCAACAGGCAACAAGGCAACTAGGCAACAGGCAACAGGCAACAGAGAGAGATTACCCAAAAGTGTGCGTGTGTGCATCAATCACGTGATTCAATTCGGAATATATTATCTTATAATTAAATGGCTCTAATTCAGTTCAAGGTTGCACTCCCTAAATTACTAACCACGCAATAATATAAAGCAATAAAGGGGGCGGGAAATTGTAACCAGCGGATTCCTTATCAGGGTTTGACACAAGTAATAATAAAAGACAAGCAAATATCAGGGTTAGAGTTTAGGGTTACCGATACTCGTGGCTTTGGCAATTTGACAAACCCTGGAAAAGGCAAACAAAATAGGGTGAGTGCATCTATCGGTTCGAAGGCGAACACAGTTGACCCTAAAAATAAGGATATAATGTATTTAAAATAAAATAAACAAAAGTACTTAGCTTGATTTGATCTGATATGGTTAGCGGGAAGCCTCGGGGTTAACCCTGAAAAAGAACAAGGCAGAGAAAAAAATGAAGGCGGGACAAACCCTAATTCTAAAAATAAACCAAATAGTATTTAAATGAAATTAAATAGAGTACTTAACTTCGTATTTTGGATCAGGCGCGTAATCGGGATTAATCATATTGCTAACCCTGAAAAGACACAGAAAAGAAATAAATTAGTGTATGGGATGATCTTCGTAAACCCTGATTAGGGCACAAGTTAACCACGATTAATAGAATAAAATAAAAAAACCAAATTAATCAATTATTGGTTTTCAACCTAATTAATTAGATTAAAAAAACAAAATTTCGATTAAATGTCTAATCCTAATATATATTTTTATCGTGATAATTAAGTAAATGATTAAATAATTAATTTAATTCTTTTAATCAAAATAAAAGATATTATTAATATTTAAAAAATATTTATTATTTCTATTTTTATAAAAAAAGAAGAAAATTAGAATAACTTTTATGAATAGGGAGGTATTTTAAAAAGAGTTTTAAACAAAACAATATATAATAAAATAAAAAAAAAGAAGTTGTGTAATTAGAAATAAAGAAAAGATTAAAGAATTCTTAGCTGGTAATCATGTGTAGCGGCCTGCTGAGGGTCTATGGTGTTCTTGTCCCTTCGGAAGCGTGAGATCTGGCGCATCAAGAATCGGACGACTGTGAACAAAGGGTGCACCATGACCCTGTCTAAGGCAAGAGCACTGGATCTGAAATCAACTAAGTAATAAAAATATTGTTACGTCGCTGGGAATCGAACCCGCGACTCTGATGTTACGCATGCATATGCTTCGCCGTCTGTACTGAATTCGTTTCGTGATAACAACTCCATAACATTAATATATATAAAACAAATCAAGTTAAAATTTAAATTGCAACATTTACGCGCCTGCACTTCATCTTCCTCATTCAATTTTTCTGCAAACTAGTAGGGACTTTTACCTACGGTTTTGCACTGTGGCTACATGTCTTGGACCTCCACACCTGCAAATCAACTCCAAAAAATACCAACTAATAATCCAGATCATATAGGTATAGCCTCACGGATCGATTGGAGTCATTAATTTACCATGAAATCGCCTCTAACCGAAAAGCCCCATTCTAAAGGTGATGAACCCTAACAATGGCATATGGCTATTCTTGTCCAAAAACTCAAATCGAAACATCCAGGCACATTATAATCATCACGAACAACAATAATATGCAATCACAACCAGTTAATAACGCATGAATTAATGCGAACGATTCTAAAAAAAATCGGGAAACAAACCGTGAGGGGTGACCACGATTTCAGAGGCTCCACACCTTGATAACGCTTGGAAAAGCTTCAGAGAGGGTCTGGGAATACGATTCAATCTTTAAGAGTCTTTGGACTTGCTTCAATCTCCCAAATCGAGTTCACTTTTTTCTTCGAATTTTTTGAGTTTGCTAGGGGTCATGAAGCTGCAGAATCTCGTCCCAGCCTCCCCTAATGCCTTGGCCAAGTTGCATTCTTATAGATGAATGAATTAGGGTAAACAAATTTGCATCAAATCTTTATTGAATCAAAGATTGAAGTTTGTTAAATTTTGGTTTTCAATCTTTCCAAACTTGGCTAATTTGTATATTTTCTCACCAATTTTGTTCTCCATAATTTTTTAATCAAAAATAATGCCTAATTGATGATTAAATATGGTTAAAATACCCCCTCCAACCAAATCTTTGATTATTATTTGATTTACTTGGATTATATCAATTTTTGATGAAATAAAAATTAATATAAAGTCAACTAAAATTCATAAATTCGTGGCATTTGGATTTGGGTTTTGAATAAGAGAAATAATGTGGGCAAATTTTGGGGTATGACAGCTGCCCCTGTTCAATTATCTTAAACCTGAAGATGTAGAGTGGTTTGCATGCCAGTCAGTATCTGAAGGTGGAAGATGATTGAACACTAGAATACCAAGAAATTTGCCCTAGCTGAAGTAGGGACCTTTGTTGGAGATGGGCTTGAAGATGCCATCCAGGTGTATGACGGGGATGGGCTTGAAGATGCCATCCAGTAAATCATGCATTCGATCATGTTTGGAGTGTTTTGAGAGGTAGTTGTTTGAGTATTGATCGGGTCATTACTGTTCGTAGTAAATGAATTAGATCTTTGAGAGTTGATCGTGTCAGTACCATTCGTAATACTTGAATTAGATCTCGGAAAGATGATCGTGTCTACATCGTTCGTGATGATAGAATTAGATTCTCTTGTCGTGTCAGCACCGTTCGTAGTGACTGAATTAGACTGGGAAAGCCAGTGATCGTGTCCACACCGTTCGTGATGATAGACTTAGACCTCTGAAATTTGATCGTGTCAGTACCGTTCGTAGTATCTGAATTAGATCTTCTGTCGTGTCAGTACCGTTCGTAGTAGCTGAATTAGACTTGAGAAGGTCAGTGACCGTGTCTACACCGTCCGTGATGATAGAATTAGATCTCTGAGAGTTGACCGTGTCAGTACCGTTCGTAGTAACCGAATTAGATATTTTGTCGTGTCAGTACTGTTCGTAGTAGCTGAATTAGACTTTGAAAGTGATCGTGTCATTACCGTTCGTGGTAAATGAATTAGATCTTCGAGCGTTGATCGTGTCAGTACCATTCGTAGTAGCTGAATTAGATCTTGGAAAGTTGGAGATTTCGTTCATTTGTCGGTACCTGTATTCTGAAAAAGGTAAGGTTAATCTTTATGCAATGTCATGATGCATGGGTTATGTAATGAATCCCTCAAAATAAATGAGAGCTTTTGCATGTTATGTATGAGTTCATTATGAGGTAATGTATGCAGTGTATGAACATGTTTATGACATATGAGATGTGAATATGATTTATGTTGTCTTTGATTAAGAAAGTAGATCTTTATGTCCTTGTAATTGTACTGTCTGATCTTGTCTTGAAGATGCTCAGCTGGGAATTTATGATTTCTACTTGGAGATGATCAGTGACTTGATGTACCCTGATTTTAGAGATAAACCATGTTGGAGAAAAGCAACATGTTGGATGACCGGTAATGCGGGAGATGTAAACTCTGTTGGGGATCCATATTTGTGTCGGGACGAGAACTTTTGAAGATATCTTCTTAATGATTACTTTGTGGGGATATGATCTTGTGAACCCGGCTTTGTGGGGAGACATGGGTGAAAGTTGCCCCCAGTATTATAGTAACTACTACTTGATTTAGGACACGTCACTTAAAATGTCAAACTGGACTTGTATAGATTTGCCCCCAGTTAGCAGGAACTTTGGAAAGATTCGCCTTGCGAGGCCTTTATAAGATGTGCACTTTAGGGGACATGCCCCTAGTAGTCATATGCCCAATATGATGTCCTATGTTGGTTGAGAAGTAGCTTCAGATTTTCTTGGATGCGTGCCCCTGATTATTTTGGCATCCTTGAGAGGTTCTCGGAATCTTGTCTTGATTGCCCCAGATTGTTTGGACAAATAGTTTGAAACCCACTTGAGGTGTATTCCTTTGATTGTTTGGCTTTTGAGAGATTCTTATAATCTTGACTGGATTGCCCCAGATTGGTTGGGCAAAGCATGCCATGCCCCTTGTATACGTAGGATACATTGCTTCTCGGCGTAATCTTGTCTGTCGGGATAACTTTCAGTCATTAGTTGTACCCTGTGCAAGTTCTTTCTGATGCTAACATTTGAAATTATGTAGCAGAATATGTTTAATAATGAATTTATGAGGTGCAATGCATACGTCTGTCTTGAGTTTTTTTTGAAAAAACATTAAAGCAAGAGATGTAAAATCATGATATTTGTAAAAACATGCTATTTTTGTAGAAGCGAAATATCGACTCAGCATTTTAGTAAACCTTAAGGAGTCGGGATACCTTTTTGGTGACAGTATGCTTTCGAACTAACCATGCTTCAATTAGGACTTTCAAGGGTTGTAACGTGGCTTGGTTCGCGGTTTAAGAAACAAAGGATAATGGCTCAAAATTTATTTATACCCATCCCCTTCTTCGTGATGTTCTTCAGTCCTAAGCTCAGTTAATTCAACTTATGCATTCAGGTTCCAAGAGACTTTTGGATTTGCACCTTTGATAATAATGGTGGTTCACAACCAAAGAGAACTTCTTGAGATGGCAGTCACTTCTTCCTTTTGGTAGTCACAACATTGTGTTGTTCAGTAATTTATTGACTTCTCTTTTCATCTTTTTGATATCCCTAACTTTTGCCTGAACTGTCTATTTTGAGCTTACAGCCAGCGGGATGCCTTGATTTTTGCCTAAGTCGTCGTTTTGATTTTTGACTTAGCAGGCTTTTCTTTGTATATATGTTTTTTCGTTTTTTCCTTTTTGGAAGATATTGACTGCCTTGTTTGATGATTGAGGAACCATCATTGTCTTTTGATTGACATCTCCGACACTCCTAGATGTGTGTGGTTGAACATTTATGATTGAAACCTTTGTCGAAAGGTGTACTGAATGATTCTCTTAAAATAGAATGCACAGCCAAGTTAACTGAGATCTACCCTGCCCCAGGTTATGATCAAGGGTTTTAATTAGTACAAGAAAGAAACTTCTACTTCTTAGGCTCAAAGGGGTTAACGAGGGATTAACATCCTTATATCTCCACTGTTTTAGGAATTGAAACAATGCCTGTACATCGTCAACATAGTCCGTTCAAAAGCATACTGTATGAGGTTGCGGTATCATTTTCGTCATCCTCCCTTAAAAGGTATACAACTTTAGCAGGAGTTGAGTATCACAAAAGCATATGCAGAATAAAGACATAATTTCAAATGAGTGATAACGAAATAATTTATTCAAGACAAACATATGCAATGCGCTGATGATAATTATTAAAACAGTATAATGTCTATCATAATTTGAATGTTTAAACAAACAGAATAGAAATTGCAAATGAAAGTAAAGCTAATGATTAAAGGTTCATCCACTTCAGACATTAGTCCGTCTTGTCGTGACTAGGCATAGGAGCGGTGATCACCACAGGAGTTCTCGGATGGTTGAATTCAATTTCTCCAGCATCGATCATGTCTTGAATCTTGTGCTTTGATTGCCAACAATCCTTTGTATCATGACCAGGACTATTCGAATGATAAGCACATCTCGCATGGTACTTATACCCAGGAGTGGGGTTGGTAGGAAATGAATATGGAGGTAGTAGAGTTATCAAATTCTGATTGAGCAGTTGTTGGAGAACTTGAGACAACGGTATACGTAATGGAGTAAATGACCGCTTAGGCTTGGATCTCTGATTATCTTGACCACCTTGATGCTTATATTGATTATTCTTTTTCTCTATCAAAAGTGCCTTCAATTCTTCTTGCCCCTTGGCCAAGTGAAAGATTATTCTCTAGAGCTGGTTGTTCTGAGCCTGAAGATTTTTGACTGATTGCTCGAGATTCATGATGCTGAAATAAACAGCGAGGCAGGATGAGATCTATTATCAAAAACCTGTTATGCAATGTTATGAATGCAAATGCCATATTTTCAAGGATCTTTAGGAATCTAGTTAGCAACATTAGAAATTGATTTGGTCACGTCCTTATTTAAAGAAAACTGAACTTTGTCTCTGAACGTCTTTCTTTGAGAATCAAGCTCACCATATCCAGTGGGTCATAGCCTCTGATTCGAGAACTTCTGAATTTGAAGGTACATGGCTAGAGGAAAATAAATCCTCTTGCCCCTCGATAGGTACAGCGTCTCTGAATTGGAAGGTATGTGGCGAGAGGAAAGTAAATCCTCTTGCCCCTTGATAAGAGTTCACTCCTTGATAAGAGCACCTGAAATTGTGCGCCCTAAATCCCTAAGATCCTTGAAAGGGTCAGTTAAATCATGTTATGCTTATGATGTCATGATGTCATGATGTTATGCGAATGCAGTTCGTTGGACTTAGTGCGAGATGGTAAGGAAAAACAAATCCTTTCAACAAAACTTGCGAGGAAATGAAGGTTAGTAGTAAACACAAACAAGTCACACAAGTCACACAATTTTTGGCTTAAGGCTTGCATGGAGTCTGATCAGGAGTCCTTCCCAAGGGTATTTCTATGGATAAGGAGATTTCAGCAACAGGTTCTATAAGTTATCCAGAATTGTCAGCCCTTCTAAAGCACCCTCGAACATGATGCATTCGCACCATGCAATGATACTTTGAGAAAGGACCTATCTGAATTGTAGCATCGGGTAGCGACTAGTTCTCAACATTTGTCAAGAGTAGTCCCCCCACTACGTTCCTAAAGGCCAGGATGGGTTAAGGGTAACTAAAGGTCCTTGAGCTCCGGCGCACCCACAGACACATACATAGACCCCCCTCATTTGAGAAAGGTGTGCATATGCTATGGAGTCCTAACTCAAGCGTGAACTTCATATTGACTCATCTCCCACATATGTGAAAGAGGCCTCCATGACTATGCCACTCCTAAACTTAGGTGTCCTTGAATCCGGGAATAGGATTCGTCCTTCAATTTTCCCAAAACAGCCCTGAAAAAATAAAACAAACAAAACAAACAATAGAAAACACTTAAGTGAATCCTAAACTTTTAAGGTAACCCCTCTTTTATCGGAAAATCCCCAGCAGAGTCGCCAGTTCTGTAATACGGTGAACTGACTTTTTATAATCGAAAATGTCGCGGTTAAGCATGAGTCGCCACCGACTTTTATTTTATCCAAACTAAATCAGAAAGGCAAAAAGAAACAGAAAAAAACCTTTTAAGAAATCTAAGTTCGGGGGGTAATTTATGCAAAGGGAAGGTGTAAGGCACCCTTTGCATCCATGGTTTTCCATGGGCTCTTAATTGCTTTGCTTGCTCGTTTTCAGAAAATGTAGATGAAAGAGGAAAAAATGGACTTTAGCTCGTAAATGAGCGTAGCCAGCTTTTGAAAAATTTTGAGAAAGAATATAGAAAATAGAGCATGGCAAGGCAATTAGGGGCAATTACCTTAAACTCAGATGATAGGTCTCTTTTTGCCTTTCAGAATGAAAGGGTCTATCCTTGCCATAAGAGGGCAGGAAGCCTTTCGTTTGGAGGTTGAAGGGTCATCGAAGCATCCTTTGCCATAAGACTGTCCCATGCCATAGAAGGGCAGGTAGTCTAAGGCAAGGATCAGAATAAGCCATTTAGTAGGCAGCCAGAAGATACCTCAGCCTTATTCGTAGGCAACTTCCGAGGGTCGAGGTCATATTTGTGTATCGAAGGCAGCATCATTTAGGGTCGTGACCTTTTTATCGAGGCAACATGGCTGAGGTATCCTCGTATTCGAGGGACTTGGCTTATTCTGCAAAAACACAAGGCAACAGGCAACAAGGCAACTAGGCAACAGGCAACAGGCAACAGAGAGAGATTACCCAAAAGTGTGCGTGTGTGCATCAATCACGTGATTCAATTCGGAATATATTATCTTATAATTAAATGGCTCTAATTCAGTTCAAGGTTGCACTCCCTAAATTACTAACCACGCAATAATATAAAGCAATAAAGGGGGCGGGAAATTGTAACCAGCGGATTCCTTATCAGGGTTTGACACAAGTAATAATAAAAGACAAGCAAATATCAGGGTTAGAGTTTAGGGTTACCGATACTCGTGGCTTTGGCAATTTGACAAACCCTGGAAAAGGCAAACAAAATAGGGTGAGTGCATCTATCGGTTCGAAGGCGAACACAGTTGACCCTAAAAATAAGGATATAATGTATTTAAAATAAAATAAACAAAAGTACTTAGCTTGATTTGATCTGATATGGTTAGCGGGAAGCCTCGGGGTTAACCCTGAAAAGGAACAAGGCAGAGAAAAAAATGAAGGCGGGACAAACCCTAATTCTAAAAATAAACCAAATAGTATTTAAATAAAATTAAATAGAGTACTTAACTTCGTATTTTGGATCAGGCGCGTAATCGGGATTAATCATATTGCTAACCCTGAAAAGACACAGAAAAGAAATAAATTAGTGTATGGGATGATCTTCGTAAACCCTGATTAGGGCACAAGTTAACCACGATTAATAGAATAAAATAAAAAAACCAAATTAATCAATTATTGGTTTTCAACCTAATTAATTAGATTAAAAAAACAAAATTTCGATTAAATGTCTAATCCTAATATATATTTTTATCGTGATAATTAAGTAAATGATTAAATAATTAATTTAATTCTTTTAATCAAAATAAAAGATATTATTAATATTTAAAAAATATTTATTATTTCTATTTTTATAAAAAAAGAAGAAAATTAGAATAACTTTTATGAATAGGGAGGTATTTTAAAAAGAGTTTTAAACAAAACAATATATAATAAAATAAAAAAAAAGAAGTTGTGTAATTAGAAATAAAGAAAAGATTAAAGAATTCTTAGCTGGTAATCATGTGTAGCGGCCTGCTGAGGGTCTATGGTGTTCTTGTCCCTTCGGAAGCGTGAGATCTGGCGCATCAAGAATCGGACGACTGTGAACAAAGGGTGCACCATGACCCTGTCTAAGGCAAGAGCACTGGATCTGAAATCAACTAAGTAATAAAAATATTGTTACGTCGCTGGGAATCGAACCCGCGACTCTGATGTTACGCATGCATATGCTTCGCCGTCTGTACTGAATTCGTTTCGTGATAACAACTCCATAACATTAATATATATAAAACAAATCAAGTTAAAATTTAAATTGCAACATTTACGCGCCTGCACTTCATCTTCCTCATTCAATTTTTCTGCAAACTAGTAGGGACTTTTACCTACGGTTTTGCACTGTGGCTACATGTCTTGGACCTCCACACCTGCAAATCAACTCCAAAAAATACCAACTAATAATCCAGATCATATAGGTATAGCCTCACGGATCGATTGGAGTCATTAATTTACCATGAAATCGCCTCTAACCGAAAAGCCCCATTCTAAAGGTGATGAACCCTAACAATGGCATATGGCTATTCTTGTCCAAAAACTCAAATCGAAACATCCAGGCACATTATAATCATCACGAACAACAATAATATGCAATCACAACCAGTTAATAACGCATGAATTAATGCGAACGATTCTAAAAAAAATCGGGAAACAAACCGTGAGGGGTGACCACGATTTCAGAGGCTCCACACCTTGATAACGCTTGGAAAAGCTTCAGAGAGGGTCTGGGAATACGATTCAATCTTTAAGAGTCTTTGGACTTGCTTCAATCTCCCAAATCGAGTTCACTTTTTTCTTCGAATTTTTTGAGTTTGCTAGGGGTCATGAAGCTGCAGAATCTCGTCCCAGCCTCCCCTAATGCCTTGGCCAAGTTGCATTCTTATAGATGAATGAATTAGGGTAAACAAATTTGCATCAAATCTTTATTGAATCAAAGATTGAAGTTTGTTAAATTTTGGTTTTCAATCTTTCCAAACTTGGCTAATTTGTATATTTTCTCACCAATTTTGTTCTCCATAATTTTTTAATCAAAAATAATGCCTAATTGATGATTAAATATGGTTAAAATACCCCCTCCAACCAAATCTTTGATTATTATTTGATTTACTTGGATTATATCAATTTTTGATGAAATAAAAATTAATATAAAGTCAACTAAAATTCATAAATTCGTGGCATTTGGATTTGGGTTTTGAATAAGAGAAATAATGTGGGCAAATTTTGGGGTATGACACCTCTAAAACAACCTTTTTTTCATCACTGGAAGAAGAAAAAGTGAGCAATTGATAAAGGGAAGCTATATGGTTGTTGGTAGTATATACGAACTCGACTTTCCTCACATCTTTGAGCTTAGGGTCGAAAATAGCTATGATCATCCCATTTCTTAGGAAAACAAAAGGAAAAGATAAGTCACTATCACTTCACTACTACTATCGTTCTCTAAATTAAGAGAGCTCTTGTAACTTCCAAACATGCCTAATTCCACTAATTTACAATCAACAGTCCCATTGAGACACCTAACATACCTATAACAAGGGAAAGTAAAAAGGGAACTGTAGCAACCTGCCCTAAAAATAAACTTTTTAGAGTCGCCACCTATTCTGAAGGGCGAATAGGAAACCCTACGCAGTTTAGAGATTCGGGGTAAGTTATTATAATCAGGTTAAGGGAAGGTGTTAGGCACCCTTAACCCTTTCCTATGGCTTTGAATCTAAGATCAAATTTTATGGCTAAAATATTCAGGTTTTATAGCTAAGGCAGTGAATAGGGCAAAATTGAGATTTTAGGGAGGGGGACTCGCCTTGTTACCAAGTGCCTACGTACCTCCTTATGGAGGATCAGAGTCAACGTAGTTCGGGCACAGGGTTGTACGCCTTAGAATTTGAAGTTGTTTTGAGGCTTTTTGAATGGCCTATCGTAGTTTGAATTTGATCTGAAAGGCATTTGAGTTGCCTGGGATATAAATCCGTAGTGTCGTGGTTTAGTGTTTTTGAAGGTTTTGGGCGTACAACCCTGATTTGATATGGCACCGTTAGATGCAGTGACCAATAGATTTGGTCAGTATAGCTAACGGATTAAGGGGCATTGCTGGTTACTCAGATCGATAGATTGATCGTCGCGGACAGCAAATTAAATGTGTTTTGAATTTTAATTAAATTGCTTTATTCAGATATTTGATCAGTACGACATAGAGAGTCGACTAATTCGAAGGCGGGATGAAATAAATATTCATCCGCCACTTATCCGTTAAAGGGGAAGTTAAAATTGATTGTTTTTGTTATTTTTATCTCTCGTCTAATGCGACTAATAGATTTAGTCGGGTAGAGGAGAGAATTAATTAAGGGTTAATGTTTTGCCAAATGGGCAATGGGATCGGGCAAACCCTAATATTTTGGTTACACACTCCTAGGGTTTTTATGATTTTAATAATAAAAATTAGATCAATTAAATAATTAAGTCAAATAATTGACATAATCGAATAATCGGGATGATCCTAATAATTCTAAACCTTAATCATTCACCTAATCCTTATTTTATTATCTTAATCCCAATTTAAACAAATTAATTAAAAAATTAACATTTAATATATAATCTAAATAAATGATAAAGCAAAATAAAGAAAATAAAAGAATGACAAAACCTGGGCGTGATCCCATGCAACGCGCCTGCGAGGCTCCATGGTGTGTCTTCGTCTTCGTGAGCGTTAGATTTGACCTGGGTAGGATCCAGTGGTGGCGATTGAAGGCATATCATGATCAGGCACAGGTAAGCAACACTGGATCCGTGTTTGAATATTTCTGAAAAAAAATTGACAAAATCCTGGGGTTCGAACCTAGGACACCTTGCCTAGCATCAAACATCTCCTGCCAACAAGTCAGCTAGCATTCGTTGTTAGCAAACCACCATGCAAATATATTATACAGAAAATTAACGAACCCAGAAATAAAAAAAAAATATACGTGCCCTGCATTGTTTTCTTCTTCTTCGTGAAATAAAACGCAGGCTATGGCAAAGTGTTCCTTGCGCGGCCGTAGACCCCCCAACCCCAAAACCTGCACATATTCACCAATAAATCCAAAATCATGACTCAAATTAACCATAACCTAACCCCTGAGCGTGTTCATAGCATTATCTTCTCCTAATTTTACCCGGTTCGCAAAATCCCAATTCGAAGCTTTTCCAACCTAACAATGGTGAATTGCTTAATCTGCGAAAGAAACTCAATTAAACTAAACAGAAGTCATCGAAATACCAATACAAACCAACATATGCGATCAAATTTAATTAAGTTTACACGAATATGTGAAATCGAAGTCGAAAATTTTGATACAACCGTGACCCAATTAGCTTGCGATTCTGAAGTTATGGATGAACGGGAACAATGCCATTAGTTTCAGAGAACCATGAGGAATTGATTGGTAGTCTTGTATTGGCATGAATCAAGTCGAATATTTGTCCCCGATTCCACTCTCGTCCACGTTTTTTTATTCAGCAAAGGTACCTTTTTTTTTTCCGGCCAGCAGCCCTCTCCCTATGCACAAAACTCTTCCCTTTTTATATTAGTCTATTTAGGTTAGACTAAAAGGAATGAAATCACAATTTGATCACATAATTGAAAAATTGAAATTAATATTTTGATCTGATATCTAAATTTTAACTATTTTGATCAATTTCAATAAAAACTATCCTAAAGTAAAAAATGGAATAAAATCAATTCAATTATTTTTTTGTATTTTAGATTTTTTTGATTAAAAAAAGCATGAAATCAACATTTAAATGAAAAATTAACGTTTTTTTGAAAATTATTTAAAATAAAAAACGAAAATACAATTTAATAATAAAAAAAAGAAGACATTTTTGTGATAAATAATAAAGTTAGTAAAAATAAAAAGATGGAAAAAAGTCAGAAGTGAGATTCAAACCCGAGACCTTGTACCTGCAAGCCTTACACTCTTGCCAAATGCACCATCACTTTTATTCGCAATAAAGTGGCATTCGCAAATATATTAGGGCAAATTTTGGGGTATGACAGGAATAAAAGGAAAGTAATCCCAAATAATCGCAATAAAGAAAGGGGGGAAATAAAAAGGGAAAGTACATGCGTAAAACTTGAACTTGAGCTCATGAAGAGGGAGAGGTTACTCGGGGTAGGAGAAATAATTTGTAAACCATAAGTAAGAAAGTTCGTAAAAGTAATGGGAATAAGTAGGCTCTCACCTCCTTAAATAGGGAGAGAAACTAGGAGTTATCACAGGTCTCTAGGTTTCCAATTAGAGGTGAAAGGTTATACATGATTCAACACATGTTGAAGGAAAAAAACCAGTTTCTTGGCGTCCCAATTGTTGGAATTAATTGCCTCACACACTTTTCCCAGTGGATGCTTTAAGTCTTTCAAAGTGACACGCGTCACCCAAGAGGATACATATAAGAGCTCCTGAGGGACTCAACTAAGTCTCGCATGAGGGACTCTAGTAAGTCTCGCTTGAGGGCCCAAAAACCTATAAGGATTTCAAACACTTCAACTTTTATGAGTCCTCGTGCTTTAGGGACTATATAGTGAAATAATTTAGAGAGGCTTTGTGGGTAAGGCGAGGAGCACACTCTCGATATTTAACTTTCTCGAATCATCCTTGCATTAGTTCGAGCACCCTCATTTTGGTTCGAGGGCCCTTTGTCTAGATGCATTGCCCAAATCTCAAGATTTCGCATCCATGATGCACGATCGTGCGTAAAGCGTCTACTGGATCAATATAAATGTCGTGAGATTTAATTGCACCTCTTAGATTCCAGGAAAACACCCACTCACACGTAGAGTTATTGCTGAATTATAGGGGACTCAGTTCATTTCTCAGGCTATATATATATATATATATATATATATATATATATATATATATATATATATATATATATATATATATATATATATATATATATATATATATATATATATATATATATATATATATATATATTAACTATTTATAAAATATTTTACACATTATTTTTAACAAAAATTTAAGGTGCAATATCATAAAAAAAAATATAACTTCAATTTTTTTATATTAAAAACTGTTAAAAATGAGACATTTCTCTCATAGATTGTTACTAATTACACTTTGAATTTTATAAGAAAATTATTAGTGGAAAAAAGGTCATATCAAAATCTCTTACTAAATTTACTTTTATCATCATTGAGAGATTATTTGTGATGAAATGTTTTTGTCACAAATTTTAATTCTAATGTTCAATAATTTAAATTTTATTATATATTCCGTTTTCCGTCACTAAATCCATTAATATTAGTGAGTGATTTTGTTTCTTCACTACGAGAAAATTCAAAAGGACAATGAGACATAATTTTAACCATCAAAGTGTTAGCAAAAATAATAGTTGTACATGTTTAACTTATCACTCAATTATTTTCCGAAAATATAAATAGAAAGTAAATTCCACCAGGTGTCATAATCAATTAAATTAGATGCATTGACTAACCTATTTGTACATGCATTTCTCTCTAAGTAAATTTAAAATATCTTAAATTTAAAAAAATATATAGTATGTAAGATATTTTTCCATTCAATCAAAAGATATTAAAGGACAATACTCACGTTAATATATTTTTGAACTTTAAATCAATAGCCATATCGATTCAATATTCAATTTCATTTTGATTAACTCAGTTTTTTTTCAAGAAATATTTTTTTTATTAAATAAGGTAAATCAAATCATTTTTCTATGGCATCCTGAGAGTTGGTTTGTTTGAAAAAACTATTTTCATTTTTTTTATTATTAATCATTAAAATGTATTATTATTTTTGAAAAATAATTATGTGGAATATGAAATAATCATTTATATATTCACTTTTCATATGAAATATTTTGATACAGATATACAAATAAATATTGATCACATTTGAGCTTTTGCATACTTTTTACTATTATTTTCATATTTTTTGCGCCACATTAATTTAATAATGGAGTAGAATCAATGAACACAACAAAAATGACAATATAACCAGACAGTAATATTCAAAATCAAATAATTTTAAAGATTGATATAGTTTTTATTCTACATCTTTTTTTTGTTAAAATAATTACAAACTATCTTGTTAAATAACGATAAAGATCATTAACAGATAAGTAGTTTTTATGTTCTTATGCCAGAGAATTGACACCAAAACTAAAAAAGAAAAACTCATAAATTAAGACATTGTAAGTTGCGACAGATAACTTTTGGTTTGTCAACTCTTATCATAAAAGCAGTAAACCCTATATAATGATGCATTCATTGTTCAGGATTTAAATCAATATATTCTCTTAAACAGAGAAAATCAATATAATAAAGAGATATTAAATATGGCAGGAGGGGCTTTTGTAGCAACCGATGGGGGAAGACAATATGAAGGAAAGGTTACTGCATTTGTTTTGGTGACATGTTTTGTGGCTGCAATGGGAGGTCTTCTATTTGGTTATGATCTCGGTATTACTGGAGGAGTGACTTCTATGGAACCATTCTTAATCAAGTTCTTTCCGAGTGTGTATAAACAAATGAAAGATGAATCAGGCCATGAGAGTCAATATTGCAAATTTGATAATCAACTCCTTACATTGTTCACCTCTTCTTTATACATTGCAGCATTGGTAGCATCTTTCTTTGCTTCAATCACAACAAGATTGCTTGGACGCAAGCCATCGATGTTTATGGGGGGTTTGTTTTTTCTCGTTGGTGCTTTATTGAATGGTTTTGCTGTTAATATTGAAATGCTTATCATTGGGCGTTTGTTACTCGGGGTGGGTGTGGGGTATTGCAATCAGGTAATTAAATTAATTCTAATATTTAAATTAACTTTGAACTGTAATTTTTTTCTTTAGTTGATTATTTGTTATATGTGTAACACGCAGTCTGTTCCAGTATATTTATCTGAAATGGCTCCAGCAAAAATTAGAGGAGCACTTAATATGGGATTCCAAATGATGATTACAATTGGTATCCTAATTGCAAACCTTATCAACTACGGGACTTCCAAACATGAACATGGATGGAGAATTTCATTAGGTGTAGGAGCTGTTCCTGCAGTTTTGTTGTGTTTGGGATCTATTTTCTTGGGTGACACACCTAACTCTTTGATTGAAAGAGGTCAACATGAAAATGCTAAGACAATGCTGCAAAAGATTCGTGGTACTAAGAATGTTGATGAGGAGTTTCAAGATCTTATAGATGCTAGTGAACAAGCTAAAAAGGTGGAACACCCGTGGAAGAATATTGTACAACAAAAATATAGGCCACAACTAACTTTTTGTAGTTTAATTCCATTTTTCCAACAACTCACAGGCATCAATGTTATTATGTTTTACGCACCTGTCCTCTTTAAGACGTTGGGATTTGGTAATGAAGCTTCTCTCATGTCAGCTGTCATTAGCGGAGGCGTCAATGTAGTTGCAACATTTGTTTCTATATTCACTGTAGACAAGTTTGGTAGAAAATTGTTATTTATTGAAGGCGGTGTTCAAATGTTTATTTGTCAGGTAAATACGACAACTATTTTCTTAATATTTAATTTTACCCCGCGCTATTATAAAACTATTAATCCCTTGTGTTTGTAGATTGCTGTTGGAGGAATGATTGCTGCAAAGTTTGGAATAAGTGGTGAAGGATCATTAACTAAAGGAGAAGCCAACTTCCTTTTATTTTTAATATGTGCATATGTTGCAGCTTTTGCATGGTCTTGGGGTCCGTTGGGTTGGTTGGTTCCTAGTGAAATATGTTCACTCGAAACTCGATCGGCAGGTCAAGCTATTAATGTTGGTGTAAATATGTTATTTACATTTTTCATTGCTCAAGTCTTTCTCACCATGCTTTGCCATTTGAAGTTTGGTCTCTTCTTCTTTTTTGCTGCTTTTGTCGTTATCATGACCATTTTCATAGTCCTATTTTTTCCCGAGACCAAGAATGTTCCTATTGAAGAAATGAATAGAGTTTGGAAGTCAAATTGGTTCTGGTCCAAATTCATTCGTGACGAAGATGTTAATGGTTATGAACACAACACTTCTCATTAAATTTTTTAAGAAGTACTAAATTTTAAAATTATCATACAATGAAAAGTGAATGTATTGTACGAATGTACGATTGTAATCAAACTCACACATTGGCAGAGCCAAAACCCAGACTGAAAGTTAATAAATGAAGTTATTATGTGATAAGTATTAAATTTGCATATAAAAAACAACTATTTTGGTTGGATGGTAAATGACTAGATGCTTTGGTTGAATGATCATCTTATATTTATAGTATTTTATATTAAACGAAACAATTATATGAATTATGCACAAAGTCTTTGTTTTCCCTAGTGGAGTCCTTCTCACAAGACCTTTGTTTTCCCCAATGGAGTTCTTTCTTCTCCCTAGTTGTGACATGCTTCCTCATATTCCATAATCATGTCAGATCCATTCAATAAACATTGCATTATATCTTAGGCTAAAAAATTGTGTTTTTTATATATTTAAGTCTCTTCGGCCGCGTCGAAACGAAGATTTCCAAATCTCGTATCTCCGGATAGAAGAAACTTAAACAAGGGCATCTTTCATACCCCAAATTTTGACCCTAAGATCATACATCATTTACATCTCAACCATCAATCAAAAGCTCATCTTAAAGCTCTGTTTTTGGTGTTATGATCACTTCATCTATAAGAGGAATCCATGAGCACCAATGTTTTTTAGTTTGTATATGTTATACTAACCAAAATACTAAAAATATATGCTTTGTGCTTTTGTATGTTTGTATTTTGTATGTACCAAGTCAAAATATCCATAAAAAAAGGCATTTTTCAACATTTTGCAGTAAGCAATCGATTGCACAAAGAGAGAAATCGTTTGTACCAACTTGATTTGCACCAGATTTGCCTTCTGTCGTCTGTGCAATCGATTGCACAAGTAGAGCAATCGATTGCACCAACCGTTTTTGCACCAGATTTGGACAGTGCAATCGATTGCACTAAGGAAGCAATTGATTGCACCAATACGAAATTGGAAAATTGAAGGCAATTTTCAGCTTTTGAGGAGTGTGTCACCATTTTAATGTGTGGGGTGAATGTTCTAGATTGCACAATTAATTTCCTACATCATTTTGATCAATCTTATCATGTACCCTCATTTGATGACATATGAACCATTGGATCATAATTTTTGCTCCAAATTCATTTACCAAACCTAATTTCATTTACCAAGCCTAACTCCAAACCACCACTAATCCCAAGCCTAAATACTATAAATAGAGGCCTCTACCTCTTCATTTCACAAGCTTAAAAAGCCAAAGAAACTCTTGCATTTTATCTTCTCACCCCTCCCAAATCACTCAAAGCTCTCATCTTCCATCAAAAAGTCAGTGAGCTCCACCTTGAACCTCACTAACTTTGAGCTAAACCTTCATCTAAACACTAGTTCTTCATCAATTGTGAGTAGATCAAAGCTTGTGGTTGTGTGTTCTTGAAGAATATTCAAAGTTTGTGAAAGAATTGGTAAATCTATAGATCCATTCCATATTCTAAGATGTGATCCATTGTTATTTGAGTGTGATGCACCTTTGGTGCTACATTGATGCTATTTGATGATATTTTGATGGTTTTTTCGTGCACAAGTTGATCCAAGATCACAAGGTGTTTGGTTTTATGTTTAAACAAGTTTTTTTCCCTTTGATTGCTATTTTTTTCAAAAAATTGCATAGTGCAATCGATTGCTCTCTTCATGCAATCGATTACATGACTCTGTTTTTGCGCAGTTTTTGAAATCTGGAGAAGGTGCAATCGATTGCTCCCTTAGTGCAATCAATTGCACGCTGACATAATGTGTTTTTTTTGCCTTTTTAACTTTGTTTTTTGTATCTCTTCTTCCTTTACTTCATTAATATCATTGTATATAGGATGTTGACAGGTTTGAAAGAGCCAAATCCATAATATTAGATGAATGATATTAATGATAGTTTAAGTGATTTTATTTTGATGTATCTTTATTCTTCTTCTCCTTCTTTTTCTTTTGATCGATGAAATTTTTCAATATCTTGAGAATTCTTATAGATTCTTGATGAAAACGAGACAACTACCTACTTTCTTTTCGTGCGGTATTGCTTTCGGAGAACGATCTATATATCGTTTCTCTCGCATGCATTAGCATATAAATTGTTGACCGGCCTCATTATAAGGTGACTTCTACATAAGTTACTTGGCGATCTGCTTAACATAGCACAACATTGTCCCTA
The DNA here is from genome assembly GCF_029867415.1 of Vicia villosa. Lineage (NCBI taxonomy): Eukaryota > Viridiplantae > Streptophyta > Magnoliopsida > Fabales > Fabaceae > Vicia > Vicia villosa. The sequence goes on from NC_081183.1 coordinate 160,720,856, forward strand.
AATCGAAAAAGATCCAATATGGCTGAGAATTGTATGCGGTTGATTTAAGATTTATGAAAGTTTGTTGTGTAGTCACTATGATTTTATCAAGCTTCTGTTAAACTTTCATTGAATTTAAATTTGAGATCATCCTTCACTCACCATCGATCTTCATTACTATTACTTTGATGATATACTTGACAAGTTTCAAGATGGTCATCTTGCTAACATTTGACAATTGACTTTAATTTTTCGCATCTTATTATATCGTTCTTTATATTTCTTGTTTTATGCTTTATTTTATCATTCATCATGTTTATGTTTCTGCTATTTTTCCTTTGTCCATTTGGATGTTTTTTAGATTTCCGCTATTTTCCCTTTGTCCATTTGGACGTTTTGTTTATGTTTCCGCTATTTTCCTTTTGTCCATTTGGACCAAACTCTATTTTTGTGATAAAACATTAATAAACAACTTAAAATCATAAAAAAAAACCTAAGACCCCATGGACTATTGGTTACTATCCCGAGCATTTTGGAGACTTGGACTTGTTGAACTTAGTACCTCTGGATCCTATTATTCTGCTGTTATTCTGTCTGGCATTGGGTTGTTGTCTGTTTGTGTGTGCAGGTATTCCTCCGAAAGTCCTTGATGGTTAATTCCAAGGCATTGGGATAAGGATTTCGCCTATATACAACTGTTACTCTGCCAAATTTTTGTCAGAATTTTAATGTGATTTTCTAAAGGCTTAATGCAAAGTGGTGCTAAAGATAATAAGTTTATCTGGATCCCCAAGTGGTAATACGTTGGTTTAGTGTTGGTAATCCAAAGGATGAGAAATCTACCTTGACTCTTAATGTCAAGTGTTGGCTTCCTATTTAGTTAGACCGTTCTTTTCCTTAGCTTTTATTTTACGCTCTAGGATAGTTCCTTCATCTCTTGCCCCTTCTTATATTTTCAAAACCTTCTCCCTTTTTCCAAAATCTTCTTATGTTTGTAATCTCTTTAAAAAAAACCTTTATTTTCTTTCAAAAAGTATAGACACGATTAATTGTTATAGTGAGTTGCGATACCCCATGATTTTGATATTGATTGATATGATGAAATCTTTTCCACTTGAGAGAGCTAGTAGCATACTTGTTGATTTTATCCAAGTTGGAGCCCTTCTCTCATTTGTGACGCAACGAAGCCATTTGTTCTCATGCTCAAAATTAATGGATGAGTATTCTCTCCGACGACGATAAAGTGTTTATTCCTTTTTAAACGTTCTTCCCTTTTAAGAGGAACTACATTAGCTCTGACTTCTCCATTGCACCGAGGAGGTATGTAGGCACAAGATGTAATGTCTTGCCGAGCTTGTTTTAAAAATCAAACAAACCTTTCTTCTGCACACACACACAACACATATTTCAAAAAGATTCCTGTGGAGTACCACAGAAATGAGGGGTGCTTAAAACCTTCCCCTTGTATAATCAACACCCGTACCTAAGATATCTTTTTGTTTTAAAATTATCTTTGGGTTTTATTTCGTTCTTTTCCCATTTCCTTTGGAAACAATAAAGTGCGGTGGCGACTTTACTTGAAATAACGAGTCGAGTCAATTGATGGCTTTGATCTCAGATTTTCCCTGCTACACCAGGTACCATTATTGGTGTTTCAATGGTGCCATCAAGGATGTCTGCATCATAAATTTTATTATCTTTAGGTACCCACTTTCTGGGTCCTTTATTGTTAGTAGTTCCAGAGGTTCTGATACCTTTAGATTCATGTGCAACAGGATAATCAAGTAGAATATGTGCATGATATTTAGGTTTAGAAGTTTCCTTCTGTGTCTGTGGCTGTGATGTGATAGAATCAAAGCCTTCTTGTTCAAAATATTTTAATCCAGTGCCAGCAAGCACTTAATGTTCAGATAGAGGTTTGGGAATAACAAACCTAGTTTCATCATGTTTCTTTGGAGGTCCTGAATATCCAAAGCCTCTAACTCCATTTCTACTAACACCATAGATCATTGAAGCCATCTTGCTTCTGTCTATACTTTTAGCTAAGAGATGTTGAAAGGTTCTATTGTATCTGATTACTTCGTCAGCAACAGATGCCATAGACATGATTTCATCTTATAATATGAGAATTTTACGTTTAAGAGCAAGATTTGATTTTTCTAAAAAAAATAATTTTTCAAACTATCTCGCTCTTATTCAGTAGATTTCTCAGACATAACTACAAAATCCTTTTTCATAATTTTGTATTTATTACTCAGAAGATGATATCTTTTCATTAATTCAGAAAAACAAGATTCAAGTTTACTACGAGAAAGAGAAGAAAGTACCTCTTATTCATCATCAGAGTCTGACTCATCATCAATTGTTAGTTCACTTTCTGAGATAGCTCCACTTGAGCTAGCTTCTGCCATGAGTGCCATATTTGCCTGTTCTTCATCAGAAAATATAAATAGAAAGTGAATTACATGGCTTTGAATATTTTTCTTAGGCTTCTTGTCTTTTCTAAGCTTTAGACAATCATTTAATACTAAAATTAATATTATATTTTTGAAAATTAATACTAAAATTAATTTTAGTAAATGTTAACTACTTATTAAATATTTTACACATTGTTTTTAATAAAAATTTAAGGTGCAATGTCATAAAAAAAAAACAATATAACTTCAATTTTTTTTATATTAAAAAATGTTAAAGATGAGACATTTCTCTCATAGATTGTTACTAATTACACTTTGAATTTTTATAAGAAAACTATTAGTGAAAAAAAAGTTCATATCAAAATCTGTTACTAAATTTACTTTTATCATCATTGTGAGAGATTATTTGTGATGAAATGTTTTCGTCACAAATTTTAATTCTAATGTTCAACGATTTAAATTTTATATATTTTGTTTTCCGTCACTAAATCCATTATAATTAGTGAGTGGTTTAATTTCTTCACTATGAGAAAATTCAAAAGGATTGAGAGACATAATTTTAACCCATCAAACTGTTAGCAAAAATAATAGTTGGACATGTCCAACTAATCGCTCAATTTTTTTTTCCGAAAATATAAATAGAAAGTGAATTCCACCAACTATCATAATCACAACTAAAATAGATGCATTGACTAATGTATTTGCACACGCATTTTCCTATATGTAAATTTGAGATATCTTGAATTTAAAAGAACATATAGTGTGTAAGGTATTGTTCCATTCAATAAAAAATTATTAACCAACAATATTCACGTTAATATATTTTTGAACTTTAAATCAATAGCCATATCGATTCAATATTTAGTTTCATTTTGATTAACTCAAATTTTTTTCAAGAAATCTTTTTTTATTAAATAAGGTAAATCAAATCATTTTTCTATGGCATCCTGAGAGTTGGTTTGTTTGAAAAAACTATTTTCATTTTTTTATTATTAATCATTAAAATGTATTATTATTTTTGAAAAATAATTATGTGGAATATGAAATAATCATTTATATATTCACTTTTCATATGAAATATTTTGATACAGATATACAAATAAATATTGATCACATTTGAGCTTTTGCATACTTTTTACTATTATTTTCATATTTTTTGCGCCACATTAATTTAATAATGGAGTAGAATCAATGAACACAGCAAAAATGACAATATAACCAGACAGTAATATTCAAAATCAAATAATTTTAAAGATTGATATAGTTTTTATTCTACATCTTTTTTTTGTTAAAATAATTACAAACTATCTTGTCAAATAACGATAAAGATCATTAACAGATAAGTAGTTTTTATGTTCTTATGCCAGAGAATTGACACCAAAACTAAAAAAGAAAAACTCATAAATTAAGACATTGTAAGTTGCGACAGATAACTTTTGGTTTGTCAACTCTTATCATAAAAGCAGTAAACCCTATATAATGATGCATTCATTGTTCAGGATTTAAATCAATATATTCTCTTAAACAAAGAAAATCAATATAATAAAGAGATATTAAATATGGCAGGAGGGGCTTTTGTAGCAACCGATGGGGGAAGACAATATGAAGGAAAGGTTACTGCATTTGTTTTGGTGACATGTTTTGTGGCTGCAATGGGAGGTCTTCTATTTGGTTATGATCTCGGTATTACTGGAGGAGTGACTTCTATGGAACCATTCTTAATCAAGTTCTTTCCGAGTGTGTATAAACAAATGAAAGATGAATCAGGCCATGAGAGTCAATATTGCAAATTTGATAATCAACTCCTTACATTGTTCACCTCTTCTTTATACATTGCAGCATTGGTAGCATCTTTCTTTGCTTCAATCACAACAAGATTGCTTGGACGCAAGCCATCGATGTTTATGGGGGGTTTGTTTTTTCTCGTTGGTGCTTTATTGAATGGTTTTGCTGTTAATATTGAAATGCTTATCATTGGGCGTTTGTTACTCGGGGTGGGTGTGGGGTATTGCAATCAGGTAATTAAATTAATTCTAATATTTAAATTAACTTTGAACTGTAATTTTTTTTCTTTAGTTGATTATTTGTTATATGTGTAACACGCAGTCTGTTCCAGTATATTTATCTGAAATGGCTCCAGCAAAAATTAGAGGAGCACTTAATATGGGATTCCAAATGATGATTACAATTGGTATCCTAATTGCAAACCTTATCAATTACGGGACTTCCAAACATGAACATGGATGGAGAATTTCATTAGGTGTAGGAGCTGTTCCTGCAGTTTTGTTGTGTTTGGGATCTATTTTCTTGGGTGACACACCTAACTCTTTGATTGAAAGAGGTCAACATGAAAATGCTAAGACAATGCTGCAAAAGATTCGTGGTACTAAGAATGTTGATGAGGAGTTTCAAGATCTTATAGATGCTAGTGAACAAGCTAAAAAGGTGGAACACCCGTGGAAGAATATTGTACAACAAAAATATAGGCCACAACTAACTTTTTGTAGTTTAATTCCATTTTTCCAACAACTCACAGGCATCAATGTTATTATGTTTTACGCACCTGTCCTCTTTAAGACGTTGGGATTTGGTAATGAAGCTTCTCTCATGTCAGCTGTCATTAGCGGAGGCGTCAATGTAGTTGCAACATTTGTTTCTATATTCACTGTAGACAAGTTTGGTAGAAAATTGTTATTTATTGAAGGTGGTGTTCAAATGTTTATTTGTCAGGTAAATACGACAACTATTTTCTTAATTTTTAATTTTACCCCGCGTTATTATAAAACTATTAATCCCTTGTGTTTGTAGATTGCTGTTGGAGGAATGATTGCTGCAAAGTTTGGAATAAGTGGTGAAGGATCATTAACTAAAGGAGAAGCCAACTTCCTTTTATTTTTAATATGTGCATATGTTGCAGCTTTTGCGTGGTCTTGGGGTCCATTGGGTTGGTTGGTTCCTAGTGAAATATGTTCACTCGAAACTCGATCGGCAGGTCAAGCTATTAATGTTGGTGTAAATATGTTATTTACATTTTTCATTGCTCAAGTCTTTCTCACCATGCTTTGCCATTTGAAGTTTGGTCTCTTCTTCTTTTTTGCTGCTTTTGTCGTTATCATGACCATTTTCATAGTCCTATTTTTTCCCGAGACCAAGAATGTTCCTATTGAAGAAATGAATAGAGTTTGGAAGTCAAATTGGTTCTGGTCCAAATTCATTCGTGACGAAGATGTTAATGGTTATGAACACAACACTTCTCATTAAATTTTTTAAGAAGTACTAAAATTTAAAATTATCATACAATGAAAAGTGAATGTATTGTACGAATGTACGATTGTAATCAAACTCACACATTGGCAGAGCCAAAACCCAGACTGAAAGTTAATAAATGAAGTTATTATGTGATAAGTATTAAATTTGCATATAAAAAACAACTATTTTGGTTGGATGGTAAATGACTAGATGCTTTGGTTGAATGATCATCTTATATTTAAATTATTTTATTTTTAAACTACACATTGAGACAATTATATGAATTATGCACAAATAAAATAGGATAATTGATATGAAGGAAACTAGGGCTGGCAACGAACCAAACCAACTCGAACATAGTTCGAAACTCGATTCGGTAACTAAATCGTTGAACTTGGTTCATGAACCAAATGAGCTGAGTATGAGCATAAAAATAAGTTCGTTAATTAAATGAGCCGAACTTGAACTACGTATAGTTCGACTCGTTAGGTTCATGAGTCAACTCGGTTATATATATATATATATATTATGTTTTTAAATTATATATTTTAATAGTATCATTTAAAAATATTAATGTATAGATTTTAACCTCTTAACTTATCAAATTAAATATTTTTAAAAAATACTTCTAAGTTCTAACTTTTTTTTTACACACAAAAAAAAACTTCTAATTTAAAAAAACTACACGTACACATGACTTTTAAAATACCATTTTAAACTATCTTTTAATTTTTTTTTAAACTACCACTTAAAAAAAACGCTTTTTAAATATTGTAGGCTGGTAGCATTTACCTTAATGTTTAATTTATGTCCGTTTATATTCTATTTTGACTTTATTATCATTAACTATCTTTAAAATTTTAAATATGCACCTTTGTTAATATTGCATTTTCCAAAAACAAAACCTTTAGTCTTCTTTTTAGGTTTTAGATAACTTCTTTCAGCATTCGTTCTCCCACTCTATAGTGTTTATTCTCTATTCCAGAAAAAAATCTTAGTCCCTTTTCTAGATTCCATTCAAAATAACATCCTTTTAACTTGTTTCTAATATCATCAAAAATTCATCTCTACATTACCTGTCATTCAGATTCAACAGCGTTGTTAATAGAGGTAAATATTATTTCCTCATTATCTGATTGTTTTAGTAGCTTTGTCACTTTTTTTTACCGTGTTCCGAATATGTTCTTCGTAGAATAAACTATGACTCTGTTATGAAGATTTTATTCTTTTATTTTGTTCTGTATTTGTTCTTCCTGAATCTGTTTTTTTTTTTAATGAACTAAATAGATAATTCTGTTTTTTACTGTGTTCTGTTTGAAAATTTTGATAATATGTTAATGGAACTTGTGGCTTTATTTATTTTTCTATTGTAGAGATGTCATATAGTACCTCACTTGAATCATTTGGAGGTTCACCACCAAAAGATGGAGAAGAATGCCAAAATTTATTGAATCCTATCATTGATTTAGATGCAAATACAAATCAAGAACCACTAACAAATGAATCAACACCAGCAAATGAAGTTGTGAATGAAGAAAATGTTGAGAGCAGTGACATTATTATTCAAGATTCCAAGAGGAAGAAAACTTCTCTAGTTTGGGATCACTTCAAAAAAGTGGAATCAAAGAATGGAAAAAAATGGCAATGTATACACTGTAAAAAGAATTATGCTGTTGTTGCTAGTGGATCAACTAGTCATTTGATGAGGCATTTAAAACAGATTTGTCATGTTTACAAGAAGCTGGCAGCACAACAAAAAAAATTAAATTTTCAGCCAGCAAAAAGCTTGATTGATGAGAAGCTTTCTGGACCACTACTTATGAACGCAGGGGCTAAATATGACCATGAAAGACAACGCGAAGCCACTGCACATTGGATTATGATGCATGAACATGCATTTAGTATTGTTGAAGAAGAAGGTTTTCTTTTTATGATGAAATGTTCTAATATTTCATATGAGAAAATTAGTCGGAAAACATTGAAGAATGATTGTATTGCTGTTTATGAAGCTGAAAGAAAAAAGTTGAAGTCTACTTTGAGGAAAGTAAATAAGATTTGCTTGACCACAGATTTATGGAAGTCAAAAAATCAGAAGATAGAATACATGGTGTTAACTGGCCATTTCATTGATGCTGATTGGGTTTTGCAGAAACGCATTCTTAGTTTTGTTCATGTTCCTCCTCCTCGGCGTGGTGTTGATATTGCTGATGCAATCTTCAAATGTCTTAAAGATTGGGGCATTGAAAATAAAATATTTAGTGTGTCAGTGGATAATGCACTCTACAATGATAGATGTTTGAAAGAGTTAAAAGTTTTGATTTTAAGGCACCGAAAGTTAGTGTTAAATGGAAAGTTATTTCATGTGCGTTGTTGTGCACATATACTAAACTTGTTTGTTCAAGATGGTATTGGGAAAATAGCAAAAATAGTTGAAGATGTGCGTGAAAGTGTGAAGTTCATCAATCAGTCTGAAGCAAGGTTGCAAACATTCTCACAAATAGTTCAACAACTAAAGCTTAGTGGTAAAAAGTTAATTCTTGATTGCCCTACACGTTGGAACTCCACTTATCAAATGTTGTCAGTTGCAATGCAGTTCAAAGAAGTCTTCCCTCGTTTTCAAGATCGAGAACCAAGCTATACGACTCTTCCAGATGATGATGATTGGGAAAAGGTTGAAAAAGTTTCCAAGTTGCTAGAGGTATTTAATGTTGTTACAAATATTATTTCTGGTAGTGAATATCCAACTGCTAACTTATATCTTGCTGAGGTGTTTCGAATCAAGCTAGTTTTAGATCAAGCTATCAATGATGAATCTGATTTTATGAAAGAAATGGCAAAAGCGATGAAGGAGAAATTTGACAAATATTGGAGTCAATGTAATCTTGTCATGTCCCTTGCTTCTGTTTTGGACCCTAGGATCAAAATGATGGGTGTTAACATGTGTTTTCCCTTAATTCATTCGAAAGATGAAGCTAGAAAAAATATAGAAAGTGTGCGTATTGCTCTTGATGACATGTACAAAGAGTATGTTGATCTACCTAGTGAGCACAATGAAGAAGGATCTAGTAGAACTAGTGTTGATCAAAATGGGCTTATTTTGGAGCCACAAAAATCCTCAGGGTGGTCATTGTTAATGAATTATGTTGAAGAGCAACAAGCAATTCCTGCTGTAAAATCTGAAATTGAAGAGTACTTGAATGATCCAACTTACAAACCTAAAGATAATGGTCACATGTCATTTTGTGCCTTGGAATGGTGGAAACTGAATAGTGGAAAATATAGAGTGTTGTCCCGTATGGCAGCAGATGTTCTTGCCATTCCAATATCTACTGTGGCTTCGGAGTCAACTTTTAGCGCCGGAGGGAGAGTTATTGATTCATTCCGAGCTTCTTTAAATTCATCTACTGTCGAAGCTTTAATTTGTGGTGGTGATTGGCTTCGAATATTGCATGGAATTAGGAACAAACCTAAGGTAATATGCTCTCTTTTGTTTATTAAGTATAATATAAACTTTTAAAAATAACACTGATAATTTATTAAAACTAACTTATTCTTTTCATTGATAGGTGGAGCAAGTGCAAACAGAAATTACATTACTCCCTTAAAGTTATAATTACTCTAATTTAGGTGATTATGCTTTCAATTTATTTTTTGGATGTTTTGTTTTGCAACTGTCATATTTATAGGTGTCTACCATCTACTTTTATTTGACTGGAATTGTAGTTACTACTTTTATGCGTAACAAGGTAAACCATTGCAAATGATTCATTTTATCATGATGATGAAAACTATGGTGGAATAGAATAGCATGACATTATAATTTTGTGTTAGTGTTGCAATATATAAATTTAATTGGTTAGAAAAATATAATTTTTTATTTTGCTGGTTGCCTCTTTTGTAGTAACTATGACATCTTTTATTTTGCAGGTTATCTCTTTTGTAGTAACTATGGCACCATAGCAAGAAAGCTTTCATAGTAGCATAGCATTTAAAGTTATTTTTGTTGGAGACATAGCAGAATTTGTATCAACTTTCAGTAGTATTTGTTATAATACTATATTAAAAGTTCTAAGGTTCCTAAAAACTTAGATAAAATTGTATGACAAAGTTAAATTCCAATTGAATAGTTTATGAATTAGAGTTTCAAATGTTTTTTTTGAAAGATTGGTATTTCATAGTTTTTTATGTTGTAGTTGTAGATCTTTAGATACAAATTTAAATTCTAATTTCATAACTTTTATTTTAATTCAATATTTTTATTTTAAAAATTATTAACTTAAAATGTCAAATATAAAAAAAAAATTAAAAACGTTACTTTTAAGTTCGTGAAACAAAGGAACTGAACCTAACGAGCCGAGTCGAGTAGTTCGTGAACTTTAAATGAGTCGAGTTTGAGCGTAAAATAAAGTTCGTATCGAACTCGAGTCGAGTTTCGAGCTGAACATATTCTTATCGAGTCGAGTCGAGCTAAGACGAGTTCGACTCAACTCGACTCATTTCCAGCCCTAAAGGAAACAATTTGCTTGGAAAATAAAATTAATATGTATAATTTTGTAAATTCTATTTTTAATAGATTATTTTTATTAAATATAATCCTATTTAGGTGAAGAATGTAGTATATTCTCTAAAATAAATTAAATTAAATTCATTTTCAGTACATATTGCCTGATACAATATAAATATATATATATATATATATATATATATATATATATATATATATATATATATATATATATATATATATATATATATATATATATATATATATATATATATATATATATATATATATATATAACATGAAAGGGATACGAGGGGTTTTATATTTTTCATAAGTTATTTTTTTTAGATACTGAAGTTGCATGTCCCTAACATATTCAAGGGGGCATTTTCAATCCTGTTATTTTGTTGTTTGTATTGTTCATTTTCGTTTAATATTATTTATTGAGTCTCTCTCATGATTACACATCTTTGAATCAAGTTCGAATTGATTTGTTATTCGTTTTAGCATGCATAAATTAATAGTTATATTTGAACTTGATCATTGTCGCTCCCGGGATTTTCATCCAAGTACAAACGCGAAAGTGATCCGGAAATAGAGTCGCCATCTGTGTATATTTATTCCAAGAGAGGGAAAGGAATCACAAAGAAAATCTGAAGGAAGGATAAGCAAGGTCATCGCGAACTAAGGGAGTCGGTTACGTGAGGGGAAGATGTTAGTTGTAACACCCCATATTTTCCATTATTTAATTTAATTGAATTTTAAATTATTTAATTGGATTAATTGGCATTTTTGGCGAATTAGTGAAGAATATTGTAGAAATAAATAATTGGGCTTAGTGTAGTGGTTAGAAAAAGGGAGGTGTTAACTATGTAAGCCTTATTGAGATATTTTATATTTTCCATAAAATAAGGAAATTGGAAAAGAAGGAAGTGGGAAGCAAAAGAGCAAGTCTGAGAAAAAGAGAAGATACGTGAAAAGGAGAAGAAGAGGAAGAAGAGGACCTTCGAAGATTCGACTCAAGAGGTAAGGGGGGACTCTTCGGGTTAGTGATTATTATATAATCAGGGGTAGTGAACTGATTAGGATTGTTGTTTGATTCGATTGCATGTTTTGGTTTTTGGGGTTTTGAGGATTTAGGTTGTTAATGTTGAATTGATGCAATTGATGAATTTGATGAACGGTTTGGTGTTAAATGACTTCTAAAACGTGTTATATTTGTATTATAATATGTTATTTGATGATGTTTTTAGTATGAGACTGTTTTGGTGCGATTTGGATGAAATTGGGAGAAGAAACAGTTTAAAATCGCAGAAAAATTCTGCATCTGCGATGAATGCGTCGACCTAAGCGTCAGGATGCGTCGACCTAAGTATCAGTTTGCGTCGACCTGGGTGACAACATGCGTCGACCTATAGGGTCAGCGTGCGCATACCCGAGGGAGACAGAAAATCCAATGCGTCGACCTGAAGGGGGATTTGCGTCGACGCATGGCAGCAAATTTTTGACAGATTTTCTAAAGGGCATAACTTTCAAACCGTATATCCGTTTTGAGCGCCGTTTTGAGCGTTGCGAAGCTAATTTAAAGCTTTATGTGATGAGTTAATGAAATGGATAGTAGTCCTATTTGATTTTAAATGGTTATTTAATTTAATTAATGGACTATATCATTGTGTACATATATGTGTGAATGTAACAATGTGCTGTTGTTGTGGTGGTGTAGCCACTTGAATTTCAATTGATTGGGTGGTGTTTTTAACATGATTATATGTGATATGACTGAATGATTGTTAATACATGTGCATGCTTATTGGTGATGAAATGGTGTGTTGTAATGAGACGATGCGAAGCATCGGATCGGTGATGTTATAAGTATGTCATATATGTACATTCATTCATATGCATTTTGGTGATGGATCCCGGTGATGTTGTGGATCAGATGGTGGGAATAATTCCCATTGTGCGGAATTTGTGCCGGTTGGACTGTATCTAGATGATGAAAGATCAATTGGATGGGTTTAGCCCATGTATGGTACCACATGCATAGTGTCAGTCGTTCATGTGCATGATAATATAGTATGATCAAACGATTGTGCATTATACTTGGTGATGTGTTTGTGTTTGGTGCTTGATCCGTTGTTATAAATCTGAATAGATGTTGTGATTGGGTGGATGATAATGCTATGATGTTTTATTACTTATGACTGTATAATACTTGTTAATTCGAATGAGACTCACCCTTACATGTTGATATTTTCAGATTAAGGAGTAGCGGCATCTTGGTTTGGTGAGGGTAGCTCATAGGCTAGTCTGTAGTCCGTGTCGAGTCATGCTCTGATTTGTAACACTGGGGAACGATAGACTTAAGAGTTATTTATGATACTCTATTTTATTGTTGGATTATGTATCGTTTGGTTTATGTTTTGGTGATGTTTTACGATACCGTTGAATGACATTTCGCTGTGTCGATGATGTATTTTGATAATTTGTGAATCGTTCCTAATAAAGCATGACGAACGACTTAAGGTTTTCATTATTTTCTTAATTGTGGCACCCTTGTTTTATGTTTACTCTGATTTTATTTTAATTGCCGCGGGGGTTTAGAAGGGTGTTACATTAGTACCCCTCACGTCCATCGTACTCGATGGGATCTATGCTTGTTGTCTAATCTATGGGTGTAAAAAAGAAACTATGTTTAAAGCTAAGTTAGGATGCATGCAAAATATAGGGAAATCAAGATTTGTGCTCACCTGGGCGCTACCCCAATGCCTACGTATCCTTTTTGAGGAATCAGAGTTACCGTAGTTCAGCTAACTAATTTCTGTTTGTTTTGTATTTTTTAGTTGAACAATTACATTCGCATCCTACGGTAGCTCGACCTTTAGAGACTTATGCAAAGGAGGTAGGAAGGAAATAACGTGCTCTTAAGCGCCGTGAGGCAAACAAAAAAAATAGTTTGGTTTGTGTTTTAATATGCATGAAAATATAACCTAAAGCGAAAGAGGAATCTCTATATTTGTTAGCATGCAAAAGGGAACTACGCTAAGTCTAGCAATCCTACGGGGAAAACACAAATGCAATATCACACAATTGAGCGCCGATCGATAAACAAGCAACTAACCATGGTCTGGGTACCAGGTAGTGATCTTGGAAACAATGGCTGCTTTAGCCAACAAGAAAGATCATCTGAGGCAAACAAGCAAGGATAATAGGGGGAGCTTAGCCAATAGGTCGTAACAACCAAAGCGAACAAGCTATCATGGAAGGGACTCAGTAACCTTTGTGTGCATACACAGAGCATCAACGTTGGTCAACGCGAGCTAGACAAGGCGTGGGGATCCGATAGAAAGATCCTTTTTCACTTACGAGACTCAATAACAAGATCGGCAGGAAGAGTTCAGAAGCAATGGCGTGTGACGCGCGTTAACTCAAAGACTCGATGAACTGGTGGAGATCGATTGCAGACCTTCCCACTTGCCTACCAAGAGGATTTAACGGTGTTGCCTTCGACGAGGTCTTGTCTCTTAATCTGATTAAATGGAGATTTATAAGCAATAGGACATGTAATACAAAGATCTTGCAAATTTGCAAAAATTTGGAACTTGGTTGGACGTGAGAAATGGACCTCAAGAACAACTTCATGGTGCCATCTTCACAAATTCTATTCTCTTAGCTCAAGTATGATAAATTCATGTCAATGGACATTTTGGAAAGATGAGATTACATACTTCAAATTTCATGTTGGGCACTTGAAGAAATTGAATCAAGATCATGGAGATAATTGCACACCAACTTCGGAAAAAATAACCTAGTTTGACACTTAGAAATTTTTCTACATGTTAGAACTTTTCACAACTTTGAAGTTTCATTTTGACCAATCCATATCCTCCGAACCTTATGAGATTTTTTATTGATTCCTTCTACAATATTAAAGTATAATGCATCATCTTTGAGTAGAGATCTTCGGCATGAAAAATGGTGACTTGAGGAAAAAGTTATGAGCCTTCCAAGTAGGTCACTTGAACATGAAATTTTATGGACTTACTGAATTTTTCAAATATTTTAGTTTTCCCTCCCTTTTCACTTGATCAAATTGTTCTATCAACATATTTTCATGATGCTTAACCTTAAAAGTCCATGGTTGACCAAAAATACCAAAAGTCAAAGTTGATTCTTGGACAGTTGACATTTACCACATGAATTGCAATTTTTCCAATACCAATGAGTTAAGCTCCTCTAGCCAATTTAATTATATGAATGTGTTATAATTAGGTACTTGAGGACCTTGAATCATATTTTAAGTCAAGAGATCATGCTTTGACCAAAAGTTAACATTCTAATGAATTAGGTCAAAGACCCTAATTTGTGCATCAAATGAATTTGAAAATTGGTGATCTTAAATTGAGGCACACTTGAACTTGAATATTGATAGGTTAAATCACTTGCCCATATGAGAAGCTTGATTCATTTTGAGAGCCACAAAACCCTAATCACTTGAGCTCCTTGATCTACCATACCTATCTTGTGAAAGAAGCAAACACATATCTTTTGTATCTTGAGGTTCGTGATGATGTATGAATGAGGATGATAATGATTACATTCAATGAAAATGAAGTGGGACCTTAGGGTTAAAAATTAGGGTATGACACCTTGCATTGAAGCTGATTTTTGGATCAAAATACTGCGTCTTTTTGGATATGCATTTTCGAAACTCACCTAAATAATTTTGGAAGTGCATTTTCGAAAATGTCTGTTATAGAAACAGAAGTTTTAACAGATTTTCTCATTTTTTCTGTTTTAGATATGGTGCACCCCAATGTTGGAGCGGTAAAGCGGCAAGCAACAAAAGTTTTAGAAATATTTATCCGGGAATTTATCGTGTCCACAGAGATCGGTGCTACTGAACTGCCGTTCGACGGATTCTTAGTTCTTGAGTTTGGGTTAAAATGGGTTTTAAGCAAACAAGTAAAAATATAACATTTGAACATAAACTAAATTCATTCTTGATAGAGAATAGCTTATCTGGCTTGAATCTAAACTACTCCTCACAAACTTAGATTTATCACTCCGCCGTACTCAATCTACAATACTCATCAGAATCACCACATATCCCTCACATCAATGTCCATTTCTGCAACACCGACAGATTTCAACTATATTGCTCTTTCGACGATGTCTCCACCGATCGAACAACACAAAAGCATTAAACTCAGATATTATGTGGATGTTAACCCTAATCCTATGTCTAGAATCAAAAGCTAACAGATATCCCCTAATAAAGATTTGTGATGTCTATTTCTACAACAACACAAATCCATAGGATTCAAGCAAAAAGATCAAGAAAATACCCATTAAGATTTGTAAAGCAAATATATTATACAACTAGTACAAAGAGTAACAAACATCCATGGGTTTAGAGTATTTACATACAAACTCACCAAAAGAGAAATACAAAGAGAAGAGAAGAAGAAGAAAACCAAATCTTTCGCGGTGTTAATCACAAGCAAAGAAGCTTCGACTCCGGATCATCCGATTGCAAGCTCCAATGGTGTTTCCAAGCTAAATCTACCCAAAAATGACCTAGGATGAGTTGGGGTTCAAAAATACCCAAAACATAACCTAAAAAATCTGATTTTCGCCTATTTATGCAATTTTGGATCTGGTACAGCGCGCGTCGCGCGCAGGAGCGCGCATCGCGCCCAACTCGCTGAGTTGAAAAATCAGCTTTTAGTAAAAATGGCGTAACTTGAGAACCGTAACTCCGATTTGCGCCCGGTTCGAAGCGTTGGAAAGCTTATTCAATTTCCTATCTAACAATGACAACATATCAACCAAATTGGTGATTTATTATTCTTTGATTTTGAGCTTTATTCGCCGAATGAATTGATTCCGCCGCTCAAAATCGCGCGTTTGAAGCCGTGTCTTCAACACGTTATTGCTCATGCTCCAAATACGCAAGAATACCTACAAAAAGAGTAGAAAACTATCAAAAAGTATAAAAGTGTATGAAAATATATCTATTCACAAAGTATACGTATTTATGCACAAAACGGGGTATTATTCAAACGTTATTAACAAAAAGTATCGATAAGTGCCACTATTTACAATCACAAAATAACTACATTTTGGCACTTAACAACTCTCCCCAACTTGAATTTGTTTGTCCTCAAACAAGGCCAAACACTCAAATCGCAAAAGTAAAAATCCAAAGAATCAAGAATCAACAAGATTTGGAAAAACGAAACAATTGTACGGTTCAAACAAAAACGCACAAACAAAGTAAACACTTACCACAATCCTACAACGAACATGAAAATGAAACGAATCCTAAGTACCAAAATCATACAAAACATTCTAAAACAAAACAAGCTCAATCACGAATCACGCCTAGCAAAAAATCATCGGTAGATGAAAAACACCGAAAGGTGAGGACTTTGAACACTCATCCAACAATCTTGCAAACAAAAGACAAAATTATGCGTTCATCTAAAAATAATATTGAAAATGCAACGACACGAATCACAAGGGCTTTCAAGGTTGTAATGTGGCTTGGTTAACAAACAAGTGATAAGTCCTAAAGCTAATCAAAACAAAAAACTTGCCTAAACCTAAGGGAGTGATCAATCCACAAGGTTTCAAACAATGAAATTTCAATCAAACTTCTTCTTCATCACATGTTTCACACCAAACACAATACTTATTAGCACACTCTTATTCATACTCTTTTTGTTATTTTCTTTTTCAAACTTTTTCTCTTTTTTCTTTCTTTTTCTTTTCTTTCTTTTTCACATTTTTTTTCTTTATCTTTTCTATCCACAACCGCATAACAATCACAACATAAGTAGATAAACATCCTCTCCCCAACTTGAATTCAACCACAACATAAAGTGAATACTCCCTACTTTCTAAGGCAAGGTAAAAATACAACCAAACATCATAGTTAAGGGTTCAAGAAAAACGATAATCAAAATCCATCAAAAATGTGAACTAGGTCTCAAGTTCAAAAATAAAATGGACAATGATAAAAAGGCTCAAAGGGGTTACGAATGGTCACACACTCACAAGGTAAATTGACATTTGGCTATGGTAGTTGTGCTCAAAATCAAACAAGTGCCTTGATCACTTTCGTGCATTCACAAAATCAATACAAATGAAAGATTAAACACAATAATATCCAGTTAAAACAATAAATGTCGGTCACTCACATATATACACAATGGAAAGCCACCTCACAGTTATGGTAAAAAGAGGAAACTAATTGTGATTCAAGTCATGAGCAAGTTATGCAAAAAGAATGAGTAATATGAAATTTGTATAAATGAAAAGTCTCAAAAACATGTTATGCTATAGAAAGCGATAAACGAGTACCTTGCGACGTACAAATTTGAACAATCATTACCGTACAACCGACATGTTGAATCTATCACAATCGGAGAATTACCAAATGCGACTCCAAGTAATGGGGCCAAAATTTGAGTCTAAACAACAACAAAAGAATTAAAAAATAAAACTATAAAATACTATACTGTAAATCCTTGGTGTAAGTGGGAAAAAGCGAGCCGAGTGAACATTAAAAAGAGTTCACTTGACAAAAGCAACAAGGCGCGCAACGCGCCCATTAGACCGCGCGACGCGCGCTAAGTTCTGCCAAACCAAGCTCTTCAGCTTCCACGCCGCGCGACGCGCGCTACACCAGATAAACAAAAACTAGTGCAGCAAAACACAAACCACGAGCAACCTCCACTTATCACCTGCACTACTCATTTACAGAAAAAACAGAAAAATAAAACCGTTGGGGTGCCTCCCAACAAGCGCTTGTTTTACGTCGTAAGCTCGACGCCTTTATTGTGCTCGGGTAGTAGCTTTCTCCACGACACGCCAACGCTTTCACCCCAACGCGAACCTAAAGAAAGTATCCTAACCACACACGAACAAACATTACGAAACAAGAGAATATACAACAATACGTAAACAACACGTATTAACAAACACGCAACGATAAGTAAAAACACAATTTTTACAAAAGTTTGGTGAAATTAACTAAACAAGTTGAAAAGTGAAGATTTGAAATTAAAGAACTATCTGAGTTCAACTTGTTTAATAAGTCCACCAAACAAAATTAGAACATGTATCTATACAATCCACTATACGAAAGTATACAAGTATAAGGAAATTCACAAATATACGATATTCACAAAACTCAAAAACAAAGAAACTATCGCAATGCGAATTCAATAAAAACACCAATCCCCGGCAACGGCGCCATTTTGTTGGGGCGGTAAAGCGGCAAGCAACAAAAGTTTTGGAAATATTTATCCGGGAATTTATCGTGTCCACAGAGATCGGTGCTACTGAACTGCCGTTCGACGGATTCTTAGTTCTTGAGTTTGGGTTAAAATGGGTTTTAAGCAAACAAGTAAAAATATAACATTTGAACATAAACTAAATTCATTCTTGATAGAGAATAGCTTATCTGGCTTGAATCTAAACTACTCCTCACAAACTTAGATTTATCACTCCGCCGTACTCAATCTACAATACTCATCAGAATCACCACATATCCCTCACATCAATGTCCATTTCTGCAACACCGACAAATTTCAACTATATTGCTCTTTCGACGATGTCTCCACCGATCGAACAACACAAAAGCATTAAACTCAGATATTATGTGGATGTTAAC
The DNA here is from genome assembly GCF_029867415.1 of Vicia villosa. Classification (NCBI taxonomy): domain Eukaryota; kingdom Viridiplantae; phylum Streptophyta; class Magnoliopsida; order Fabales; family Fabaceae; genus Vicia; species Vicia villosa. The sequence continues at coordinate 160,739,688 of NC_081183.1, forward strand.
CCCAATCCTATGTCTAGAATCAAAAGCTAACAGATATCCCCTAATCAAGATTTGTGATGTCTATTTCTACAACAACACAAATCCATAGGATTCAAGCAAAAAGATCAAGAAAATACCCATTAAGATTTGTAAAGCAAATATATTATACAACTAGTACAAAGAGTAACAAACATCCATGGGTTTAGAGTATTTACATACAAACTCACCAAAAGAGAAATACAAAGAGAAGAAAAGAAGAAGAAAACCAAATCTTTCGCGGTGTTAATCACGAGCAAAGAAGCTTCGACTCCGGATCATCCGATTGCAAGCTCCAATGGTGTTTCCAAGCTAAATCTACCCAAAAATGACCTAGGATGAGTTGGGGTTCAAAAATACCCAAAACATAACCTAAAAAATCTGATTTTCGCCTATTTATGCAATTTTGGATCTGGTACAGCGCGCGTCGCGCGCAGGAGCGCGCATCGCGCCCAACTCGCTGAGTTGAAAAATCAGCTTTTAGTAAAAATGGCGTAACTTGAGAACCGTAACTCCGATTTGCGCCCGGTTCGAAGCGTTGGAAAGCTTATTCAATTTCCTATCTAACAATGACAACATATCAACCAAATTGGTGATTTATTATTCTTTGATTTTGAGCTTTATTCGCCGAATGAATTGATTCCGCCGCTCAAAATCGCGCGTTTGAAGCCGTGTCTTCAACACGTTATTGCTCATGCTCCAAATACTCAAGAATACCTACAAAAAGAGTAGAAAACTATCAAAAAGTATAAAAGTGTATGAAAATATATCTATTCACAAAGTATACGTATTTATGCACAAAACGGGGTATTATTCAAACGTTATTAACAAAAAGTATCGATAAGTGCCACTATTTACAATCACAAAATAACTACATTTTGGCACTTAACACCCGACATGTTTCCCAAAGCTGTTTCGCCCAAGGTGAATTATGATGCTAAGCCGGATGGGGTGAATGATGATGCTAAACCGATTGTTGCCGAGATTGATGTTAGGCAACAATTTATAAATGATCAAGTTTTCAATTCTCTTCAACATATATTCGAATGGGTCTATGGAAGCTAGCAAACTTAGGTTTTGCATTGTGATTGAAAGGTCTGACAATGTCACTAATAAAAGGCAAGCATTTGTAACGATGAGATGCAAGAGGGTTGGAAAATATGTTTCAAAAATCCGGAAGTTAAAACATGATGACACTGGGTCTAGAAAATGTGAGAGTCCGTTTAAATTGCACGGATCATGTAGGGTGGATGGTACATGGTGGTTTAGTGTCATTTGTGGTAAACATAATCATGCGTCGAACACCAAGCCACAAGGTCGTCCAATTGTAGGTCGATTTAAATTGGATGAGAAAGAAATTACTTTAGAAATATCGATAATCAAATTTGCAACTAAAAACATACTTGCAAATTTGATATGGAAAAGACCGCAAAATGTTTCAAATATCAAGCAAGTATATAATGAATGTTATAAACAAAACATTGCGAGCAGAGGTCCGAGATACGAAATGCAACAACTTTTGAAACTTTTGGATGATAACCACTATGTTTCAAGGTACATACTGTGTGATGATAAAGTCAGTGTATGTGACATTTTTGGACTCATACAGAAAGTATCAAGTTGATCAACACATTTCTAACCGTCCTTATAATTGATTCAAAGTACAAGAGCAACAAATATAGGCTTTGCCTTCTACAAATTGTCGGTATCACTTCTACAGAGAAGACATTTTCGGTTGGATTTACATTTCTCGAATGTTATAAAGAATAGAATGTTACATGGGAGTTGAATATATGCAAGAGTTTGTTGAAGGATCCACAAAATATGCCTAGTGTCATTGTAACCGACCGAGATAACGCTCTTATGAATGTTGTTGGTAGTGTGTTTCCTACATCATATATATTACTTTGTCAGTATCATATAACAAAAAATGTGAGAGTTAAGCTCAAACCTGCGGTTGGCACCCAAGATTTCAAGGATGAAGACGGAAACATGGTCAAATCTAGTGTTGTGGTAGAGAATATAATGGATGCATGGGCAAATATTTTAAATTCTTCTACAGAAGAGTTCTATATTGAGAATGTGGTACATTTCAGGAGCTTGCGTATCAAGTATCCAGATTTTCTAAAATACATTTAATTTAGTATTCTTGATCAGGTGAAAGAGAAAGTTGTGTGTGCTTGGATGGAACGGGTTAGACATTTGGGAAACACAAAAACTATTAGAGTTGAATCTGCACACGCGGCATTGAAGAAATAGTTGGATGATAGCAAGGGATATTTTTGTAGAGAATGGGACACGGTGAACCAAATGCTTCAAAACCAACATAATGAAATTCAAACAACTTTTGGTCGGAGCATAACTTTGGTAGAACATCGATTCAAAGATAACACTCTATACTCACAATTGGTTCTTAACATATCCCGAGCGGGATTGAATTTTATTTTTCATGAAGTGAGTCATGCGGAGACAACGGGGTTGTATAGTTCAAAGTGTGGATGTACTATTATGAAAACTTACGGGCTTCCACGTGCTTGTCTCATTTCTTAAAAATAAAGCTAAATACCCCCATACGCATGGACGAGGTCTACACTTATTAGAAAAGACTATGATTTGATGACTACGGTTCAAAGAAGGACGGTACATCGAGTATAACCATCACTGTTAAGGAAAAATATTTTTTGATGTTTTGAAGATAACAAACTCTTGTGTAAATATAATTAAGATTATGATCTTATTTTTTATTTGACGTGTGTTCTTTAATGGAAATAAATAAGACAGGTTCATTCATTCTCACTCAAGATATTATACTATGATCCTTAAATGAATAACATTATGAAAAGTAAAGAGTTACTCTCAGAATTTCCAAAGTACTTCTCAGCATCAAACTTAGAAAAAACAATAGTTACTCTCAGCACTTCCAGGAGTAATTCTCTGAATAAGTCAAGAGTTACGCTCAGAGTTACCAGGAGTAATTCTTAGAATGAGTCAAGAGTAACGCTCAGAGTTACCAGAGTAATTCTTAGAATGAGTCAATAGTAATGCTCAGAGTTACCAGGAGTAATTCTCAAGAGTAACGCTCAGAGTTACCGGCGTAATTCTCAGAATGAGTCAAGAGTAACGCTCAGAGTTACCAGGAGTAATTCTCATCATCTGTCCAAAGTTACTCTCTCAGAGTTACCAAGGGTAATTCTCAACAAGCACCAAAATTATTCTTTGAAGAATAAGTCAAATGTCAGAATTACCAGAAGTCAGTACTACTCATAATATGCTCAGAATAAGACCAAGTCTTCCCAGAATAAGACAAGTAAGTTTCCCAGCATTACTCAAGTAACTCTCGGAACCTCTCATACATTTATTCTAAGGGTCATTTCGGTAATTGTCATCAAGCTTTGGTTCTATAAATAAGATGGTATACTCTATGCCTTCACCACGAAATTGAGCACAAGAAGAAAGCAAAACTCATAAAGCCAAAGTTATTATTCACTCTACAAATCACTTTCAATATTCTTTACCAAATAGTGAACACATATTTCCGTCTTACCATGAAGTTGTTGATTCATATTTCCCGGATTCTCCAACCCCTAAATTGCAAAAAATATTTTCAAGGGAGCTCACATTTCCAAACCACCTCGTACAACTCTGATCAAGAAACCACCAATTCCACCATCGATTATTCATATTGATAAGTTGAAATGCCGCTTTTTATCCACAAACACATTGAAAGGATCACATACGTGGGGGTGATGGTAATTGTTGGTTTCAGGCCGTGTCCGATTTACTTGGTAAAGAATAGGAGAACCACATTATTATGCGACAAACACTTATTTCGGAGTTGACGGAGCATAAGGAAGCTTACATACGACTATATGGGAATAAGGAACGATTCGATAAAATTCACAATTCTCTTGTTCCATCTGTTACCAGTTCCGCACCACTTGAAAAGTGGATGTGCTTCCCTGAAATGAGACATCTTATAGCAAGCGCATATGACAGGGTGTGAATCGATTTGACGAGATATGGTTTTTTCTGAGACATTTTTCCCACTTCGGAGTCGCTCACCTCAAGACCTATCCGGCCGCATCATTTGTACTGGGTATCTTAAACCGCTCCATTTTATTCAGGTTTATTTGACAGTAGAGTGGACGACACATTCCGCAAAAGAGGCGGAAACTTAGTCGGATCATTTTTTGGAAATGATGGCAGAATTCACCAAGTTGACGGAACTTGAGATAGAATCAAATAGGGAGAAATCAAAGAAAGAACTGATTTTAGATTTAAGCGGTGACAATTCGTTCGGTACATTTTAGAATGTAATCGAACCATATTTTGTATGTATTTTTGTGCACAATATACATTCTATATGATTCAATACATATATAAAATATCTATTCAATATTTTACCGCTATTTACTTTTACCGGTTTAATTATTTTCATGTTTCCATGGTATTGATTATGCTTATTGCTAGTTCTGCATAATTCAGAAATGCATATCCGAAATATTTTAAACAAATCATCAGGGAATGTTTCAGATATGCTTATCCGAAAACCCCATATTTTCGTTAAAAAATAAGGGGTGAATTCGGATGTGTATTTCTGAAACATATGCTCTGACACAAAATAAGAACTCTTTGGACCAATATGCTCCAAATCTTCTATAAATAGGGTCTCCAAATAATTTCTTCAACATCACACACCAAAAATGGCGTGAAGCCGCCACTTCATTTTGCACTGAAGATGGATGACGATTTTAAAGGTTATGTGGAGTACTTTTCGCCAATTTTTCTACTAAGGGTTGAAGTGGATGTGAAGATTCAGAGATCGGAGAAGATGTTATCAAAATGTCGACTATCTAACTTTTTTTGGTTTTTTGGTTTTTTGTGTTTTTAAAATCATTCAATATTTATTTCGGACATGTACTTCTGAAACCTACCAATGGATAAATTCAGAAATAAGTCTGAGCTTTTTAAATGCTTATATAATTTGGAAACAAAATGATGTGGGACTTTATTACCTTTAATTTTTCCTCATCTTGAGACATTGATCAGTCCTGTGAGTGCAAATCAAATTCGACGATCATAGTTCTTTGAAGGAACTGATGCTCTAGTCCATCTGTTTTTACTCAGGGTCAGTATATTAGATTGATTGTTCTAATTCAACATGTATCAGTGCATTCATCCATCAGCATCACAGTCACAACTCTAATTACATGATAATGGCCACTTAATAACTCACTTGATTATGGCTTAAATGGCTTAATTCACTTCGTTAAGGAGGATCGGTCTATTACTATTAGAGTATTAGGGTCCGTTTGGTGCACAGGATATGATAGAGACATGATATGATATCAAACATGATGAGGATAGGATATGATATAGACATGATAAGCCTTATCATATCATGTGTTTGGTTGACAGAGGGTAACAGATAGTATATATATATATATATATATATATATATATATATATATATATATATATATATATATATATATATATATATATATATATATATATATATATATATATATACACACACGCTTGTAAAATAACTATATTTTTTCTAAATTATTTTGTAAAATATTTTAAAATTAATAAATTCATAAAAAATAATATTTTTCAATAATAAAAAAAAACTCATTGATAATATTGAGTAAATAATTTCAAATAATTATAATTTCAAATAAGTATATATATATATATATATATATATATATATATATATATATATATATATATATATATATATATATATATATATATAAAACAACTATATTTCTTAAAAATTATTTTGTAAAATATTTTAAAATTTATAAATTGGTAAAAAAAAATTATAATTAAAAAAATTCATTGACGCTATTGAGTAAATAATTTCAATTTTTTTTTAAAAAAGATCATGAATTCTCGTATATATATTAGATATACAAATTAAAAGTATGTGTATGTTTATATATATATATATATATATATATATATATATATATATATATATATATATATATATATATATATATATATATATATATATATATATATATATATGACAAAATTACCCTTGCAAGAACATATATTTAATTTGATAAAAAATAAAATTAGAATTTCTATTTTTAAAATTGTAATAATTATTTTATTTTTAAATATTCTAATTTTTTATTTTATTAAATTAATTATTAATATTTTTTTATTTAATATCAAATTAATTTTTATTTTTATTTTTTCATTTTTAATTTTTAATTTTTAATTATATTTTATAGGGGTAAATTAGTAAATCATTTTTTTATCCTATCCAGCCGAATTATAACTCAGCTCATATTCAGGATAACAATTTGAACTAGTGAGGCAGGATAGGATAAGTTTCAGGATTAACTTATCCTATCCTGTTGTGTCAGCAAACACTGGATTGAGATAGGATATGATACAGATATCCTATCCTGTCTTTTATCCTGCGTACCGAACGGACCCTTAGAATTTTAAGCCAAGTGTTGAGAATCTTCATCTTGTTTACAACAAAACTCTATCATCAAGCAATTCAATTAGTCTCTTAAGTGAAGCTTCAACAAGAGGAATCATGGTTTGTGAAGCATGTGATTAACAAATCAATAATGTTACTTCATGTTAATACCGACACAACCACATTTTTTTAGAGATGTCAATGCTACATAGTAGAAAACAGTTTGGTTATTAGTTCGGTTATGTTATATACTTTAATTCAGTTCTATAAATTTTTTAAACAACCTTATCTTAAATGCTTATTTTAATTTTACATTATATATTTCTTTTTACAAAATATAATATATCATTTTATAATAATAAAGTTGATGAAATTCAAAAATTTATCGATTTCTTTTTAAAAATTAGGTTACGCATTAAGATCCTCCTTACACGTTTATACATTCAACAACCAAATAATTTAAAAAATACGAGACTTCAAACAAAATTTAACAACCCATGTACCGCTTCAATACATATGTCAACCTATGAAGTGGTCCAAATCCAAAATAAAAACTAATACATTTGTAGAAAAAGCATGTAATTATATATTTAACACAACAACATAAAATGCCAAAAACCTATAATACACTTGTGCCTTATGAAGTCACATATATGATGACAAGTGAGTGGATTACATATTGGTTAGTCATAAAGTGCATTGTGAAAGAATATGTTTTTGAAATTAATGAGAAATGGTCAAAGAACTAAGACCATCACTTTGAGTCTGATGAATAGAACTTGTGAGGTAACAAATTATGTGACACCCTACTTTCTAGCAAATCTAAATGATATTTTTATCAATTCACATTGCTCAAATTAGTTAACAAAAAGTAGCTAGTGGATAGTGACATTCATAAGCTATTTTTGGTACTTGAACACTATGAACATTTTATCAACCATCAAATTTCTGCTTTTAGAAACCTATAAAAGCATAAAACTACATGACTACATCATTAAGTGACATAAAAAGGAAACAAGGAGAAATAGAACTCAACAAAGTGATAGTAGTGTTCTTTTCTTAATATGGCAGGTGGAGCATTTGTTGATACAAGTGGAGTAAGACATTATGAAGGAAAAGTGACTGCCTTTGTGTTGATTACATGTTTTGTAGCTGCAATGGGAGGTCTTCTTTTCGGTTATGATCTCGGTATTACAGGAGGAGTGACTTCTATGGACGAATTCTTGATTAAATTCTTTCCGTCCGTGTATAAAAAAATGAAAGATGAGACACATGAAACAAGTCAATATTGCAAATTCGACGATCAACTTCTAACGTTATTCACATCTTCCCTATACCTCGCAGCATTGATTGCTTCTTTCTTTGCTGCCACGACCACAAGAGCATGGGGACGTAAGGCCTCAATGTTTATTGGTGGATTTTTTTTCTTAGTTGGTGCATTATTAAACGGATTAGCAGTTAACATTGAAATGTTAATCATCGGCCGTCTATTTCTAGGACTTGGTGTAGGATTTTGTAATCAGGTACGAATATATAACTTTTTTGTTAATTAACTTATAATTTCTATCATAGTTTTAACTTTTTTAGAGTTGAAAATTTTATATATCTAACTATATTGCTTAATATTATTGAAATAGTCGGTACCAGTGTATTTGTCTGAAATGGCTCCAGCGAATATTAGAGGAGCACTCAACATCGGCTTCCAAATGATGATTACAATTGGAATTCTAGCTGCAAATCTCATCAATTATGGCACTTCGAAGATGAAAAATGGATGGAGAGTCTCTTTAGGTCTTGGAGCAGTGCCAGCAATTATTTTATGCATAGGAGCTCTTTGTTTAGATGAAACACCAAACTCTTTGATTGAGAGAGGAGATCATGAAAAAGCAAAGTCAATGTTGAAGAGGATTCGTGGCACTCAAAACGTCGATGAGGAGTTTCAAGATCTTGTTGATGCTAGCGAGGAAGCTAGTAAGGTGGATCATCCATGGAAGAATATTTCTCAACCAGAATATAGGCCTCAACTCACTTTTTGCTCTTGCATTCCATTCTTCCAACAACTTACTGGAATTAATGTCATCATGTTTTACGCTCCCGTTCTTTTCAAGATCTTAGGCTTTGGTGACGATGCTTCGCTCATGTCTGCAGTTATTAGCGGGGGTGTCAATGTTGTTGCCACACTTGTTTCTGTCTTCACCGTCGACAAATTCGGAAGAAGATTATTATTTCTTGAGGGTGGCACACAAATGTTTATTTGTCAGGTAAAAATTTTAACACATTGATTTTGAATTTTCATATACAACAATTATGATATACTCGTCCAAATATAAATATCAGACACTCAACACCTCTTCAATCTGAAGCGTCAGTATTACATAGCATAAAATTCAACATAAACTTATTTGTGTTTGCGTGTGTGTGCTTATATAAAGTTACTAATGTTTATTTTATAATTAATCTATGGTTGTAGGTTATTATTGGAATCATGATTGCTGCAAAGTTTGGATTAACTGGCCAAGGACAATTTAGCAAAGGCGAAGCTGACATCCTTTTGTTCTTTATTTGTGCATATGTTGCGGCATTTGCATGGTCTTGGGGACCATTGGGTTGGTTAGTACCCAGTGAAATATGCGCTCTTGAGGTTCGGCCTGCAGGTCAAGCTATAAATGTTGCGGTGAACATGTTCTTCACATTTATCATTGCTCAAGTCTTCTTAACCATGCTTTGTCACTTGAAGTTCGGCCTTTTCTTTTTCTTCGCGGGTTTTGTGGTCATCATGACCGTTTTCATTGCCGTACTTTTGCCCGAGACTAAGAATGTACCGATTGAAGAAATGAATAGAGTGTGGAAGTCACATTGGTTCTGGACCAAGTTTGTTCCCGATCAAGTTGTTGTTGGTGGAAATAACAAAAAGGTTGCTCCTTGAATTTGATAGAGAATCGACTGCGATAAATAAGAAAATCGGACAATGACTACAACAAGGGACTATCGAAGAAAATGAATGAGTGGGAAAATAAATTGTAGCATTGTGCAATAAATAATGAAATCTTGATGCACTTGAAACTATTCAAGATTTTGTTGTTTTTCTTCTAAGGTTTTAGAGGAAAATTGTTATGTCCCACTTGATTTTGGTTTAATTGATGAATAATAATTTGATGTGTTGTTCTTAAGATGAATCTTTAAGTTTCTTTCTCTTATATATGTTTGAAATCATTCGTTAAAGATCTAAACAAATACAATGCAATTATCTTCTAATTGTGTCTTACATGTATTTTTAATTGTTTGTTTTAATATAAAGATGAAATGCATGTCTTGATTGTATGGATTACACAAGAAGTGGTTAATTTAAACTTTAAGACTTTTCTTAATTCTAAGCATTTTTATTTAAAAGTATTTTTTTTAGGGCTAAATATGTTTTTATCCCTCTAAATATGTTAAATTTCGTTTTTAGTCCCTCAATTTTTTTTTTAAAGAATGGTCCTCCTAATATTTTCCGTCCACATTTTTTGTCTTTCATGTCAATGTCAGTTAACAGAAATTGGCGTGGCAATCCCAGCGTGGCAAGATGCATACGGTCATGCTACATGGTTAAAGTCAACTTCATACCTGAACCCATAAAATTTCATAGTTAATCGGTAGCTAAAATCTTGGCTAATCTCTAGCAAATTTATTGCACGAATTCTGGTTTGAAAAAATGCAGAAAAATTCATTTAATTTTCTGTATGCTTTTAACCTTAATTCATGAATTATAAAATGTTATAATTTGGTTGCAGAAGCTTGCATTATAAAAATTCAGTTAGTTGTTCATCCAGGGATTTGATCCTGGTTTTGATATGGCACTTGTTTTAGTACTTGATCAAATGTTTTCATAACATAGTTCATAGAGTAATAATAATATTACATTTACGATTTCTATTTCTTCAATGAAAATTATTATGATTTCATATGAAAAAGCACAGAAAGCACTGAGCCTAAACATTTGTTAATCATACTACAGCTACACAGCTTCTAGTCTTAACAATAAATTCATTACAGTCATAACAATAAATAAATTGATGTCATAAGCCTTATCCAAATCCCTTGCAAGTGGGGGCATCATCATACAATGTTGCTGCTTTACAGTGCTTGCATTTACATTTGTATTTGCACGTTTGTTTTTTACAATTGAGTTCCTAACTAGTTTAATGATGATCTACCTGATTTTGAATTTGAAGGTGACCACGGACAGCCACCTTCTTTCTTTACATTATTGAAGTGACCGTTATTCTTATTATCGACGGTTGAAAGCCTTGGCTTCTTCGAGGCCGTTATATGCTCCACTTTGTGGAACTGGCGTTGAAGGCCCGTCTTCATGTTTCTCATTCGATTTTAAATAATAAGTTTTAATGGCCTTGTGTGAAGGTTTCCTTTGCCGTCTTAAAATTTCATCTGAGCTCTGCCGAATTGAACAAGTTTTAATTTCACATAGAGTTTGTGAAGCAACTAATACTGCTGGGCAACGATCATCTGTTGCAAACAAAAATGTTATTTTGGTAAAAGAAAACACCATGTAGAGAAATATTCAGACTAATGTCCACTTGCAAAGGATGTGTTTTACTCAATAAGACCTTACCATTTTCTTTAGTATCAGCTTATGGATTGAACTTTTCTGCATTTTTTAAAACTATAATTCTTGCAATGAATTTGATAGAGATTAGCTACAATTTTAATTATCGATTAGCTACAAAATTTTATGGGTTTAAGTATGAAGTTGACATTAACCATGTAGCATGACACGTCAGCATCTTACCACGATGGCATTGTCACGTGGCATGCTATGCCAACTTCTATTAACGGACATTGACATGAAGGACCAAAAGTGTGAACGAAAAATATTAGGAGGATCATTCTTTGAAGGAAAATTTTTTAGAGACTAAAAACGAAGTTTGACATATTTAGAGGGACCAAAAACATATTTAACCCTTTTTTTTAGAGAAATTCTTTACCCACCTCCCTATGGGGGTCACCCCCAGCGAAAACCTCAGTTTACCCCTGCTTCGGAAATGCATTTCCGAAGTTTTTTTTTTCAAAAATTTTCCCAGACTTCGGAAATGCATCTCCGAAAACACCAAAAGGGGGGTGTTTTCGGAGATGCACTTCCGAAAACACCTTTTTTCAAATTTTAGTGTAATTCAGAAGTGCATTTCCGAATTATGCAGAGGTCTATTTTTTTTTTATGCTTTTTCTAATAGTCCCGTATGAAAGATATACAAAACGTATAATATATACAAAACGGAAAAGCTGAACAAAACAAATGACATATCAACGTAAAATACTAATATAATAAATAAAATTCAAATAATATATACAGACCGAGTCATAGTGTGCGAAATATATAATCTGAATACAAAAAAAATAAACCCGGACCCCTACTGGGTATGCCTAACCCCCTCTTTCTGGGACCTCCTATGCCGCCTATATGCCGCCCCACGGTCCGCATCAGTGACGATCCTCTCCATCACGACGACTGCCTCTGGACCGCCCTGATCAACGATACCTCGATCCAACGCGTCCCGCCCAAGCATCTCTATCCGCAGGCAAATCGACAGGAGATCAATGGCGTGGTCATCCTCGGCCTGCTGGTTCTCCAGGATCTCCTCGTGTGCTGGCCTAGGAGCGCCGGAAGCGTCGGGTCTCATCAGAGGATGTGACACCCGATAGAACCATGTGACATATCCCTCCACACTGTGCCAGTCCTGGGTGACCCGAATGCGACGATACTCCTCCGGGACCACATGACGCTCCCAATAAGACAAAACGCGCAGTATTTCGGAAATGCACTTCCGAAATGCTGTTTTCGGAAATGCATTTCCGAAATGTTGTGAAAAACGATACCAATAACAAAGTATAATAGGGAATTAGGGAAGAGAATAAGAATACAAGAATTGGTTATAACTGCTATTCTTTTACTTTCTCTTAAAACAAGATTACAAGTTTACAAGAATAACAAATAACCTCTCTCACCCTAAATTAGGATTTGCAGCTTAGCAATGATGAGAGACTAGTATGTTATTTATAATAAAACCTAACATACTAACTAATGGGCTTTTTCCACAAGGCCCATTACACAAGCCAACTTAATAAACAAGCTAACTTAACAAATTAGGGTTTAAACACTAAAACCTAATTTAACATGCTAATAACCCTAGCATCTTCGACACAAGCATGTGAACAACCTTCGACTTCATGCTTAATCCTGTCGAACCAAGAAGCTACCCTTCGACCATACTAGAGTTCGATCCAATATCTCACAAATCTCCACCTTGGATCTAACTCTACAACATCAAGGAACAGACTAGCTTTCTTCATGCAGCTTTATCAACTGCATATAGTGGAAAAACTTGCAACTCGGCAATGTCTTAGTGATCATATCAGCAGCATTGTCTTCAGTCGAAACCTTCAGCACTTGGACTTCTCCACGCTCTATTACTCCTCTGACGAAATGCAGCCTCACATCAATGTGCTTAGTTCGCTCATGATAGGCTGAATTTTTTGACAGGTGTATTGCACTTTGACTATCACATTTAACAGTGATACCTCGACCTTGAAGTTTCAGCTCCTTCGCAAAACCTTCAAGCCACAATGCTTCTTTCACAGCTTCAGTTAGGGCAATATACTCCGCTTCAGTGGTTGATAGAGCAACAACCTTCTGAAGTGTTGCTTTCCAACTAATTGCAGTGCCAAACATAGTGAAAACATATCCAGAAATAGATTTTCTGGAATCCATACAACCTGCATAATCAGAGTCGACATATCCTTCTATTACTGCTTTACTATCTTCACCCAAGGCTCCACCATAAATTAGAACTCTGTTCAGAGATCCATTTATGTACCTTAAAATCCACTTCAATGCTTGCCAGTGAGCCTTTCCAGGATTCGCCATGTACCTGCTTACAAGACTTACTGCGTATGCTATGTCGGGTCTAGTACAGACCATAGCATACATCAAAGAACCGACTATATTAGCATATGGGATGCTATTCATATAGGCTCTTTCGACATCAGTACTGGGACACTGATCAATACTCAGCTTGAATTGAGGGTTTGTTGGAGTCACAACTGGCTTCGAATTCGACATACCAAACTTTTCAAGAATCTTCCGTAGATATGCCTCTTGAGATAGACATAACTTCGACTTCTTTCTATCTCTTCGAATGTCAATTCCAAGAATCCTGGAAGCAGCTCCCAGATCCTTCATATCGAACTCCTTATTGAGTTCAGCCTTCACCCTCATCACATCTTCAACATTGTTGCTTGCTATGAGAATATCATCCACATAAAGCAACAAAATAACAAATGAATTACCAGGTCGAAATCTGAAGTAAACGCAGTGGTCGAACTGACTTCTAATGAAACTTATGCGTGCCATGAACTTGTCGAATCTCCTATTCCACTGTCGAGGAGATTGTTTCAGCCCATACAAAGATCTCTTTAACTTGCACACATAATCTTCCTTCCCCTTTTCGACATACCCTTCAGGTTGCCTCATCAGGATCGTTTCATTTAGATCACCATACAAGAACGCAGTCTTCACATCCATCTGTTCCAGTTCAAGATCGAACTGTGCCACCATGGCAAGCAACATTCGAATGGACCTATGCTTCACAACAGGAGAAAACACATCATTGAAGTCGACACCTCCTTTCTGAGTGAAACCCCTTGCAACTAACCTTGCCTTGTATCTTTTCGACGTCACTCCTTCAATTCCTTCCTTAACTTTGAGAATCCATTTACAGCTGACTAACCTTGCCCCAACAGGTTTCTTGATCAGTTCCCAAGTATGATTTTCATGAAGAGATTTCATCTCATCATCCATGGCCTTCAGCCATTCAGTCTTATTTCGACTCCTCATAACTTCCTTATAGTCTCTAGGTTCTTCGTCTAGAACCTCACTTGCAGAGATAAAGGCATAAGTTATAAGATCTGCATATCCAAGTCTCTGAGGTGGCTTGATGACTCTTCTCGACCTATCTCTCGACAATAGGTAGTCATCGTCAGTTTCCTCAACTTCAGCATCTTTTGCTTCTTCTTCGACTTCATCTGGGATATGCAATTCAGCATCAACATGCTCCACCTCAATAGGAATCTCTACCTGTTCCAGCTCTTCGTCAGATGTTTCTGTACTTCGACCAACATCATTAGTTTTCTTATAAGCCATTTCAGCTTCATTGAAAACTACATCTCGACTGGTGATACACCTCCTGTGACCTGGCTCTAGACACCATAGCCTATAAGCTTTGACTCCTTCAGGGTATCCCATGAACATGCATTTCAGAGCTCTAGGTTCGACCTTGTCTTGCCTAATGTGAGCATAGGCTACGCAGCTAAATACTCTCAGTTTGTCGAGATCTGGTGGATGTCCCGACCAAACTTCTTCAGGTGTCTTCATATCTAACGCTGTCGAAGGACATCTGTTTATCAGATATGTTGCTGTCGAAACAGCCTCATCCCAGAACACCTTTGTTAACCCCGCACTAGTCAACATGCATCTGACTCTCTCCAAAATAGTTCGATTAAACCTTTCAGCCAAACCATTTTGCTGTGGAGTACCTGCAGTAGTTCTATGCCTTGCAATACCAGAGGCAACACAAAAACTGTCGAATGCCTCATTGCAGAATTCAAGGCCATTGTCGGTTCTCAACCTCTTGACCTTTCTGCCAGTCTGATTTTCAACCAGAGTCTTCCAACTTTTGAAATTCTCAAAAGTTTCATCTTTAGTCTTCTGGATGAATACCCATAATTTTCTGGAATAATCATCTACTATGGATAGAAAATACCTTGCTCCTGAATGTGATGGACACCTTGCAGGCCCCCAAAGATCAGCATGGATGTAATCAAGGGATCCATGTGTTCTTTGTTTGCCTTTGTTGAACTTCACTCTGCAAGATTTTCCAAGTACACAGGGTTCACAAAACTTCAGCTTTTCGACTTTGTCTCCACCAAGCAGATTTTGTTTCCCTAATTCGATCAGACCCCTTTCACTGACATGGCCCAATCTCATGTGCCAGATTTCTGTTTTCGACAAAGGTTTCGTGGATGCAACATTTGTCGAACCACTTACAACTTCAGCCTCAAGGGTATACAAGCCTTGTTTCTTCACGCCTCTCAAGACTTCCTTCGAACCCTTCATGACTCTTAGGATACTTTTCTCTCCTTGGAAAACATATCCTTTCTTGTCGAATTCACCAAGAGAAAGCAGATTTCTCTTCAAATCAGGAACATACCTGACTTCAGTCAACAACCTTATTGACTCATCATGGAGCTTGAATCTCACAGATCCAACACCTGCAATCTTGCAAGCCTTGTTGTTTCCCAGCAATACTGATCCACCATCTTGATCACATAATTCCTCGAACAGGTCTTTGTTTGGAGTCATGTGCCAAGTGCAACCTGAATCCATAATCCACTCCTTCTTAGAGTCACTGCTTGAAACCACAAGAACATCAGATGATTCAAAATCATCTTGAACAATGGCAGCGTTGCCATTATCCTTACCTCCATGATATTTCAAGCGTTCAGGGCACACCTTTCTTGTGTGACCCTCCTTCTTACAATGGTAGCATCGAATGCCAGATGCTTCGCCACTGTAAGTCTTCGACTGGATTTTGCCTTTCTTCTTGTCGAACTTACCATCCTTTCGTAAGAGTTTTCCTTTAACGGCCAAACCTTCGCCAACAGTCGAAGGTTTATGCTCCTTTCGTTCATTCAAGTTTTTAGAGTACAAGGCTGATTGAACTTCTTCAAACGTCAGGGACTCCCTTCCATACAAGAGAGTTTCTTTGAAGTGAGCATGTGATCGAGGCAAAGCGCACAATAGTAACAGCGCTTGATCTTCATCATCAATCTTTACATCGATATTTTCAAGATCAAGAATCAGCTTGTTGAACATATCCAACTGCTCAGCCAACACTTTGTCTTCAACCATCTTGAATGAATACAAAGCCTGCTTCAGGTAGAGTCGATTTACCAGCGATTTGGTCATATACAAACTTTCAAGTTTCGCCCATAACCCTGATGCCGTCGTCTCCTTTGATACCTGTCGTAGAACCTTATCACCAAGGCTCAACAGAATTGCGCTGTGTGCTTTCTCGATCATAGTTGTCTTCTCCGCTGCCGTTAATGCAGCATTCATGGCTGCCTCTCCCTTCAACGCTTCCAAACAACCCTGCTGAACCAATAGGGCTTTCATCTTCAAGCGCCACAGACCGAAATCATTCACTCCGGTGAACTTTTCAATTTCATACTTTGTTGAAGGCATCTTCTCCACGCTCACCGCACTAATTTGTTGTGAAAAACGATACCAATAACAAAGTATAATAGGGAATTAGGGAAGAGAATAAGAACACAAGAATTGGTTATAACTGCTATTCTTTTACTTTCTCTTAAAACAAGATTACAAGTTTACAAGAATAACAAATAACCTCTCTCACCCTAAATTAGGATTTGCAGCTTAGCAATGATGAGAGACTAGTATGTTATTTATAATAAAACCTAACATACTAACTAATGGGCTTTTTCCACAAGGCCCATTACACAAGCCAACTTAATAAACAAGCTAACTTAACAAATTAGGGTTTAAACACTAAAACCTAATTTAACATGCTAATAACCCTAGCATCTTCGACACAAGCATGTGAACAACCTTCGACTTCATGCTTAATCCTGTCGAACCAAGAAGCTACCCTTCGACCATACTAGAGTTCGATCCAATATCTCACACGAAATAAGACAAATTTTGAAGAAAAAAAAGGCGCTTTCAGAGATGCATCTATGAAAACAGCATTTTCTTGCATTTCGGAAATGCATTTCCGAAGTAAGGGGTATATTTTGGTTTTTCACCAGAGATGACCAAGAAAGTTGGGAGGTGGGTAAAGAAATTTCCTTTTTTTAAATGTGTGCTTTTTGTTCGGCATCTAAGTACCATGCAAAACCATCTTTGAGTAGTAAAAATATAGTCCATATTTATTTTATTATTATTCATCACTTTATAGTTATATTTGTAGAAATTTTAATATTAAATAAAATTATTATTATTATTATTATTTCATTTATATTTTAAAAAAATAGTTAAATATGTTCTCTAAATATTGCAGTTTTTTAATTTTAGTTCCTCTAAACATTTGCCTCTAAAAATTTTCATCCATAGCATTATGGTATACTTATTGAATTCATACGTGACATATGTGTTATTAAATAATCTTGTAATCCAAAAGTTACCAAACAAATACCAAAAGTAACCTTAAAATTTCTCCTCTTGTTCGTCTAACTCCATCGTCTTCTTCGTTTGAAGTGGAGATGAAGCTTGACTTGCCTTTTTCATTGTTCCCTCACATAATCGATAGTTGTGGTCCCAAGTCAGGTGAGTTATTGTACTTTTTTGCATTTTGATTTGTTTATGGTACCCACTTGCACTTTGTTGTCCAACAAGGTTTTTTTTGCACTTTGTATTAGGAGGACCACTGTGTTGTTTTGTATTGTTTAGTATTAATCGATTTTGTGGACCCCTTTTATGTTAATGTCTAAGTTACACTCTTTAAAGGATGGGTACATTCAAGGTTGTGTTTTTTACAAAGGGTTCTTTTGTAAAAGACCCAACTATTAGGTACGATGGTGGGGACATTTTCGCATGTAGTAGACAGGACCCAAATTACTGGTCATTCTTTGAGGCTCGTGACCTTATCAAAGGGATGAACAGTACATTTAATGTAGATGAAGTGAAAATATGGTGGAATCATGAACATGGTTCTTTTGAGAAAGATCTTCAACCATTTTGCAATGATGAAGATGCTTCTACCTTGGCTTTGTATGTT
The DNA here is from genome assembly GCF_029867415.1 of Vicia villosa. Classification (NCBI taxonomy): domain Eukaryota; kingdom Viridiplantae; phylum Streptophyta; class Magnoliopsida; order Fabales; family Fabaceae; genus Vicia; species Vicia villosa. The sequence goes on from NC_081183.1 coordinate 160,758,003, forward strand.
GTGTACAAGAAATATGATGTGGAAATTTGCACAGAGGCCAAAAGAAATACATGTGATTTGACCTATATGGAGAGGCTTATAGAGAGACAAAAGGGGCATGAAAGTGATAAGGGGGACACTAATGAGGTAGACAGTGATGAGGACTATGAACCAAGTGAAGATTCTATTGATGGTATTATAAGTGTGATGTTTTAATGAATAACCCAAGTGATTCATTTAATGATAATATACTAATGCAAAGAGACAAACCCATTATAACCATGTTTGAATGGATATAGGAACTACCTAATGGGCAGGTTTGCAACACTTAGGAAAAATGTTGAAAATTATAAGGGTGAAATAATGTCAAAACTACTTACGATATAAGATAGAGAGATAGAAAAAAGTGTTAGTTGGTTACCAACATATGCAGGTCATGACAAGTGAAGGCCATGATAACAAAAAGGAAGAAAGCAAAACATGGTGGGACTCTTATAAGGAAGAGCGATTGCCTTATGACTATGAAACCATGTGACATTGTTGGTCCAAGGAGGGATGTCGAGGATCCACTTGTGATATCAGAACATGACATATAATTTGATGGTGAAAAAAGTTTATGAACACTATGTTTATCATGTCATTTGTTCTCTTGTTTTGAACTTGTGCATTATGCATTCTTTTGATTTCTGTGTACTCTTGTTTTGAACATGTGCATTATGCACTATTTTGTACACTTTTTAGTAATCTTGTTACCATACGTACTCTTGTTTTGAACATGTGCATTATGCACTCTATTCTATTAACATGTTGAGATATGGTTTGCAAAAATGTTTCAATTTACATAGAATCAGTAAAATAACAAACAATATACTCAAAATGTCAAATTAATAATAATGATAAATCACAAAAACAGTACTCACAGATTTAAGGGTTAACTATTACGATGAAAGCTTATACATTACAATTGAAACACATTTCAGAAAATTTCTCTTCTTTGAGTTTGTTCTTCAAAAAATTTCATTACACTGAACAATTGAACCACATTACAAATTTAGAACCACATTATACATTACATTGAACAATTGAACCACATTACACATTTCAAAAAATTCCTCTTCTTTGAGTTTGTTCTTCAGAATTTATTGAACCACATTTCAACACATACATTTCAACACCAAATAAACATTGAACAATAACGAAACAACAAGACACATTTTTTCATTTTTCCAGAAAATTCCTCTTCTTTGAGTTTGTTCTTCAGAATTTTATTCTTCTTCGTATCCTCGTACAACCCTTTCAAATATATTCTTGCTTCCATATCTTCATACTCTGTCTTCAACTTGATCCCATCATGGTTTTCATATTCTCCCATGTCATCATCTCATATAAACAAATCACAAGTTTCAGAACTATTCTATAACAAACATCTCTAAAATAATCTCCCTTTATTTGCTCCCTTCTTGCATTGGTAAGAGACCACCCGACCATTGCATCCACATAAACGATCATCTTGATTCTTCGTAGAAAAAGATACATACAAACTACTTATTGTTGAGCTTGACTTTAAAATCCCCATGGAATACAAGAAAAAAGATGAAAGGGAAGAGGCTGAGGTAAGCGATGAAGAAGAAAACCAGAAGGAGGCGAGAAACTTATGAAAGGATTAGGTCAATGAAATTTTTGGGGAAAACTTTTTATTAACATATATGCCACGTATGAATTCAATAAGTATATCATAGTCCATAAAACATAATGTTAAATGAAATTATATTACACGTTTAATGCCACGTAGATAGTCGTTAGCTCCATTTGACGTTGGAGATTAATGTTATGGATGAAAAAATTTAGAGGGACAATTCAATAAAGAAAATATTTAGAGGGATTAAACTTGAAAACTGCAATATTTAGAGGGTCTAAAAACACATTTAACCCTTTAAAAAATATGTAAAATGTACAAAATACAACAAATATTATAGAGCAAATTGAGTATTAAGTAATGAGACTTTTAAGGTTGTCTTTTGAATATTTAATAAAATCATTTGACAAAATTTGTTGTGTTTATTATAATATTATTTTAGATACAATTTTGTTTTTTTATTTAATTTGAGAAAAGTTGAATAGAGTTATGAAAGTTATGATTATTATTCATTCACAACTTATATAATTAATTAAAACATTCATCAACGTATAAAAGTATTAAGAATAAAATTGATTAAATAATAGCAATTGCATAGATCAATTAGTTTAGAGAAATGTTACCATGACATCTAAAATGGACAATTACACGGTAATTATATATTCTAATATTTACTTTTCCTTTATTTTAATATTTTTTATTTGATTTGAAATATGTGATACACTCATAATAAAACTTTAAAGTTTAAACTGCAGTGTAAATTATACGGTATCAAAAAGCTGGTGTTAAAATAGCATTTCTCAGATTAAGATACACTCGTCTAAACGACCTCATAATGTTATTATTCGTAGCTATAAGATTTAAGAAACAATATATGAATTACATTAAGTGAATTTGATCCCAATGGTAAAAAGTATCAACTTTCCTCATGTAGAACTTTGTAGTCATCTTCTTACAATAAAAATTTGAAACCCTTTTCCATTGGCATAAGTTTATCTTTAATAACAGTTTTTTATTTGCGAAATTGTGCCACAATTCGACATAATCACGGTGCGATGGTTCATTAATCCAACATGGCATGGCCTAGATTGGGAGGAGACAAATTGTGCCACAATATAATGTTATCGCATCACAATTTAAGCATAATACAATTTGGAATCACGCCACAATCCTTTCTGGTCGTGGGATGATTTTTGTTAGAAAACTTCGTTGAATTTCTCCAAAGTCAGATTAGTGAAAAGCAATAAATGCAAAATAATAAAACTCAAAGATTGATAATAAAGTTCAGACTGCTGCAGATCTTTCTATTTAAAAAGAAAATTTACACAAAGTGTTTACAAAAAACACTCACAATCTCTCACTACTCAAAACCCAATTGAACCCAAAAATTTCACTAACTAAAAATCTCTCCGATTCTCTTGAAACTCTCTTAAGGTTGTAATGTTTTTCTCTCTCAATGTTAGAATACTCTTGTGGTGTATCTTGAATGCTTTACTCACGGCCCTATAAGAAAAGTAAGTCAAAAGTGTCTTATATGTATGAAGACACTTGTCCTTTGCCTTTCATGCAAAGCACCAAGTGTCCCTTATAAAGCATGCACCATAACAAATGTTAGACCATCTCCAATGGTAGTTTCTTCTATTGAGTTCTCCACCTGTACCATTAATTTAATAATTAAATATTTAAAAAATTTGACATGTCATAATAGAGTTGCATTGCAATGCAACAACTAAAAGATTGTAGTACCCAATCAAATCAAGTTATGAGGTAAAGTTGTGGGATCCATATCAAATTTTTATTAAAGTTAAAATTAAATAAATTCTTTTAATATGATGTGGCTTAGTGGGTTCCATAAAGAGCTCTCTTGTAAGTTGCACCATTGGAGATGCTCTTATTCATGCATTACACTATCTTTCGTCTTCCATGCAAAACATCAAATGTCATTAACAAAAAATGCATCATAACAAGTGTTACTCATACATCTTACTTCTTGGTTAATATTGCTTTCACAATATGTAGCTAGTATTATTATTAACTAACAATTTTAGTCGGGAGTTTATTTCTTATTTTAAAGCTCTTGTGTGTTATTTATGATCCACTTCTAGTGATTATATCCTCTATAATATAGGAACATAATTGAGTTGTCTAGTTAGAGTAATTTGAAGTGAATTGAAACTTTACACAAAAGTCTTGAATCATGTTATAACTTGCTACAATTCATGTCTACAATGTTAATCACAAATTTAATTAAGAATGTCATAAAAAATACTAAGAAATAGTAGTATGATTGAGTCTCATCACATACCCCAGACATTTTTATGACCTATGAAAACTTTCAGTGATATTAGCTGCAGTGTCCCAACAAATGTACTGTTGTGAAAAACGATGTCAAGAACAAAATATAATAGGGAATTAGGGAAGATAAGAAGAACACAAGGAATTGGTTATAACTGCTATTCTTTTACTTTCTCTTAAAACAAGATTACAAGTTTACAAGAATAACAAATAACCTCTCTCACCCTAAATTACGATTTGCAGCTTAGCAAAGATGAGAGACTAGTATGCTATTTATAATAAAACTTAACATACTAACTAATGGGCTTTTCCACAAGGCCCATTACACAAGCCAACTTAATAAACAAGTCAACTTAACAAATTAGGGTTTAAACACTAAAACCTAATTTAACATGCTAACAACCATAGCATCTTCGACACAAGCATGTGAACAACCTTCGACTTCATGCTTAATCCTGTCGAACCAAGAAGCTACCCTTCGACCATACTAGAGTTCGATCCAATATCTCACAAATCTCCACCTTGGACCTAACTCTACAATGTCAAGGGAACAAACTAGCTTTCTTCATGGTGCTTTATCAACTGCATACAGTGGAAAAACTTGCAACTTGGTAATGTCTTTGTGATCATATCAGCAGCATTGTCCTCAGTCGAAACCTTCAACACTTGGACTTCTCCACGCTCGATTACTCCTTTGACGAAATGCAGCCTCACATCAATGTGCTTAGTTCGCTCATGATAGGCTCAATTCTTCGACAGATGTATTGCATTTTGACTATCACATTTAACAGTGATACCTCGACCTTGAAGTTTCAACTCCTTTGTGAAACCTTCAAGCTACAATGCTTCTTTCACAGCTTCAGTTAGGGCAATATACTCCGCTTTAGTGGTTGATAGAGCAACAACCTCCTGAAGTGTTGCTTTCCAACTTATTGCAGTACCAAACATAGTGAAAACATATCCAGAAATAGATTTTCTGGAATCCATACAACCTGCATAATCAGAGTCGACATATCCTTCAATTGCTACTTTACTATCTTCACCCAAGGCTCCACCATAAATTAGGACTCTGTTCAAAGACCCATTTATGTACCTTAAAATCCACTTCAATGCTTGCCAGTGAGCCTTTCCAGGATTCTCCATGTACCTGCTTACAAGACTTACTGCATATGCTATGTCGGGTCTAGTACAGACTGTAGCATACATCAAAGAACCAACTATATTAGCATATGGGATGCTATTCATATAGGCTCTTTCGACATCAGTAATGGGACACTGATCAATACTCAGCTTGAATTGAGGGTTTTTTGGAGTCACAACTGGCTTCGAATTCGACATACCAAACTTTTCGAGAATCTTTCGTAGATATGCCTCTTGAGATAAGCATAACTTCGACTTCTTTCTATCTCTTCGAATGTCAATTCCAAGAATCCTGGAAGCAGCTCCCAGATCCTTCATATCGAACTCCTTATTGAGTTCAGCCTTCACCCTCATCACATCTTCGAATTTGTTACTTGCTATGAGAATATCATCCACATAAAGCAACAAAATAACAAATGAATTACCAGGTCGAAATCTGAAGTAAACACAGTGGTTGAACTGACTTCTAATGAAACTTATGCGTGCCATGAACTTGTCGAATCTCCTATTCCACTGTCGAGGAGATTGTTTCAGTCCATACAAAGATTTATTTAGCTTGCACACATAATCTTCCTTCCCCTTTTTGACATACCCTTCAGGTTGCCTCATCAAGATTGTTTCATCTAGATCACCATACAAGAACGCAGTCTTCACATCCATCTGTTCCAATTCAAGGTCAAACTGTGCCACCATGGCAAGCAACATTCGAATGGACCTATGCTTCACAACAGGAGAAAACACATCATTAATATCGACACCTTCTTTCTGAGTGAAACCCCTTGCGACCAACCTCGCCTTGTATCTTTTCGACGTCACTCCTTCAATTCCATCCTTAAATTTGAAAATTCATTTACAGCTAACTAACCTTGTCCAAGCAGGTTTCTTGATCAATTCCCAGATGTGATTATCATGAAGAGAATTCATCTCATCATCCATGGCCTTCAGCCATTCAGTCTTATTTCGACTCCTCATAACTTCCTTATAGTCTCTAGGTTCATCATCAAGAACCTCACTGGTAGAGATTAATGCATAAGCTATAAGATCTGCATACCCAAGTCTCTGAGGTGGCTTGATGACTCTTCTCGACCTATCTCTCGACAATAGGTAGTCATCGACAGTTTCCTCAACTTCCCCAACATCTTCTGCTTCTTCTTCGACTTCATCTGGAGTATGCAATTCAGCATCAACTTGCTCCACCTCAATAGGAATCTCTACCTGTTCCAGCTCTTCTACACTTCGACCATCATCATCATCAGTTTTCTTGAAAGCCATCTCAGCTTCATTGAAAACTACATCTCAACTGGTGATACACCTCCTTTGACCGGGCTCTAGGCATCATAGCCTATAAGCTTTGACTCCTTTAGGGTATCCCATGAACATGCATTTTAGAGCTCTAGGTTCGACCTTGTCTTGCCTAATGTGAGCATAGGCTACGCAGCCAAATACTCTCAGTTTGTCGAGATCTGGTGGATGTCCCGACCAAACTTCTTCAAGTGTCTTCATATCTAACGCTGTCGATGGACATTTGTTTATCAGATATGTTGTTGTCGAAACAGCCTCAGCCCAGAACACATTCTTTAACCCCGCACTAGTCAACATGCATCTGACTCTTTCTCCAAAATAGTTCGATTAAACCTTTCAGCCAAACCATTTTGTTGTGGAGTACCTGCAGTAGTTCTGTGCCTTGCAATACCAGAGGCAGCACAAAAATTGTCGAATGCCTCATTACAAAATTCAAGGTCATTGTCAGTTCTCAACCTCTTGACCTTTTTGCCAGTCTGATTTTCAACCAGTGTCTTCCAACTTTTGAAATTCTCAAAAGTTTCATCCTTAGTCTTCTGGATGAATACCCATAACTTCCTGGAATAATCATCAACTATGGATAGAAAATACCTTGCTCCTGAATATGATGGACACCTTGCAGGCCCCCAAAGATCAACATGGATGTAATCAAGGGATCCATGTGTTCTTTGTTTGCCTTTGTTGAACTTCACTCTGCATGATTTTCCAAGTACACAGGGTTCACAAAAATTCAGATTTTCGACTTTGTCTCCACCAAGCAGATTTTGTTTCCCTAATTCGACCAGACCCCTTTCACAGACATGGCCCAATCTCATGTGCCAGATTTCTGTCTTCAACAACGGTTTCGTGGATGCAACATTTGTCGAACCACTTACAACTTCAACCTCAAGGGTATACAAGCCTTGTTTCTTCACGCCTCTCAAGACTTCCTTCGACCCCTTCAGGACTCTTAGGATACTTTTCTCTCCTTGGAAAATATATCCTTTCTTGTCGAATTCACCAAGAGAAAGTAGATTTCTCTTCAAATCAGGAACATACCTGACTTCAGTCAACAACCTTATTGACTCATCATGGAGCTTGAATCTCACAAATCCAACACCTGCAATTTTGCAAGCCTTGTTGTTTCCCAGCAAGACTGATCCACCATCTTGATCACATAATTCCTCGAACAAGTCTTTGTTTGAAGTCATGTGCCAAGTGCAACCTGAATCCATAATCCACTCTCTTTTCGAGTCACTGCTTGAAACCACTAGAACATCAGATGATTCAAAATCATCTTGAACAATGGCTGCATTGCCATTATCCTTACCTCCATGATCTTTCAGGCGTTCAGGGCACACCTTTCTCATGTGACCCTCCTTCTTACAATGATAGCATCGAATACTAGATGCTTCGTCACTATAAGACTTTGACTGACTTTTGCCCTTCTTCTTGTCGAACTTACCATCCTTTCAAAAGAATTTTCCTTTAACGGCAAAACCTTCACCAACAGTCGAAGGTTTATGCTCTTTTCGTTCGTTCAAGTCCTTAGAATACAAGGCTGATTAAACTTCTTCAAAGGTTAGGGACTCCCTTCCGTACAAGAGAGTTTCTTTGAAGTGAGCATGTGATCGAGGCTAAGAGCACAATAGTAATAGCGCTTGATCTTCATCATCGATCTTCACATCAATATTTTCAAGATCAAGAATCAGCTTGTTGAACATATCCAACTGCTCAGCCAACACTTTGTCTTCAATCATCTTGAATGAATACAAAGCTTGCTTTAGGTAAAGTCTATTTACCAACGATTTGGTCATATATAAACTTTCAAGTTTCACCCATAACCCTGATGTCGTCGTCTCCTTTGATACCTGCCGGAGAACCTTATCACCAAGGCTCAACAGAATTGCGTTGTGTGCTTTCTCTATCATATTCGTCTTCTCCGCTGACGTCAATTCTGCATTCACGGCTGCCTCTCCCTTCAACGATTCCAAGAAACCTTGCTGAACCAATAGGGCTTTCATCTTCAAGCGCCACAGACCGAAATCATTCACTCCGGTGAACTTTTCAATCTCATACTTTGTTGAAGGCATCTTCTTCATGCTCACCACACCAATTTGTTGTGAAAAACGATGTCCAGAACAAAATATAATAGGGAATTAGGAAAGATAAGAAGAACACAGGGAATTGATTATAACTGCTATTCTTTTACTTTCTCTTAAAACAAGATTACAAGTTTACAAGAATAACAAATAACCTCTCTCACCCGAAATCAGGATTTGCAGCTTAGCAATGATGAGAGACTAGTATGCTATTTATAATAAAACTTAACATACTAACTAATGGGCTTTTTCCACAAGGCCCATTACACAAGCCAACTTAATAAATAAGCTAACTTAACAAATTAGGGTTTAAACACTAAAACCTAATTTAACATGCTAACAACCATAGCATCTTCGACACAAGCATGTGAACAACCTTCGACTTCATGCTTAATCCTGTCGAACCAAGAAGCTACCCTTCGATCATACTAGAGTTCGATCCAATATCTCACATCTACCTAATTTGTTGTTGAACTATAAAAGTCAGTAAAAAATCCCCTCTATTTGGGGATATGTTGCACCCAACATTCAACTTGTTGTCTTATGTTTCACGGTGTGTTTCATTAACTCTATCGTTGAATGTAACTTTTTTAATATGTCGTTCCACAATCTTCACCTTCTAAATGTGGGTGTTCGCGATGCGGTTTGGGTGGTTTTTACGTAAAAATCATCTGAACTGCAAGAGAAAAAGTGTGGTTTGGTTTGGTTTTGTTGACTTTTAGAAATAAAACCGAACCAAACCAAACTAATGTGATTTTGATTGGTTCGGTTGGTTCGATTTTTTTTTACAAAAATTTATTGAGTCATACATACACATATAAATGACAACATAACTTTGTATTTAATCATTTATATGTTATCAAATAACAACAAAGTCCATCATATTTGAATAACCACTTTCCATTTAATATACAAAAATATAATTAGATAAATGTAGGATAAAAAACATAAAATAGCAATATAAAATAATATAAAAAACATTATAATGAAATAGAAAAAAAAAATGAAAGATTAGAGAAAATGAAAAAGAAAGAGCAGAAGAGAGGGGATATTAGATTAGAACCGCACAGTTTGTTAAAAAATGGCTCTAACACATTCGAAACAAATGCGGTTTTTTGTGGTTTCAGTTTGGTTTGGTTTTGCGGCTTTCTAATGGACTGATTTAGTTTTAAACACCCCTAACTAACATCAACATTAACATGGAGAATGCGCACAAAGTTCAGGTATCTCATTCTAATGTATTTTGACCAAGTCAACGGTCTTAAATCCACAGTCTTAACAGCCACGATATTCCAAATAATGTGGTTTATTCATATTTTACTATGTTTATATTCTCATGACATTGATTCGGTTGAGATCTTCCCTCAATTCTAAAACTATCCATATATAATTAGAAGCGGCAATTGATGTGTTTGGATTGGCGGTTGATAGAATTGATTCGGAGAGAATTGAGTTTGGTAGAATTGATTTTAATAGAATTGAGTTTACAAGAATTGATTTATGTTTGGATACAATAATATAGAAGTGATTGTTATCCATTAATGTTGTTTGGATAGTTTTAACAAAATTGATTTTGAATTGTATAATTACCAAAATGGTAATAAATTCTAGTACAAATCAAAAAGAAAAGAAGTAATTGATGAAAATTAAAGAGGGTAAAATATGAAAATTTAAAAGAGTTGTAATAAATAATATATAATAAATGTAGAATTGATTCTACTAAACTCAAAAGCTAGGAATTGTAGCTTCTACTAGAATTGCTTTTGGAGGAAGAGAATTGATTTTGAAAAAATATCCAAACAAGAAAATAAAACCAATTATCAAGTTGAAGTGAACTAGAAGTGCTTTTGGGACTTGTAGAAGCCAATCCAAACATGCACATAAGTAATTTTGTCCTTTTTGTTTCTACCACTGATTCTTTGAATAATTCATATTGACATCTAACCGTAACCATGGCAGAACATTTATCTTCTAATATGTAAGTAAGGAATTAACATTGGTTTATATTGTAACTTTTGTTTCAGTAAGTCAAACCCCATTATCGGATCTGATTTGTTATAATCTATGTCCATATCAAACCCCATTATGTTGAATTAAAGCCTCCATACTTTTTGGTGATTTGCCACACTCATTTACTGTATGCTTAGATGAGAGTTGAATTCAATAAAATCACAATAACATTATACTTTTAACATAATTTTTGTCTAAGTAATTCTTGTTAACTAAGCTGATTTTTAACTACTTCAGTTTAACCACGTTCTGTAATTTAAGGACCCATCAATTATTGGAAACTGACCATTTTCCGTACTATGTTTAAAATCCTGTCAGCGTAGCAAATTTGATACCCCACCAATAATCCATCAGCAATATAGTACAAACATTAATAAAATTATAACGAGTGGCTATTATGCAGGCAGCTCAACTTCCTCCTGGTTTCCCAATTACACACTGTGGGACACCACCATGGGTAAAAAACCAAATAAGATTATTGAGCAGATAATTTCACAAAAGCTTAATGAAAACTCTATTGGCAGAAAGCAATGAAAATTCCATTCCTAAGTCCTGTCATTTATTGCTAAGATAAGATATCATCAAATTCATTTAATCCAAAGATTCCATTTTAGCCTCAATGACCATCAGTGGAAAGGATACATGCTTCAACACATCTCCCTTTCCACTGATAGTCAGCATAGTGCATGCTTCGCTTGGAAGTTAAAAAATGCCGGTAGGCACGAACATTTAAATCACAGTCGAGTAACAATGGATGCAGTCTCAATCACAGTCGAGTTGTATTCACAAAGTTATCAAAAACTCTGATGACAATAACTCAAATTATTGTTGCGGACCCTTTATTTAAAAGGTATCATAAGCACATGGCTGTTTCAAAGGGTGTGGCTATAAAAGCCAATGTTACAACAACCACAGTAGACAAGTCATTAATAACATGCCAACACATAAGCCAAAATTGAGTTTTTGCATCATCAGCACAAAGACCCAAATTGACTTTGTTGAATGAGATGCACAACAATTTATTTTAAACAAGGGTAAAAGTTCAAATATAGTAACTATACAAGGTATCATCAGCATGATTACATTACATATTTGAACACAAGATGCAGTACCTAACCTTGTCTCTCCTTAAATACTGAAAGGCCTTAGTACAAACTCCCAAGCAAGAGTACCATAGTAATGACCCCTTAAAAAAAGCTTCAGATTATCTATGATTACTGTATTATAGAACAGAGAGTAATCAAGCCATTCAATTTGGAATATGATAGGTACATGAGGGAAAAGAAAAGTAACAATAGCAATAAGATAGAAAGAAATGGGTATTTATTCACTTCACTAACACCCCACAACAATCAAGTTACATAGAAGAAAACACATTATTCTCAGTCTCACACTGATCAATCTAACAAATGGAATAAGAATTGCTGATAAATAAAAATCTCAAAAACAGAAGTTTTACAGAGTGGAACAGTAGTCCCCATTTCTTACAGGTACTAGTCCTTTCTCAAACAAAAGTAAGGCACAGTTCACCAGAAGAGCTATGCCAAATTCCTACCATCCACACTTCAAATGGACCCCCAATCTCTTCAATAACGCTCAATTGGCGACCCAGAAGCATGAAATTCTGAAAAAAAATGATACTCCAATAAAATCGGAGCAACAATTGATCATCAGATACACATTTCTCATTAATCTAAACCTACTATACGAAAAACTAAACTTGCACTCTTAATCAGAAAAGTAAAATTCAAAACCCACCACGAAGGAGAAACAGAAGCAGCATGTTTGATCTTCATTCATCTTCAAGCATTGCAAATGCATATCACACTAATCCATGCTTCCATTTCCCTTCTCCAACAGAAACTTCAATAATCTAAACAAATATTCATCATCTTCTAAAAACCTAATCAGTTTTCGCACCTCCGAAAACCCTAATTCTAATTGAACTCCTCAATTCAAGGACTTCTCCACTCCAAAATTAACATAAACCTAACCCTAAAATTTGACTAAGAATATTCTACTTTTCCACACAAAAATATAAAAAAAAAACACACAGACACCATAATTAATGCATAGCTATAAATATATAGTAACAACGTGAACAGTGAAAACCAGAAAACCAGTGTAATTCTCCAATCAACGATCCTCGTCGTCTCCGCGGCCGGAGTTTCCATTACCACCGGACAATGAAGCGAGCAAATTCAGATGTCCGGGGAGATAATTCCCTAGCCTCGCCGCGGAAGCTTCTCCCATGGAACCTTGTTGTTGATGCTGCTGTTGTTGCTGTTGCTGCTGCTGTTGATGATGAAACAGCGAACTATGCTGATGATGATGCTGATTCGGCGAAATGGAAAGAACATCCGGCGGAGGCTGAGCAGCAGCGAAACTCCAAAGCTGAGCGAAATCCGGCCTCCACAAAGCAGGAGGAGCAGTAGGAGCCGCAATCGAAACAGAAACCGCTTCATCATGTTCCGAACGTAACCGTTTCCCGAGAATAAACGGAGAAGGAGAGAGAAACGGTTTATGCTCGGAGAGAGAAGAGAAAGAAGCGGGAGTAGTTCCGGTCCCGGTGGCGGCGATGATGGAGGGCTCGGCTTGACGGAGGAGCCACTCGATGGTTTGACCGTCGGATTTATGGCCGAGCTCACGTGTCAGCTGGAAGACACGTGCGGCGCAGATGATTGGCATGCGTATTCTTCTGCCGCGTCCGTCGACTTTGCTGTGACGGTCTTTTGACGGTGGTTTTTTAGTGGCGGGTTGGTTTGTGGGTTCGGGGTCTGTTGTTGTGACGGCGTTAGATGTTTCCTTGGAGTTAGACATGTTGTTTTTTTTTAATTTAATATTGTGAAGGAGGGTTTTGGGTTTTTTTGGTTTGTTTAGAGGAGGAGGAAGGAGGAGGAGGGAGTGAGTAATGTAATGTAATGATTGAGTTTGGAAACAGGAAGTGGTGGAGACAGGAAGAAGGCACATGGGTGGTGGGGTCCAGTACTTGTATTACACAGCTCATACCCCTCTAACTCTTCTCTTTTACACTATGCTACTGTTCTAGCTTCTCCACTTGTGTCTACTTGTACTCCACGCGCTTCTTTCTTTCATACTCATTTTTACCATGTTTGGATTAGTTTTGGAAGGAAAAGAGTAGAAAGAGGAGGAGATGATTTTGGAGGTAAAATAACGTAATGCTTTACTAATATTTTAAATTATAAGTTTTTTTTTTTCATTTTCACTTCAAAAATGTTTTGGGATGTGATTTTAAACGTTGTTAAAAATGGAAAATTGAGTTCAAATCAACTATGTATGTATCAAACCAAATATTTATGAAGTTTTCATATAATTCAGATTTTTTTGGCAAATGATTTTGTGTGTGAAAAGTCCCAAATTGTAAAATTTCTAATGGGATGGAACAATTCCGTCCACTCTTTTTCATTTCCAATTTTCTACAGAAAAATCTTTATCGAACTCTAACTTTCTTTTTCTTATTTTCTTACTATATTGAAATCAATTGACACCACCACAAATCAATTGACACCTCCACGATGAAATTAAGTTAATAACTAATTTATATAAAGTTATACTCAGATATAAAAATTAAAACTATAATTATAAATTAAATTAAAGACCAAAAACAAATAAAGTTTTTTTTTGGTAGTGCTAACAAATTCTGAAATATAAGATCATGACATATTGATTTATTAAGTATTGCTAACAGAATTCTGGAATATAAAAAATATACAAGAGGAGCATTAAGATTTTTTTTTTAACACTCTCTCCAACACTTACTTTTTTATTGGATAAAACACATGTGAGTCCTTTATTTTGAAAATGGATCCCACTTAAAGTGATATGGCTCAGATGAGTTTCAATCAATAAAAAAGTGAATGATAGAGAGAGTATTGTTAGCATTCTTCATGTGTACAAACAAGTGATTCATACTTGTTGGTTTGTGGATCTTCCTCTATTGATACTTATAATACTTTGAACACTCTTGAGAAGAAAAGATAATATGTTTATCAAAGAGTATATTAAGTACCATGGCCCCCATTCGGTCAAAAGTCCAAATAGCCCAAGTTCAACTTACCTCAAATCTACTCCACTTGACCTATAATGTAAAAGTCAGTTCACAGTGAAAGCAAGGGGCATTCTCTGATCTCCACATTTTATTATACTCTTCTTGAATCTTGAACTGAACTTGGGGTTGGAATGCTAACCTTGTAGGTCGACCCCAAGCCGCCGTCTTAGAGATTAGCAACATCAGATCAAGATACTTGGTTCACCAGCTACATTCAATTTTGGTTCCTTAACAGAACAATTATATGGTCTGTCGGAATCGGTTTGTAATTCCCGCATTTCCCGCAATCTTACATTCCCTCTCCAATTCTATAGTGTGTAACCTTCGAAGAGCACTAATTTCAACTTCGACTCGGTGAATTTATGGATCTCTGGTTCTCTCAAAGCAAAATCATGGAAGATCGTAGATCCAAATCCATATCTACATAAGAATTGCGAAGGAGCGAAATTAGTTACCTTCAAGATCCTAAGAAAGGTTCCAGATTAACCTTCTGATCGCAAATTGCCTCAATCATCCGTTATTAACGTGGTACTTACCGTGATGAATTCAAAGATGCGGCAAATTCATAGCTAGTGCTGGCATAGATCCATTACTGAAGCATTTTCCACAGAAAATGAAGGATCTTCGAATGATGAACGGGGACCGCCTCAGGCCAGAACTAGTATATGAAACTCTTATTGCAACCAAAGCTCCCTAATCGCGATGAAGTGAAATGCACTCTCAATGCAAAATATTCGCGGTTGAAGCAGTGATCATCATAAATTGTGTTACACGTCGCTATGATGCGAAGGGTTAGACATTTCAACTCCATGTTACAACGCTTCCTTCTCACCACTTAGATATGGAACGCAGTTGCATCCAACGATGTTTTACTAGTGAGACTCTTCTTCCATATGGCTGTTGAGTGTTGCATCAAGAAATGAAGGTGTTCGGGAGCAAGTACACTCAAAGAGAAAGAATGTCGAGCAAGCTACAGTTATAGGTCATCCGATGATCGTAACAAGTTTCACCAATGCAAGAGTCCATACGAGATTAATCAGAGGCAATATCCTTTGAACATTAATCTCTGGCCTAGCATTGCCGCACTCCAAGATATATAAAGTCGAGACTATCAGACGACAGAAAGCTATTGAACACGTACATGGAGGTAACATATTGTACTAGGGTAATAGAGAAGCAAAGTCTCGTCAAAGGTACTTATGGTCAAATTTTGGGTTTTCATGTGCCATTAGAGATCGTGTAGTGGATGTTCGGTTCCCATGCAGAGTGTGTGTATTGGTGCTTAGAGTTGTACCTTACTGTATCACACCCTCGCATCATCCCACCTAGGCAGCATAGAGATGATGTTGGAGCTTCTCATGCTGGATCTTTTCGTGTAGGATCTTCACATGCTAGATCTTCTCATGCTAGAATGCATTCTGATGATGTGTCGCTGCCTCCACCGTCTCCACATGGTACGGGTGACGCTCAGCGTCTGCAAATGATGGCAATCATCATGGATAACCTCATTAGTTTGGTGAACCAAGATGGCGAGGTTTATATTTTGCCATCGCAGGCAGCGCACATAGCTCGTGGGAGACCTATTTATACCTTATTATCATTTTTGTATTATTTGTATATTATGAGTAGTATTACTCAGACATTTGCATGGTATTATTTATTAGATAACATTTTGACACTTCCAATTATGCATGATGAACATCACTTAACATTTGACAAACAATTACATAACTTAGACAGATGATTACATAAATTAACAAAAAATTAATAAATAAGAAAACATAAACATTGCCAGATGGTTCTGGACATTTCAACATCTTAATCATGTCGTCAACAAATCTATAAATTATCGTATCAAATTCGATAGGTTCCTTAGTTAGCCTGGGGTGATATGTTCTCCACATAACTTTTAAATCTTAATCGGTCTCCAACTCAATAAGGTTGTATTTCACCTTTTCATCAGTATCAATCCCGTCTACACAAAACTCGAGCTTACTCATCTTTCTATTCTCAGTGTCGGGCAACATATTATTCAACTTGGATCTCATAAGGGCGAGAAATGTGGTGACCTCCGAGAGCCGAAACTCTACACGAGGCTTCACCTTGCTGAAGTACATTTCTGCCTTAAATAAAAACTGAGGCATTGTAAAATGTTTTTCTTAACAACACATGACACATATTTATACAACTTTGAATTCATTCTGAATCACACAAAATGGTTGATACAATCACATCCGTACAAAACTATTAGCAAAATCTCAACCCTTAAATTAACACTACTGGATTTTTGACAGATCCGTAAAAAATCTGGTAACTGAAGGCTGTTTTGAAAGAATTAATACTTGTTAAATTACCAGACTTTTCATCTTTAATGCAAAAAATCTATTAAAAATATAAGTATTTTTAAAAAACTGATATGCTCCATAACATACCGGATTTTTAAAATATGCGGTACACCGGATCTTTCATATATACTATTGAATTTTTTTATTTATATCGGAATTTTTAGTTGTTCTACCGAATTTTTAGCATGGAGGTTATAGAAATATATGGGGTGTCAGGTGAAATTAGGGGTGCCAGGATAAAATCTCTATCTTTAACAAAATATTTCAATGGGCCTTTTTATATCCATGAGTTAACAAAATATTTCAATGGGCCTTTTTATATCCATGAGGCCATCTTGAATCGATCAAGTGAAATAATGGAAATTATTTTCTTTTATTTGTCTTCCGTCTTTTTTCATCATGCAGAATTACTGCTTCCCTTCCAAATGTCAAGCTTCAATGCCCACCCAAAGCGAGCCAGCAGCATCATAGGAAGCAAATGAAAGGCTCTCATTTTCATTCATGAAGGAAAGGAGTATAGACTCGCCATGATTTAATCAATGTTGAACAAGTTCTATTATTGATATATAGACTCCTAAGCTAGAGAGGAGGATAAGAGATGATGTTGTCACCCTAAGGGCTGTACTAATACAATGTCAATCATTAATTTTTAATCAAGAGTTGATTTCTTCTTATTCCAGCTATATTTTTGTTATAAAAAATTAAAAACAGTTCTTGTCCTACCAATATTATAATGTCTCACTTGCGTGATCTCTTCTTAAAATTAAAAAAAAACTAACCTTACTTGGTCGGAAATTGTTTAGTATAATAACCATTCAACATTTTTCAATGGATGGAACTTGTTCAAATTATTTAGACGCTTACATTTGTTTAAGGTAAATTAAGAGAAGGCATAAGCAATATTATAAAAGTAAGGAGATTTCAACTAAGTTTGAATTTCACATCCCTATCGGAACATTAATATTATTAGAGTTTGACCTAACTCATCCTTACAAAACTGGTTAGTAAGGTGAGGAGTGTCCCTCTATATATATTCTTTGAAAGCTCTATCTCTAGCCAATGTGGGACTTTTTTAGGATCTTCCTAATACACCCCCTCACGCCCAGCACTCTTTTTGGGCTTGGTGCGTGGATATTAATGGTGGGCGGCCCATGGTCCGATCGATAGGCTCTGATACCATATTAGAGTTTGACCTAACTCATCCTTACAAAACCGGTTAGTAAGGTGAGGAGTGTCCCTCTATATATATTCTTTGAAAGCTCTATCTCTAGCCAATGTGGGACTTTTTTAGGATCTTCCTAATAAATATACTATTGTAAATAAAAATAGAGAAATAAATCGGGAACATAAATCAAATTATAATAAAACAAAATACAAAAATAAATAGGTCGAATATATATTTATGATTTCTTAATCGATATTTCGAATGTATCACTTTTTATTGTAATTTATTTTAAATTAAAGGGTTAAATATGTTTTTGGTCCCTATAAATATTTTAAAATTTATTTTTAGTCCCTATTAAAAAAAGACATATTTTAGTTCCTAAAATTTTTTATGCATGCAGTTTTAGTCTCTGCTATTTTTTAAATTTTAAAAATTGTTTAATTACCCTTAAAATTTTAAATTTTTGAATAATTTTTTTCATATATATTAAGAATATTATAAAATATTTCTTTACCAAGTTAATTATAGAATTTTTTATAATGAAAAGAATTAAATATAAATTTTTAAAACTTTAAAAGATAATGATAAAAGTAATGAAAATTTCGACTTGAAATCAAATTTTGAGTTTCTTTTTTTTTCCTATAAACTTTTTATAACGTTCTAAACATGTCTGTAAAATAATCATTCAAAAAAACACATCGGTTTAACTGTGAGGACTAAAACTACGTGCATAATAATTTTATGGAGACCAAAATATGTAATTTTTTTAATAGGGATTAAAAATGAAATTTGAGATATTTATAGGGACCAAATACATACTTAACTCTAAATTAAATAAAATTTTAAGAGTTAAAGGACTGAGGTGACACAGAAAAAAAATTAAGGGACCAATCTGAACCAAAGGATAAAATTAAGGGACCAAAATAGGTATTTTGTCTATTTTTATTAAACATGTCATGTCAGACTTAAATATGTTGGAAAAATCGGCAAAGAGAAAATAATAGAACACAACAACCAAAATGTGAAAATTATAAAATCAAAGAAAAAAACACGATCGTTGTCAAATGACAACCAGAGAATAACACTATGTTAAAATTTGTTACAACTTATAATTTACCCTCAACCACCCCATGCCCCGAGGCCCGAGTACATGCACAACCCAAAACAAACATTTAAATATATCTCACAGCACTCTAACACAAGAGTATAAAAAAAACAAAAAAGTCAAATACAAGGTTAAAGTACTTTTGGCTGATGCATTTTATAATGAAGAACTTAAATAGCTTATGTTTGAAAAATATTTAAATCACGGTAGAAAGCTACGGTAGCCCAAAAGCTACTCCTATCCACTTTCTAAGAATCATCATAAGTTGGCTAATAAACGTGCAACTGCAACAATTCATCGCAGAAACAACACGCACTTAGACTCTCTCTTCTTTTACAAAAGTAAACAATATATGACTACAAAATAAAATAGGTCAGAATATATAATATATAAACTCTCTCTCTCTTCTTTACACAACATGTATATTTTTAACCGACATCAATAAAATAGGTAAGAATATATGACCTGTAGGCCACTTGTGGACATATTCTCATTCCAAATTTGTATTAAGATTTTATTTGATGAACTTTTCATTTTAGTTTTAAATTTTTTAAGTGTAGCCAAACAATTAGCAAGTCAAACATAAATTTCTATTAAAAATGTATAAATAATATTTGATTCTTCGTTACAAGAACAATTCCACAAGAAATATGTAAAATATATATTGCCGTGGGATTTACCAAGTCCCCCATTTGATTGTAACTAAATATCATAAGATAAATTCCACAAGCAATCACCATAACTAGGATATAAATATTCCCATTATACTCAAGTTGGTATATGCATGTCATCACTCTATTCCAAAATACCAAGTTGAACCAAAATAGAAGTGTTCAAAGTGCAGAAAACTTCAACTATTTTATGACCAATACAATACATCTTCAAAATTAAACCACCTTCATACAAATTTCATACCCTATAAATACAATTGCTTCAACACAAATTCTCTTCACCAACATACAATATTATCAACTCTTTTCAACAAACATTTCCAATTAGCAAATAACAACAATATGAGTAAAATGGTTTCTAGCTTGATTTTGATATTTCTATCAATATCTTCACTGGCTTCAGCATCTCTCCAGGTTGGATTCTATGGCTACACATGTCCATCTGCTGAGACAATAGTGAGAAATACGGTTAACAAAGCTGTTTCACAAAGCCCTGGCTTAGGTGCTGGATTGATCAGAATGCATTTTCATGATTGCTTTGTTAGGGTAAGTTTCATGTTCAAAATTTTCTCACATATTATAAGTTTTAACAAATCATAGGGTTATTGCTAATACTAATATATTCAATTTTACATAATAGGGTTGTGATGCTTCTGTGTTACTAGCATCAACACCAGGAAACATAGCTGAGAGAGACAACTTCGTCAACAATCCAAGCCTACGCGGCTTCGAGTTTATCAACGAGATCAAGGCCCAACTAGAATCGGAATGTCCGCAGACAGTATCGTGTGCGGACATTCTTACCTTTGCAGCAAGAGACAGTGCTCTCAAGCTCAGTGGTGGTACTATAAACTACGAGGTACCATCAGGGCGAAGAGACGGCCGTGTCTCTATCGGAGACGAAGTGCCAAAAAATCTACCCGCACCTTTCTTCACCACCGATCAACTCATCGCAAACTTTGCACAGAAAGGGTTATCCGCCGATGAAATGGTTACACTCTCGGGAGCACATTCAGTTGGTGTATCACACTGTTCTTCTTTCTCGAACCGTTTGTATTCATTTAGTAATACAAACGCTGTGGATCCTTCCATGGATCCATCATTCGTTGAATCATTGAAAACAAAGTGTCCAGTTCCACCAAGTAGCAACGATCCATTAGTGGTGCTTGATGTTGGTAGTCCTAATCGTTTGGATAGTGTTTACTATGAAGGATTGGTTAACCATCGTGGTTTGTTGACTTCCGATCAAACGTTGTTGAGTAGTGAATCAACAAAAGAAATTGTGGTAAATAATGCAAATTATGGTGCAAATTGGGCTAAGAAGTTTGCAGATGCTATGGTGCATATGGGTTCTATTGATGTGGTAAGTGGCTATGATGGTGAGATTAGGAAACATTGCAACTTTGTCAATTAATACTACTAGGTGCTTGTTTTGTGACAACAATTGTTTTGTTTTAGTTTGGTCAAAAGTCAATGTGTAAATTCCTATTAGGGTGCATCTATGTCTTGTTGTGTATTTCCCTTATTATTTTGCTTTCTATATTCTTGAAGTGTATTATATTTGTAATTCATATAATTCTATTTGTTCTGTTAGTATCATGAGTAAGTAATTTCGTATTGATTAAGAAGTAAATCAATCTCTTTAGTTCTATCCGAAGTCTTGAACTATTCGGTACATGGTGAACACTTTGATATTTTTAAATTTAATTGAGTATTAGTACTCTTAGCCAATATGATTCAACGCCACATCCCTTTTTGTTTTATTTTATTTTTAAAATAATTAAAATTTTAATACAAATTGCACTAAAGGTACTGGTATCTAGGGTTTAAAATCAAATCAACTCAATAGAAAACCGCAAATCTAACCAAACCAAATCGAAACCGCAAAAAACCGCATTTGGTTCGGATTAGTTTGGGTCATCTTTTAACAAAACTGCACGGTTCGGTTTGTGGTTTGTATTTTGTAAACCGAATCAAACCGCATTATGTTACAACCTAACTTTTACTTAACTCACATCCAACCCAAACTTAAATCTATTATACCTTAGTCTTATAGTCACGAACAATTTTCTCATCCTTACACATATGATTTTAGTCTCGATCTTCTCAAATCTCTAATAGCATTATCGCGTCTTCTTTGCCACATACATCTCCCCTCTTTTTCTATTCTCTACTCTCTTATATTCTTTCTTTTTCACCCTCATTTTTATGCAAATGTTCCCTATTTCAATTTCGTTTTTATCGCACATCTTCTTCTCTAATCTCTTAACTCCTTTGTTTTTTTTTGTTTTTTACCTTCGCTAATCTCTCATCTCTTCTATTTTTTTTCATTCTAATAATTTTTATATTGTTTTATACTATTATTTTATGTTTATTATTCCACTTTGGTCTAATTTAATATTTACATATTAAATAAAAAGTTGTTGTCAAAATATGACGAGTTTTGTTGTTATTCGATAATGTATGAATGTCTAGATACAAAGTTATGTTATCATCTATATGTATATGTATGGTTCAATAAAATATTTGTAAAAAGCCGAACCAACCGAACCAAACCGCATTAGTTTGGTTTGGTTCGGATTTTTTTTAAAAGCCAACCGAATCAAACCAAACCGCACAATTTTTTCTCTTACGGTTCGAATGATTTTTTTCGTCAAAACCGTTCAAATCGCACCGCGAACACCTCTACTAATACCCATCTTAAATTCATGCCAAATAATTTACCTTTTAATTATACTTTTGAATCCCTAATACTTATTCAATTATTTTTATATGTATTGTTTTTCATCACCGGATCACCAACGAATTCAACTTAAAATATGAATCACGATTGGAAAATAAATTGTATAATCATACATAAGATGATTGTTGTATAAATATTAGCTTGTCAATATATGAATGTTTTATCATGCTTTATATAGCAATAGTTCACCTTTATAGCAATAGTGCACCTAAAGAATTATGGTTTGTTGTTATATAAATGTGACTTAGAGCTAAGGAATTAATCTTAGTTTGCATTGCTAATTTATTGTGATCACAAGATATTCAGTTTCTATTGATTAGAATTTTTACTATCAAGCAGTGACCGCGAGAGAATTCGAAATCCCAATGATTTTCTTTATCATCTATTTCAAATAATTTTATGAAAATTTCTTTACCCACCTCCCTATGGGGGGTCACCTCCAGCGAAATTTCCAAACTACCCCTGCTTCGGAAATGAACTTCCGAAGCGCTTTTTTTTTAAAAAAATTTCCTTGATTCGGAAGTTCATCTCCGAAAACACCTCATGGGGGGTGCGTTCGGAGATGAAGATCCGAAAACACCTCATGGGGGGTGAATTCGGAAGTTCATTTCCGAATTATGCAGAAACTGTGTTTTTTTTTTTATGTTTTTTCTTAAACGCAACCGCATTTTAATTAAACGTTACCGGCAAATAAAATAAACAATAGATAGACTGAAAACACTAATATGATAAATAAACAAAAAAAATACTAATCCGATGAAAATAATATATACAAACCGAAACAAATAAAAATAGTGTGCTAAAGATACAATCCGAAAACAAAAAATAAATAAACCCGACCACTACTGGGTGTGCCTAACCCTCTCACCCTGGGCCCTCCTCTGCCGCCTATATGTCGCCGCACGGTCCGCATCAAGGACGATCATCTCCATCACCGCGACTGCCTCTGGACCGCCCCGCTCCACGATACCTCGATCCAACGCGTCCCGCCCAATCATCGATATCCGCTGACAGATCGGCATGAGATCAATGGCGTAATCATCCTCGGCCTGCTGGTTCTCCAGGATCTCCTCGTGTGCTGGCCTAGGAGCGCCGGGAACGTCGGGTCTTAAGAGAGGATGGGACACCCGGTAGAACCATGTGACGTATCCCTCCACACTGTGCCAGTCCTGGGTGACCCGCATGCGACGGTACTCCAGCGGTACCACATGATCCTCCCAATGCTCCCATATGGTAGTGAGCTGCACTCTGGTCACTGTGTCAGGAGCAGCCTCGAAGGGTGACCTGGGTATGATCTGCACGAATCCGAACTGACGCATGCACCGCTCCGGGAGGTACCGAACCATGATGCCGGTCCCGCATGCCAACCAGCCTGAATATAGAGCAACCCTGTCGAAGGGGACAATCTGAGCGTAGTCGGCGAACGGCCTCCAGGTGACGTCGTCGTGCATCGTGCGGTCCAGGTACAGGCGGTATGGTCCCACCGCATCGTTCCCCCTCTGGAGAACGTATCTGGCGGCCCTGGGCATGGGGTCCACATACTCAGGATCGATGTGGAAGCCGTGGATGCGGGAGAAGTATGAGATGATCCAGCTCTGAAACAGAAATACGATAATGTATTAAAATTAAATACGAAACATAAATAAATAAATACGAGAATGTGTTAAAATCAAACGTACCGTAAGCAGAGTGCAAGATCCGACCAGCTGCCTCGTCCGCCAGTTGGAGGCCTCATTCAGCTTCTGGTAGAGATATGCCAGAGTAGCTGCCCCCCAGTTCCACTGGTGAACGGTATCCAGGTCCATGAAATAGCGGAGGTAGGTCACGTCGACGTACCTGGCGCTCTTGTCCACAAAGCATGCAGCGCCTACCACATGCATGTACCAGCACCGGAGAGCGCAGCCGCGGTGATACTGTGTGAATAGCTCGTCACCCGCCTCCTCGGCCTCGGCCGCCGCGTCCAGGTGGAACTCAAAATAGATCTTCAGTATAGTGAACCGGACATGAGGCCCACAAGTCGTGGCGCACTCAAAGTGAGCAACCTCCTCCTCCATGCCCAGATAGAGCGTCATCCACTCAATGACCTCCACCCTCTGGATCTTGGAGTGGGTCAACAGCGGCCCCCTAATAGGCAGGTGGAGAAGACACTGGACGTCATGCAAGGTGATCGTCATCTCCCCAACCGGCAGGTGGAAAGATGACGTCTCCTTGTGCCAGCGCTCCACAAATGCCCCCTGCATGCCGGTGCTGATGGTGGTGTACCCCGTCATGCAGAGCCCGCTGAGCCCTGAACCTCGCACATGGTTGTTAAACCACTCAGCTGCTGGTTTAAACAGACCGAAAATCTTCCTGGAGTGGTTCACCATTTTCAATGGCTCTCTCTCCTGTTAAAAAAAAAAACAAATAAGCAAGAAATAAACGGTAAAATTATTAAAAATGGTGACAAATAAACGGCTAAGTTAAAAAAAATACCTCTCCCTCCCAGATCCGCCGAGCGACGTGATCCTGGTAGTGAATCAGCAGGGAAGTGTCAAAAGGCCCTCCCGGATAGCTATCCACCTCCTGCTCCTCCTGCTCCTCCTCCTCCCCGACTGGAGGGTCAACATCCGGTATGACCTCCTCCTCCTCCTCCTCATCATCATCCTCCTCTCGCTGGCGGGAAGAAGATACCCGAGCCAGCCTACTCCTATAGCCTGAAGGAGATGAACTCTCCACCAAGTCCTGCCGAACGCGCACACGGCGTCCCCGGCCCCGCCCGCCTGTCGACGCCAGCTGCGCCGCCGCCCGCTCGCGTCTAGCCGACGCAGTCTGGGAATCCCTCCCATGTCTGATGCGTGCTGGCTGGTTCCCTGTCATGTTCCTGTAAACAATCGAAATCGAAATCGATTAATATGCGAGACAAATGAAAAAACAAAAAAAATTGCACTTCTGATACAGTTCGGAAGTTCATTTCCGAAACTGGGATGGAGGTGTTTTCGGAAATGAACTTCCGAAACACCCCTGCGCAGAGCTTTTCTGCAACCTTCAATGGCAGACCCCAAAATCAAAATTCAAACTTATGTATACACATTCTAAACATCCTAAATATCAGTATAAACCTAACCTAATACATTTTTTGCTATTTCTAAACACCCTAAAATACATTATAATCTTAGATCTTAAAATCAAAATGCTTACCTATTGAATAGATTTGAGGACTTTAGAATGTAATAGAGCAAGTAGATGGAGCCTTTGAGGTAGCTTGGAACTGGTTTGCACAAAAATCTCTTTGGGGTTGAGTTTGAAGAAGATTAGGGTAAATGATTTGGGGGAGGGGGCTGTTTTGCTTAATCTGCAAAACGCGCAGTATTTCGGAAATGAACTTCCGAAATGCTGTTTTCGGAAGTGCATTTCCGAAATAAGTCAAATTTTTTTAAAAAAAAAAGGCGCTTTCGGAAATGCATCTCCGAAAACACCTTTTTCTTGCATTTTGGAAGTTCATTTCCGAAGTCAGGGGTATTCTGGGTTTTTCACCAGAGGTGAGCTAGAAGGTTGGGAGGTTGGCAAAGAAATTTTCAATTTTATTTTGAAAATTTTAAAATGATTCTTTATCAACCCTTCCCCAATCCCATCTAACAAAGTTACAATTTTTTTACAACTAAATTTGCTATGTTTCTAATATCAATCTCAATTTTGGTAGAAACAACATAATTTACTATATGATCAGCAAATTTTACTACACTTGTCAAATTTTTATCAAGTTTCTAGAATTGTATCAGGAAATTGTTATAACTAATTTTTATCAAGTTTATGTCGGGATGACGCTTGAGCGTGGAAGCCAAACCAGATTACAGACTTCTCTGTTAGTTCTGTTTTTGATAATTTTTTGATTTTGTTTAGGGTCAGAGAAAATAAACTGAGAGGGTGGTGTTAACGTTATCTAGCTAGGATTTGGAAGAGTTGAATGTTGTCTAAAATGGTGGTGTTCTCTTAGCAGTTAATTCATAAAAGGTTGTGGATCAGGCAGAATCTTCTGAGGAGCCAAATTGTTTCGGAGTCTAGTAACAACGTATATGTATGGTGTGTGTTGGGCAAGGAGAGTCGGCTTACCATCTTTTTATTTTGTGGAGGTTGCTTATGTCATCTAGTATAGAGTTTTTAAGTGGGTTGGATGGTCGAGGCCTCTGCCTCGCTCGATTCTAGGAGTTTTTGAAATGTTATAGGGTTTTAGTATTTGAAAACAAGAGTCTTTAGGATTGAGCTTGATCTAACATTATGTGGTCTAGATTATTTGAAAAATGCAAAATAAAGTAATTTTTTATAGGAAAAGGTTGACTATTAATCACTAGATGTCTTTGATTATTAGTTTGATATGGAAATGGGTTCATGTCCATCTTATGGGGTTTTTCCATTTCTTTGGTGGACTAGGAGTGGAACCTACTTAAGTGGCTAGGCGATTAGGGCTTTGTTGGATCGTCAACTACCTTTTTTCTTGGTTTTGTGAAGGTTTTCATGCCTGCCTTCTTGCAGTTTGCTCTCTCAAGAGATTTGTTTAGACTTGTTGAATCAGGATAAGTTTCACAAATTCTCAGATTGCTTTTGGTTCCTCTTGGGTGTTGGTTTTGGTCATTTTGACTTTTTTATGTAGTTTGTATATCTTTGTTCTACTATGTAGTCAAGGCCGGTGTTCCCTAAGCACTCATGGTGCTCTTTGTTGATTTCGTATATTTATAAATCTTTTTTTATTAATTTTAATATATACTTCTCCATTTGCTATTAAAAAAATTACTTTGTTGTTAATTATTTTGAAAAACATAAAATAATTTTTTTTGTGCAGTACTACTAGTGTATATTTGAGTTGTGTATGTTCGATGATTGATCAGGAAGTGGACTACTATTCAATAAAATAATCGCTAAGAGTTTGAAAATCTAATAAGAAGAGAATTGTAACTATCATTCTTCCCATAGACAAGTGTTGAATGGTAAAGCGGTAAGCAACAAAAGTTTTGGAAATATTTATCCAGGAAATTACCGTCTCCATGTGGACTATTGCATTAAACTGTCGTTCAACAATTTACAAAGTTATAAGTTGGATTGAATTATTTAAAGCATAAAAATAGAAAAGTAAATATCAACACAAAAATAATTCATTCTTCAGAGATAAGAGACTAATCAGACATGCAAATAATTTGTTTCTCTTAAACTTGTCGACCAGTTATACTCAACCTACAATACTCATCAATATCATCAAGCATCACTCACACTCTAAGTCATTTCTAACCCAAAATAGAGAAAACTACTATATCATCTCGGCGACGATCTCTCAATCAACCTCAACAACACAACAAACATCTCTCAACCGACATAACTAACATGGAGGCATTATGTTTCAACACCCATAAAGATTGTTAGCTCTAAATCTATATTTAGAATTCAGAAACTAACAGATAATCTATATATAAGGATTTGAGCAGTATATGCCTATAAAACCTAAACCCCGAGCACACAGAAAAAATTTAAGACAACAATCAACACAGATTTGTAAAGCAGATTTTATATAACGCCTTGGGCGACAAATATACATGAGTTCAAAGTAAATACATATACAAAACCCAACTAAGAGGAAATACACAAAGAGAAAGAAAAATGAACAAAAAATCTCCCGGTTTGTCAGCTTCGATCGATGATCAATCCATCCCGGATCATCCGTATGCAAGTTCCATAGTTGTTTTCTAAAATAATCTAACTAAAAAATGTGGGTTTGATGAATTGGGACCAAATATACCCAATCCATCACCAAAAAATGTGTTTTTACCCCCTTTAATTGTGTTTCTGTCCAGACCCGATTCGCCCGACAACTAAGCAGTTTACCCGGTGACTCAAAACAACGTTTTTTTCACGCTTTTGGGTCCTTCTGGCTCGCCCGTCAAATCACACCAGACGCAACATGACAACAAACATCAAAATCCAACAGTGTTTCTGCCATAACTTGAGAACCGTAACTCCGATTTGCGCACGGTTTGAAGCGTTGGAAAAATTATTCAATATTCTTTCTAACAATGAAAAAATAGCATTGCTTGAGTACCTACAAAAATGAGATAAAAACAATTAAACTCAATGATATTTATACGATAACGCAATATATACAATATAACGTAAACTATACCGAATATACACTAAAGTTGAGGTTTATTGACGAAAAACAAATGAATTAAGCCGATGAGCGCTAATTATTCACACTCAAATTTACAATAATTTAGCACTCATCAACAAGTTTTTATTTTAAGAAATTGAGATGGAAAATATGTAACACCATCTCCTACTAGGTTACGGTTAGGTGACAATGGGAGAAGAAACAAGTCAACCACCTTGTTGACCAAGTAACTTAAAACACAAGAGAGGGTGAATTGAGTTATCTGGTTTTTGAAAACTTTTTAACAAAAATATTGATTTTAACTTGGTCAATTTTAAGAAGAGATATGAAGCAAAGATTTAAGCGCGAAAGATAAATGACAAGAAAGTAAATGAGAAGAGTTAATAAAGTGAACACCAGAATTTGTATTGGTTCGTTCTAAAACCATGCAGCATACTCCAATCTTCAATAGTTTTTCCTTGAGAGTTCCACTATCAACGTGAGTTTTTATTAGAGGATCATCCCACAGCCTTGTTACACTAAGATTTTACTCAAGTTCAACTTGTAACCTTTATAGTAATTACAACGTTAAAAGAGAATGAAAATCTTGTTTTACAACTACAACACGGTCTAATTCGAACTACAATTATACATCTCTTACTTAATTATTTAGCTCTCTCAGCACTAAAATAATGAAAAAGTGTATAAAAACTTCTAAAAAGAGAGTGAATGCGAGAGAAGAGTAGAATATCAAATTTCTTGTGTTTAGAAGTTAACACAAGCTCTCCTTTATATAAGAGAAAAAAATTGGCCAAAAAAGGAAATAAAAATGGGTCGGAGCTGATCTCGAATTGATTAGCAAGTAACGCTAATCGATTAAACTTAGTTATTTAAAGAAAATTAGTAAAGGTTTCAAGGTTAATCGATTAAGAGGGTTCTTAATTGATTGGATGACTAGTTTGCTCCATAATCAATTTGACAATGTTATAATCAATTAGAGAGAAATTTTTTACTTCCTATTTGATTAGGTACGCTTCCTAATCATTAGCATAATGTCATTAATGATATTTTAGAATATTTTGTAAGAGATTGAGTTTATAAAACTATTTTAAGTGTGTTTATGTATGTGCACGTACGTGTGTACATGTATGTATGTGTGCATTACTTTAGTACGTTGAGAGTTAATCATATCTATTACACACTTTTGATCATAAGCAAATAGAAAAACAAACTAAAGTATATGATCCGACGAGCTTTCAAAGACTTAAGTTCCTTTGATGTTGATCTTTGCATTTGACTTTCTTTACAACAAACTATGAAATCTTCTAACTTAACTTTTTATTACTTAAATCTTTTGATTCCTTTATTACGCTTATGATTATTTTGCTTCATTATTTTGTCTTCATAAAAATCACAATCAAATTCATAGTTACCTACTCACTACATAGAACCACAGTGTCCCTCTTTTTTATGTTGACAACGCATCTCTCATGGAGGTGTTAAAACATAAATATTAAGATAAAAAATATTGGAATGGAGTATCTAATTGATTAAATGGAGTATCTAATCAATTAAAAGCTTTTGTCGGTTGAAAATAGTGTAGGTTTCAAATCCTAATTGAATTTAAAAAAGCTATAATCGATTAATTCTAGAGGCAAAAAAAATCTTCTTTGCGCATTTGGAATTGGTTTGGTATTGGGTGCTTGATTTCTTTCTGCACCATTCTTTATTTTTTGAACCCACTTTTTTGACACAAACTTATACACAATTTTAGTGATAAAAATATTATTTGAATAGAGTTTAGAGATATGATTAGCACTTGTTAGGAATATACAAGGAATATTTATTATCCTTTTATAACAAGTGACTTGCCTCCTTATCTACATATAAGCATTAAGAGAGCCTTTTTCCCTTTGATATTTCGGGAAGCATTTTTGTCTTTTCTTTTCCATAATTACTCTAAATTTTTTAATGTGAGGAACATTAATAATTTTTCTCAAGAGCTTTTATTTCATTTCTGAGAAAAAATTTAAAAATTTGTTCGTAAGAGGATCAATCTCCCCATTTTGAAGCATAGGATAGAAAATCACTAAACATCTTTGATGATTTTTTGGCCAACTACTTTTATTGCAATGTTTAGAGCGTGATGTTTCTAAGCATATATATAACTTTAGTTTGGTATTCAAATATTTTTGGATCCTCTTATTATAGTGTATTTTAAATAGATCATGTTACTTTTAAAGGACTAAGAATAAGAATTTGAAGAAAATTTCAAGTCATGAATTTTCTTATAAAGATAATGAGCAATATTGCCATTTATACTATGATAGTTACACTTAAATATGTTGTGATTGGAATTTCTTTTAGCATTGCAGAATTTTTTGAAATATTTAGGGTTATTCTCAAATTGATAACTTAAGCCATATTTATTAGAGTTAACTATCTTTTTGTTCCCTATAAATATTTCAAACTTCATTTTTAGTCCCTATTAAAAAAATGACATATTTTGGTCCCCATAAAATTATTATGCACGAAATTTTAGTTTCTACTGTTAAACGGATGTGTATTTTTAAATGATTATTTTATATAGATGTTTATAACGTTATAAAAAAGTTCCTAAAAAAAAAAACTCAATATTTGATTTCTAAGTTGAGTTTTGCATTACTTTTATCATTATCTTTTGAAATTTAAAAAATTTATATTTAATTCTTCTCATTATAAAAAATTCTATAATTTAATAAAGAAATATTTTATAATATTTTAAACACGTATGAAAAAAATAATCCAAAAATTTAAAATTTTAAGAGTAATTAAACAGTTTTCAAAATTTTAAAAAATAGCAGGGACTAAAACTACATGCATAAAAATGTTATAGGGACTAAAATATGTCATTTTTTAATAAGGACTAAAAATAAAATTTGAGATATTTATAGGAACCAAAAATATATTTAACCCTATTTATTAATTGTTTCTCTTTGGTTAAATAAAATCATATATAGCTTATCTCTATCTTTGATAAATTTACTAAGGGTTTCATACAGATTTTCAATTTTAATTTCCAAATTTTTACAACTTTCACATTTGGTATCCATTTTCTTAAAAGAATCATATATAGTTAGAATTTAAAGCATGGTTTTTAAGTTGTTGAAATTTTTTGATTAATTTCTCATTTTTCATTTTTCATGTTGTAATATGATTTTTTTCTAATCTATCAGTTTCTTTATTGAGATCCTTGCATATAGAATATAATTCATGGAAGATAAATTTGGTCTCAACTTTACTTACCTCGTCTTCTTTGTAGTTTATCATAAGACAAAAGTTTGACTCATCATCTTTTTATGATTCATCACATGAGTCTGAATCGTCGCTTTCTTTTTTAGGAGTTTTTTTTTCTCCTCTATGTCATTTTGAAATTTGAATCCTTTCTTCTTGCAAGGACTTTTATTCTTTAAGTTTTTTGAGGTATTTTAAATCATTTAATATTTCCAGCAAATTATTAAATATAGCAACCATATTTCTAAAATACGGATGTTTAGATTTTAAAATCATGGTTGTTTTGATTTTTAACACCAAATTTTAAATTCAAACTTTTTGTTAAATAAACAATTTTGAAATATTTACCGAGAGTTTTAATATTATTAGAGAACCAATCTTGAAGATTTTCTTCAGAGTTTTTAGGTATCTCGGAATCTTGATCTAATGTTTATCATATCTCTTTTGATCTCAATAGAACCTTCATAGTTCATTTCGAGGGTCTCTCACATTTCCTTAGCAATGCTATACACTACAAAAAAAGTCTCAGTAGTGACGTGAATACCACGCCACAAACCAAAAAAACACATCACAAACAAATATTTACGACGTGAAAATTTACGTCGCATGAGGCAAGGTGGCAACTTTTAGTGACGTGATTTTCACTTCACTATTTAGTGAAGTAAAAATCACGTCGCAAAATTTGGCCCAGAGATTAATGCATATTCAGTCAGAGCAGGCGTAGTAGCGTTTGGGTCAGAAAAGCATCTTTAGTTGCGACGTGATTTACATGTCACTACTTAGTGACATGCAAATCACGTCACTAAATTTGCCTAGGAGTAAATGAAAAGTGCATTTAATGTGTAATGTTGCGACTTGATTTTCATGTCACTACTTAGTGACATGGAAATCACGTCACTAATATTTTTTTTTTGCAAAAAACCAAATATATATATATATATATATATATATATATATATATATATATATAATTAAATTAATAAACTAAATATATTAAAATTAATAAAATTTATAAATTAATTCAATAAACTAAATATACTAAAATTAAGAAACTAAAATTATAAATCTAATATTACTAAATAATGTATTATAATTTAATTAATAGTTTACACAAATTCAAAATCAAAAGTAACAACAAAATAAAAACTAAATTAAATCAACAATCAGTCCGGGTCGGGAAACTCATTCTCATTTAGATTTTCCTGATCAGTCGGCGCAGAACCCCCCATATTTTGGTTTCCACCAAAGGATTGCATAAATTGTCGCATTTGTGCCTCCATATCTGATTGTCTTTTCGCCATGACCTCCATTTCCCGCTGATGATCATTCCGCATTACCATCATTTGGGCCTCCATTTGGGCTTTCAGTTCCGCCGCCTCACCTCATTTACCGCCAATTGTCTTACGGTTTCTCTCTGTTTATCTGTTAAAGTTACAGGACGTGAACCTCATTCCCCGTCGAGAACTCTTTGATATAGAGTTATATCATCAGGTCTCAAGGTGTCTGCCAAATTTCCACCACCAAAAAAACACCCGTTAGGCCCCTTGCCGCCAATGACTTTAGTCCAAAGATAAAAATCCACATCCGGATGAAGCGGCTCTCCCGGTCTTGGAGTATACTGAGGATTAACAGTCAGAAATTGTACAAGCAATGCCTGATAATCATCCTACACATACAAAAAAAAGTTAAATATAATTTAGTTGCCACATGAATTTCACGCCACAAATTTAGTTGCCACATGATTTTCACGCCACAACATCTCACATGCCACATGAAAATTATAACACCCCAATTCTACCTGTCGGAACTAATTAATAAATCAGAATAATAAAACTTCATCAACAAATTAAGGAATCACATATTCATGGTTTCCACTTTGCAATATTTTTTGCATCATCAGGTTAATATTCATTCAGATATACCGATCATATCATCAATCATCACATATGCACATATATATATGCACACGGCAGATGATACATTATCGTTTATGCCATACATAAGCATTTACATCAGTTCAGAATCGGCACTTTTATCACCAATTTAATTCATATATATCAACACTTTATCGGCACTTCACAATCGCCACCAAATACATCACAATTCACCGCTTAAAGAAATACCGATAGCTTAAAAAAATAATACCGATAGGTTAACTAAATATAATACCCAATTTAACCAAATAATACGGATAGCTTAACCAAATATAATACCCAACTTAACCAAATAATACCGATAGCTTAACCAAATATAATACCGATAGCTTAACCAAATATAATACCCAACTTAACCAAATAATACCGATAGCCTAACCAAATATAATACCCAACTTAACCAAATAATACCAATAGCTTAGAAAAATAATACCGATAGCTTAACCAAATATAATACCCAACTTAAATAACTTACCATAGCTTTTTGTGTACGATTGTCAACAAAAGCTCCTGTTTTCTTTTTCCGAGTCCTCGCAACCAGCTCGGTCATAAGTGGTGGTCTATTTAATTCCTTAGTCTAAATAACAAAATAAACTATAATTAATAATATCAATTATTAATTGAAATTATAACTTTAAGAGGTGGTAATAATTATTACCAGGCGTCGAACATGCTCAGTAGTGCTTATACTTCCAACAGCATTAAGGAAACCACCCTTTTCAGATGCTCTCATCTTCTTTGCATTTTCAGATTTGACCGCAAACTCATCACTATCCCAATATTTAAGAAGTTCCCAAAAGATTTCTTCTCCTATCCAACTGAGACGGATGCCATGAAGTTCTGCCATAATAATTTTTTTTAATCTGTCTCTCTTTCATTGGTTCCCACACACATTTTCCCTGCAATAAAAGTAGATAAAATAAAAGTTAGATAATTGTAGTGAAAAAGTAATTTAAATAACAATAACAATAACAATAACAATAACAATAACTTAAGTATACCTGAAAATGCTTAAACCAATGTTCTTTATCCTCGCCCTTAACATCTAAAAGTCTTTATAAGTTTTTTATAATTCTGTTGAATTATATAACTTATAACTTTGGCAGCAGTCCGACTCGGCGCGAATCTAAACAACATTAATTGAATTAACATTAATTATAAAGTTATAAAAAATGGAAACGTATACTTAAATAAAAATTGATAAATAAGAAACTTACGAGATTCCTTCGGGCCTAATAAAAATTCTTCCGTCGATGATATGAATCTGACTCGGATCATCATCCCCTCGAAGATCGCTCTCATCCAACTCATCATCCGCATTCTCATCCTCCGCAGTCTCATCCTCCGCCTGATCATCATCCTGTGGGGGCACATGTGGGGGATGTGGGGTGCGACCAGTCTGCTGGAAAGATGGTGGGGTGGGACCAGTCTGTGTGGGAGGTGGAAAACTAGATCCTCCAGTCTGTTGGAAAGATGAGGGACTAATCTGTGTGGGAGGTGGAAAACCAAATCCTCCGGTCTGCTGGAAGGATGGGGGCATCTGTGTCTGCTGGAAGGATGGGGCATCTGTGTCTGCTGGAAGGATGGGTAACCAGGTGGTGGTGGGGTAATAAAAGACGGACTGTCATATGGATACGGAGAGGAGAGTAGTGGCAGAAAACCCTGAGTAATGGCCATGGACATACGATTAACCTGACTCTGCGGGGGAGGACACGTGGCCGACTGAGGTGACTGACATACTACTACTCGTGGGCGTTGGGGCTTCTTCTTACCACTATCAGCTACACCCTTACCTTTATCAGGTCGGGTTGGCATTTTACCTATTTATAGATATTACACAATTAATATAAATATATTCAACAAATGGTTCACTAAGTAAATTTATAAAAATATAATCTCAACAACTGGTTGTCATTAACACATTCAATACATAGTTCTTTAAGTGAAATTATAAAAATACATTTTCAACAACACATATTCATTATTCTAAATCTCCATGCTCGTCATCCACATCATTCTCATTATTTGATGTGATATTGTCCTCAGATGCAATATCTTCATGCTCTTCATCCAATATAGACGAATCAACTAGATACCCCTCAACCATTGTATCAAACAAACTTGTAGTTTGTTCATCTGCAATCACATCATTAATTTGTTCCACTTCATCAACTTGTAGTTTCCAATATGGAAGGTCCCAAAATATACTTCTTTTTGTCCAATTGTGATCGACCCCATATCCTTCAATTCTTCATGCCTTTCCAGTATCTGTAATTTTTGGTAGCCCACAAACTTGGTCCCATACAGCACCTGGTGACAATCGGGGCGGAGGCATATTTGTTACCTGTTTGTCTTTTATGAAATTTGTCTTGTTCTTTCTATACGGATGATTTTTTGGTAGAAATCTGCGGTGACAGTCAAACCACGAGTTTTTCCCCCTTTATCCAATGTAAACGCCTTGGTGGAACTCATACAATGCAGATAACCCATTCTTCCATGTGTACCCCAACCAGACAACATGCCATATGCTGGAAAGTCGTTGATGGTCCACATCAAGGCATCTCGCATAGTAAAAAAAAATTTACGTGATATATCATAAGTCCATTCTCCACCAATCCACAACCTCTTCAAATCATCAATTAAAGGTTGTAAATACACATTAATTCCGGCTTTTGGACTCTAAGGTCCTGGAATGATGCACGTCAAAAACATGTATGGTTTTGTCATGCACATCTCGGAAGGGAGGTTGTAAGGGGTTACAATAACTGGCCAACAAGAATACTGTCGCTACCGCGAAAATTAACAGAGTCGCCACTAACATATTTATCCTAAAAAGGAAGGGAATGCCAGCAAACCACAAAACAAAACAACGGTCTCACGACCAGAGAAAAAGGGTAAGGGAGTCGGTTACGCGAGGGGAAGGTGTTAGCACCCCTCGCGCCCATCGTACTCGATGGTATCCACGCTAGTGTCTAAATCTATGGGTGTATAAGCAAACTACGCTAATCTGGACTAAAATGAATGCAGAATGTAGGGAAAAGAAAGGATTGTGCTCGCACGGGCCCTACCCCGCTGCCTACGTATCTGTTTTGCAGAATCAGAGCTACCGTAGCTCGGCTAACTAATTTCTGTTTGTTTTGTGTTTTTTAGGTGAACGAGTTACATTCGCACTCCGCTGCTCGACCTTTGGAGACTTATGCTTGGGAATGGAGCGGAAATAACAAGCTCTTAAGAAAAGAAAATCAAAGAGTGTGGTTTGTGTTTTAAAGAATGCATGAGGAAAACCTAAGCTAAGGGGGAAAGCTTGCTACCTAATGTTATCATACAAAGGGTACAAGTATAAGCTAGCCTAACAACCTAAAGGGAAAAGGGGGAAGCACACAAGAATATCACACAAACGAGCATCCGCTCGTAAAGCAAACAAACCAACGGTACTGACCGAGTGGTAGAAAAGCGGTCCCGCCATAGCCAAGGGGAGCAGCTCAACCCAAGTCAACCAAGCATTAGACCTCGCGAAAATGATCGGGCCATAGACAAGAGGGCGGACCCCTCTCAGCAACCAAGCCGTCACGGATCGTAAAGGAAAACGGTGCGTGCGTACACCGAGCATCAACGTCGAGCGACGTGAGCTATAGGAAAGGCGGGGGTCCGACTGCATGAACCCTTTACCTGACATACTCGATAACAAGATCTTTTGCACGTTCAGAAGCGAGCCACGCGTAGCGTGCGCATACTGAACAGACTCGATGAGACTAGGCGGAGGTTGATTGCTAACCCTTTCCGCGTGCCTTCCATGAGGACTTAACGGAGTGCCATATAGGACTTATTACACCGTGACTCCCTGCCGCAAAGCACAAATATAAACACACCAACAAAAACAGAGCCTCTTTCGAGGACTTGGCCAGATGCATGTCTAGGTCCTACTTCTCATGTTAAAGGATGATGCGGAAAGCGGTAAAAAGGACCAGGAGACAATACCGAACGGATAGCAAATCCGCAGTGAGCTAACAACGCAAGCAGAACTAAGAAACTTCACGTAATCTAACATCCAGCAAAGCCAGGAGTCCAGCATAAGCGTCAAAGCGATGCGGTGTGAAAGTAAATCACAACCGCTATGTGGTGCGTATAAAACACAACCACACAAGCAACCTGCAAGAAATACAATCCAGACAATACAGGAGTATACATATCAATGAATGAGAGATCGGATGAATCGCCTCGGGAATAAGTTCGTGTCCCACAAATAAAGTGGAACACGATGCAAATCAAGTCGCATCAGAAGTGAATTCGTGTCCCACAAATAAAGTGGAACACGAAGCAATCAAATCACAATCGAACCCTCTCAAAGTACCTCGCGCATCTCAACAAACAAATCAGTAGTAACAAGGAGACACGCACCCGCCATAGAAAATAAGAAAAATTAAGTTCTAAGTAAATTCTAAACAAAATTCTAACAAGATTAAATCGTTTTTTGTTTTTTTGACATTTTTCTCTAAAAGTAATAGAACAAAACTATGCGCAAAACAATTAAATTCTAACAAGAAAAATATTACATGTTTTTGGTTATCTTTTTTTATCAACCAAAAATTAGCAAAACTCAATGATTCTATATTCTATTATCATGTCAAAATCTAACAAAAATATCATTGATTTATCATACTAAAAGAGATAGAAAATAAACTAAAAAAAAAACTAATCTAAAATAGAAAACATTCTACACAGGGGGGTTTAATGTGCAAACAGTGGTGCAGAGAGATAAGGGCGCAGGGCCCAAGTGTGGCTAGCCCAACAACACGTTTTTGTTTTATTTCTGCCTAGCCAAAAACGGCTGTAACAGGCCAAGAGGATGTAACTTGATGAAAGGCCCAAGGCAATTTTTTTGTACAGATTTTTGTGAAAACAGAGGTGCATTGGGCTCATGGAGGTGTGGACAGCATTTCGTGTGAGGGGCCTAAGAGGATTAATCCATGAACACATTATTATTCAGATTCTATCATTTAATCACAATTAATCAGTCAGATTTTCAATTAATTTCACTAATCACAATTAATCATAACAAAGATTGAAAATTAAAGAAAATGGATTAGGGTTACGTGTGAGAATTGGGATAATCTGAAGAACGTAGTCTTCTCTCACTCTCAATACCAACGGCGCGGCGGCCATATCTCCTCCCTCTCGTGACGACGGCGGTGGAACGGCCTTGGCTCACATCTTCGATCGAGTCTCCTCATGTCTTACTCCGATCAACGCCGGTCACCTGCGTTGGATCCCTTCTCGTCTCACTCTCTCGGATAATCGACGTGACGGCGCCACTCCCATCTCCGTCTCAGCTCCAATCGATCTTCCATCTCCCTCTAATTCAACCTTTCGTCTCGAAGAACGTCTGGTGCCTCGTCAGATGCGAAAACGAAGAAAATCCAGAAACTATGCTTCCAATTCATCAGGTATGAACATCTCACGATCTATGCATTCGTCTTCGTCTTCTATTTCATTTTTCGGATTCTTGAATCATTGTATGATGCAGAGTTGTTGTGATGATTTTTGAAGATTGTTGCGTTGATGTTGTTGTTCGTGCTTGCGTGCAACAATGATGAAGGTCGATTGGTGAAGCTTCTTTGTTGATGAAGGTTAATTGAAGACGATGCTGAGAAAGACGAAGAGCGATATGAAGATTGAAGGTTATGAAGGTTCGATCATGGAGACGGTTCTGAATTCTGTTACAGGTTGTTCTCTCTTTCTCAGTTATGGATTCATCTTTTTTTTGTTGGCTTTTCCTGTGATTTTCCTGTTATGGTTCTTCGGTAACCATTGTTTTGAGTGATGTTGATGAAATTATTGTTGCAGAGATTCGGGATTGAAGGAGTGTTGAAGAATATTGGAGAAGTGATGGTGATGAAGGTTGAAGATTGAAGATTGTTGTGAGTTAATTTCACGATTTCTGTTGGAGGTGAATCGAGAAAGAACGATGAAGGTTGAAGGTTTTTGTGGTGATGATCAATGAATGGAAGAGGATTTCGGTTAGAGGTATGAAGAAAGCTTCAATCGATCTCAAGAAAGTTTGTTACGAATTTGTT
Source organism: Vicia villosa (assembly GCF_029867415.1). Taxonomy (NCBI): domain Eukaryota; kingdom Viridiplantae; phylum Streptophyta; class Magnoliopsida; order Fabales; family Fabaceae; genus Vicia; species Vicia villosa. Next base: position 160,797,937 of record NC_081183.1, read on the forward strand.
ACATTTCTTTTTTTTCACATATCTCTCTGTTTCTGATTTTTCTCTTTGCCTTTTATTATGGTTGAAGAATGAAGATGATGAAGATGATAGAAAGAGATTGGTTATGGCTGAATCTGAGCGAATCATCGATGAAGATGGAATCCTGGAGAGAAAATTCTGAATTCTGTTATGTATTTCTTTTTTTTGCTTGGCGTTACGGTTCGGTTTACACTTGTGCAGCTTGCTTATCTTGAATCCAAGGGCGGTTTCACTTGGTGTACTGGTTTTGTAATAGGATTTTTGGTGTATTTTTGTGCAATTATTGTAAAGGCCCTGGACTTAGAAACTTTATAATTTTCTTTTGTAATCTTTTGTGTCAACTGTATTGGAATGTACTCTTGGCTTATTATAATGAATTGTCGTTCTGGAAAGAAAATTGAATGTGGTAATAATAGAAATGGACTTTGAACATGTAGAAATTGGATTTTGTTCCTTTAAATGAACATAAAAGCTCTTGAATTTGAACCTTGAATTTGAGCCAAATGGTCTTAAACCTTGCTTTTAAATGAATGATATTTGAATCAACACTTGGATGAATATTCTTTTAGTGATTAAATTTCAATCCACTTGCAATCTTCAATGGACCCCTAATTCAATTCAAGTTTCGATCCAAACCAAACTTATACGATAAGCTGCCGATAAATGGAAATTATAATGGTGCCTTGAACATAATGCTCTCCTTAAGCCCATAACATTGTACCATGGTTCATCCTCTTGCAACTCATCTCACAAACCTCCTGACTTAACAATCTCAAAACAATGGAAACTCTTTAATTTTTCTCATTTTTGAACGACGAAATAAACGCCATTGATAACTTATAGCACGGTGAAGAGGGCAAATTTTGGGGTGCAACAAATACGCACTTCCCGACGCTTGAACATAAGGAGCAAAACCATCTGAGCATAATCCAAGCCTGACATTTCTAGGTTCTGCGGCAAAATCAGGATGTATTTGATCAAAGTATTTCCATGCCTCGCCATCAGATGGATGTCGCATAGTTCCTGGACTTGTTTTATTTGTATGATGCCATGTCATCTGACATGCACTGTGCATTGAAGCAAACATTCTTTTTAACCTTGGAATTATCGGAAGATAAAACATGGACTTTACTGCTACACGGTCTTGATTAGTGTTAATGGCTCTACTGCGAACTTTATATCTTGGACTCATACAAAATTTACATTCCTCCAACAATCCATCTTTAGTACCAAACTCATTGTCATAAAACAACATACAACCATTAATGCAACAATCAATCTTTCTTACTCTTAAGCCCAACTTCGACACCAACTTCTTTGCTTTATAAAATGTTGTAGGTAAGTTGTCTTTTATTGCAGTTGAGTCCAACATCATTTTTACAAAGAATTCCAAACACTGATCAGGAACATTCCAATTTGACTTGGCGGCCAATAATCTCACACACGTTGATAACTTCGAGTCAGACGAACCATCATATAATGGCGTATTCATCTCATTCAACAACTGATAAAATCTTTGCGCTTCCTCGTTCGGCATCTCTTCCCCATCAAAATCTTCAGGTTGATCATAGGTCACGTTCACACCAAAAGCATCCTCAACCATGTCACCGATCTGATTAAAGTTTTCCTCATATTCAATAGGCGGTCTTTCCTCATATTCCATTGGCGGACGACTACTTGAAGCATGCGTACTGCTAGTCTCTGATACGTTACTCGGCAATTTTTCACCATTAAACGTCCAAACCCAATAATTTTCCATGAAAACCCTTCTATACAAATGCCTGACCACTTCCTCTGGGTCACTAATTATAGGTCTACATTCACATTTAAGACAGGGACACCTAACTCCTCCTTCGCTTCGACAACATTCTTGAGCAAACGCCCACGTGATAAACCCGTTAACTCCTTCTATAAAATTGAGTTTAAGTGCACGTCTTCCTGGTTCCACTCTATCGTACATCCAACTACGATAATACAAATAATATTCCATACTGCACATATATACAATCATTCTCTTTTTAGTAACAATAATTAAACAGTTACTTATATCAACTATAAGTAAATAATTAAACATTTACTTATATCAACTATAAACAAAATATTATTATATTATTTTTTAAAACAAAATAATATACTTCACACTATAATAAACAATTTTAAAACAAAATAATATATTATTTTTTTAATAACTATGTAGTAACCTTCTTTTAAAATGTTGTTTAAAAAATACTAATTCACACTATTTTGTTCTTAACAAACTTATTATTCCTTTTAAAAAATATAAAATATAATTCTACTCTATTGTATTTTATTTTAAATATATACCTAATATATTTCATTTCTAATAACATTTTATTTATAATATACAAACTTATTATACCTAATATATTTCATCAATTTTTATGATCTCTAATCATCAAAATTCAATTATACCAAATATACAAACTTATTATACCTAATATATTTCATCAATTTTTCATCATCTCTATCAAAATTCAATATTCAATCTATTTCAACAATCTACTTTCAACTCTAATCATCAATTTTTTAACTCTAATTTACAATCTAATTTCCAACTCTAATTTTCTACAAACCTAATTTACTACAAAACTAACATTCATCAATTTTAACCTTCAATCTAATTTTCTACAAACCTAATTTTCTACAATCTAATTCATCAATAAAAAAACCTAAAAAAATAAAATGCCAAAATTACCTCTATCTTCCTCTATCAATCTTCAAATATCTTCTTGAAATGCTCCTTCAATCACAAATATTACACCTAAAAAAAAATTATAACACAAACAAATAAATTATACAAATTAAAACAAAAATAGTAAATAAAATACAGAAAATTAAAAAAGATTTGATACTTAACTTGATAATTTTGCAATTGGAAGGAATAGAATGGAATTTGAGAGAATGGGAGAAGAGAATTTTGAGAGAAAATGGGGAAGAAGAAAGGGTTGAGAGGAAGAAGAGATGGGGGAAAGAAGAAAAAACTCTTCTGGAACGAGAGAGAGGAAGAAGCGTTTTGGGAAAAGTTAATATAAAGACTTTAGTGACGTGATTTTCACATCGCCACGTTGCGAAATGAAATTCACGTCGCAACAAACGCACATTCCCAACCCACGTGCTCCTTGTCAGTCAACTCTGCCATTAAAGTTTTGGGTTTTTGTAATTTTTAGTTGCGACGTGATTTACACGTCACAACTGAATTTTGAAAGAGTAAATCAAGTGTGCAATGTATGTTATGGCTCCATGGAAGGCTTCATGACTAGATGGTTACCTGGTCAGTTTTATCAAAATTCGTGGACTGCGGTAGTAGGTGGTGTTTGCAGCTTCATCAAGCGCTAATAGAAAAATCCAGAAAACATTGTTGATGTAAATTGTACCACTCTTTATCTGATCCCAAAAGTCACTAATCCCCAATTTCGACAAATTTCTCTATGCAACTTCATCTACAAAGTCTTAAGTAAAACTATTGTAAATAGGCTCAAGGATTCCATAGATAATTTGGTGTCTCCTTATCAAACATACTTTACCCTGGAAGGTGTGTTCATGAGAATATTGTAGTAGCTCACGAAATGTTGCATATTATGAACCAATTTAAAGGGGAGAGTTTATTTGCCATCAAGATAGACATAACAAAAGCTTATGATATGCTAAGTTGGAACTTTATTGAAAAAACTATGACTGAAGTATGTATACCTATTAAGCTCAAAGAAGTAATTATGCATGCAATCAAATCTATAAGAATGAGTGTTGTTTAGAATGGAGAACATGGTGATCAGTTTAAATCTCAAAGGGGTTTGACGCAGGGAGACCTCATCTCTCCTTACCTCTTTGTTCTTTGCACGTATAAATTGTCTCATATGATAATGGAAGTAGTGGTAGATGGCAAATGGGTAAGAATGAAAGCTGGGAAGAGAGGTCATCTCATTTCTCATTTAATGGTTATTTTTATTTGGTAGAGCCACGAAAAACTAAATTAATTATGTGATAGAGGTTCTTGAGAGAATTTGCTCAATTTCATGTCAGAATGTCAACTAAGAGAAGTCTAACATATTGTTTTCTTAGAACACGTCAGCTCATATTAGAAGGAACCTAATACATTTATTTAGATTTAAGGAGACTAATGATCTAGGAAATATTTAGGTGTTTCTCTTACAGGGAGGAGTCCTAAAATCAAGGATTATCAATATCTTACAGAACAAGTCAGAACAGAATTATCAAGGTGGAAAGGCAAGCAACTGTCAATAGCAAGTAGGGCCATTTTAGACAAATTTGTTATACAAGTTGGGCCAACTTACCCAATGATAACTAGTATGATTCCTAAATCATGCTTGAAGGATATCCAGCAAATCCAAAGAAGCTTTATTTAGGGTGATATTGATGGTGACAAACATATGCATACAATTAGAGGGGATAAGCTAGCCAAGCCTAAAACTAAGGGTGTTATAAGAATAAGAAAACTCAATGGCATGAACAAAGTCTGCATTACTAAACTAGGATGGAAGATCAAAACATGTGACAAATCTCTGTGAAGTAATGAAAGGGGAAATATGCAAGAAATCATAATTTTACAATAAGGAAGTTAATTCTAAGGATCATGAATCGAGTTTGTGGAAATAAATTGTAAGTATGTGGCCTTTGTTAGAATCTATATCCTATTGGGAAATTGGTAGTGAGATAAATGTTAAAACCTAAACAGATTGTTAGGTCGCGCCAGATTTAAAATTAGTAAACCTCATGACAGACTATACTGCAGATAAGGACTCGGCGATAGTAGCTGATATGCTAGACAATAATGGAGATTGAAATTGATACTAGCTTAGAAAGGTATTTCCTCAAAAGATGTTAGACAGAATAAAAGCAATCTATCCTCCAAGGACTGACCATGAATATGATCTATGTAGGAGGCAATAAATGGCATACTTACTATCTCAAATGCCATTGAGGTCATAAACAGTATTAGATGGGACATGGATAATAATAGATGGAGTAGAGTTTGGAAGATTCAAGTATGTGAAAGAGCTTGAGCCTTTGTCTGGTTGATTCAACATAATGGCATCAAATTTAATCACCTAATCAATCAAATGAACCTTAGAGATCCTTACTACTCTAACTCTATGGGAACTGTGGAAACAACCATTCATGATTTAAGAGATTGCACTAATATTGTTCAGGTTTGAATGACTTTGCTCTGGATGAATCACACTAGGGAATTTTTTTCCAATTCGGGTCTTTAGGAATGGACAGATCTAAATATGCAAAATAATTTGAGTAAAAGAGAAAGCGGTGACTGGTAGGCCATATGGGCCACTACTTGCCACACAATATGGTATTAGAGGAATAATAGGGATTATGTGGAAGATTATGTAATGCCAGCTAAATTAGCATCTAAAATTGTATTAAAGGTCCGAAATTATAATATGAGCATCATAATGAAGGAGAGAATAAAAGATAAATAGATGATAATTCAACAAATAAAATAGTAGCATCCTTAGGATGATTGACTTAGACTTAACACTGATGGCTCTATTCAGAATGGAGATCAAGGAGGCTGTGGAGGAATCATCATGGATAAGTATGGAAATTGGTTATGAGATTTTTCAAAGCATAATGGTAAGTGTTCCGTGGTAAAAGTATAATTGTGGGGGAGTGTATTTAAGTACTTGGCAAAGTATATAAGAATGTAGAAGTCCATATTGATAGCAAGGAGGTTCACACGACAATCACAATTGAAACTCCTTTGATGAGAGCGAGTAGGAGGCTGATTCGAAGAATTAAAAAATTAATAGATCAAGATTGAGAGATCTGGGTAGGGAATATTTATACAGAAGCTAAAATGTGAAGATAGACTAGTGAGATTAGGTGTCAATCAAAATGGTAGAAATAATAGAATTACGACATATGATGTTTATCCTCAAGGGTTAAATTCTATTTATATCGCGGACCTTATTGGAAAGAGTTATAGTCGGATTGTTATAGAGTAGTTTTTTTCTTTTGGACTTAAACCCTATAATATCACCCCAAAAATGACATTAAATTCAATTGAACACATGTTAAATGAGAGAGAAAAAATATAATGCTAAAGAGAAGGAATCTAAACTTTCAATATTATAGAGAACAAAACCAAACCTTTTTAATATTACAATACCAAATGAATGATTTACCTTTAGAATTTATTTGATGATGCACAAGATAATAGATATAATATTATAAGAGATAAGATATGATAAGTATATCATAGTGTGTCTTAATCAAGTGATTGGTAAGAAAATATGATTCGATAAGTTAAACTTATCGTATTTTGTCTCTCTAATCAAAAAATTTATACTAAATTTGAGTTGAATTAAAAACCAGCATGATAGAATAAAAATAAATAAATTAGTAATTTTTTCTATAAAATCATAATTTAAATAATCAAAAACTAAAATTTTATCTGATATTAATAAAATAAAAAGAAATTTGATATTAATATTTTTAAATATTTCCAAAAAATAATTTATTAAAATATAAAATTAAATTCATATAAAAAATTAAATTATTATTGAACATTTTTGTAAAATGACTTGATTACAATAGTAGTTTTTATCAAATTTTAAAATATTAATGAATAAAACTGACTTTTTAAGTTTAAGTTGGTAATTTAGTAGTATCATGGATCTTTTTAAAATTAATAAAAAATTATTTAATCATTTTAAAAAAATTTAGTTTAATTTTTATTTATTAAATAGAAAAATTAATTTTTTTAAATGTAGTAATTTTCACAAAAGACGGTTTTGGAATTTAAATATAAACGTTTTAGTATGCGTGTTATTATCTATTCTCATTGTCTAATATTCGATGCTAAATAACCAGGATAGAAAAACCTTTTAGTAGGGGAAAAAGAATTGATACTTTCTGAATAGACAAGCAACGAAAATTACTCATCTAAGCTAATATTCTCGTAATCCTAATAATAAAAAAATATATTGAAACTATAATATTGACTAAAATAAAACACGTTGAAACAGTTGATGAATAACTATTTTGTATAATTGTACTTAAATAATTGAAATTAAAGCAACATGGTAGGTTTGATTTGATGAGAAGGAAGTGGTGCCAAAAATATTTAAGGAAATTGAGTATAAAAATAAAAATAAACAACCAGTAGTTACATATAGTTGAGAGAGTCTACGGAACATAGTATTAGTAGGTATGAAATTATTGATTAAAATAGCAGCATAGTGATAGATTTCAGGACCAATATTAATTTATTAGCCTGTCTGGAATCTGGATTGCTTAGTTAGTTTGTAATGCTTGTTGTCGTTTATTGTAGGACGGTGGCCTTGCATTAAGTTACTTTTTATTTTTTAATTTCTAAAATCTCAAGGTTTTAGTTGAACGACAAGAGATCAAACTCCTTTTTAGTATAACACATGGCTCAACTGTGCTATACTTTGACTTTTGATTACAACATTCAACATTAATTGAAAAAAATAAATATAAAACTGAAAACTCTATATAAATATATATTTTTTGGAATGTTTTTTCTTGGTTTTATTTTTAATAATTTTTAAAAGTAATAGTTTATTTTGATATTTTATATGGATGATAAAATGTTACGTTTATGTTTTTATGAAATATTTATAAAAGAACATATTTCAGTAGTATTTATAAGAGTTACTGTTTATAAAGAGTAAAATGTGCATTAGAGTTTTGATAGGTCAGATTAATTCAGAGACTAAGCTCGTTTAATTTAGCTTTTTTAAAATTTTATTTTGAGAGACACAAGACACCTTTTTGTTATAGTTATTAGTAATGAGTATGTTTTATATTGTTGAGATAATTATAAATTGTAGAGATAATTATATGTTGTTGAAGGTATAGTTTATATTGTTAAGATAATTACATGTAAAGATAATTGTTTATAGAGAAAAATTATGGATTAGAGTTTTAGATAAATTGAATCCAGTATTATGTATATATAGCTTGTAAACTGTAATCTAATAAATTTACAAGACATAAATAAAGGCCATTATAACTACTCTAGCGATGATAACGGTTAAGGTCGGATGTGGGTTTTACACTACCCAAATCCGCACTCGAAATCACCATCCGAACTCAAACCCAAAAACTATTCGGGTGGCAAAATAATACACACGCTCACACCCGTTGGGTTTGAGTTTTTCCATCCGAATCCGCAGCAAAACACATAAAATACAACAACATTGAAATTTTCCATCAATCCAAACGGGTGAAAAAACATAGTAGAATTAAAATATATTTGGGAGCCTAAAATACAACAACAACATTAAAATACAATGTAGAATTATATATATATATATATATATATATATATATATATATATATATATATATATATATATATATATATATATATATATATATATATATATATATATATATATATATATATATATATAGGGGACGACTCAAGTGAGAACACTTGGTTATTATGAGAAATGCGAACAATGAATCACGACCATTAAATTTTGATTTTGTTGATTTTAATGGACTAGATTGGTTTCTTTTTATATGATCCTTAATATTTATTTTAAATTAAAATAGAAATAGAAACCAATCTAGTCCATTAAAATCAACAAAATCAAAATTTAATGGTCGTGATTCATTGTTCTCATTTCTCATAATAACCAAGTGTTCTCACTTGAGTCGTCCCCATATATATATATATATATATATATATATATATATATATATATATATATATATATATATATATATATATATATATATATATATATATATATATATAGGGTTAATAACTATTTTGCCCTCTGCCATATGGGGTGTAGTTGAAAAAACCCCCTGCCAAAAAAAAAAGTTGCAAGAAGTGCCTCGTAAAATTCCAGAAGTTCAATTTTGAACCTTTATCAGGCCACATCATCCAAAAGTGTGATGTGGCAACTTTTTTTTTAATTTTTTATTACTCACCACTGGGCTACGCGTTATTTTCTGTTATTATATTGCTTTACATTATTTATAATAACTACTCTTAACTTACAATTAATAGTTATTATTTATTAGTTAATAGTTAATTTTTATTAATTGTTTATTAGTTAATAGTAAATTAAATTAGATTAAATGAATATAAACTAATATTAATTAACAACTTTAACAGTAAATTAAATTAAATTAAATATAAAGTTAATATAAACTGTTTAAATTAAATTAATTAAATTAAATATAATGTTAAAAGTAAAATAACATTGATTTAAGAGTTTAAAACTGACAGTGTAAACAAATTTTACACATACAACCAATCAAAATCCTTACACTTGCCATGTCATATTAGTTTTTTTTAATTAAAATTGTGTTTTAATTGGATACATGGTTGTGATTGGTTGACAGTGTAAAAAAACTTTACACTGTCAGTGCATATCCCTTTTTCTCTTAATTTAATTAAATTAAATATAAAAATTAAATTAAATGAAACTAATATTAATTATAAAATATAAACCAAATTAAATTAATATAAACTAATATTAATTAATAGTAAAAGAAATTAAACTAAATTAAATATAAACATTAATATAAACTATTTAAATTAAATTAATTAAGTTAAATATAACGTTAACAGTAAAATAAAATTAATTAAATTAAATTAAATATAAACATTAAATTAAATTAAACTAATATTAATTATAAAATATAAAGCAAATTAAATTAATATAAACTAATATTAATTAATAACGTTAATAGTAAAAGAAATTAAACTAAATTAAATATAAACATTAATATAAACTATTTAAATTAAATTAATTAAGTTAAATATAACGTTAACAGTAAAATAATATTAATTAAATTAAATTAAAATAAATTAAATTAAATTAGATATAAACATTAATATAAACATTAAATTAAATTAAGTTAAATGAACATTTATATAAAGTCTTTAAATTAAATTAGAAATAAGCATTTATATTAACTCTTTAAATTAAATTAATTAAGTTAAATATAACATTAAGAACAAAATAACATTAATTAAATTAAAATAAATTAAATTAAATATAAACATTAATATAAATTAAATTAATATTAATTAAAAACGCAACCTAGCTCAATAGTTATTATATTTTAACTAAGGAAATTGCAGAACACAATCCAAAACGTAGCTCAGTGTGAAAGTTGAGTTTCATGTGTATATGGGACCAATTTTTTTAAGCTTTCTCTTTTAATTAGTTAAGAACCAAACAATAAAATAATAATAAAACTGCCACGTGGAATTAAAATAAATAAAAAATAATTAAAATGCCACATAAGCCAAGCGAGTCATTAAAAATAATAATAAAAAATTAAAAAAAAGTTGCCACATCACACTTTTGGATGATGTGGCCTGATAAAGGTTCAAAATCGAACTTCTGAAATTTTACGAGGCACTTCTTGCAACTTTTTTTTTGGCAGGGGGGTTTTTCAACTACACCCCATATGGCAGGGAGCAAAATGGTCGTGATTCATTGTTTTCATTTCTCATAATAACCAAGTGTTCTCACTTGAGTCGTCCCCTATATATATATATATATATATATATATATATATATATATATATATATATATATATATATATATATATATGGGCACTTATGTAATTTCAAGTCTAAGCGGGTGTTAAATTAAAATAGAAATAGAAACCAATCTAGTCCATTAAAATCAACAAAATCAAAATTTAATGGTCGTGATTCATTGTTCTCATTTCTCATAATAATCAAGTGTTCTCACTTGAGTCGTCCCCTATATATATATATATATATATATATATATATATATATATATATATATATATATATATATATATATATATATATATATATATATATATATAGGGGCACTTATGTAATTTCAAGTCTAAGCGGGTGTGATTTCGGGTGCAGGTTTCACACTATCCAAACCCGCACCCAAAATATCGGGTAACACTCGAACTCAAATTTGAACTCAGTCAACTCGGTTTTTCACCCGTTGACTCGGATTCGGGTGCGGGTGAGCCCCGCGGATTTAGGTCTTCCTATCATCCCTAAACTACTCTATATCTGCAGAGGTATGCATTATTGGTCGAATTGCGTGAACACAACCTTTTATGTTTTTCTCTATTTTAATATGTATTCGCGTTACTGTTCTAACAATTGATATTAGATGACGCTTACATATTATTTATTTCTAGAGAGTCTATGAGAATGAAAAGTTTATTGAAACTTAAGTTTCCTTCGTTTGATAGTATGTCAGAGAGGAAAGAAAATCTTTATGGGGCCCACATTCCAAATATTTTCTTTTTTCTGCTCATGTTTGAGAAGAAAATGGACAACATATATATTTTTTTGTAAAAGTCAAAATTAGCAATATTTTACATGGTTCCATGTATTAAAATCATTTATATTAAAAAAAAAAAAAAGAGGGATATTCTTATTCCAAAAGTAAGTTATTAACACTTACTCCAAATTCAGACCATTGATTCTTCTCAATCTAATGGTTAAAAATAATAAGAAACAATTTTTTCTCTCCACATTTAATTACTTGTTATTTTTAACAATTAAATTGTAAAGAATCAATGGTCTAGATTTGGAGTAAGTGTTAATAACTTACTCTTGGAGTAAAAATATCCCTCCTCTAAAAAAAAATCATTTATATTTTATATTTATACAATGGCATACATGTCAGTTATCAAATATATGTTTTTCTTTCCTCTTAGAATCTATTCACTTTCACTTATACCAAACAACAACAAAAAAATTTAACTTTCAATCTACTTTCTACGTACCCACTTTCAATCCTTTAGTATTCATTCTTCCTACTTTCTTTCCTTTTTATTTTCTTTTCTCATCCAAACAAACCATTAATCTTGGAGGTGCGGAATTCAAAGTGACTCAGTTTGATAGAACGAGAAATTTTGGTTTATGGTAAATGAGGGTTAAGGATACGTTGGCTATACAAAAAGTGTTTTGTGGTGAGAAACCGACAGACATCACAACCATTGATTGAAACCGACAATTTTGTGTGAAGATCAATGGTGAGGATAAAGCCATTTTATGGAGTGCTATTTACCAAGCTCTTTTGATCACTTGGTGACCATTCTCACATACGGGAAGGAAACAATCACGCTAGATTCTATTTCTTCTACCCTTTTGCAACACGCACAAGCGCCTCCAAAGTGTAGAGGAAGGTGGAGGAAGTTCATGTGAAGGTTTGTTTGCGAATGGAGGTCAAGATCGTGGCTGAGGAAAGGGTAAGGCAGTGGGTTCTGAAAAGAAAAATAAATTCGTTGACATAGTTGATCTCAACATACGTGGAGATGAAACTATGCTGAATGAAGAGCCTAACTCTCCGGTGGAGACCAAAGTGAAGACACCTAGATCGGTTTCAGACGACAACTTTGAGATTTGCAACTTGATGAAAACCTACCCGGCCAACCTGGATATGGTCCGACTTGTTGATATTAGTGAGGTAATGCCTCATCGAGTGTCTAAGGGTCTGTTTGGATAATTTAAAACTAACGAAGCAGAGCGGAACAAAACAGAATATAATGAAGCGAAATGAAATAAAACAGAACATAACTTTCATTCAATTGTTTGAATATTTTACGCCGGAGCAGAAATAATATCCCATTCCACTATTTAGAAATTGGACGAAGCGGGAAGCATTATAATTTTGCATTGCATTTTTATCCTTTACTTCAAAAACATTAATATGATTAATGAAAGTGAAAATTTGTAATTGTGTTATAAACTTATTCGATTACATTGGATAACACATAATCTGGATGGAGTGAAAAATGGGCTAAAATAGTGGTATTGGATGAAATGAGTTCCATCACATTCCATTCTATTCATTTTTCATAAAACAAACAATGAAACATGACACAATTCTACTCCATTCCATTTCACCCCTTCCATCAATCCAAACAGACCTTAAGAGTTAACATCAACCTCTTCATAATATTCCTCGGTGAAATGTTTGGCATCAATCAATTCCGACGTAGCATGTCACCAACTGATTATTGACCCTTTCGTCTTATGCATAACCCAATTAAGGAGACAATAACCCCCTTGAGAAAGATAAATCCACCATGAACATGGTATGAGGCCTGCTCCATGCCAACTTTATTTTTGAAGTAAAATATACCTAATGGTTATCCAATATTGTTCTAGTTAAAAAGGTGGATGAAAAATGGAGAATGTGTGTAGACTACATCGACCTAAACTAAGCTTGTCCCAAACATTTATATCCACTTTCCAACATTAATAAGCTGGTAGACAATTTTTCTGGCTACAAACTATTGTCATTCATGGATGTGTACTTCAAATACAGCTAAATCCCTATGCACGAAGCATACAAAGACAAATCTGCCTTAATGAATGAATGTGCAACGTATCAGAGGATAATGAATAATATTTTCGAAAAAGAAATTGGCGAATACTAGAGGTATATATGTATGCCATGATCATAAGAACCAAAAAAGAATAGAAGCACGATGAACACCTCGCCAACATGTTCAGATGAGTCCAACGTTATAATATGATACTTAACCCTAAAAAAGGCACCTTTGGGGTTAGAGCTGAAAATTCTTAGATTTTTACTTAATAGAGAGAGGCATATGACCTAACTCAAAATGTGTAAAGTGGTGATAAAAATAAAGGATAATATAATTGAACGAGATGCTCACAACCCTAAATAAGTTCACCTTGATATCAGCTCGACATGGTTTTCCATTACACATGATGCTGGAGAAAGAAACACACTTCGAGTGGACCCCAAAATGCGAACATGCGTTAGAATCACTAAATGCAACCCTCTCTGCCCCACCGGTTTTGTTTAGGCCAACGGTTGAGGAGGCCTTATCCCTGTACCTAGCAATATCTGCCTAAGTGATTAGTGTCATCCTCACTTGAGAACCAATCTCTATTTAAAACCCCTTTATACTTCATATGTAAAGCATTAACAGACTCGGAAATGTGCTACCAAAATATAGAGAAGATCGTATTAGCATTAGTAACGACATCGACAAAGTTACAATGTTACTCCCTGGCATACATCATCATCGTCTGGATTATCTTACGCTTTAAATAGGTTCTTCACAGGCTAGATGACTAAGTGGTCCATTGAGATATTTGAATTCGATATCTCCTTCGAGCCAAGGAAGGAATTGAAGGCTTAAGTGGTTGCATAATTCCTATCAGAAACGAGGTCGGCCACCCCAGGGCCAAGTGCAATATGGACCATGTTCACAAATGGATCGTCTAACAACAATGAAAGTGGCACCAACCTCATATTAGAAAGTGAGACTGGGTTGGCCGTTGAAGTATCCTATTGTTTTGAGTTCACCAGTACTAAAAACCATGAAGTATATGAAGCCTTTAATGTCGATCTTACACTAGCGTATGAGATAGGTGAAGAAGAAGTCAAGTTGCAAACAAACTTACAACTAGTTGTATCTCAAGTCAAGTGAGAAGAAAAAACCAAAGATCTATTGTTACAAAAGTACTTCAACCTAACTAGAGAGAAGTTCTTCAAGTTCAGGTTACACGAGATCGTGCATATATCGAGAGAGAAATACACTAGGGAAGACGAATCGTCAAAGCTTGCAAGAGCACGAACTGCATGGATCAACAACTTATTTATATAAGAAATCTTAGACAAACACAACATCAAAAATCCAAAAGTGGTGATGGCAATCACATATGGTACCTCATTATCTTCCTAGACATTGCTGATAATAATGTATATCGAGCACTGTACACTTTTAAGAGACCCTACCTATGCTAGTCTTGTGAAGAGGATAGCCAATTCATACTCTATCATAGGAGGGGTAGTATATAAGATAGGCTTATCAACCGTTCTATTCAAATGTGTTGAAGGATAAGAAGCCACATATACACTTTTTGAGGTACACGAGGTTATCTCTGGGAAACACCTATAGGTCAGAGTCTTAGTTAGTTAAGGTTATTAAATTCAAATACTACTTGCCATCCATGGTCCAAGATGCCCAATCATATTTAAAAAATGTGAGCTATGGTAGAAGAATGGGGATATCCATATCGCCTTTCCGACGAAGCTCAGTTTGTTGACAACAACCTGGGAAGTTGAAGTTCCTAACTATCACAGCCGATTATCATACCAAATGGGTATAAGCGATTATCACACCAAATGGGTATAAGCAGAAGCCTTAACAAATATCACTACAACTAACATTCAAAAGTTCTTCAAGCAGAGTATCCTAGCGAGGCACGTGATCCCATAATTCATTGTTACCAATGACGGGAGGTAACTCACTGACAAAAATTTGAGAAAAACTCTTCGAAGGCTTAAAAATGATACATCACTTTGCATCATTAGAGAACCCTCAAACGAACAGGAAAGATGAGGCTGCCAATTGAGTTCTACTTAAAGGATTGAAGAGAAGGATCTAGGGATCCAATGAGTTTTGGGTAGTAGATATCTCACACGTCCTATAGTAATGTCGAACTACACCTCATTATAGGACCGACTAAAATCCATTTATGATTACTTACATGACCGAAGTTGTCATCCCATTGAAATAGGGGAGCTCAGCTGGAGTACAACTCACCGTCTACTAGAGGAAAACAACTTGAAAACATTCATGGGAGAGCTAGATATCTTAGAATAAAAATGATATTTTTCCGCACTCACAAATTCCACTATGAAGCAAGTTGCAGCCATCAATTACAACAAGAAAGCTATACCCTCCAGCATTTCCAACACGACGATATTGTGTTGCGGAGGGCTAAAGTAGGAGGGGGAACATTAGAGATGGTAAGTTTACTTCCAAATGGAAAGAACCATATCAAATTCGGGTTAACCCAAGAAGCAAAGCCTACACCATCGAGACTTTAAATGCGGAAGTTAATCCTAGGACCTAAAGCGCCACCAAGTTAAAATGATACTTCAGTTAAGTCATACCTTGTTTAAATGATAATGGGAAAGCTGAAACTTTACAAAAATGTAACGACATTGAAATGAATAATGAAATGACTTTTCACTATTTTGTCTGTCGGAGTTTCCTTTTTAAGGAAAGGAGGAGTATAGTAGTATGCTAACACAAATAAGTTTGGAATTTTGAAAGCAATACAGACAACTCCACACCAAGAAAACCCCCTCTTTGGAGCTAGTCACTCTAGAGTGCAGGCGGAGAAGCCCTGTGTACGTCAACCTTGAATTGAGTTTTCATGTGGGGTGGGGAAGAGGATCAGCCCCTTTCCCGAGCACGATCCCTAGAGAAGTCAAGATAATGATGAAATAAAATCACTAAAGATGCACAGTGATAAAACATGAAGGTAAGCGATAAAACAAAATCATGCGCACAAGAATGAGAAAGTAAATCCATTCATAAAGATGAACGGAAATAATTAACATTCATATAAGCTAATGATTGTAACAAGTTGGAGAAAACACCACAACCGATAACAAAAGCAAAAATATATGATTAAACAACAAAATAAATTCAATCATAATCCTCAAGCTTCTTCTACAGGCCCTCCAGACGATCCTTATAGGCTTTCAGCTCCTTGGAACGAGATTTTTTATCCTTTTCTAAGGAGGCTTCCAACTTTATCACCGTCGTCGTTGAAGTATTAGAGAGTCATGACATCATCCAAATCATTTTTAATCTTAGCCAACGAATTCTCATTCTCCTTTAATAGTCTACCTTATAGTTTAACCTTGGTTATATTAATGTTTGTTGTGGTATTTATTTATTCAGAATTCTATAGTGGTCATACTTTTGTCTCTACTTATTTATTCAAAATTCTATAGTGGTTATACTTTTGTCTCTAAAAGGGATAAGCATACATTATTTTCTTTATCAGTTATTGTCAGTCTAATATATTAAAGAGAAATCAAATTAAATAATTAGAATACTCCTAGTAATCCAAAAGTTTGGAATGTAAGGGAGATTCAAATTCTAATTATTATTAGTCTCTTCTTATAAATGGTATTCTTCTTTTTGGATAAGAGGAGGAAGTCTATAGTTAATAAAAGGCTAAAATGGTACCCATCTCTAAAATAAGTAAAGATTTTAATTCCAATGAAATGTATTGAAGGATTGAAACATATACTCAATGCTTAGAATATTGGTCTCCTTAATGTCAAGGTATTCATAATGTATGGATGAAAAAATTACAAAAATGGTGTGATTGAGTTAGAGACATGTTAAGAGACAAATTTAACGACAGGTTATTAACCATTTTTTGAGTTTAATGCATATTATTCTTTTGCGACAAATTTAGTGACGAAATCAGAGTTTCAGGTATGAATTTTCACCACCTTCTTCTAATGCAATGAACTTAACGTTCAAACTATTCAAGTATATATAATTAACTAATATAAAAGAATTACAAACTACCATGTGACACAACATGTCAACATCTTTGCCATGTTTTTTTATAAAGTCGTTAGTAAGTTACTTACCATTGTGAATCGTAAAGATGTGGTGAAGAGTTTGCCTTCGGACATGAGTAAAATGGATATCACATTATTTCATAGTTGAGTTGTAGAAAGTTTTGACCTTGTTTTCCCAGAGTTTGTATAAAAATGTGAACACTAGAGACGACAAATGTTTTGACTATCTATTTCAACAAATATAAAAAACTCAATAATAAAGAATTTAACCTCCATAGTAAAATTTAGGGAAATTACATTAACTTTCTCTAATGTTTATCAAAATAACACCGACACCTCATCTAGTTTTAAAACATACACCAATCTCCCATAAGTTTTCATCAAATGGACAAACATCTTCCTTTCTCACTAGCAAGGTACAAGACTATTGACGTATACCAACATAAGTGTCTAGTGACAACCAAAAATTTTCGTAGGTATAAATGACGTTTACATATAGTTTCATTGGTATATGTCAATATTATTGAAGGGTGTAAGTGAATAAAGTGTGTTAATGAAGAAGATAAATGATTGTCTATTTCATGAGAAATCAAATGTGGTTAATGTGTATTTTAAAATTTTAAGGGGGGGAGGGTTGTCAATGTCATTTTAATAGGTCTTAAGAGAAAATAGCAAGGGTGACAAATAAGCATAGTTAAGGGTGCAGACTTAAAACCTTACTTCACCCCTACAAATAAAGAAATTTATGTTAATGCTCGTGCCAGAAAAATACGCAAAAAAACTGAGCGGACACATTAGAGGGTGCGATCCTAAACCTCTGGCTTATCCCGCACTAAAGTGCAGTAAAAACAGTCATGCCCAATGAGCCAGACTCGTTTTGCCACTCCTAGATATGAGCGTAATTTTCTCTATTAATAATAATATTTAAAATATTATTTTTGATTTAAAAGACACATAATCATCATTGTCACCAATGTCACGTTTGCGCTCAATCAGATTGTTCAGCCATATGACTGATTAAGATGGGGACCAATCCGACTAAATTATATAAATTTACTCAACACATAAACTAGGTTTAAATGCACTTTCGATCCCCCTTATTATGATTTTTCTAATTTTCTAGTCGCCTTTAATAAAAAAAACCACCTATTTAGTCTTTCTTTATCATATTATGTATTTTTTGGTGGTCCCGCAACACTTGGTAATAAAATATATGATGTGCCACCCTGAAACTCATCCAATTTTTTAAATGACTTTGCCGCGTCATTAAATTGGTCCCACATTATCTAGAAAGTGAGGTTAATTTTAGGGTGCCACATCATATATTTGGCGCTGCCAAATGCAGAGGACCACCAAAATAACATAAAATATGATAAAGAGAGACCAAATACGATAAAGAGAGACCAAATAGCTGATTTTTTTAAAAGAGACTAAAAAATTAGAAAAATCTTACTAGAGGGATCAAAAGTACATTTAAGTCCGTAAATTATTTATACCTAGCGAGATCTGAACCTCAAAACTAAAAGATATAGAAACTAAAAAAAATAAGATTAACCGTTAATAAAAGTTAATGTATATAATAAATTAAAAAATAAAATTTTTAGAAAAACCATTATTAAAGAAACAAACTAGAAAGATTAAGAATAAATTTAGGCATATTTGAATGAACCAAAAACTTATTTAAAAAGAATAAATTTTATGCATATATGTGATAGAATTGTATATTTAATTTTAAATATTTAAAATTTTAATTATTAATTATACTAAAAATAATTAATTTGTACTTCTTTTTTTTTTTTTTTTTAAATAGGCAAGAGATATATTAAACCACGAGAACCCAAGTTCTCAAGAAACAGTTACAAGAAGCACGGAATGAGTACCGGCCAAAGAAGATTAAACACCAATTGAGCCTTACGAAAGGTAACCCAAGGGATCCCTACTAAATTCATAAAAATTACAATTGGTGTGCATAAATTAATTTGTACTTAAAAGTATATTAGACAAATTTAATATCCAAACATAACTTATAAAACAAAGATCATTCAAACAATACCATTTATTTTTCCCCCCCAAAAAATAAAAAACAATACCATTCAAACAATGTCATTAAAGATTTGAACATTATTCTAACCTACGGAAAATTAATCCTAATAATCATCATTGGTAATATTACAAGAGTTTACTGCATTAAAATATTGTTGACCTTAAAAACATATTTGACCATTGCTTAATTTTTCAAAATATTTTTCTATGTAAAAAATTAATTAAAGCCGTTAGATTAATGACAATCAATGATTAAAATTTGGAGTAAGTCTTCAACACTTACTCTTGGAATAAATATATCTCTCCTATATATATATATATATATATATATATATATATATATATATATATATATATATATATATATATATATATATATATATATATGGCATATCATATGAGAATGTGAGAATGAATCTGAACTATTGAATTTTAAAATAAATGGTGGAGATTATGTTTGAATATTTTTTTCTCTCTCCTCCATCATTAAGATAAAAGATTGAAGAGAGATAAAAAAAGATTCACACATAATCTCCACCATTTATTTTAAAATCCAATGGTTCAGATTCATTCTCACATTCTCATATAAAAAATACATTCTCATATGATATATATATATATATATATATATATATATATATATATATATATATATATATATATATATATATATATATATGAAGAGGGTTATATTTACTCCAAGAGTAAGTGTTCAACACTTACTCCAAATCTTAACCATTGACTATCATTAATCCAACGGCTTTAATTAAAGTTTTATATAGAAAAATATTTCCAAAAATAATTAGATTAAATGATCAATTAAAACCGTTAGATTAATGAAAATCAATGGTTAAGATTTGGAGTAAGTGTTCAACACTTACTCTTGGAGTAAATATAACCCTCCTCATATATATATATATATATATATATATATATATATATATATATATATATATATATATATATATATATATATATATATATATATATATATATATATATATATATATATATATATATATATATATATGAGGAGGGTTATATTTACTCCAGGAGTAAGTTATTATAACTTACTCCAAATTTAGACCACTGATTCTTTTCAATTTAATGGTTAAAAATAATAAGTAATTAAATGTGGAGAGAGAAAACTATTACTTATTATTTTTAACCATTAGATTGAGAAGAATCAATGATGTAGATTTGGAGTAAGTTACAATTACGGTCAAATTCTCAAAATCCGCAATTTACCAATAAACCGAATAATTAATCCAAGTCCAAGTATATTCCCAATCAAATAGACTTATTGAAAAAATGTCTCTGCTAGGGTTTTCTAAACCGCCGGCGGAGATTGAGAAAAGTGCGGCTGAGAAGGATCTGCAAGAGCGGAGTACTAAAAAAGTTAACAGTACAAGTGATGCGAAGGGTACAAGAGCTGGAGGTAGTAGTGAAGGACCTAATATCTCTATCTCCTTTAGGGATATTATGGCTGGGCAGAGACAGGATGGTAGAGTGGATGACGTGGTGAGTGTGGAAGAGGAAGATGGTTTAATGGTAGATGCAGAAGGAGATATTACTATAGAAGAGGAGGTGATCGGTGGCTATGAATGTCCTAAATTCCTTTTTTCGGAGGAGGAGGAAGAGAGGATGCGGAGGTCATGGCGGAGGGGTGTGATTGTGAAATTGTTGGGGAGGAGGATAGGCTATAAGGCTTTTGAAAACAGACTCAATCAAATGTGGGTGCGGAAAGGAATTATTAGCATCATTGACTTGAGTAATGATTACTTTCTAGTAGCTTTTTCACATGAGGATGACAAGAAGGCAGCTATGGCTAATGGTCCCTGGTTTATATATGATCATTATCTCACTGTCAAAGAATGGAAACCGAACTTTCAACCTGATAGTGATACCATTGATGAGGTTGCGGTTTGGGTGCGAATTGTTGGGTTGCCCATTGAATACTATAGTCCGAAAGCTTTGACTGGCTTTGGAAACCGTATTGGGCGCACGATTAAAATTGATAGAACCACTACAAAGCAGGAACGAGGAAAATATGCTAGAATATGTGTCTCTGTTAATTTGGCTAAACCTCTATTGGGGATGTTCAGGATCGGATGTAGCTGTTACAAAATCGAATATGAAGGTTTACACCTCTTATGTCTGGGATGTGGTAGATACGGACACTATAAGGAAGGATGTCCGCATAAGATTATAGAGAAGGGCATGGAGATGGATAGAGGTGTTATTAGAGCCAGATTAGATGATAGTCATGAAGGGGAGGGGAGCTCTTTGATCGGTGCTAATCTGGATATGGATGGCCCTTGGAAAGTTGTACATAAGCAGAGGCGATGGAAGAAGGTGGTGGAGGGACGAAGGAATGGTGTGGCGCCGGCGAAATTCAATACGAAGGGCGCGATTGGTGGGTCTCGTTTCTCAGCATTGAATATTCAAGATCAGGAAATTAATAATATTAATGATGAAGTTAATGCAGAAATTCCTATTGGAGTGACCAATTTGGTTGATTCTGATACTATTATACAAAAAATAAATGAAATGAGTCAGCCTATTAAAGAAGGGATTGTGAGTACAACTGTCGATCATGTAGTGGAGGAAAGTGAAGGTCTTATTGGTAATGCTATGAATGATAGTGATTTTATTGTTACGAGGAGGTGGCTGGACATTATTGGGGAGCATAATAAAGAGGTGGGGCAGGAAAAAACGGCAGTAATTATTGGTAGTGGGGGTAGGAGACAACAACAAGGAAATCAAAAGAAGAGAACAACTAACCTTAATACACGTGGCGGATTCAATTGAAAGACAAAAATTGTGGGATAAGCACAACAGGTGTTGAAGGATTATTGAGCAACTTTCAAAGTGGTCATACTGGGCATGCAGAGACATTTGATACCTTTAATTTAATTAATAAAACTGGCGTGGAATTCCATGGGCCAAATTTTCATGTTACTCAAGCCAATGATATTGAAGAGCCTCCTGATATAAATTCATCTATTGGAAACTCTAGTAATCCCAAGTTTGGTAATAAAAACTATGTCTTGGAATTATTAAAAGAAGCTGAAAGCGAAAGTGGTAGACACGAGCCTGAAGATGAAGAGGTGGAAGAGATTGTTTGTGAAACCTTATGAGTGTCATGGTTTCACCCCCTTTTTTCAAATGTGCTTTATGATGATGCCAAATAATAAAATTTTTGTCTGGAATTGTAGGGGTGCTGCTAATAGTGCCTTCTATAGATACTGCAAGAATTATATGATACAATACAAGCCTGCTATGTTGGTAGTTGTGGAAACTAGATGTAATCCATCCTTGCCTGGTAAAGCTTTAAAGAAGCTGGGCTATGATAAGATTGAGAGTAGTGTTAATAGTGGCTTTGCTGGAGGAATTGTTATGGGCTGGAAATCGAATGAAATGAATGTCCAGGTGTGTCATATTAATGAACAGTTTATCCATGTTTGCATAAATGACGATAATGATATGAAGTGGCATTTCACTGCTGTATACGCAAGGCCAAATGACATTAGCAAGAGTATGTTATGGAATGAATTGATAGTGATTGCTAGTAATATGAATGGGCCGTGGATGCTGGCTGGGGATTTTAACGATATTGCGTATGCGAGTGTGGACCTCCATTTTCGGCCATACCTCTCGCGGAGAGATACGTGAACTGACTCTTTTTATTGTTTCTGCTTTCGCATTTTGAAAATTCAGAGAGTCGCCACCGACCTTTTATTTTATCCAATTAAGGAAAGGTTTATAAAAGAAACAGAAAAAAGACCTTTAAGAAATTCTGGGTAAGGGGGTAGGTTATACAAAGGGAAGGTGTTAGCACCCTTTGTATCCATGGTTATCCATGGGCTCTTAAGTTTGCTTAGCTCACTTGCTTTCGATCACTTTTCAATTGCTTTAAAATGCTCATATGTGGTTTGAAATACCTTTGTAAGTTGAATTTGTAATGATCCTTGTGCGGATGTATACAAAGTGTTTTCATCTTTCAAAAGATGTTTTGGAAAAAGAACGTTAACTTCGTAATGATCCTTGTTTGGATGTATACAAAGTATTGTCTTTTTGGAAAGTTTTATTTTGAAAAACAACAGTGTATGAGAATTTTGTTTGTTTTGATTTGAGCAAGCAAATTAGGAGGTCTACCCTGAGTTGTAAGGTCTTTATCCTATTTCCTTTAAAAATCTATCCTTTCACCGGATACAAACAAAAGGTTCGATTTTGTACTCGAAACAGTAGAATTTGACTTTGATTTTGAAAAAAATGATAAGGGATTACCTTAGGAGGTGCAAGTGTGATTGTGTTTGGATTCAGGTATTTTATCTTTTGGAGTTAGTGATCTAACGATTCAATTTTATCTTTGGCATACACGCAGTTTATGTTAGAACAAGATTTGTTCTGATCAATTATCTTAGTTTTGATGATAACAATAATATGAATTTTGCTTAAGATAATATGGTACTCTAATCCAATGCAATTTCCTTTTCAGGAAATATATAAAGAGTATGCATAATTCAGCGCTCAGAAACTTTGTCTCAAGGGTTCAGCATGCAACATCAGAACATGGTCTGGCAAGACATCAGAAGATGGTCGAAGCAGAATCAGAACATGGGTCTATGGAAGCATCAGAAGAACATGAGATCAGAAGCACTGAAGTTCTGATGGTATCACGCTCAGAAGCACTTCAAGATCAGAAGATGCTTTGCACCAAGCTGTTTGACTCTGATGATATTCAAACGTTGTATTCACAAACATCAGATCAGAAGGAAGTACAAGTGGCAAGCTACGCTGACTGACAAAAGGAACGTTAAAAGCTACTAAAGGCAACGTCAGTAGACACAGCGTGAACAAGGCTCGAGGTAGTTGACAAAAGCGTATAACATTAAATGCGATGCTGTACGGAACACGCAAAGCATTAAATGCACTCAACGGTCATCTTCTCCAACGCCTATAAATATGAAGTTCTGATGAAAAGCAAGGTTAACGATTCTGCACAAAACAACTCCTATAAACTTGCTGAAACTCTGTTCTATTCAAAGCTCAGAATCTTCATCTTCATCAAAGCTCACTACATTGCTGTTGTAATATATTAGTGAGATTAAGCTTAAACGTTAAGAGAAATATCACAGTTTGTGATTATAGCTTTTAAGAAGCAATTGTAATACTCTTAGAATTGATTACATTAAGTTGTAAGGAACTAGAGTGATCGTGTGGATCAGAATACTCTAGGAAGTCTTAGAGGTTATCTAAGCAGGTTGTAACTAGAGTGATCGTATGGATCAGAATACTCTAGAAAGTCTTAGAGGGTATCTAAGCAGTTGTTCCTGGAGTGATCAGTGTGTGATCAGAAGACTCTGGAAGACTTAGTTGCTGACTAAGTGGAGAACCATTGTAATCCGTGCGATTAGTGGATTAAATCCTCAGTTGAGGTAAATCATCTCTGCGGGGGTGGACTGGAGTAGTTTAGTTAACAACGAACCAGGATAAAAATAACTGTGCAATTTATTTTTATCTGTCAAGTTTTTAAAGCTACACTTATTCAAACCCCCCCTTTCTAAGTGTTTTTCTATCCTTCAATTGGCATCAGAGCGCCGGTTCTAAGGTGCAAGCACTTAACCGTGTTTAGAAAAGATTCAGGAAGAGAAAAACGCTTCAGTAAAAGATGGCTGATGAAACTGCAAAGTCTACACCTGCATCTACATCTGGCTCTGCTGAGCAACACAACGGTAACAATGGTTATACTAGACCGCCGGTATTTGATGGTGAAAACTTTGAATACTGGAAAGATAAACTGGAAAGTTACTTTCTTGGTCTAGATGGTGATCTATGGGATCTTCTGATGGATGGTTACAAACATCCAGTAAATGCCAGTGGCGTAAAGCTGACAAGGCAAGAAATGAATGATGATCAGAAGAAGCTTTTCAGGAATCATCATAAATGCAGAACTGTTTTGCTGAATGCTATCTCTCATGCTGAGTATGAGAAGATATCTAACAGGGAAACGGCCTATGACATATATGAGTCCTTGAAAATGACTCATGAAGGAAATGCTCAAGTCAAGGAGACTAAAGCTCTCGCTTTAATCCAGAAGTATGAAGCCTTCAAGATGGAGGATGATGAAGACATTGAAAAGATGTTTTCAAGATTTCAAACTCTTACTGCTGGATTGAGAGTTCTTGACAAGGGATACACCAAGGCTGATCACGTAAAGAAGATCATCAGAAGCTTACCCAGAAGATGGGGTCCTATGGTGACTGCATTCAAGATTGCAAAGAATCTGAATGAAGTTTCTCTGGAAGAGCTTATCAGTGCCTTGAGAAGCCATGAAATAGAGCTGGACGCAAATGAGCCTCAAAAGAAAGGTAAGTCTATTGCATTAAAATCCAATATCAAGAAATGCACTAACGCTTTTCAGGCTAGAGAAGAAGATCCTGAAGAATCAGAATCTGAAGAAGAAAATGAACTGTCCTTGATCTCCAGAAGGCTAAATCAACTCTGGAAGAACAAGCAAAGGAAGTTCAGAGGCGTCAGAAGTTCAAAGAAATTTGAACGTGGAGAATCTTCTGATGACAGAAGATTTGACAAGAAGAAGGTCATGTTCTATGAATGCAATGAGCCTGGACACTTCAAGAATGAATGTCCAAAACTTCAGAAGGAAAATCCCAAGAAGAAGTTTCATAATAAGAAAGGTCTTATGGCAACATGGGATGAGTCAGAAGATGATTCAGACTCTGAAGATGAGCAGGCTAACTGTGCGCTGATGGCGACAGAAGATGACGGATCAGAATCTACATCAGAATCAGATTCTGAAGAGGTATTTTCTGAACTTACTAGAGATGAGTTAGTTTCCGGTCTAACTGAACTTCTGGAATTCAAGTCTCAGATTAGTCTCAAATACAAAGAGCTGAAAAAGCTATTTGAATTTGAAACAAAGAAGCTTGAGTTGGAGAATTCTGAATTAAAAGAAAAACTTTTAAAATTATCCAATAATGTTGGATCTCCTTCTGATTCAGAAAAATCCACTCCTAGTATAAACCATATTCTGAAAGAATATGATTTAAGTTTCAGGAAGTTCTTATCTAGAAGTATTGGCAGAAGTCAGCTAGCTTCTATGATATATGCTGTGTCTGGAAACAAAAGAGTCGGCATTGGTTTTGAGGGTGAAACCCCATACAAACTTGAACCTGTTGATGAAATGAAATTCACATACAAGCCATTGTATGATCAGTTCAAGTATGGCCACTCTCATGATATTAGGCACACTTCACATGCTCAAAGCTTTCACATAACACACATCAAAAAGCATGTGACACAACCTAGGAAATATCATGAAACTCACATTAAAAATTATCATGCTGTTCCTCCTATTGCTTACAATGTTAAACCCAAGTTCAATCAGAACTTGAGAAAATCTAACAAGAAAGGACCCAAGAAGATGTGGGTACCAAAGAAAAAGACTAATTCTTTTGCAGATTCTCTTGGCGACAAAGAAGATAAAAGTCAACATGTCATGTCACCTGGACTCAAGTTGGTCTCAACACTTGAAGGGAAGAAGGACTGTCTTCCAAGTTCTGGTACTTAAATCTGTTGAAGAAACTATGTTCGTAGGAGATCAGAAAAGAAAGTTTATTAGTCTTGGAACCATCTGTTTTGTTTGTTTCTAAAGCATTGATGTTTCGTTCTTGATTATTCTGAATGCTCTAAATGCTACAGAATATACAATATTGAAACATTGATTGTGGACGAATCAATAAATATCTGGTTTGATGATAAACTTGTTTCTGATGAAACAAAGCAGCTTAAGAATTTCTGCAGATACAGTTTTGTCTTATCAGAAGCTGCAGAACAAAGAAGTGAATCTCCAGAAGCTGTGTATATCAGAAGTAATGGATCAGAAGATCATTCAGATTTATATCAGCACACTTCAGAAGGAGTGTCTCCAGAAGAGAAACTTGATCAATTCAGAAGCAGTGATCGGAATCAGAAGGCGTAAAGCCTATTGAATATTTCACACCTGTCATCCATTATCTGATGATGAACACGTGTCTCTACGGTCAGTACGAAGCGTGCAGTTGAAAAGACGCCGACCTAGGTAACTGTATTAAATCATTTCATTTACCATGCTATCTCTCCTAATGTCATTTCTCATTTAATGCAAAATGATTTAAATTATTTTCAAATCTTTTAAATAGCCCGCTTCAACTTCATTCTTTTCTCCGTCTCTCTATTTTGTTGTACATTTTTTTTTCGCTGCATCTGTTTTTCTTTTTCAAACCCTAGTCTTTGTTCTAATCTTCGACATAATCATCATGAACTCTTCCTCTTGTTCATCTTCCTCAAAAGAAAGACTTACTTCTTCACAAATCCTTCTACGAAATTATGAATATGCTCCTTTGAAAACTTGCTTGATACCCACGAAGGACTTGGAGGTTTTATGTGAAACTGCTGTGGACTTAAACAATCTTAAAGCGAATGGCTTTAAGTGTGATGCAAGAATCCTTGAGCAAGGATGGTCCAAGTACCTTAATAGATTGGTTGGTCCAATTTATCCTGATCTTGTGAAGGATTTCTGGGTACATGCAACGGTTACTCCAACGGCCATCATTTCATTCGTGCTAGGGCATGAAGTGGTTATCTCTGAAAAACTGATCAGGAAGCTATACAATCTGAATGATGAAGAAGGTTGGTCTGGTTTTCGACATGCATCTGTTGATTGGTCGATAGTTGAAAAACAAATCTCTCAGTCTTCTGGGATTGACTCGAATAACACAGGCACCTTGAGGCCATTTTATAGAGTATGGGCTGAGATTATTCTGGGTTCTCTTCACCACAGAAAAAGGATGCTCTCCTCTTCTTACATCAGTCCAGATCACAAGCACACTCTTTTCTGCATTGGCAAAAAGACTGAGATCAACATTTCTCACATTCTGTTTGAGAATCTGAAAACTTCAATCCTTGAGTCAAGAGAAGAGGAAAGGGCGAAGTACCCTCATCTTTCAAGAACGACTATTCCGTTTGGAAGAATGATTTCAGACATTCTTACTGAAAGCAAAGTGCTGGACTCCATCAGAAAACTCAATGCATCCCATTTGCTTGGAGTAGTTCAAGGTCCCATTTTTAATGGTGTGGATTTGTTCAGATTAGAACTCATTAAAAATGTACCTTCTGTGTGCCCAAGCTTTCCTGACATTCTCTCAAGAAGAGTTGTTGTTGAAGGTTTTGCCTCCCTGTTTCAAGAAGAACTGCATCAGGTTGTCAAGTCTTACCTGGAAGATTGTGTTAGGAAGCAATCAGATATTGATCCTGCTTGGATCCGTGGCAGAGTACTTCCGTCCAAGGCTGATCTTCTGAAGAAGGATCAGAAGGAACTAAAGGCTAGGCTAAAAAGAAAAGCCCGAGAAGATGAGGCTGAGAAAGCCAAGAAGTTGAGGGTCACCTATGATCCTGACAAGGTGGACTCTGAAGAACGAAGAGATAAAAGGATCAGAGATTCCTTTCGCAGAACCAGATCTTCTTCTGTACAAATCTCCAGACAGGTTTTCACTCCACCTCCTTCTGTCCCTAAACCATCTTTCCAATCACCTCCATCTGAACCAAAAATAAACTTCACCTTACCAAATCCTTCTCCATCATCCTTCTCCTCTCCCATTCTAAACCCCACACCTTTAATTATTCTTCCCCCAACTCCTTCTGATAAATCTTTCTCACCAATTTCCTTTACAAATACTCCATCCTCTTCTCAATCTATCATTTCTGATATTCCATCCTCATCAATCATTCTCTCAGATATCCCTTCTTCCTCATCCACCGCACCTCCACCTTCTATATCCCATCCCTTACCTACCAGAAAATCCAAACCTTACTGTCTTCTCTACCCTGACTACAAATTCACCTTCAATCCGCCTGAACCTGAACCCTATACCTACCTGGAATTTTTCAGACATGAGGTGATTAGCTGTCTAGACCTTCTGAAGGATGCATTTCTAAATGGTCTGGATGATGTTTCTACAAGAAATCTCTGGAGAAGATTTCGCAAGGATTTTCAAGTAGAAGCAATGGGAGTACAGAAAAGACTAGTGGCTGCTGCCCCTGGTTACCTTCTGGAGGATGATAATGGTATATACTACCATCCTCTCAGAAATTGTGTTGCTGCTGAGGAGAAGCCCTTTGTGGATGAATTGGAAGTAGCAAGACTCGCTGCTGCATTGGAAGCCAATCCTTGCAGGGAGATTGTGGTCTGGATACCTCAATATCTTGTTCTACTTGGGGATTTCAAGACCCTCTTTGACTTTCTGAGGGAAAACCCTTCTAAGGAAGACCCAAGCTTGGTCATTCCAGAAGTTGTTGACCCACCAGAAGTTGAAGGTCCTTCTGCCCCCAGGAATCTAGCTGCCATTCTTCAGGCTCTTGAGAATGGAGATTCTGAAATTCCTGCTGCAGAATATGGAGATGCTTCTATGCAAGAAGCAGATGCTGAAGATCATGTTGCTGAATCAGATCCTGTTGAGGAAATCCCTGCAAATGATCTATCCATGGAAGCTACAGATCAAGTTGCTATTCCTGTGGTTGAAAGAGGTGAAGCTTCTTCTGATGAATCTTCTCGTCTTGCAAGGACTCTGGAAGAAATTCAGAAGAGACAGGATGAGCAAAGCTCACTCAATGCTGAGTATAGAGCTTTCATGGTGAGGCAAGATGGACACAACATTGAGGTTCAAGAGATGCTGGCCAAGATCTTGTCAAGGCTAGGGCCATCTTAGATTGAGTCTATGTTGTTTCTTTTTCGTTGCATCTGTTTTTTGTGCATCTGATCTTACTTATCTTCATGTACTTCTGTACCTGCTGTTTGAACTTCAATGAAATCATCTTCTTCCTCCGTGTGTTTCGTTTTGGTTGTCTCTGAATCTTTTTTGTTTTTGATGATATGACAAAAAGGGGGAGAAATATGTGATAAATGATTTGATTTAATCAGTTGCTTTTACTAACAAGAACTGCAAGTTCCATATGGTTTAAGTGTTTTGCAGGTATAAAGAAGTGAAGAGAATCTTCAAAGCAAACACAAGAAGCAAAACCATAAGAAGTGTTATTCTGTAAAAAGAATAAGCTCATGGAAACTGAAGCAAGCTGAGTGCTGTCAAGCTTCAGAAATCAGAAGCAAGAAAGAAGAATGAATCAGAAGCACTGATAATAGAATTTGATCCATATTTGTCTATTTGCTCTGACAAAATTCTATTTGCTCTGATACATTATTTTAGCCTATATGGCTCTGATACATATCATGTGTTCTAATATACATTTTATGTTCTGACTCGTTCATGCTGACTTTTGTCGTTTAGTTTTTGTTCTGTAACATTTCAGGATGTAGAGATGCTCTGATGATGCTCTGGTACATTCAACAATGTTCTGATACAAATCTAGCATGAAGTGAGGTTGGTAGAAATTCAAGCTCTGAAGCTATCCGAGGGAAGCAGAAATCAGAAGCTGTGAATGTTCTAAAGATCCAGAAAACTCAAGTTCTGAAGCTGTCCTAAATGGAAGCAGAAATCAGAAGCTGTGAATGTTCTGAAGATCAAAGAAATTCAAGTTCTGAAGCTGTCCTAAATGGAAGCAGAAATCAGAAGCTGTGAATGTTCTGAAGATCAAAGAAATTCAAGTTCTGAAGCTGTCCTAGATGGAAGCAGGAATCAGAAGCTGTGAGTGTTCTAGGGATCTAAAGAAATTCTAGTTCTGAAGCTATCCAATGGAAGCAGAAGTCAGAAGCTATGAATTCTCTAAAGACAGAAGCTTATGTGATCGTCTCTACCGAAATAATCAGGGAAGTCTTTTATTAAAGTTCTTCAAGTATTTATTTCAGGGGGAGATTATTTATCTCAGGGGGAGATTGTTAATCTCAGGGGGAGACATATTCATATGCTTATGCTATAGCTGTGTAATTTGTCTTTTGCCGTCTGCTCTTTCTGATCGCAAATTCATATCATTTATATATGTTTTTGTCATCATCAAAAAGGGGGAGATTGTTAGAACAAGATTTGTTCTGATCAATTATCTTAGTTTTGATGATAACAATAATATGAATTTTGCTTAAGATAATATGGTACTCTAATCCAATGCAATTTCCTTTTCAGGAAATATATAAAGAGTATGCATAATTCAGCGCTCAGAAACTTTGTCTCAAGGGTTCAGCATGCAACATCAGAACATGGTCTGGCAAGACATCAGAAGATGGTCGAAGCAGAATCAGAACATGGGTCTATGGAAGCATCAGAAGAACATGAGATCAGAAGCACTGAAGTTCTGATGGTATCACGCTCAGAAGCACTTCAAGATCAGAAGATGCTTTGCACCAAGCTGTTTGACTCTGATGATATTCAAACGTTGTATTCACAAACATCAGATCAGAAGGAAGTACAAGTGGCAAGCTACGCTGACTGACAAAAGGAACGTTAAAAGCTACTAAAGGCAACGTCAGTAGACACAGCGTGAACAAGGCTCGAGGTAGTTGACAAAAGCGTATAACATTAAATGCGATGCTGTACGGAACACGCAAAGCATTAAATGCACTCAACGGTCATCTTCTCCAACGCCTATAAATATGAAGTTCTGATGAAAAGCAAGGTTAACGATTCTGCACAAAACAACTCCTATAAACTTGCTGAAACTCTGTTCTATTCAAAGCTCAGAATCTTCATCTTCATCAAAGCTCACTACATTGCTGTTGTAATATATTAGTGAGATTAAGCTTAAACGTTAAGAGAAATATCACAGTTTGTGATTATAGCTTTTAAGAAGCAATTGTAATACTCTTAGAATTGATTACATTAAGTTGTAAGGAACTAGAGTGATCGTGTGGATCAGAATACTCTAGGAAGTCTTAGAGGTTATTTAAGCAGGTTGTAACTAGAGTGATCGTGTGGATCAGAATACTCTAGAAAGTCTTAGAGGGTATCTAAGCAGTTGTTCCTGGAGTGATCAGTGTGTGATCAGAAGACTCTGGAAGACTTAGTTGCTGACTAAGTGGAGAACCATTGTAATCCGTGCGATTAGTGGATTAAATCCTCAGTTGAGGTAAATCATCTCTGCGGGGTGGACTGGAGTAGTTTAGTTAACAACGAACCAGGATAAAAATAACTGTGCAATTTATTTTTATCTGTCAAGTTTTTAAAGCTACACTTATTCAAACCCCCCCTTTCTAAGTGTTTTTCTATCCTTTAGTTTATATATGCTGGAATTTAAAATGCGGAAAATAAATCTACGCTATTACATCGATTGTACGGGAAATGTAAACTACGCTATTTACATGAGTTTGGCAACCTATACATTTATCTAGGAATTTAAATTGCAAGAAAATAAAGACATGTTTTTTTGGATTTTTTATGATTTATTTTAATTATAATTAATGCATGATTAATTAAATTAAAATGAGACAAGATGGAAATAAAATTTTAAACCTAAAAATTAAGTTCAAAATGTTTGCTAATTAATTTTAAAACAAAACTAATTTTTTTTGGATTTTTTTAAATTGATTTGAAATTTATTAAGCTAATTAATACATAATTATACAAATAATTGTACAAATAATTAAAATTTGAAGAGAAAATTATTTAAAATATGTACAAAATTAGCTTATAATATATAAACAATATTTAATATAAAGAACAATTTTTTTTTATGATTTTTTGATTGGTTGAAGTAATTAAAAAGCAAATATATAAATATATACTAATTAATTATGCAAAATATTTAAATTATGAAGAAAAATAAAATATTTTTATATATTATTTTATTTACTTAAAAATATTTTTTGTGTATTTTTTGAATTTTTAAAAACTATTTTAATTAATTTAACAAGAAATTAAAATAAAAATAGAAAATAAAAGGATACTAATCAGATGTGATATTTAAATGGAGTCCATGGTATGGTGCTTCATTCTGGTGCGCTGGATTGCTGAGTGGACAGATCTGATGGTTACCATCATGAGGGACCATGACACGTGACGTACCTGCAAAACACTGAATCCAAAGTGAATTTAAAAAAACATGCGCGCGCCCTCCAGCCAATCAGAGGACGCCACGCATCATCTTCTTCCTCAGGATAGAGTTTTTACACCTTTCTTTTGCAGGTGGTGTAGAAACTCTGACCTTTTACACCTGTTGGAAATAGCGAATACAAGCAAACAACAACATAAATTTGGCGCGATGCCACCATTTAGTTCGTCTTGTTGTCATACCCCAAAATTTGCCCATGCTATTTTTTATACACAAAACCAAATCATAAGACAAAGCTCCAAAACACAGTCTCCCACACAGAAGTTCTAAACTAGGGTTTGATTTATTCAAAGGAAAATCAGTGAATCAGGGGCTCCAAAGCATCTCATATGGCTCAATACATTTCACACTATCTCTATGACAAGTATCAAAGCTCATCTCAAAGAATTGGACACTCAATTGTTTAGAAAGTCAACAGTCGACTCTCAAGGGCAAAACAGTCATTTCAAGTCAAAATACAGTCAAAGTTCAAGATATTTGGTCAACAACATCCTCATAACCCTAAAATCATCATTTGATCAAGGGTTGATCATGATGATGCAAGGAAAGATCAGAGAAGTCAAAAGTCAAAAGCTACTATTTTGGGCATGAACTGAAAAAAGTCAACCAAACTTTGAAAATTCACCAAATATTCATACTTCATCAGAAAAATTCCCACCAAAGCTCATTTTAAAGGGAATTCATTCCTCTATCCAATGGTCCAAGAATCAGAGCTCATAGGTCAATGGTTTAAGAGATATGGCTTCATACATTACAGGTCCTTCTAAAGGATCGCAAAAAGTCATTTTTTCTCAAAGCTCATAACTTGAGCATGGTAAACTCAATTGAGATGAAACCAAAAGGAGTGTTTAAAGGACTCTTTGAGCTTTCTAAAAAGTATGAGAACACCTTCATATGATTAAAAATGAGAGAGTTATAGCTTGCACAAGTTGGGCAATTTTGAGGAAATGCACTCAGCACAAAATGAAGAATCTTGGGTTTTTGAATCAATGGACCTAAAATATGGACCTCAAATATTTCTATGGGCTTTAAAATGATCTTTAAATTAATTATTTTAGATTTATAATACTCCCTCTGTCCCAAATTATAAGAGAAATTCTCTTTTTTGATTCATTGAATAATTAATGTATCTGGTCTATATACAGACCAGATACATTAATTATTCAATGAATCTAAAAAGTGAATTTCTCTTATAATTTGGGACGGAGGGAGTATTTATCTTATTTATTTGAATTTTCATTCATTTAAATATTAATAAATCAAATATAAATATGAGATAATTAATTTTAATCATGGGATTTATTTTCCAATCATATCCAATGTCCCAAAGTCAAATAATTGATTAAAATTTTCGTGAAAGCTTGATTGGCAAGAGAATGAACCAAAAATAGAAGGATTTTATCAAATTTCCAAATGAATGAAAACACAAATATCCAAGCCCATTCTTTTAACCTAATTGTCTCCTAATATATATCTAATGATAATACAAGGAGCAGGAGGACGGGAAAAATCAGAGAAAGAAACTAGGGTTTTGCATCAAAAAATTTCAAAGGAAGTTGCACTATCCAAAACCTAATCCCAGCCGTTCCCAAGGACATGAGAGCATTCCATCGTGTTCCTGAGGTATAGTAGAGTAAGTTCAGGTCAATATCCATGGTAAAGACTCCTTGAACTACACCATACACGAACTCACTTTTTATAATCATTCATGTCAATCGTATTCTCCTTTTTATCATGTTTTAATTGAAACAAACCATACTAATGTATTCATGGAGCTCATTAGAACAGGATAGACTTATCTTTGGCAAGCTTTGACGGCTGAAACTTAAAACACCATGGCTAGGGCATCCAGGACCCACATCTTCGTGTTTACGTTTCCAGGGCGATTCATGATAAACTATCACCACCATTGAATTCGTGGCATTCCATTTAGTCGATCTGGGCACTCATGTTGTTTGGATATTGTTGTTTTGTTGGGGTTTTGATTTTGTAGGATTTCGAAGGAAAAAACCGCAGGTGGATCCGCAGCAAGTTCCATGGGAGAATCCGCAGGTAATCTGCAGGTATGAGACGAGGAAGAAAGGCCACGCGGCGCTAGGTGGGTGGACGGTCAAAACGGAGACTCTATCTCCTCGTACGTGGAAGCACCCCAGCCGCTGGTGAAAGATACCGCACCATCTCTCCACTTATTACTGGCTGACACAAGAAACAAAGGGACCCACTTTGACTCTTCTTTTGATTATTTTAGTTTCCATTATTGTTATGATATCTCTAAATTTTGAATGAAATCAATAATGACTAACGATTACAGCGCAGTTGGCTGAAGCATACGCTTGGCATCCCCCTAAACCTGGGTTCGAACCCAGTGGAAGGCAAAATATATTTTTTCAATTGTTTGGTTGCAGTACCACCAGTTCCAGCGCGTTGACTCCTATAAAGACTATGGTGAACCTTCACGTGGCAGTCATTGGATCTCTACCAGATGCTAATCCGAAGGACCCAGCACGCAGCTCCACGAAGGTCCATCCAGGCTGCATCACATATGATCAGAGCTGAGTTTTCTTTAGATTTTTATTTATTTATTTACTAATAGTTTTATTTACTTATTTACTTTCTTTATTTTACCATTATATTTTATCATTTATTTTAGATTATTCAAATAAGGTATTTTTGCTATATAATAATTTCATGATTATTTCATTTAAATCGAAAACCTGATTTTCTTATTATATTACAAATAATTATTTTTGTTAATAATTATTTTAGGGTAATAATTTAAGTTTTGGCTAATTAAATTTATTTCATGCCTTGAACCCTGTTTCTATCATGATCACTAATCATTGTTGGTAGGTGTTATCCACTAACCATATTTTAGCCTTACAAACCTTTGGGTGTCACAATAAGTTTTCTTAAGAAACCTTCGGGGTTTGTAAACCTTTTTAAGGTTTGTAGATCATTCATACACTAACCTTTTTCTGTTTTTGTTCAAATTTTCAGGATTGATCAAGATTCTTCCGACTACGCGCCATGCCAATCAAGAAGCTAAGTTTCTAAACTTTTCTTTTCTTATTTTTATTATTTATTTTTATTAAATATTATTTTTGTCATTTTACCCTGAATTAGCCATACACTCACATGCTTCTTTTTTTCTCTTGTCAATTCTTTAATGGTCAGGGTCAATGCTTCTTAAAACCTCAAGGCAAACCTCTGCCCATCAACCTTCATCAATCGAAGCTAAAGGTTTGTCGAGTCGCCAAAGCTACGAGTCTGGTAACTTTAAACCTTATTTTTTATTACTTATGTCAAACCCTATTAAGGGATCCGCTGGTTTCATTGTCCCCTTTCCCTATTATTATGTAACTGTTTATTGGTTGTATTGATTGGCCTTGAAGGCACTTAAACTGTTATATTATTTTTACTGCGTGGTTAGTAATATAGGGAGTGACAAGATTAATTAATCAAATGTTAGATCACTAACATTACAAGATGAATTATTCGAATACAACCACGTGATTGTTGCACCCACACACCTTTAGGGTAATCCCTCTGGTTGCCTTTATTATTGTTGTCGGTTGCCTTTAATTTACAAAATAGTCAAAGTCCCTCGAGTCCGAGGATACCTAAAGCAAAACAAATGTTGCCCTAAGTTCATTATCATCATCAATGTTGTCCCTCGAAGTTGCCTCGGTAAAAACATGATGATTGTCCCAATTGCTAAGGTATCCTCGCATGATGCCTAAAAAGATTAATGACTATTATATCCTTCCCTCAGACTACCTGCCCTCTTTATGGCAAGGGACAGTCTTATGGCGAACGATAAACCTCGATGACCCTTAACATCCAATTGAAAGACTTCTTACCCTTTATGGTATGGATAGATCCTTTCGCCTGAAAAGCTAAAAGAACGTTTTTTCAAACTTAGGGAAGTTTCTAGTAATTGCTTGCTCCATTCAAATCAAAATTCAAAATTCAAATTCAAACTCTTTTTCCATTAATTTCCAAATACTTTTCAAAAGACTACGCTTATTTACAAGCTAAAGTTCTTCCTCAAAAGTTTTATTTTTCACACTTCCTATTTCAAAACAATTTCAAACAAGGCTACGCTTATTTACAAGCTAAAGTCCTTAACAAAATCTTTTGCTATTCGCACACTGCTTTTCAAACTTTTCAGACAAATCAAACAAACGAGTGAGCTAAGCAATTAAGAGCCCATGGATAACCATGGATGCAAAGGGTGCCTTACACCTTCCCTTTGTATAACTTACCCCCCGAACTCAAAATCTTTTCAAAAGGTCTTTTCCTATTCTTTTAGCCTTTCCTAAAATTGGATAAAATAAAAGTCGGTGGCGACTCTTACTTAACCGCGACATTCCGATTATAAAAAGTCAGTTCACCGTATTACACTTGTTCATGCGAGTTTAATGATATTATTTAGAGCTCGTGATTTTGCACTAACTGTAAAGCCCTAAATTTGAAAGTAAGAACCCTAAAATGGTGGTTCCTCGTATAGGTGTCCAAACCTCAATTAAGTTTCCAGAAATGACCAGGACCTCAAACCAAACTTAAATATGAGTCTACATCTTGTTAAATATGCATGTGTTATGAGATTTTGGTGAGTTTTGATTTGAACAAACCGTGAGTTCTAGGCTCGTGTTCTTGAGGTTTCAATGCTTGCAACTGATCTGGATAGGTTCAGTGAAGTTCAAGGAACGTGTTTGAGTGTTTAATTTGTATTGAAACTAGCTTGAACTTAAAATTCGAATTTTAAATTTCTTTGAATATTTCAAGATGTTACAAGTGTGTTACAAGCAAGATTTTGGCTCTGATTTCGTGCTCTTTTTGTTTGTGAAGTGTTATAGCCTTTATATAGGCTATGTTGTGCTTAGAACTGAAGCCAAGAAGCTTTTAGTTGCCTTTGTTGAATTCTTGATTTTTTTATATTAAAACCTTTGAATTGTTGACCAAGTCTTGCTTCTCTTCAATGCTCTTGCCTTGTAAATCAATCTTCTGCAGAAAATTGAAGATTCTTGGATGAGTCATGCTTAAGATTTAAGCTATCCATTATCCTTCCATTTCCTTTTTTCTTTTAATCTTAAAATAAGATAAAATTAAGCCAAAAATGGATAAAAATGGTGTGGGCTTTGTCTTGGTCGTGGGAGGCCCATAATATTATGGCAAACATGTTTGAACCATGCAAACTTGGCCCCATTTGGAAAAAATACATTTTTGAGCAATGTTGGTTTTATGCATTTTCCCAAAATTTAGCCAACTTCAACAAGGTGTAAATCCCTCAATTTTTGTCATATGAAGGAGATCTTGCACTTTTTGGAAACCTCAAAGAGTCCTCTAACCAATGTCTTTGGTCTCATGTCAAAATGATTTTTGATGCTCCTTGTGTGTCCTTTTGGAAAAAGTGTCTTTTTGTTCACTTTGAAAATGACCTGTAATGTCTTTGTTCATATTTTTCAAATGGTGAATGTAATGACCATGGGATCAATTGCATTTGAAAGATAATTGAATTTCCTTCAAAATGAACTTTGGTTTGAATTTTTTGGATGAGGGATGAGAGAGTTATGGCCAGTCAAAGTTCAGTTGACTTTTTAAGAGAAAACCCTAATTTTGAATCTTAGGGTTTTGTTGATTTTTGATCTTTCCTTGATGAATTATGATCATCCAATGATCAAATGATGAATCTTTTGACAAAATATGGATGTTGACAAAAAATTTCATTTTTGACTGTCTGTTGACTTTTTTGGTCAAACGGGTCGTCTGTTGACTGTTTGAGCTGCTGACGGTGCGTCTGAGTGAATTGAAGTCTGAAAATTTGTGTGATGGTACTTTTAGATATATGGATGTCCATGAAATCCATTTGAGGTCTCAAAAACTTGTTTCTCCTGTAAAAACAAGAAAACCCTAGTCAGGGACTGTTTGTGTAGGAGACAGTTAAGCGTACCTGATTTTTGTGCAGTGTTGAGTCTCTGCTAATCATGTGATATTCAGAAGACTTCTAGGACAAAAATCTTGGAATTTTGAATTGTAAAATATTGATTTGGTTGATGGTACAAAACACTGAGAATTGTACTGCCAGCAGTTTGACTGTCAACTGACTGTTCGGGTATTAATGTAGCAGTTAGAGTGAAAAATCAACAGTCAAAGTTAATTTTCTTTTTTTTGTTTTTGTTTTATGTGAAAAATTAAAGTTTATTTACATGACTTGTTAAAAACACAGACATAATAAATAAATAATATTTACTGTACGCGAGCAAAATTACCGATAATAACCCTGAAAATCATTTAATGCACAGAAAAATGGATATTTGACTGGCAGAAAACACACAAAATATTATCTGAATAATTAAGCAACATTATGACAAATAGTACAACATTTAATACTGACAGTACAAATATTACATACTATATTGAACAGTACGACGAATAAACGGTACATTTAAGAAATAAGAAATACGGCAAATTTTAAGAATGACGATTAATAACCTATGCTATAAATAATAACATGTAGATGATTGGGAGTGCAAGCATCCCAGGTCCATAGTGTTCCAGGCTATGTAGACAGAAAAAAGACATGATCACCGTAGCAATGGTGATGACCATAAGAAAACACGTTTCCCACCACTTCGCCATTTTGTCGGGGAAGAAGAAAGGATGGATATGAAGTAGAAATTTGAGAGATGAGTTAGAATTTGATGTGAGATTTTTATGGAAAAATGAGAGGTATTTATAGAATGGAAAGAAGGATAGAGACGTTGGGGAATGAAGTGATTCCGTACAAAAGGAAAATTTGAGTGGAAGTAAGATTTTGAAAGAAAGTGTATGATAGTGTTGGGAAAAAGAGAGATGTATAGAATAAAGTTAGGATTTGATTTTTGAAAAAGAGATTTGAAAAGATTTTGAAAATAATGGAATATAGTACAAAAATTAATGGGAAACAAAAGATAATAATAATCTACTCGTTACCAGTACAGTCTGAGTTTCCTGATTCTGCGCCTGCAAAAGATTTAACTTTGTACCAATTGTGTCAGTACTATTTATCTGTAAATAAATAAATAGCATGTGTGAAGTAATAAACAGTATTTGGCGTTTGCGTAAGAATAAATTCAACTGCAAGCCAAAATACTGTATAAGAAAAATTCTAAAAACTAAGTATTTCACATGTCAGGATATTTAGTGAAATAAAAATCCATGATTATATGAGACTCTTAATTTTTAGATTGGAGTTTTCTTGAAAAAGATGCGGGCAAATTTTGGGGTATAACAGCAAGTGACAAAAGAGGTGGTGCTATTCCTTCCATGAGTAAATGCCGGAGATTTCGGGAGAGAATGGATAAGTGTCGTATCAGTGATGTGGAGGCTAGAGGACCAAATTTCACGTGGAGAGGTCCTATTTTCCGTGGGGGTCAACGCATTTACGAGAAGTTGGATCGTGCTGCTAGTAATGATGACTGGAGTATGGTCTTTCCTGATGCTTATGTTAGAGTCTTGCCAAGGGTGGAGTTTTCTGACCACCATCCTATTCTTGTTAATTTTAGGGACGATCCGTGTGTGTAGGTCGATAAACCTTTCCGTTTCGAGAATGCATGGCTAACTAAAGATTCATATGATACTATGCTTAAAGAGGTGTGGAAAGATGATATTAATGTTAAAAGAAATTTGCAGAATGTTGTTGATGGAATTGATAAATGGAAATTTGAATCTTTTGATAATATTAAAAGATACAAGAAGGTGATTATGAAGAGACTTGAAGGTATTCAAAAATGTATTCAGTTGCGGGATAATGTAGGAGGTATGAAGGCTTTGGAGGCTAATCTTCAGCATGAGCTTAGCAATATTTTGAATCAAGAGGAACTTATGTGGCATCAGAGATCTAGAACGCGGTGGCTTAGTGAAGGTGATAGAAATACTAGGTTCTATCACATGCATACTGTTGCTAGAAGAAAGAGAAATAAGATAACTATGTTGAAGAATGAAGAGGGAATTTGGCTGACGGATCCGGAGTCCTTGAAAATTCATGTTACTGATTTCTACAAAGATTTATTTCGGAGTCCTTCCCATTGGTGCAGTTGGGAGCAATCCCATATCAGTTTTCCAGCTTTAAGTGATGAGAATATTAATCAGATGGGGAAGGATGTTGATAAGGAGGAAGTGAGGACATCCCTTTTTTTGATGAAACCTTGGAAAGCTCCTGGCCCTGATGGTTTTCCAGCCGGTTTTTACCAGAAGGCTTGGGATGTTGTTGGTGATGGAATTAGCAATTTTGTTGTTAATACTAGGAATAACCCAAGTACTATTGCTGAAATTAATCAAACAGATATTTGCCTCATCCCAAAAGTAGATCAGCCTCAACGTGTGACTCAATTCAGGCCGATTTCCTTATGTAATTCCTTGTATAAAATCATTACTAAAGTTATTGTGGGAAGATTGAAACCGTACATGCCTCAGTTGGTGTCTCCTTTTCAGACAGGTTTTGTTCCGAGAAGGGCTATCCATGATAATATTATTATTGCGAACGAGATAATTCATAGCATGAAGAACAAGAAAGGAAAGAAAGGTTTCTTTGCAATGAAGATCGATCTATCTAAAGCTTATGATAAACTTAATTGGGAGTTTATTTGGAGAACTTTAGTAGAGCTTAATTTGCCTAAGAAAATGGTGGATATAATCATGCATGGAGTGACTAGTTTAGAAACTAATGTGAATTGGAATGGTAATAGGAATGATTTATTTCGCCCGCAACGAGGAATTCGACAAGGAGACCCTATTTCTCCTTATCTCTTTGTCTTATGTATGGATAAGTTATCTCGTCTTATTGAGCATGAAGTGATTAGTAAAAAGTGGAAGCCATTTAGGGTTGGTGTGCATGGTGTTGATATTACTCACTTAATGTTTGCAGACGATTTGCTTATTTTCGGCGAAGCTACTGAGGCTCAGATGGAGTGTATTAAAAGGACCTTGGATATGTTTTGCTCCATGTCGGATCAAGAAATCAGTTATGAAAAATCAAGTATATTATTTTCCAAGAATGTGGCTAGAAGTCTTAGGTTGAAGCTGTGTGCTACAGTTGGGATTAGAGAATCTCATTGCCTTGGTAAGTACCTTGGTATTCCGTTGAAAGGGGAAGCGTTACGGAGAAATGATTTTAGTTACATTACGGATCAAATTTCGAAGAGGCTTACAAGTTGGAAAGCTAGACATTTGTCCTTTGCTGGTAGAGTTACTCTTACCAAAAGTGTTATGGAAGCAATTCCGACATATTCCATGATGACCAATATGCTACCGAAAGCTAGTATAAAGGAAATTCATAAGCTGCAGCGCTCTTTCATCTGGGGGGATACTGATGTGCACCGGAACTATCATGCTGTGAATTGGAAAAAAGTTTCCACAAGTAAGGATCATGGAGGGCTTGGTTTGAGGAAGCTCGATACGATGAATAAGGCGTGCATCATGAAACTAGGTGGGAAAATAATGAATGGTAGTGATGATCTTTGGTGTAAAGTGCTGAGAGGTAAACATAAGGTGTCTGCTTGTCTTAACGGTATTCAGGCAAAAGTTTCTGACTCTAATCTTTGGAAGTCTATTGCGAATACTTCTTCCTCTTTATTGGAGCTAGGATATTGGATTATTGGGGATGGGAGTAACATTCATGCGTGGAGAGATCCTTGGATCAGCAGAGGAGAGTCTATTATGGATAGTGGAATGCATATTCCTCTTGCTCTTGAGGATGCTCGGGTTTGCGATCTTGTGGAGGATAATGGCGAGTGGAATTGGGAGTTACTGGAGTGGCTGCCTGACGGTATTAAAAGCCGTATTGCTGCTGTGCATCCGCCAGCCATGAACTCTGGAGAGGACACTTTTGACGTTGCTATGCTTAATGATGGTGCTATTTCTGTGAGTTACATCTATAAGCTTTTAGAGGAGGGGTATGATTCCATAGCAAGAGAGAGGTGGCGTAGTATATGGAGGTTGCGGGTTCCGGAAAGAGTTAAGTGTTTTATATGGTTGGTTCAGCATGACAGAATTTTGAATGGAGATAGATTGAATAAATTTGGCCTTGGTAATGCTAGCTGTAGGTTATGTGGTCATTATAAAGAAGACTCGCTACATGTTTTGCGCGATTGTAAGCTGGTACAAGAAGTTTGGAAAAATAAGATTCCAATTATTCTATGCAGGGAGTTTTTCAAGGTTGATCTGCTGCAATGGATCGAGATGAATATGGGGGATAACAATAGCCAGGTGCTGCCCGTGGATTATGATTGGAAGCAATATTGGGCTACAACATGCCATTCTATTTGGGAGTGGAGGAATAGGCAGCTGCATGATGAGAACTATGTGAGACCCTTTAATTTGCAGGTTGTCATTGACAACAAAATTCGAGATTACAAAATTGCTATGTATAATCATGGAGTTATGAAGCATATTAAGGTGGAGAAGAGGTTTAAATGGGAGCTTCCTATGCATGATTTTGTGAAAATCAATGTTGATGGGGCGCATTCCTTGCATGGGGGTGCTGGTTGTGGAGGGATTATTAGGGATGATAGAGGCTCATGGTGTGGTGGTTTTGCTAAGGGTGTTGGTTCTTGCAGTCCCCTGAGAGCAGAACTGTGGGGTATTTTAGAAGGTTTTAAATTGGCTAGAAGGCTTGGCTTTTCAAAGGTGGTGGTGGAGTCGGATTCG
This sequence comes from Vicia villosa, assembly GCF_029867415.1. Lineage (NCBI taxonomy): Eukaryota > Viridiplantae > Streptophyta > Magnoliopsida > Fabales > Fabaceae > Vicia > Vicia villosa. Next base: position 160,842,118 of record NC_081183.1, read on the forward strand.
AAGGAAGCGGTTGAGATTTGTACCAAGGCCCGTCATGATCATGTGACTAGTTGTAGTTTAACGCGGTTCATCAACAAGGAGATGCTTTTGTTAGAGAAGGTTGAAGTTCGTCATGTTTACCGAGAGGTGAATGGTTGTGCTCATCTTTTAGCTCTTCATGGGAAGGAACTTGGTTATGGTTTCAAGAATTTCAATGAGATGCCTCCTTGGCTTGCTGAGAATTTTGGGAGAGATTTAAGGGGTTTCTTGCACCCTAGGCTTGTGTGTGTGTAGTGTGTTTCTTTTGGGCTTAGGCCCTCCTTGTAATCAAAAAAAAAATAGACTTATTGAAATTAATTTAACCAACCAATTAATATCACACTATATTAATTTCTATTCACTTATTTTTCTATTCCATTTTCCAATTTCTAGTATCCTATGTAAAAGGGCATTTTGTTCCACTAGGATACTGTTTACAATCTATTTCCCTACTGTTTTTCAACTATTTATTCATTTCATAATTATTCATTTCCATTATTTTCCATTATATATATATATATATATATATATATATATATATATATATATATATATATCTATCACAGTCGATTATTACACCAAATGGGTAGAAGCAGAAGCCTTAACAAAGATCACTATAACTAACATTCAAAAGTTCTTCAAGCAGAGTATCCTAGTGAGGCACGAGATCCCACAATTCATTGTTACCAATGATGGGACGTAACTCACTGACAAAACTTTGAAAAAACTCTTCGAAGGCTTAAAAATGATACATCACTTTGCATCATTAGAGAACCCTTAGACGAACAGGAAAGATGGGGGCGCCAACTGAGTTCTACTTAAAGGATTGAATAGAAGAATTTAGGGATCCAATGAGTTTTGGGTAGTGGAGCTCTCACATGTCCTATAGGAATGTTGAACTACACCTCATTATAGGACCGACTAAAATCCATTTATGATTACTTACATGATTGAATTTATCATCCCATTGAAATAGGGGAGCTCAGTTGGAGTACAACTCACCCTCTACCAGAGGAAAACAACATGAAAACATTCATGGAAGAGCTAGATATCTTAGAATAAAAATGATATTTTTCCGCACTCACAAATTCCACCGTGAAGCAAGTGTTAGAACAAGATTTGTTCTTATCAATTATCTTAGTTTTGATGATAACAATAATATGAATTTTGCTTAAGATAATATGGTACTCTAATCCAATGCAATTTCCCTTTCAGGAAATATATAAAGAGTACGCATAATTCAGCGCTCAGAAGTTGTGTCTCAAATGGTTCAGCATGCAACATCAGAACATGGTCTGGCAAGACATCAGAAGATGGTCGAAGCAGAATCAGAACATGGGTCTATGGAAGCATCAGAAGAACATGAGATCAGAAGCACTGAAGATCAGAAGATGGTATCACGCTCAGAAGCACTTCAAGGTCAGAAGATCAGAAGATGCTATGCACCAAGCTGTTTGACTCTGATGATATTCAAACGTTATATTCACAAACATCAGATCAGAAGGAAGTACACGTGGCAGACTACGCTGACTGACAAAAGGAACGTTAAAGCTACTAAAGGCAACGTCAGTAGACACAGCGTGAACAAGGCTCGAGGTAGTTGACAAAAGCGTATAACATTAAATGTGATGCTGTACGGAACACGCAAAGCATTAAATGCACTTCAACGGTCATCTTCTCAACGCCAATAAATATGAAGTTCTGATGAGAAGCAAGGTTAACGATTCTGCACCAAAACAACTTATATCAAACTTGCTGAAACGCTGTTCAAATCTAAACTCAGAATCTTCATCTTCATCAAAGCTCACTACATTGCTGTTGTAATATTTTAGTGAGATTAAGCTTAAACGTTAAGAGAAATATCACAGTTGTGATTATAGCTTTTAAGAAGCATTTGTAAACTCTTGAATAGATTACATTAAGTTGTAAGGAACTAGAGTGATCGTGTGATCAGTATACTCTAGGAAGTCTTAGCAGTTGGCTGAGCAGTTTGTAACTAGAGTGATCGTGTTGATCAGAATACTCTAGGGAAGTCTTAGGAGTGAACTAAGCCTAGAGTGATCGTGTTGATCAGTAGACTCTAGAAAAGTCTTAGAGGGTATCTAAGCAGTTGTTCCTGGAGTGATCAGGTTGTGATCAGAAGACTCTGGAAGACTTAGTTGCGGACTAAGTGGAAAACCATTGTAATCCGTGCGATTAGTGGATTAAATCCTCAGTTGAGGTAAATCATCTCTGCGGGGGTGGACTGGAGTAGCTTCGTTAACAGCGAACCAGGATAAAAATAATTGTGCAATTTATTTTTATCGTCCAAGATTTAAAGTCACACTTATTCAATCCCCCCCTTTCTAAGTGTTTTTCTATCCTTCAATTGGCATCAGAGCGCCGGTTCTAAGGTGCAAGCACTTAACCGTGTTTAGAAAAGATTCAGGAAGAGAAAAACGCTTCAGTAAAAGATGGTTGATGAAAGTGAAAAATCTACACCTACACCTGCATCTACATCTGGCTCTGCTGAGCAATACAACGGTAACAATGGTTATACTAGACCGCCGGTATTTGACGGTGAAAACTTTGAATACTGGAAAGATAAACTGGAAAGTTACTTTCTGGGTCTAGATGGTGATCTATGGGATCTTCTGATGGATGGTTACAAACATCCAGTAAATGCCAGTGGCGTAAAGCTGTCAAGGCAGGAAATGAATGATGATCAGAAGAAGCTTTTCAGGAATCATCATAAATGCAGAACTGTTTTGCTGAATGCTATCTCTCATGCTGAGTATGAGAAGATATCTAACAGGGAAACAGCCTATGATATATATGAGTCCTTGAAAATGACTCATGAAGGAAATGCTCAAGTCAAGGAGACTAAAGCTCTAGCCTTAATCCAGAAGTATGAAGCCTTCAAGATGGAGGATGATGAAGACATTGAAAAGATGTTTTCGAGATTTCAAACTCTGACTGCTGGATTGAGAGTTCTTGACAAAGGATACACCAAGGCTGATCATGTAAAGAAGATCATCAGAAGCTTACCCAGAAGATGGGGTCCTATGGTGACTGCATTCAAGATTGCAAAGAATCTGAATGAAGTTTCTCTGGAAGAGCTGATCAGTGCCTTGAGAAGCCATGAGATTGAGCTGGATGCAAATGAGCCTCAAAAGAAAGGTAAATCTATTGCATTAAAATCTAATATCAAGAAATGCACTAACGCTTTTCAGGCTAGAGAAGAAGATCCTGAAGAATCAGAATTTGAAGAAGAAGATGAACTGTCCATGATTTCCAGAAGGCTAAATCAACTCTGGAAGACCAAGCAAAGGAAGTTCAGAGGCTTCAGAAGTTCAAGGAAATTTGAACGTGGAGAATCTTCTGATGAAAGAAGATTTGACAAGAAGAAGGTCATGTGCTATGAATGCAATGAGCCTGGACACTACAAGAATGAATGTCCAAATCTTCAGAAGGAAAGTCCCAAGAAAAAGTTTCATAAGAAGAAAGGTCTTATGGCAACCTGGGATGAGTCAGAAGATGATTCAGAAGATGAGCAGGCCAACTGTGCGCTGATGGCGACAGAAGATGACGGATCAGAATCTACATCAGAATCAGATTCTGAAGAGGTATTTTCTGAACTTACTAGAGATGAGTTAGTTTCCGGTCTAACTGAACTTCTGGAACTCAAGTCTCAGATTAGTCTCAAATACAAAAAGCTGAAAAAGCAATTTGAATTTGAAACAAAAAAGCTTGAGTTGGAGAATTCTGAATTAAAAGAAAAACTTTTAAAATTATCCAATAATGTTGGATCTCCTTCTAATTCAGAAAAATCCACTCCTAGTCTAAACCATATTCTGAAAGAATATGATTTAAGTTTCAGGAAGTTCTTATCTAGAAGTATTGGCAGAAGTCAGCTAGCTTCTATGATATATGCCGTATCTGGAAACAAAAGAGTTGGCATTGGTTATGAGGGTGAAACCCCATACAAACTTGAACCTGTTGATGAAATGAAAATTACATACAAGCCATTGTATGATCAGTTCAAGTATGGCCACTCTCATGATATTAGGCACACTTCACATGCACAAAGTTTTCACATAACACACACCAAGAAGCATGTGACACAACCTAGGAAATATCATGAAACTCATATTAAAAATTATCATGCTGTTCCTCCGATTGCTTATAATGTCAAACCCAAGTTCAATCAGAACTTGAGAAAATCTAACAAGAAAGGACCCAAGAAAATGTGGGTACCTAAGGATAAGATTATTCCTATTGCAGATATCCTTGGCTGCAAGAAGGACAAAGCACAACATGTCATGGTACCTGGACTCTGGATGCTCACGACACATGACAGGAAGAAGGTCTATGTTCCAAGACCTGGTGCTTAAGTCTGGAGGAGAAGTCAAGTTTGGAGGAGATCAGAAGGGCAAGATAATTGGCTCTGGAACTATAAAGTCTGGTAACTCTCCTTCCATTTCTAATGTACTTCTTGTAGAAGGATTAACTCATAACCTCTTATCTATCAGTCAATTAAGTGACAATGGTTATGATATAATCTTTAATCAAGAGTCTTGCAAGGCTGTAAATCAGAAGGATGGCTCAATCCTATTTACAGGCAAGAGGAAGAACAACATTTATAAGACAGATCTGCAAGATCTTATGAGTCAGAAGGTGACTTGTCTTATGTCTGTTTCTGAAGAGCAGTGGGTCTGGCACAGGAGATTAGGTCATGCTAGTTTGAGAAAGATCTCTCAGATTAACAAACTGAATCTTGTTAGAGGACTCCCTAATCTGAAATTCAAATCAGATGCTCTTTGTGAAGCATGTCAGAAGGGCAAGTTCTCCAAACCTGCATTCAAGTCTAAGAATGTTGTTTCTACCTCAAGACCATTAGAACTCTTGCACATTGATCTGTTTGGACCAGTCAAAACAGCATCTGTCAGAGGAAAGAAATATGGATTAGTCATCGTAGATGATTATAGTCGCTGGACATGGGTAAAATTCTTGAAACACAAGGATGAGACTCATTCAGTGTTCTTTGATTTCTGCATTCAGATTCAGTCTGAAAAAGAGTGTAAAATCATAAAGGTCAGAAGTGATCATGGTGGTGAATTTGAGAACAGATCCTTTGAAGAGTTCTTCAAAGAAAATGGTATTGCCCATGATTTCTCTTGTCCTAGAACTCCACAGCAAAATGGGGTTGTAGAACGAAAGAATAGGACTCTGCAAGAAATGGCCAGAACCATGATCAATGAAACCAATATGGCTAAGCATTTCTGGGAAGAAGCAATAAACACTGCATGCTATATTCAGAATAGAATCTCTATCAGACCTATTCTAAATAAGACTCCCTATGAATTGTGGAAGAATAGAAAGCCCAACATTTCATATTTCCATCCTTTTGGATGTGTATGCTTTATTCTGAACACTAAAGATCATCTTGGTAAGTTTGATTCCAAAGCTCAAAAGTGTTTCCTTCTTGGATATTCTGAACGCTCAAAAGGCTACAGAGTATACAATACTGAAACATTGGTTGTAGAAGAATCAATCAATATCAGGTTTGATGATAAGCTTGGTTCTGAAAAACCAAAGCAGTTTGATAATTTTGCAGGTTATGATATTGACATATCAGAAGTTGTTGAGCCAAGAAGCAACGCATCAGAAGCAGAGCTTCTCAGAAGCAAAGAATCTGAAGATCAAGTATCAGCTTCTCTGGAGGATCTAAGTATTTCTGAAGAACCATCTGTCAGAAGATCATCTAGACTCATCTCTGGTCATTCAGAAGATGTCATTCTTGGAAAGAAGGATGATCCAATCAGAACAAGAGCATTCCTTAAGAACAATGCAGACTGTCAATTAGGTCTTGTATCTTTGATCGAGCCAACTTCTGTTGATCATGCTCTAGAAGATCCAGACTGGATAATTGCTATGCAAGAAGAACTGAATCAGTTTACAAGGAATGATGTTTGGGATCTTGTTCCTAGACCAGATGGATTCAATATAATTGGTACAAAATGGGTCTTCAGAAACAAGCTCAGTGAGAAAGGTGAAGTGGTAAGGAACAAAGCCAGACTGGTGGCTCAGGGTTATAGTCAGCAAGAAGGGATTGATTATACAGAAACCTTTGCACCAGTGGCCAGGTTAGAATCTATTCGTCTATTAATTTCTTTTGCCACTCAACATAACATCACTCTCTATCAGATGGATGTTAAGAGTGCCTTCTTAAATGGTTATATAGATGAAGAAGTTTATGTCCATCAACCTCCTGGTTTTGAAGACTCTATGTCTCCGAATCATGTTTTTAAACTTAAGAAATCATTGTATGGATTGAAACAGGCTCCCAGAGCTTGGTATGAACGCTTAAGTTCTTTCCTTCTAGATAATGGTTTCACTAGAGGAAAAGTGGACACTACTCTCTTTTGTAAAACCTTTGAAAAGGATATTTTAATTTGTCAAATATATGTAGATGATATTATTTTTGGAACATCTAATGCTACACTTGGAAAGGAGTTTGCTAAGTCTATGCAGGCTGAGTTTGAAATGAGCATGATGGGAGAACTCAAGTATTTCCTTGGAATACAAATAAATCAAACATCAGAAGGGACATATGTTCACCAAACCAAGTTTGTGAAGGAACTTCTGAAGAAGTTTAATCTTCTGGACTGCAAAGAAGCCAAAACTCCTATGCATCCAACATGCATCCTAGGTAAGGATGAGGTAAGTAAGAAGGTAGATCAGAAGTTATACAGAGGTATGATTGGATCTCTTCTATATTTGACTGCTTCTAGACCTGACATTCTGTTCAGTGTTTGTTTGTGTGCTAGATTCCAATCAGATCCTAGAGAATCTCATTTAACTGCTGTTAAGAGAATTCTAAGGTATCTGAAAGGTACTACTAATGTTGGTTTAGTTTACAGAAAATCTAAAGAATACAACTTAGTAGGATTCTGTGATGCTGATTATGCTGGAGACAGAATTGAAAGAAAAAGTACTTCAGGAAGTTGCCAATTTCTTGGAAGTCATTTGATCTCCTGGTACAGCAAGAAGCAAACAACTATTGCTCTATCAACCACAGAAGCAGAATATGTCGCGGCTGCTGGTTGTAGTACACAGATGCTCTGGATGAAGAATCAGTTAGAAGATTATCAGATATTTGAGAGTAACATTCCTATATTCTGTGATAATACTTCTGCTATATGTTTATCTAAGAATCCTATTCTTCATTCAAAAGCTAAACATATTGAGATTAAACATCATTTCATAAGGGACTATGTTCAGAAGGGTGTTATATCTTTAAACTTTGTTGATACAGACCATCAATGGGCTGATATCTTTACAAAACCCCTGGCTGAAGATAGGTTTAAGTTCATTCTGAAGAACATCAGTATGGATTTATGCCCAGAATGAGAAGATGAGAAGTTCTCATGTATGAGTATCTTCTGAAATGAATGAGGAACATTTTTTTTTTTTGTCAGAAGTTCTGATTAAAATTCTTTTAGAAATTATGATTCGGTTATTACTAACGTTTCATTGTCTAAGTTGATTCAGAACCTCTTTTAAAGCAAAACAGCTGTTACGTTTTATCTCGGGATGGTAAACCTGTCGTTACTATTCATGGATAAGCGCGCGTGCAGTTGAAGGGACACCGACCATAGCAAATGATACTTCTATGGAAGCTGCAGATCAACATGCCATTCCTGTGGTTGAAAGCGGTGAAGCTTCTTCTGGTGAATCTTCTCGTCTTGAAAGGACTCTAGAAGAAATTCAGAAGAGACAGGATGAGCAAAGCTCACTCAATGATCAGTATAGTGCTTTCATGGTGAGGCAAGAAGGACACAACAATATGGTTCAAGAGATGCTGACCAAGATCTTGTCAAGACTAGGGCCATCTTAGATTGAGTCTGCGTTGTCTCTTTCTTCTTGTTGCATCTGTCTTTGTGTATCTGATCTGCTGTTTGAAACTTCAATGAAATCAACTTCTTCCTCCATGTGTTCTGTTTTATACATCTGAATCTTTTTTTAATATTCTTTTTGATGTTATGACAAAAAGGGGAGAAGATAAATGATAAATGATTTGATTAAATCTATCAGTTACTGGGTAAGGCTCCCACACATTCACTAACAAGAACTGCAAGTTCTATATGGTTTAAGTGTTTTGCAGGTACAGAAGTGAAGTGAATCTTCAGAAGCAAACACTAGAAGCAAAACCATAAGAAGCGTTATTCTGTAAAAGGAATAAGCTCTTGGAAACTGAAGCAAGCTGAGTGCTGTCAAGCTTCAGAGATCAGAAGCAAGAAAGAAGAATGAATCAGAAGCACTGATAATAGAATTTGAATATCATTGTCTATCCTGTTCTGACAAAATTCTATTTGCTCTGATACATATAATGTTATGGATCTGATACATTATTTGCTCTGATACATTATTTCAGCCTATATGGCTCTGATACATATAATGTGTTCAAACATACATTTTATGTTCTAACTCGTTCATGCTGACTTTTGTCGTTTAGTTTTTGTTCTGTAACATTTCAGGATGTAGAGATGCTCTGATGATGCTCTGGTACATTCAACAATGTTCTGATACAAATCTAGCATGAAGTGATGATTGGTAGACATTCAAAGTTCTGAAGCTATCCGAGGGAAGCAGAAATCAGAAGATGTGAATGTTCTAAAAGATCCAGAAATTCAAGTTCTGAAGCTGTCCTGAATGGAAGCAGAAGTCAGAAGCTGTGAATGTTCTGAAGATCAAAGAAATTCAAGTTCTGAAGCTGTCCAATGGAAGCAGAAGTCAGAAGCTATGAATTCTCTGAAGGCAGAAGCTTATATGATCGTCTCTACCGAAATAATCAGGGAAGTCTTTTATCAAAGTTCTTCGAGTATTTATTTCAGGGGGAGATTATTTATCTCAGGGGGAGATTGTTAATCTCAGGGGGAGACATATTCATATGCTTACGCTATAGCTGTGTAATTTGTCTTTTGCCGTCTACTCTTTCTGATCGCAAATTCATATCATTTATATATGTTTTTGTCATCATCAAAAAGGGGGAGATTGTTAGAACAAGATTTGTTCTTATCAATTATCTTAGTTTTGATGATAACAATAATATGAATTTTGCTTAAGATAATATGGTACTCTAATCCAATGCAATTTCCCTTTCAGGAAATATATAAAGAGTACGCATAATTCAGCGCTCAGAAGTTGTGTCTCAAATGGTTCAGCATGCAACATCAGAACATGGTCTGGCAAGACATCAGAAGATGGTCGAAGCAGAATCAGAACATGGGTCTATGGAAGCATCAGAAGAACATGAGATCAGAAGCACTGAAGATCAGAAGATGGTATCACGCTCAGAAGCACTTCAAGGTCAGAAGATCAGAAGATGCTATGCACCAAGCTGTTTGACTCTGATGATATTCAAACGTTATATTCACAAACATCAGATCAGAAGGAAGTACACGTGGCAGACTACGCTGACTGACAAAAGGAACGTTAAAGCTACTAAAGGCAACGTCAGTAGACACAGCGTGAACAAGGCTCGAGGTAGTTGACAAAAGCGTATAACATTAAATGCGATGCTGTACGGAACACGCAAAGCATTAAATGCACTTCAACGGTCATCTTCTCAACGCCTATAAATATGAAGTTCTGATGAGAAGCAAGGTTAACGATTCTGCACCAAAACAACTTATATCAAACTTGCTGAAACGCTGTTCAAATCTAAACTCAGAATCTTCATCTTCATCAAAGCTCACTACATTGCTGTTGTAATATTTTAGTGAGATTAAGCTTAAACGTTAAGAGAAATATCACAGTTGTGATTATAGCTTTTAAGAAGCATTTGTAAACTCTTGAATAGATTACATTAAGTTGTAAGGAACTAGAGTGATCGTGTGATCAGTATACTCTAGGAAGTCTTAGCAGTTGGCTGAGCAGTTTGTAACTAGAGTGATCGTGTTGATCAGAATACTCTAGGGAAGTCTTAGGAGTGAACTAAGCCTAGAGTGATCGTGTTGATCAGTAGACTCTAGAAAAGTCTTAGAGGGTATCTAAGCAGTTGTTCCTGGAGTGATCAGGTTGTGATCAGAAGACTCTGGAAGACTTAGTTGCGGACTAAGTGGAAAACCATTGTAATCCGTGCGATTAGTGGATTAAATCCTCAGTTGAGGTAAATCATCTCTGCGGGGGTGGACTGGAGTAGCTTCGTTAACAGCGAACCAGGATAAAAATAATTGTGCAATTTATTTTTATCGTCCAAGATTTAAAGTCACACTTATTCAATCCCCCCCTTTCTAAGTGTTTTTCTATCCTTCAGCAAGTTGCAGCCATCAATTACAACAAGAAAGTTATACCCCCAGCATTTCCAACGCGACGATCTTGTGTTGCGAAGGGCTAAAGTAGGAGGGAAAACATTAGAGATGGTAAGTTTACTTCCTAATGGAAAGAACCATATCTAATTCAGGTTAACACAAGAAGCAAAGCCTATGCCATCAGGACTTTAAATGCGGAAGTTATCCCCAGGACCTAGAGCGCCACCAAGTTAAAATGATACTTCAGTTAAGTCATACCTAGTTTAAATAATAATGGGAAAGCTGAAACTTTACAAAAATGTAATGACATTGAAATGAATAATGAAATGACTTTTCACTATTTTGTCTGTCGGAGTTTCCTTTTTAAGGGAAAGAGGAGTATAGTAGTATGCTAACACAAATAAGCAAGAAAACCCCCTCTTTAGAGCTAGTCACTCTAGAGTGCAAGCGGCAAATCCCTGTGTACGTCAACCTTGAATAGAGTTTTCATGTGGGGTGGGGAAGAGGATCAACCCCTTGTCCGAGCATGATCCCTAGAGACATCAAGATAATGATGAAATAAAATCACTAAAGATGCACAATGATAAAATAAATCATTAAGGTTGCACAATGGTGAAATAAACTCATTCATGAAGGTAAGCGATAAAACAAAATTATGCGCACAAGAATGAGAAAGTAAATCCACTCATAAAGACAAAGGAAAATAATTAACATTCATATAAGCTAATGATTGCAACAAGTTGGAGCAAACACCACAACCAACAGCAAAAGCAAAAATATATGATTAAACAACAAAATAAATTCAATCATAATCCTTATAGGCTTGCAGCTCCTTGGAACAAGATTTTTTATCCTTTTCTAAGGAGGCTTCCAACTTTATCACTGTCGTCGTTGAAGTATTAGAGAGTCATGGCATCATCCAAATTGTTTTCAATCTTAGCCAACGAATTCTCATTCTCCTTTAATGGTCTACCTTATAGTTTAACCTTGGTTAGATTAATGTTTGTTGCGGTATTTATTTATTCATAATTCTATAGTGGTCATAATTTTGTCTCTATTTATTTATTCAAAATTCTATAGTGGTTATACTTTTGTCTCTAAAAGGGCTAAGCAAACATTATTTTCTTTATCAATTGTTGTCAGTCTAATATATTCAAGAGAAATCAAATCAAATAATTAGAATACTCCTAGTAATCCAGAAGTTTGGAATGTAAGGGAACTTTAAATTCTAATTATTGTTAGTCTCTTCTTATAAATGGTACTCTTATTTTTGGATAAGAGGAGGAAGTCTATAGTTGATAAAAGGATAAAATGGTACCCATCTCTAAAACATGTAAAGATTTTAATTCCAATGAAATGTATTGAAGGATTGAAACATATACTCAATGCTTAGAATATTGGTCTCCTTAATGTCAAGGTATTCATAATGTATGGATGAAAAAATTACAAAAATGGTGTGATTGAGTTAGAGACATGTTAAGAGACAAATTTAGCGTCAGGTTATCGACCATTTTTTGAGTTTAATGCATATTCTTATTTTGCGACAAATTTAGTGACGAAATCAGAGTTTCGGCTATGAATTTTCACCACCTTCTTTTAATGCAATGAACTTAATGTTCGAACTATTCAACTATATATAATTAACTAATATAAAAGAGTTACAAACTACCATATGACATAGCATGTTAACATCTTTGCCATGTTTTTTTATAAAAGTCGTTAGTAAGTTACTTACCATTGTGAACCGTAAAGTTGTGGTGAATAGTTTGTCTTCGGGCAAGAGTAAACTTTAATAGGTCTTAAGAGAAAATAACAACTAGCAAGGGTGGCAAATGAGCATGGTTAAGGGTGCAGACTTAAAACCTTACTACACCCCTACAGATATAGAAATTTATGTTAATGCTCGCGCCAACAAAACACGCAAAAAAACTGAGCGGACACATTAGAGGGTGCGATTCTAAACCTTTGACTTGTCCCGCACTAAAGGGCAAGCAAAACAAGCATGCCCGAACCAGACTCGTTTTGCCACCCCTAGATATGAGCATAATTTTCTCTATTAATAATAATATTTAAAATATTATTTGTTTTTTATTTTTTAAAAGACACATAATCATCATTGTCACAAATGTCACGTTTGCGCTCAATCAAATTGTTTAGTCATATGACTGATTAATATGGGGACCAATCCGACTAAATTATATAGATTTACTCAACACATAAACTAGGTTTAAATGCACTTTTGATCCCCTTATTATGATTTTTCTAATTTTTTAGTCCCCTTTAACAAAAAAAAAAACTAGCTATTTGGTCTCTCTTTATCATATTATGTATTTTTTTGGTGGTCTCGCTGCACTTGATAATAAAACATATAATGTATCACCCTGAAATTGGTCCAACTTTCTAAATGACCTTGCCGCGCCATTAAATAGGTCCCACATTATTTAGAAAGTGAGGTTAATTTCAGGGTGCCACATCATATATTTGGCGGCCAAATGCAGGGGACCACCAAAATAATATAGAATATGATAAAGAGAGACCAAATATGATAAAGAGAGACCAAATAGCTGAATTTTTTAAAAGAGACTAAAAAAATAGAAAAATCATAATAAAGGGATCAAAAATACATTTAAGTCCGTAAACTATTTATAACTAGCGAGATTTGAACCTCAAAACTAAAAGATATAGAGACTAAAAAAATAAGACTAACCATTAATAAAAGTTAATGTATATAATAAATTAAAAAAAAAAATTAGAAAAACCATTATTAAAAAAACAAATTAGAAAGATTAAGAATAAATTTAGGCATATTTGAATGAACCAAAAACTTATTTAAAATGAATAAATTTTATGCATATATGTGATAGAATTGTATATTTAATTTTAAATATTTAAAATTTTAATTATTAATTATACTAAAAATAATTAATTTGTACTTAAAAGTATATTAGACAAATTTAATATCCTAACATAACTTACAAAACAAAGATCATTCAAACAATACCATTCAAACAATGTCATTAAAGATTTGAACATTAGTCTAACCTACGGAAAATCAATCCTAATAATCATCATTGGTAATATTACAAGAGTTTACTGCATTAAAATATTGTTGACCTTAAAAACATATTTGACCATTGCTTAGTTTTTCAAAATAATATATATGGATAAAATGGAATGATATGTCTAAATTAAATTGACATAAATTTTACCGTTAATTCAATTGACTCACATTTATATTCAATGAGTCATATAATAATTTTTGATATCCTAATCCTTATCAATAAGATAATAAATTAATACAATTATCTTTACTTAAAAAAAGTAATACTATTAAATTTTTTTCCTCTTAAATTCTCTTTTTCATAAAAAAGAATAATTGTAATTTGTGTATATTAAATATTGTTAATTTTTTTGTTGGATTACAATAACTTAAAAAAACTATTTATACCAAATTAACTTTTACTTTGGAGTAATTTTTTTTACATCAAAGTCTAAATAATTTAATGAAAAATACTTCAAAAAAATTGATTTAAAATCAAATAAAATATAAAATATATTTTTACACCATAATCCAATAAAAATTATAATATAAAATATGAGGATTGAAAACTTAAATTTTATAATTGTGTCTGTAAATTTATAATTCGTCTAAAAGAATATAGTGTATAGTTCTATCAATCTAATAAATAATGAATAATTATTTTTTTAAAATTTTTTTTGCCCTAGAATAAATAATCATTTTAATTTTCAATAATAATAATAATTGTAATCTTTTAATTAATTAATATTACTTGATTCAAACATACTACTAGACACTATGTTTTTTTTGGTACAACAAATCTACTTAAATAAATCTTTGTTTCTTACCACTAGTTTAAATTTATAAAATAGACTAAAATGATAGACAAATGCATATAATTTAAAATAATTAAAAGCTAATAGTAAAAAAAAAATTCATTTTAAAATTTAAAATATCAACCTCATAATTTACTTTTATTTTGTTTTTAACACATCAACATCATTTTTGTGTAAAAAAAAAAAACACATCAACATCATTTATTCACTAATTATTAAAAGGACAACGACAACACGCATGTTCCGATTAGTTGTAAAACTTAAGTCACTCAAATTTTAACCACATGCTTATTGTCAGGAAATCGATTAAATATTTTCTATTAGTGTATAGTACTATAAGTTAAAAACATAGTATATAAATTTATTATTTTCCCGCTATATTAAATTTTATAACAGTTTATTAGAATATGATTATGTTAAATAATTATTAATTATTAGTATTTAAAAAGAAAACAACAGTTAAAAGAAAAGCAAAAAAGCTGGTTCTTCTCTACACAGCGTGGATAGTTGGCAAATAGTTTTCATTTTTTTCTCTCTCAAACTTCAACTTTCTCGGAAACCAAAAATCCTTTTTGTCAGAAACTTTCTTTTCCATTTTCTTTGATTGCTCTCACTCACTTCTTCTCCATTCCGCTACATCACCATCACCACCACTGCTCTGTTTCGCTTCTTTCTGCTGTTTGATCAGAGTGATTGCGATTCATCATCTGCTTTACTACTTCATCTTGATCATGTATTGGATTCTCTGAACTTCATCGATCGAGTTCGTCTTCAATCGGAGAATCTAGGTTATTTTTTTTAAGCTTCATTTTGTTTCTTATTAGTAGTAGATGATGTGATTGTGAAATGAGAATGAGAATTGTGATGTTGAAGTATAATACGTGAACTGAATTGAATTTGATTTTGTGTTTTCTTGTTTGTTTAGCTGGTTTAGGGTTGTGGATGATTGAAGTAACGCATTTTGAATTTCTTTTCCTTTTTCAGTAATAGATGTTTAGGGAAATCGGAGGATCTATTTGTGGAATTCTTTTCTATTTGGTTTGAAGTTTGTTGATGATTTCATTGTAGAATGGTGTTTATGTTTATGTTTAGTTTCATGTTAGATCGGACTATCGGAGAGGCTTTATGTTTGGTTAACTTGAAGGTGTTGCTGTTTGGGATTGGTCCCATGAGATTAGATACTTCAGTGGAAGTGAGAGTGAGAGTGGCTTTGTCTTATTGAGTTTTTACAGGCTAGGAATTGCGATGTGGTTGGAGTTGCACTTGTTAATAGAAACTTTTTAAGAGAGGAGAGCACCACTAGATTCACTAGATTGCAGAGTTTGTATCTTGAGCTATGGACCTCTATATGGTCCCCTCCATTATGTTTAACTGATTAATTCATTCTATGGGACCAAGTTAAAAAGTTGGATAGGAACTTTTGGTTGAAGAGGGGATCCTTTTGTTGTTTTTTAAGTATTTCTTTTGTTGGTAATGATTTTTAGTTGTGTTGTGGCAGAGCTATTTAAGGAAAAATGTCTATTGGATCCAAGGCTGTTCGAACTCTCCAGCCTATCAAATCATTGCCTCCTGGTTTTAGGGTTAATGGGAATCTGACTCGTGATGTTATGGAAAGCCGGGGAGACGCTAAATTGAGGAGTAGTGGTTTGGTTGGATCAAGTAGTCCTGAAAACAATGCTATTTCTGAAGAAGTTGAAGTCAGTACTGGTGGCATGGGTCTTTTCAATGAGGACATAGCATATAGTGGAAAGGTTGCAGATGAAGACTTGGAATCTGCTCCTCTTCCCTTCCAATCAATTTCAGCATCCTCTAGAGAATCGAGGTGGAGTGATACAACACCTTATGTTTCAAAGAAGGTATTTTTAGCTTCAAATTTCAATTATTTATTCTGAAAGTTTAAAGCTCATATTTTAAATCTTGTGTTTATTGTAGCTTAATTATATTGTCATTAATTTTCATATGATCTATCGAAAATACACCCCGGAGCTTCACAATACTCATGACTTACGTGTTGTCTACCACTAATAGAAGAACTTCACATCTTATTGAAATTTGAAGTTAGTTTGTTTAACAAGAGATTGTTAAGACAGAGTACAGACTTAAATATCTCATATGTACAAGTATCTAAGATTAAGAAACAATTATAAGATTATAAGAAGGCCTCAGACAGAATCATATTGGTTGAAACTTAAAAGTTCATATTCTGTGTTGCCAATTTTGGTTGAGTGTCCGGTCTGCAATATGATTGTTGATAATTGAAACTACATCTTAGATAAAAATAGGCCAAAAGAAATGATAATTGACGCTAGGTGATCTAGGCTTCTATCAAACAATTTAAAATCCCGAGAAAAAAAATCTGAAAATTGGCATGAGGTGATCTAGGCTTCTATGTTATGTTTTACCGGAGAATGCCATGCAAATATAAATTATTCCACTGTTACTTCGGTTCATATTTTCTAAAAGATTCATAGCAAGGAATACTCTGTTAGCAATTCCAGAAAAATATTTGATGAGCTTGTTTGACTTATCAATCATTATTTGATTGACTTAAATTTTGAAATTATTATGTCTTTCCCTAACTTCTGATTTTAACTATTTCAGAAACTTCAGTCTTGGTTTCAACTTTCAAACGGGAATTGGGAGCTGGCAAAAATAATAACAACTTCTGGAATAGAATTAGTTATTTCATTGCCTGATGGGAAGGTAAGACACATAAGTTATGATTTTTCTCAAGAGCGGCGTTTTTCATTTTTAGCTTTGTTAACTGCAGTCTCACCTTCTCTTGGACTTATTATAGGTTTTAAAAGTGAAACAAGACAGTTTGGTACCAGCAAATCCTGATATTCTTGATGGAGTGGATGACCTCATGCAACTTAGTTATTTAAACGAACCTTCGGTTCTATATGATCTACAATATAGATACAATCAAAATATGATTTATGTAAGCTTTATGTCTCTTCAAAGTTTTTCACAATATTTTAACTGATCGTAACTCTCAATGTTTATCTATGTAACTATGTGTAATTCAGACAAAAGCTGGACCTGTTTTGGTCGCTATAAATCCTTTCAAGAAAGTTCCTTTGTACGGTAACAACTATATTGAAGCTTACAAGCGTAAGACAACTGAAAGCCCACATGTATATGCAATTACAGACACAGCAATCCGAGAAATGATACGAGGTAACTTTTTATTTCCTCATATGAACATATAGTAATAGAGTTGTAGAGCTTATTTGTTTTAAGCAAAAACTTACTTTAACCATTGGTTTTTTTTTTTCCAGATGAAGTTAATCAATCTATAATTATCAGGTCAGTTATTTTTGTTGAGTTAAGCTTTAAGCTTTAATGAGTAACCAATAACCACTTGAGCGGTTAATTGTTTTCATTCCATTTATTAGTATTCTAGTCCTCATATAAAAGGAATATGGGGCATACAATAATAGTAACCATTTGAGCCGTTAATTATTTCCCCTGAGTTATTTTGTGCTTGATTTGGGGCTTACAATAATAGTTAACTACTACTTATTCAGTGGTGAGAGTGGAGCTGGGAAGACTGAGACAGCAAAGATAGCAATGCAGTACTTGGCTGCTCTTGGAGGTGGAAGTGGAATAGAGCATGAGATATTGAAGACTAATCCAATACTAGAAGCCTTTGGTAATGCAAAAACTTTGAGAAATGACAACTCGAGTCGTTTTGTAAGATTTCTGACCGATCATATTAGTTATTGAAATGACTATTTATGGGTTTCCTGTTTTGATTCTTTTTATCTATGTTAAAACTGTTATTAAATATATTCTTCAATGATGGAAGTTCTCATAATTTGGTTGATTGTGTGACAGGGAAAGCTCATTGAGATTCACTTTAGTGAAACTGGAAAAATTTCTGGTGCTAATATTCAAACATGTAGGTTTTCTGCTGTTTAATGCTTGAAACTTGAAACTAATGTGCCTTTTCTCCCTCTAAAAGTTTCCAACTAATTATGATGTTAAATGCTTGCATATATGTGCTGAATTCATCTGATGCTACTGGCCTGGCATCAATAGTTTTGCTTGAAAAGGTAATTATTCATTCTTCTGAGCTAATATTCCAAGTTTTGTGTAGATTACATCAGCAGAGACTAATGTTGTTTGGTATCTGGACAGTCTAGAGTTGTTCAATGCAATGAAGGAGAAAGGTCATATCATATATTTTATCAGTTATGCGCTGGTGCACCACCATCTCTTCGGGGTATTTACAGGCTTGTACCCAACTATTTCACTTTTGCTAATATTTTGTTGCATATTGTGAATTTCCATCAAGTCCTCATTGACGTCGGGAGATTCCAATAACAAGAAATATTTGTATGAATACTAGTAAAACAGCTTGCTTGCTTGTTTATTGTAAAACAGAAAATTATTCTTATATTGTTCACAAAAAGGCATGACAAAAAGTTTCTTTCAAGTGTTTCCCTATACTAGTTGGATTGATTATAATGCTGCAAACATTATTAAAAATATAATTAAAAAATGATTGTTTTTGATAATAGAACTTGGTAGAGTGCGTTTAGCTAAATAGAAAAGCTAATAAGGCCTTATTTCCACTTGTGACGGTGTGAGGATTATCTTTTCTGGGTGGTGATTCTGACTAACAGGATACTGTGATGCTCATAGAGGTTATATTTGGTAGGTCTTGTAGGCATCTATCCTGTAATTTTCTTGAAGTCTGGGATACCAAACTGTTTGAGTAGGCCATTGCATGGCATTTCAGCGTGATAGTGATAGGGACAATCCCTTTGAATTATAGGATAATACCGCAGAATTTCGAGGGTTTTTATCTCCCTTAATGCTAAAATGACCCTTTTCTTATCGAATTCTACAATAATAAACTCTCCCCTATCTTACCTTATGAGAGTCTAACAGATAATTGTGGCATAAATAGAATGGTATGGAAATAGCAGGCAGATGAGAGCTTCTTCAGAAAAAAAAAACGCTACATTAGTCCACTGTAGGGATACACGAAGTGCACATCAATGACCCAAAAAGATCTCAAGAAAGGAAATAGCCATGCTCTGAGTGACTGTTAAGACCTGGAGCTTTAAATAACAAACATTATGGCATAGTGACATACATGGACTTTACAAGTCTGCAACAAGTTATGAGTGTTAATTCTAAGTTCTACTGTTTTGCTGTCCAAAGAAAGGATTTGACTTTTGAGGAGCCCTTAGATTTCTAGTTGGTTTGTCAAGAAGAAATGGTGGTTAGAAGAGTAAGCATTAAGCAAAAAAGGATTTCTAAGAAAACTTGTCTCATAGATCTAACATTTATACTTATTTATATCAAGCTACTATCAAGTTATTATCAATAATATTCAAAATTCTTATTATTTTCTCTCCTCATTTGATCTAAAATATAAAATCCCACAACTTCAATAGGAACAATACAATCCATAAGCTCTGTATATTTGTATTTCCCTTGTCTCTAACATTTAATGTTCTTTGTTCTTGTTTATTGGACTTGCTCTTCATTGATTGTTTGATGTTTGATTTTTTGATGCAGAGAAGCTCAACCTACAAAAGGCAGAAGATTATAAATATTTGAAGCTGAGCAATTGTTATTCAATTAGTGGTGTTAACGATGCAGAAGAGTTTCGCATAGTCAAGGTACACTATTTTTTTTCCGTTAAAAGATGATTTACCTTTCGTAGATAGAGGCTTTACTTATTGTTCTTATCAATGCTTTTATTGACTGTTTGAGTTTGAAATGGTGCTTTTACAAAAATAATAACCTTTTTCTCACTATTAACAGGAAGCTCTTGATGTTGTCCACATCAGTAAAGAGGACCAAGAAACAGTATTTGCTATGCTTGCTGCAGTATTATGGTTAGGAAACATATCATTTACCGTCATTGATAATGAAGACCATGTTCAAGCTGTAGAAAATGAAAGTAAGAAATTTCCAGAACCTCTACTAAATGCGTACTTTTTTTATATGTGATGGGGTCCTAATTACTATTGGGACACTTGTTTTAACATATACTCTGGATCTTATGTTGCAATGTACTGCATGCAAATTTATGTCTAATGTTTTATAACGTTCCCGGACTCGTTCCAATAAGCATGGCTTGAATGGTGAAGTGAATTGTCAAAGATCAAATTTCTTAAAAGCTTATTCAGTTAGGCAAGAAGAAACAAGTACAACAATCTTTTAAAATTACAGATTATACGAAGTTTACCATGATTTCCTCTTCAATCGTGTAATATTCATACAGGCTTTATGATAAACCCACACTGAAGAAATGCTTAATTAAGTTGTTCACCTAACCATCTCCATAAGCTTGTGTGAAAATAAGTAAAAAGTAGGTTCCATAATATATAATGATATAACAAATCTATATCATTATGGCATCATCACACACAATATCGAGCTTTTACTTAAGCCTTTAAGAATTTTGCTCGAGGGAGTGTGTTTCACATAAACTATCAAACAATTATCGAGCTTTCACATAAGCTTTTAAGAGTTTTGCTGCAACTGTGGCTCGTTTTCATTGTCATCTGATAGCTGTAATTTACATGTAATACTGGGAAAATGGTTCTCTGTTATAGTTGTAACTATAAGTTAGATATGATGTATTAAATACCTAATATTTAGTATAAATGTTCATATTTTTTTTGCCTTCAAGCTTTTCAAGTTATTCATTACCTTCCTTTAATTGAATCTTTTTCTGACTTCTAAAGGTTTGTTACACGTCGCCAAATTGATTGGCTGTGACCTAGAAAATCTCAAGTTGACTCTATCAACTCGCAAAATGAAAGTTGGTAATGAAAAGATTGTCCAGAAGTTGACATTATCACAGGTAAAATGACTTTTGTGTCAGAAGTTTACATTTCTCGAAATTATGAATGGAAAAGTGTAACTTTTTAGTTACTAAAGGGGGGTATCTTGGGAACATGGATGTAATGTGTCCCTTTATGAATATATTAGAAGGAAAAGGAAATAAAATAAAATAAGCCGGTATTGAACACTGTCATGTGTTCTTTTTCTTCTTTGTATGCAACATTTAAATGTGAATGGTCATGGGTGCATCATGTTGTTATACTCACCGAATAGAGTGGTTAGACTACCGAATAGAGCGGTTAGACCTCACTCGCTTTGTAAAGTGCCAAATGAAATGAAAGCATAATGATGGATATAATCATTGTCAATATCTAACATTTTATTTTGTCTTAAAGGCAATCGACGCAAGAGATGCTTTGGCAAAGTCTATATATTCATGCCTGTTTGATTGGTTGGTTGATCAAATAAATAAATCACTTGCTGTTGGCAAAAGACGTACTGGCAGATCAATCAGTATTCTAGATATATACGGCTTTGAATCATTCAATGTATGCCTATACTAAACCATATCCCATTCTTTCTTTGTATTTATCTGACTATTCTTTTCCTGTTTAAATTCTAAAGTATTTTGGCTCTTTGATGCTACTACATATCTCTGCAGAGAAACAGTTTTGAGCAGTTCTGCATAAATTATGCAAATGAAAGATTGCAGCAACACTTCAATCGTCACTTATTCAAGTTAGAACAGGAGGTATGCATCCCACATAAACTGACGGTTCTAAACAAGTATTGAACATCTTCATATCCTAAAAAAGAGAATATAGTATAAATACAATAAATACCAACCTGGGAAAGCCAAACATTTTCTTGTATTTATTGATTTATTGTATTCAGGAATATATTCAAGATGGCATTGACTGGGCTAAAGTTGAATTTGAAGACAATCAAGACTGCCTTAATCTTTTTGAGAAGGTACAGAACTTCATTGTTCCCCCGACCCTTTGTTGCATAATCTTTAGTGTGCTTGTAATTGAATGGTTGCAATGGGAAAGTGGTGGCTAATCTTTTAAATTATTGTTGGTAATATTGAAGGAGTAGAGCGTATAAGATAATAGGTTCTAATAATTATGCTCACGGGAGCTTACTATAGGCATGCTGTACAATAGCCCAGCCTTTGTAACTAACTGCAACTAACTGTCTAACACAGTTAAATGCAGTTACATAAATGGAAGAGTTTGTTATGATAACAACCCTTATATTCCTAGATGTGAAAACTTTTACATAATTATTAGAAGTTAAAAATTCTAGTGTTGTATTTGACTTTTGATACATATTTGCAGAGGCCATTGGGGTTATTATCCCTGTTAGATGAAGAGTCTACTTTCCCAAATGGCACAGATTTGACATTTGCCGACAAGCTTAAACAGCATTTAAATTCCAAATCTTGTTTCAAAGGAGAAAGAGACCAAGCCTTTACTGTGTGTCATTATGCTGGAGAGGTAATAGTTTGACATTTTCACAGAACATAGTGAACTAGAGTTTTAATTGAAATCTCGTATTGAATATTTTAATAACTCCGAAACACTATCTTTATTCTCAAAGCAGAGGGTGGCTTGTTGGTTCAAATTTACTCATCCTACCTGACCGTTGTTTAATAGTTCTTTTTGATCCTTTCTTTAGGTCACTTATGATACAACTGGGTTTCTGGAGAAGAATAGGGACCTATTGCACTCGGATTCCATACAACTTTTATCCTCATGCACATGTCATCTTCCTCAAATATTTGCATCTCATATGCTTACACAGTCTGAAAAGCCAGTAAATGGTCCTTTACACAAGTCAGGTGGGGCAGATTCCCAAAAGCTAAGTGTTGCAACGAAATTCAAGGTATTTCAGTTTCATTATGAGGTGGTACAAAACATCAAGTATCATGAAATGGTCTAAAACTTTGGCAAACTAAAATTTTGATTCTTCCAGCTTTATATTCTGTATATATCCTAAAATTTGTTATTCCATTGATATTATTTATCTTGATCAAACTATGTAAAAATATTGCACTTGTGGAAAATAGGCTGTCTCATCAAAATGTTAATTAGCATATCGGTGATATGGTCTATACCGAAATGTTTCAAACTAGTTAGTCATAAAAAGTCACAGTTTAAACCAAATAAATATTGTGTGTACATTGGTTTAGGTTATCAGATGTAGGAAATAATAGAGATGCAAAATATTTTGTGGGGTATTGCAAGATAGAGTATAAAGTAAAAACTCCAATGTATCAAACCATGTGTCATATGAAAGCTAGATACGATATCAAACTTTTCCTCCATTTGCATGCAGGGTCAGTTGTTCCAACTGATGCAACGCTTAGAGAGCACAACTCCACATTTTATTCGTTGTATTAAACCCAACAATCTCCAATCACCCGAGTCATATGAACAAGGGCTTGTACTGCAACAGCTGAGATGCTGTGGGGTGCTGGAAGTAGTTCGAATATCAAGATCCGGCTTTCCGACAAGAATGTCTCACCAAAGGTTTGCCAGAAGGTATATAACAGAAAGTAACTTATGATTCATATCCTTTCATTTACTTCCACCATCTACACCCCATCCCCTCTGCCCCGGTGGTTTTCTTATATCTAACTCTAACCTTTTTCTTATTGGATTGGTTGTGGTGAATCAGATATGGCTTTCTTCTCCTTGATAGTGCTGCATCTCAGGATCCACTTAGTGTTTCAGTTTCAATTCTTCATCAATTTAATATTTTGCCTGAGATGTATCAAGTTGGCTACACAAAATTATTTTTCCGAACAGGGCAGGTAATTTCTTATATTATGAAAATTATGACAGTTTTTTTCTGACTTCCTAAAGCACTCAGCAGAATGATGTATATATGTAACAGTAAATTTACAGAGAAAATAATGTTGAATATGAGCTAACAAGCTATCCTAAGTTGCATTGAACGAATTCTACTTCTATAAAATGAATCTAAGCTACTTGGAAAGTAGAACATCAATCCTATTCAATTTCCAACAAATACAAATAATTTTCTTTGATCCACAAAACTTTTTATTATATTCATGTACTTTTTAACCATTATATTATGTAATCCACCAAGTGTGGTGCCTGTAAGAGATAAAACATGAAAAAAGGGTACTAATGAAGAATGCTATGTGTATATGTGTTTTGGCGGTGAAATAATATTAGACCTGCG
This sequence comes from Vicia villosa, assembly GCF_029867415.1. Lineage (NCBI taxonomy): Eukaryota > Viridiplantae > Streptophyta > Magnoliopsida > Fabales > Fabaceae > Vicia > Vicia villosa. Next base: position 160,866,312 of record NC_081183.1, read on the forward strand.
TTCAGTTCAAAGCTATAGTTTGTAGCTTATTGAATATCACTGTGAAAAGACTTAATACCGTTTGGTCGAGGTGATTAGCCGCACACTCGAACATAGGATAAAGTTAATATTAATTTTGTTAATGTTACCGTGTATGATTAGGCTTTAATTGTTAAACAAAAAAATAGATATTTAGTGATTGTGGATTTAAAGAAATTAGTATTTCCAAATCATATTTCTATTTATATCAAGTTTTGACTTCCTATACCAGAGGTCTCCCATCATGATTTTTATTTATTTTATATGTATGCTGCTTTGACTACATTTCAGATTGGTGTTCTTGAAGATACTAGAAATCGTACCCTTCATGGCATCTTACGTGTTCAAAGTTGTTTTAGGGGTTACCAAGTTCGTCATTCTCTCAAGAAACTTGAAGGAGGAATCTCTACTTTGCAGTCATGTATTTTCCCTTTTTTCTGCCTCATTCTTTCAGCCTTTAAGATGGTCTTAATGTAAGTATTACATAATGGAAACATATTATCTATGCATGCAGTTATTCGGGGAGAGAAAACAAGAAAGGCATATGCTGCTTTGCTTCAGAGGCATAAAGCAGCTGTTATTATACAGAAGCAGATAAAAGCAGTGTTTGTAAGAAACAAAGTTCGGACTGTTAAAGATGCTGCAATTTTCATACAATCAGGTTAGAGCTTATATTTTGTAGATGCCATGATTCATAACACCATTGTTTATTTATTTTGGATGTTTGAATTAGAGCTTACAACTATGATGCTAACACAATAAGAACATCAGATAAAATACGCACTTGACACCATGATATGCTGTTACTTGAAAAATACAGGATATGGTTGAAGTACATATATAAGTAAATACAATAATTCACAAAATATGATGAAAATATTATTGCACTGGCCAAGAATAGTGATGAAAGTTGAATATAGGTGAAGAAATGTGATATAAATTGCATCTGTGTAATTAACATATATAAATGAGAAAATGGGGATTACTAGCTTAATGAATGAAGCAGTGACATAAATTGCATTTGTTGCCACTAACGAGCAAGAGTATCAGCACTGAACATAAAGTATGTATGTCAGATGTGAGTAGTAATGGAGAGTATGAGTCAGAAGTGTCAATGGCATGTCGGGAGTGTATCGAAAGTGTACCCGGATTTTTTTATTCTTAAAAAATTTGATCTCTCATATTGCATCAAAGTATGCTGACAAGGTATCAGAGCGTATTAGAGAGTATCATCAAGTACGATACGAGAAGAAAAATGAAGTATTAATGCACATTGGGGTCCCAAAAATTAGACACCTTTTTTTTTTCCAAAAAATAATAATTGATCTTATTTGTGACTTCTTTTAAAGATCCTACCTAGATGTGAAAATGATAGATGGATAAAAGTTTGCATTGCATCGATATCGCACCAAGTTCTTTGCATTTCAAATTATATTGTTAGTGCAATACAAGATAATTGTGCATAAAATGGATATAATTTGTTCTAATGTGGACGTCTGTCTTTTCATTGACATTTTGGTAAATTTTCATAATTTTAGTCGCACTACTCTTTGCAGTCATTCGTGGATGGTTGGTCAGAAGATGCTCAGGGGATATTGGATTTTTGAAATATGGGGACATTAAGGTATTCTTTTTACCCAGTTCAGAAACTATTTATTAATATCTAAATGTTTCTTTTATACAATAGGAAATTTCTTATATTCTGCTTTTAGAAACTTCATCTTCGTGATACTTACAAACATTAACTCTAAAACAGACAAAAGAATCAGATGAGATTTTGGTCAAGGCATCTTTTCTGGCTGAATTACAGCGCCGGGTACTTAAGGCTGAAGCTGCCCTGAGAGAGAAAGATGACGAAAATGACATCCTTAACCAACGTATCCAACAGTATGAGAGCAGATGGTCTGAGTATGAGTCAAAGATGCAATCCATGGAAGAAGTGTGGCAAAAACAAATGAGATCCCTCCAATCTAGCCTCTCCATTGCTAAGAAGAGCCTTGCTATTGATGACTCTGAAAGAAACTCAGATGCATCAGTTAATAATGCAAGCGATGAGCGTGATTACAGCTGGGATGGGGGAAGTAATCACAGGCGCCAAGAAAGCAACGGGACAAGATCGACGAGTGCTAGTTTGAGTGTAATAAGCCGGCTTGCTGAAGAGTTTGAGCAAAGGAGTCAAGTATTTGCTGATGATGCCAAGTTCTTGGTTGAGGTGAAATCTGGTCAAGTAGAAGCAAGTTTGAACCCGGATCAAGAACTTAGAAGGTTAAAACAGATGTTTGAAGCTTGGAAAAGGGATTACACGGCAAGATTGCGTGAAACAAAGTTGATTATAAATAAACTTGGAACTGAAGATGGTGCAATTGAGAAAATGAAGAAAAAGTGGTGGGGAAGAAGGAACAGTACAAGGATAAATTGATTTCGACTTTCTTACATCTTATTTAATATTTTGGGTTCCCCTTTGGCCTGTGCACTCTTTCAAGAGCATTGCCAACAAAACATGAGAAAATGAGGAAAATACAATAGGAAAAGGTAAAAAATAGGAGTAATAGGGGGGAGAGAGAGAGAGCTTTGTAACACCATATTGTCTTTTTTCTTTTTCTTTTTCGGTTGAGCTATGAAGTAAGGGCTATACTGCAGACCTTAGTGATTCATGAATTCCTTTCTGGCATGTGAATTGTATATCATATGTATTTTAGAGGCCCGAAAATGTAAAGTAGTACGCGACTTATTGGCCGTGCTGCAGTTATTGTAAAATACTGATATTTATAGAAATTTATAGATTGATATTCTTGTAAAATAATATGATGATTGATTGTTAGCTGAATTGGTTGAATAGTTATTTGCTTCAGTTTTCATGCATTGTAAAAGCAACTAAAGACTACAACTCTTACCAAGACTGGATTCATAATCTTGTTCTATTTTGACCTTGATTTGGATAGATTATTGTCCAATAAAGCAAGTATCTAAATGATAGACTATCACCATGTTTGTAAGTTGAAAATCTGGCAATTTGGAGAAACTTAACTGTTAAAAGATAATATCTGAATGATAGACTAGCAAGGGCTTAAATTCACTAAATGTAGTAACAACAGACGTACCGTTTTTCTATAAAATAGGCGCAAATGAGTGTGCCGTTTTTCTATAAAATAGGCGCAAATGAGTGAGCATTTCTCATTATGTTAAAATTTAATTCAGAGATGCATCTCCGTATGTGTTTTAGGGTGTGTTTGCAGATGCATCTTTGAATTAACCCTTATTTTAAAATTCAAAGGATTTTTCGGGAGAAATTAACTTGCCACCACCTAAATTGTACCTGCCACCCCCAATTTTTTTGTAATCCAATTTAACCCTGATTAAAAAATGTGAAAAACAAATCATTTCCGAAACAAATTTCCGGTATGCATCACAATTTTTTGTACGATATACCGGAAATTCAGTTAATTTGGAATTTCCGGTACACCATTCCGGAAATAAATTTCCGGTATGTTTCAATTTTTTGCTTTTTAAACGGTTGAGATTTTGCCGATACTTTTGGAGGGTCCTGATTGCACCGACACATTTGTTTGGTCTAGAATGCACCACCATTTATATAAATAGGGGTGTTAGGGTTATGTGATAACACATCATTTCAATAAAATATCTCTTCCTCAGTATTTTACCAATGTAGAAGTGTATTTCAATGGCTGCAACCCTGCTGTTCAAACCAATATTTCAGATGGGCCTGAATCCTTTGCCACCTTGAAGGAAACGTTGAACAATTTGCTGCTTGATTCCGATAACAGAAAGGTGACAAAGATCGAGTTTCGGGAGGACTTGATTGATACAAATGGAAGGGTGAAATACAACTTAATCGAGTTGAAGAATGATGAAGATGTGAAGGCCATGTGGAAATCATTTCGTCGTAGGATAACTAAAGGTCTGATCGAATTGGACGCGCAGATCCAAAGATCCGTTGACGACATAATGAACTGTCTGATTCGTCCAGAGTCTTCCGGTAGTGCCTAGGTTTTCATGTGTTTGGAGTACTGTTTATGCTTGTTTGTTGTTTGTCATCTGATGTTTGTTAACTATGTTTGTTTGTTATTTGTCATTTGATGTTTGTTATCTACTCGAAACATGTACTAGTCAAAAGATTATGCAATAAAAAAGATGTTCACACATAAGAATCATGATTTTTCCACAGCATATCATAATAGTGTAATGTAAATGTAATCGTATATATAGTACACGAAAAGAAAACATCTTATAAATCTTACAAATAGTGTCAAACATAATAAAAATAAAATTACATCAACCTAATAAAAATACAGACATCAAAAGTGTCTCAAACTGAGATCGATGAGACTAGTAGTTCTAATCCATATTCAGACAAAATAAGGCCCCCAAAAAGTCTAACCAACATCAACTGTAAAACATAACTTCGTTGACGTTATCCAAGATAACTGAACTCTCCCGGAGCATAGTCGACCAACACATTACCATGTGTTATATGATGAAAATAGATTCAGTGCAGAATAGCTACAAAGTTTTAAATGTTTTAAATTACGTTTAGCAAAAGTTATTAGTAACACTTTGTAGTTGATCTGCACTGAATCTAATGTCATCATCCAACACATGGTAATGATGGTCGAATATGCTCCGGGAGAGTTCAGTTATCTTGGATAACGTCAAAGAAGTTATGTTTTACTGTTGATGTTGGCTAGGCTTTTTTGGGGGTCTTATTTTGTTTAAATATGAAACTTATGTTTTGCTGTTGATGTTGATGCATGCTGTGCAATCCTCCTGGTCGGCCATAATGTCTGCGTAATACAAATAAAGTCGAATTAGATACAATTAAATTAGAAAAACGAAAAAAAAGATTTTTCTATATTCCATAGATACAGCAACAGAATGACCTAACGTTCATCTCTTCAACAAAAATTAAAAATATAAGAAAAATAGAATTAAAAAAAAAACTAAAAATACCGGAAATTCAAAATATTTCAAAATTTTCGGTACTGGACAAAATACCAGAAATTTCAAAATTTACGATATTTTTAAGAATTTATAAAGTTACCGGAAATTTTGAATTTTCCGGTACAAAATACTGTAAATTTCAAAATTTTCGGTAAAAAGTACCGGAAACTTACTAGTATTCGCGAAGTTTCCGATATCTCCCAAGAATTTGAAAAAACTGGTGCTCTCCGCGGTTTTGGAAAAATGTGGTAAATGATTTTGGATGGACATTTTGGTCTTTTCATGCATTTTGGGGGGTGCGATGGCTAATTTAGGGGGTGGAAAGTTAAATTCTCGTTTTTCGGAGATGCATCTCTAAACACATTTAATTTATATAAAGGGCGCGATAGACAAACCATCATTCTTCGTTTTCTACAACTTTTAAGATATCTTCATTGGAGCTCGTGATCAACTTTCTTCCGATCCATTTTTCAAGTATCGAGATAACCTCTACTTCAAGCTTTTCAATCCTGACTCACTCCACTAATTAAATTCAACATTTTTCATCCACAACACTTTTTTGAGTAAGTTTCTCATTTCACTTTTGAGTTTTGATTAATGCATTAGGTAAAATAGGTTGTTTTAAATGCATTAGGTAGTAGTCACATTCGAAATAGGTAGTTGTTAGAGACATACATACTCGTTTGGTTGCATTTAGATAGGTTATGGCAAGACTGGTGTGCGTTTATGCCATTGTTGAGAAACACGAGCTTATTCGGAGATGCATCTCCGAAATGTTTCCTTACTGATTTTCAGAGATGCATATCCATAAAGTGTCAAACTAATGTCATTTTCTAATTTTGTCCTAGATGCGGACTAATGTCATTTTCTCGTCTGTTCAGGAAAAATGAGTGAAACAACCCTGAAAGATTTAGACTCGGCCGTGAAACCCAACACGCGTCTGTTCGACGTGAGAGGGATGGACGTCAAAATGAGCAGGTCGGGGCTAGACAGGGAACCGCGCCTAGGCCTCATGACGAGGAAGCATCGGCTTCTAGGAGCCTTCTGTCTCTAGGGTCCTTATCACTAGGACGCATTTCCCCTGTTCGTTAAGACCGGGATGCACCTGATGCTCTTGAGGCTTATGCAAATGAAGCTCCTACTGCACTTCATGGTGTCCATGCAAAGGATTATCTAAGAGAGCCCTATGACTAAGGGTGACAATCGGGCATGCCCGCCCCGTTTAGACCCGTCCTGCAAAAGCCCGCAAAAAACGGGGGAGGGGCAGTCATAGTTGAGGGTGAAGGTCTAAAACCTTGGTCCGCCCCGCAAAAAAGTGATGGCGAGGCGGGCTAAGCCCGCGGGCAGTGTACTTTTTAAGCCTAAAAATATAAAATTTATGTTAATACTTATGCCCGCAAAAGCCCGTATAAAAAATGGGGAAGGGAAGGTCACATAAGAGGGTGAGAGTCTAAAACCTTGGTCCGTCCTGCACTAAAGTGCGGGCAAAACAGGCATGTCAAACGTATCAGACCCATTTTGCCAACCTACCTCTGACACCTCCTTACTAATATATTATAGAGATCATATTGCTTGGCATATCTGGGTCAAAGAGGTATATTTGTTAACAGTTGTTATTTATATGTTTTATACAAATTTCAAGCGACTGGTTTTGAATGTTGATGGCAGTAGCCTCGGTAATTCCGACTGATTGATTCAAAATGCTGATGATACTTGGATTCACGGTTTTGCGGATAATATTAATTATTTCAACAACCTTCATGTTGAGCTGATGACGTAATATCATGAATTGCGCTTGGTCTGAGAACTTGGCATCAAAGACCTGATGTGTTATTTTGACTTCAACTTTGCTATCAATCTTATCTCAGAGTCTGTTTATATTTGACATCATTATGTCGCGATTCTTCACAACATTAAAGAGCTTCTCTTTAGGAAATCATGAGTTCAACTATTTCATCCTCTTAGGAAAGAGAATGCTTGAGCTGACTATCTATCAAAATCTGAGACTGGTAATGATCCGGTGTATCGGTCCTTTACGAAACCTCTTGTTAAAATCGTGACTCTTCTGCTTATTGATGCGAATGAAACTGCATTTTTTAAATAAATTTTTATTCTTATTCTTTTTCTTTTTCCATTTGTACTAAAAAAATCATTATATTAAAGAACATTTAGAATTTCTCCATCTAAATTTTCCTCTTCCAAAAAGTTCTTCTTATCCTCCCTCCTAACTCGTAAATAGAGCTAAAAGCCAACTCAATACTCATTTATATGAAAATTTCTTTTTATTTTTAAGCCGTTTTTACCATTGCTGCAATTAAAAATGGTTATCAATTTTGCCCTTGATAAAAGTTATTTAACTGAGAATATTAAAATTTTGTTTTTACCATTGCTGCAATTAAAAATGGTTATGAAGATTTTTTTTAATAATTTTCATAAAAATTTCTTTTAATTATTCTTTCTTTATCTCTAACAGTGTAACTATATGATATATTAACTATCTGAGACTAATTTTCACCATCAATTCTACTACAAATGTTACCCTAATTCTCTCTGATTGTCATTTCTAATAATATGTAAATATAATCTTACCACAAGTTTTAAGAAAATTATACTGTTTAAATTATCTAAATTAAATTAGTCAGGATAAAGAAAATAGAAATAAGGTTATATGTGCAAATATGGATCTCAGCTATACATTTGATATTGAGAATCAATCTTGGTGAAAACAAACTCAACAGAAGCTAAATCTATGTCAAAACCATAACTCTGTCCTCCATACTGCACATACAGATATTCTTTGGGAGATGAAGGAAGAGGAATGATTTCCGAGATCTCTGATAAATCTGGTCTTGGCGGAGGAGGCAAAGCATCTTTCTTCTTTACAGAGTAGTAGATATCAGCTAAGAGAAGCCAAACAAGATCTGGATCAATAGATGCAAGTCCATGAAGGGCATTTAGAGAAGCATCGCGCAGTCCAACAACATTGCTACAAGCTATCCCTACAACTAAGCCGCATAACTTCTTCAAAACAAGTTCTAATGCTGTGGCACTCCTCTTATTATTGCATAAATCTGCAACCATGTTAAGCATAGCAATCTGAACTTTCAGATAAGAAGTCTCGGCCAATGAATCCTCTGGATTAACAGAACTGCTTCTATAAGGGAGTTGTAAAGGGGTTTTCTCATCTTTGAAATTGGACATTTTACGAAATGGGGATGTTGTCAGAAGTTTCCAGAAGTGTGTTCCGTCAGTATGGAAGCGGCGTGTGAAGAAATCTCCACCACATATTTGCACTACATTGCTGATCACATTCAAACACCTCCGTACAGCCTGCAATTGCATTCAGAAGTATTTTTTAGTCTCGGGCCATGAAGAAAATTTCACAAGATAATTCACAAGAAACGAACATGAAAGATGGATTGCTCACCACTGGGTTCCTGTTCTGAATACATGTAACAAGGAATGGCCATATTTTATTCATTGCCGGAAGCAGCCTGGTTTCATCAGCCCCTTCTTCGGTAGCCTCCAAAGTATCCTTCAGGTGATACAGTGAAAGTGATTCTAGCGCCTCTTCTATGTCTTCTTTAATATTTCTTTCATCTTTATAAGCTGCTTCTACTTTTGCCAATGCCAACAAGCCACTCTAAACAAGGAAGATCCCAATATCAATGAAGAAATAACAATAAATCTATTCATAAAAGAAAACAATAACTGACAAGCACTTTCCAAAACACCAGTTGGAAGTATAAAAACGTCATATTTACACTAGTTGCTACAATGTTGGAAATGTAAAAACATTTTCATCCAAAGCATACCTCAATTATATCCAGAGAAGCTAAGCAAATCTCTTGCTTGAACGATGCTAAAAGAGGGATTGCAGCAGTAATACATGAACCAGCAATAGAACCAACTGTTCGTCTATATCTTCTGGAATCATTTAACTTGAATAAAATGGCCTCCCACTGATCTACAAGAAAAATACTTCATTCAGTATGAATCAAGGAAGCAACGTCACTACAAGACAAGGCTCACAAAATCTGGTAGATTCATAAATGTCATTTAAGTCCTATTGTAGTGTTGTATAATAAACTTGGTGAAAGATATTAGATGTCATATATTCTGTTACGGTAGTAAAGCTTGTTTAGTAAGCTTTGGTTTGTCTATAAAATACATCATCTAAAATTTAGAATACAATTTCAGATACACATACAAATCACTCTTTCTCTCAAATCTCAATAAAACTATTATCAAACTTTTAACTTGAAGTAGGAAGCATGTTGTTTTTGCATCATGAGCTGTGCGGTGTACTCATGCAACTGAAAGGAAACATTTGTTTAACAAGCCACTGCGGAGGAAGGAAGCTGATCACATGCAATTGAAGGCCCCCAGAGGTGAACTACATACATTAGAGACTGCTACAATTGAAGGATGAATTTTGTATTCCACGGCAAAATTCATTATCCAATTTCTAATACAAATACAAAAATCAACCATATAAAAGATGGATTGCGATGCTGAACCTTGTGTTGCTTCTTCTGCATTGGAGATTGTAGACCTGACATCTGTGGAAAATGACTCTGCCTGAGGGGGCAACTGACAAGCTTCACGTTTCAAAGCCTTCACTATTTCTTCTACTGCCTAAAACCAACCAATTTACAGACAACTGATTAATTGTAGAATCAATATATTTTTCTTCTATCGAAGGGGGAATATAAGCAAAAGAGTAGCCACGGATATTTCTAAGGCAATAAACTGCTAAATATGTAAATTTTAGAGCTGTGTTAAATTTGGGTTCAATAACAGTATGAAAGAATTTGCTAATTACCATATAACCAACAAGAATATAGAGAGACAGGGCAGGTTGCTGTGAGAATATTAGGGTTACTTATCATAGTATAAATGGGTTTGGCTAATTACATGCATGGCTCAATGTCAGGAAATGCTTACAAAAATCCACGAAACAAGGAAATAGGACACATCTTTAGACTAAAGATAAAATTGTGCATAGTGCATAGATGCATGATCATAATGAGAAAGAAAGAAAGAAGGAGAGAGATGGTAGCTGGCAACAAACCTTTAAGAACGGTATAGTTAAATCAGGATGTTGATGTCTACCCAATATTTCGAGTTCAATTGACACACAGCGCATCTGTTCAATACCACATCATTAGAAGAACACAATCAAGCCTAAACATGTTGGAAGGTAATCCTTTAATTTGCATATATACGAGGGACTTTGTAAACAAAGGTGGAAGAGTTTAGAGAATGACGACAAATACAACTGTAAATACTAAATAGAGTAATAGACAACTCTAAATAGCAATTGAGTATTATTAGAATCAATCTTCTGTGTTCTTTGAAAAGAGATAAATCCTCAGATACGTGACCCGTACATCAAAAACTACTAAAGGCCAATAAAAGATCAGGAGCTATGCTTTTTTCCCTTAAAGCAGTGTAAAATTAAAATTTTAAAAAGACACAATCATACAGGTTCCTCCAGTAGGGGCAATATCTTGTGAGCCACTCCAATGTATGAAAGAATAGATGCTAGCACATTTGGCACATGATGATTGACATCCAAATGGCGTAATTGTCGACATATTGAATCGATCACATAATCTGCATTTTCCAAAACTAACTGCCCAACCTAGATAAATGCATACACTGTATAAGTTAATAGTTGTCCCAGAAAAAAAAATTAGGAAATGAATCGTCGTGACTAACAAACTAACCATTTCATAGCCAGATGTGGTGGAAACTATATGCAAGACAGAATCTGCAGCATTTCTAACTTGGTAACTTGAAGAACTGAGATTCTCCAACAAAAAATAAAGAGAGGAATGAAGAAATCCACTTGAAATAAAATTTGTTCCAAGGCAAAGATTAAAGATTCCTACTCCATCAATGATAACCTGTATAGTTAGAAAGCCATTGTCAACGTTATATGAACTTGCATTAGAATAAATATGAAAATATCAAATTGTAGCTAATAAACAGCAATGTCAGCTTAGCAAACAGTATCTTTCCTCGTGTAGCATTGCAGCATCTTGGAAAAAGTATAGACTAATATCTTCAACTACAACATTAAGCTGCAAGTCAGCAACTCTGCGATCAACAGGAACACTCCACACCTCAGCAGATAAATACTCGTGTAAGATCCCACCGATGCAATCAACTAAATAACTGTTCACAGCTGTATCTTTTGGTATCTTCCAGAAAGATTCATGAACAGCACTGTCAAGTTTGTAAGACTGAACCAGAACTCCTTGGCTTAGAGGAGACCTATGAAATATTCCAGCAAAATCATTAATTGCTTTATCTGATAGGCCAAATATCATCTCATTTATCATACATGCAGCTGTGCTTGTTTGCCGCAATAATTGTCCAGAACCAGTCCTTTCGTACCATGCCTGCCAGCTTTCGTTGTTGTATTCTTTTAAACGGAGTTCAGTAACCAATTTACGGAAGTTACCAAGAAGGGTCTCCGTCAAATGTGACAAAAGCCCTTCCCCACTGTGATCTAGCAACGACAAAGTTATCAAAAGTGAAGGTTAAAGACAAACACTATGAGAACTATGAGCAAAATAACATTTAATTGGAAATCACCTGCTAATATAGATAAACCAACAAGTCGGAGAATCCTTGCAAGTGGCTGGTATAATTTAAGACTCCCAACATAACTGAACCACGGGGGCATACGAGGAAGTTCGTATTTCTTTTGTGCAGTTTTGTCAGGTTCTTGTACATATTTTTTGTCAATAAGGCCAGACTTAGAGTTTTCACGCACACCAGAATTTAAAAGAGGAAGGCCATGACTGAAGAAATTAGATCCAGATTTCAGCTCAGCAACGGAGGGAAGGTATCCTACTGTTGATGATTGACTTGCTAAAGTGATTTTCCCAAGTGAACCAGAGAATACTGAATTATGGCTCAGGCAAGCAGCAAACACATCCAGGAACTTAGCTACTCCTAACTAACCATTTTCAAGCATAAGAATTGATGTCAATGAACAAAAAATAGGGTAAGAGTTCAGTAATGTGTATAACATAAAACATAAACATAAAGAGACATGTTATATCTAGCCTCTGCTTTTTATGAGCAAGGATAAAAAAATCAGACCAATCGTCGAACCGATGAAGGTACTTGTTAAAGGCTTAATTGTTTAACTGTAGTCAAATTGTAGTTGAGTTGAGTCGGGTATAGCTTAAGTAATATTTAGATTTTTTGCTGACAAATCTTTATAATAATATTTTAAAAGCCATTAAGAAAAATATTGGCAAAATCAACTCTTTTTTAATATTATATATAAGATATTATATATCTTCTCTTTCAATTTCAACTAACTATACGCCAATTTGCAAATCATAATCCATACAAAGATATACATATCTAAGGCTATCTACACAGACTCAGAGTAAGAACATAAGATATTATTAATGAAGGACATACAGGTGACTGAAGATGGTTCACCAATAGACGAGGACCAGAATAAAATATTATTGTTAGTAATTGTTGAGCATGTAAGACAGCAAGTGGCTCGTCATTGCTAAGCACCACTTTGGGAAGCTTTTCCAGGTGCCTGAATTTAAAAGAGGCAACAACTATGATCAAAGACATTGATAAAGGGGCAACCATCTGCACTGTGTGATTTCTGTCACAAAAATATGAACCTGATAAATATCTTAGCAGCATCATGTTCTATGCGAGATTTCCAACTCTGAGAGAACAAACACCCAAGAAAATCTTGTGCAGTTGAAGACACGTCATCAGATTCATCAACAGCCAAAGCACATAAGCACTCCTGAATTATTAGCAAAAAGATTTTTTTTTTTTTTTAAAAAGCAATTTACAAGTGTGGATTATAATGACAGGGGATAAGTATACTCTAAAAACTAATATTTGATAAAATGAAGTGGAAAAACCAGCAAAAAGACAATGAAATGTTTTTGAATTAAAAATAAATAAAATTATAGTTCTATGAGTGAAGAGAGAAAGTCATTGCTCTATAATTGAATCTGATTTATGTTTTGGTAGTAATGAGTTGTTACAGACACAATAGGAGACATCGGCTATATATAGCTAACCCTTTAGCTTCACTAACTGAGGTTTATATTAAACCCAGTATTAAGTGCTAGCAAGGACACTATCTTACACTAGGCTATGGCACATATAAGCAATTTTTCATTATAATTTGTCAACAAGATAGCCACAGAGAAACATGCCATATAGCACAAAGCTAGCAAAAACATTATTTCTTGTTAACCAGTTCAGATCTCACCAGAAGCATCAGTCTACTGTCCCCCAGTGTGTAGAAGCACTCCAATAAGAGTCCTTTTATGGCATCAACAAGTCCCTTTCTCACCTTTTGTGAAGAGTGAATACAGATCTGAAATTCAATGGTTTCACTAATCACATAAATCATTATATAGAAGTATTAAAATAAACACAGAATTGAGGTTATAAAAAACTCTGAAGGCTGAAGAAAATCCAAGGAAACTAATTTAATAAACCATCAAGAGGAACATACGTGTGGAAAAGTTGCACTCAGCAGCTTATTAACATGTGCTGTTGTCTTCTGGATCCAATCTTTTGTTCGGGTCACATGCAAAGACAAGGTTTCTCCATCAGGAGCCGTGCTTCCCATTTCTTGAAATTGAGTTTGGGAACAAGGTATCTTTTCTGACTCGACAATTCTATCTTCGACAACTTTTGTTTTAACAGAATCTTTAACTTGCAAGTGACGAAGCTCCTCCAAAAGAGAAAGAGTAGATTTAGACTCATTTGGATCAAAGCTTGCAGACACTTCCATGTCCAGGACTGATGCATTAGCATCATCCCGGAGAACTATCATAAGAAACTCTGCCAAACCTCTAATTGCTAGGCCAGTAGCCTCCATGCTTCCGGCAGCCCCACTTATCATTGTTTTTGCACCATGCAAAACTTTAGATAAGTTACTAACAATGCCAGGTAAAAAGAAAGCTAACGCATCTGCAGAACCAACCTACAAAAGTAAACCAGCACAAATCAATTTATCCAATTTACTTTATGAAAGAATACATAAATGCAAGAGAATATTGTAGAGGCAAAATTTTCACATAAAATTAGTCAAAAGATTATGAATACTAGCTTATAAAAAATATTTTCAAATCTTGACAAACAATATTACTGTCTTTTCTAGGGGTATCCCTTCCCTGCTTTGTATTTATACATAAACTACTCAACTCTAGAAATATTTTTCTTTCTTTTGCAAGAAAAATAAATAACTGTTATAAATTTTTCAAAGAGGTTAATTTATTTATTACATTACCTTAGCAACCAGCACTCTCAAAGTTTTGAAGGCTTCAATTCTAATTCTTGCAGAACCTCGTTGTCCCCTTGCAGCCTCCGTATCTGCAGCCTTTTTTGTAAGAAATAGGTATTACAAATTCACGAAATGACATAAAAGGAAGGGAGAATCCCAGTTAGGTCCTTTTCAATAGAAAGATCTCTATCTTGATTACTAGAAGATGTCTTCTTCTACAATAGAATTTCATTTATTCTTCAAATGAATTTTGGTTATTTTATTATAAAATGTGATCATAAACAGTTATTAGAAGAGATTAATTATGTACACCACCCCACTACCTCTAAAAAAATGATGAATTTTTCTGGGAAAACTCAACAACTATATAAATTCACATACTTTGAGAAGAAGTGATATCCAGTGTCCTACAGCAGCTGACGCAGTTTGGGATCGGAGAAATGCAAGTAAACATTCTTCTGATTCTGAAACGTTCTTGAAATTCTCATGAAGTCTATGATCATAAATATCATCTGAAAGTGCAGGTAAACCAGGAATTGTTTTACATGAGCATGACACATCAGAACAGGAATTTAAATTCAAAAGCAGTGCCCTGAAACACAGCAAAATTCCTTCACGAAACTCCTCTGAAGCCTCAGACGGTGACAGCAGAGCCCCGTATGTTAACTTCTTCAGTATCACAACCATCTGTTAAAGTACAAAAAATTTGAGTTTAAACATTTGGTTATGGCATATGAGGGGTACCCCATAGCAGTTGTGTTAACATAACCAAGGTATATATACTACTATATGGTTTTGGCACCTTCCTCGACGTACTATTTCATTGTGACACCAAGTATTGAGGGGATATGCAAGCTTACATCAGTGTAAGCAAATAAGCATACAGTCCCATTATATTAAAGAGCATATATGATGAGTTAAAACAATAACATACCGTGAAATGAAATCAAAGGCAAACGAAATGAACATGGGCTGACTATGTATAATTGCATCAAATGATCAAATAATAAGGTATATCTCCACCTGTTCCAAGTTTTACACTAGAACATATTGAGAGTAGTGTTTTGTATCTTCTACTTTGACCTCTATGGATGGGTTATAGTGCAATGGAGTTTCAACTTAAATTGTTAAAGTAAAACACTTCAAAAAAGAGTCAGTTTTTGTACTTTCAAGCTAGTATCCCCAATTCCAAAGGTCCCTAGATTTTTCTTTTCGACCATTTCTTTTGGTCCATTTTTTTAATGTTGAAAGCAATATAGTTAACGCTACGCATTCTGTGCACTTAACCATGCCAATTTAATTTAATTCAACAAGCAAATAAAAAATTCTCAGCATTCCATAATTTGAATGCAATTTGTATCAAATATCAAAGACAAATCAATCATCCTACCTGATTCACAGAATTCAAACAACACTTCTTCAGAAGCTCCTCCAAACATTTAACTATACCTTCAGCAACGCTATCACTCACTTTAAATGGTGTTTTTGGAATATCTGACAAAATATACTTTTCCTGAGAATCAAATTTCTGTGTAGATCTGCACTGAATTGCTGCATCAAGAAGTAGAACTAATGGAAACAGAGTATAACTGAAACAAAACAAAAAAATATAAACATCATAATGTGATGATGAAGTAAGCATCAAATAAAAAAACAACGTGATAAAACTCAGAACATAAATAATTAAGCTCCATGCCACAATGCAGAAAAATAGGGGGAAAACTGATTCCTAGCTGTCAACTAATTACATAATCATGCAGTGAATGAATTAAACCATTAGATGGCACCTAAGTCTTTCATTTCAAGAGAAGTGTATGTTTGGTTTCGCTGTGGGGAGAGCCGCGTGATTTCAGACACGTATAACTAATTCTTACATGTTTGGGTGATGTCAATAGGAATTGATTAGGAATGTACAATTGATTCTTACTTGAATATAGGACTTATAGTGTTTGACAACAAACATGACTTATACACTCAAATTTATCGTTGAACTTGCTTTTACATGAATTAATATAAACACAAAACACTTCACATTCAACTCTTTATTAACTAAAATCAATTTTATTAGCTTAATTCAATTAGACATGAGGCAGCGTTGACCCGTTACCAAACGTAGGCTAAGTGTATCTTTGTTTTTCCTTTTGAATGATAAAAAATTGATTCCATAGACCCAAAATTGTTTTTGCCATGTTTGAATGATCTAGAATAGATTTTATTGTTAAGAGTCTCACATCAGACAATATATAGCCTGAACATGTCTTTATAAGTGGGAGCATGGTTATCAAAATCTCTATTCAAATCTTAAAATCATACGATTTTGCGATTTCACTCACCTCCAACGATCTCGATCTTACAAAAATAATTGAGTAGGATCTTCCAATCTTAGTTATGATCTTATATTTTACGATCTTACTATTCCCTCCCGATCTTATGCAAGATCCCGATTTTGACAACCTTGAGTGGGAGACAATCCTCACTCTACAAGTCGGTTTTGTAGGAATGAGTTAGGTCGAACCACATTTCTTAACATGATATCAGAGTCAGGTTTAAGATTCGGTGGGGCACCTACAATCAAGTTTCCGCTATCGGGACACCCATCAATTACTTCCATGCTCCAGATGTCCAGTCTTTATAAGTGGGAGGCAATCCTCACTCTACAAGCCGGTTTTGTAAAAATGAGTTATAGATCCAACCACACTTCCTAACATTTGCATTTAGAATTGATTCTAACTTGAAACTAGACTTTGTAACTTTTGTCTCTACAATTGGTTTCCAGTCTCAAATTTATTCAACTCATTTTTACACATAGTTAAACATAAATCACGTTACTTTTTACATTCAACTCCCTGACTTACAATCAATTCTATTCTAGAGTTAAAACCAATTCTAATAGTGAACCCCAAACACACCAAAATCAATTTTTACTCTTCAGAATCTCTTCATGCTTCCCAAAAGTGAATACTCTAATCCAAAGATGCACTCAAATCAAGTTTAAACTCAAAAGCAACAAATTCTAACTTCCAGAATCAATTCTGGAGGCAAAATCAATTTTATTTTTGAAATGGTGAATAGGAAAGAAAGCTTACTCGAAGAAGGGTTGTAAAGTAGAAGGCAAACAATTCTGAAGGAAACGAAGGAGTTCGGGGATGACAGTAACAGAACAATGCTTCTGATTCTGATTGTGAGGGTTCTGCAAAAGTTCCAGAAGTTTCATGGTGTGTGATTTTAAGCGTTGGAAGGTGATAGTTCTGAGTTGTTCAGTTTCTATTCCTTCCTCAACTTCCTCCATGTCTTCGATGATTGAGGTTTTGGATTTTAGGACGCGCGTTTAGAAGAATTTGAGTTGGCTGAAATGAAGTGCGTTTTCAGTTTGAAGGTTGTTACAACGGATTCGCGGTGGATGAAACGGTTTAGAGGTTGGAGAAGATAAAAAAAAAAAAGTTGAAAATTGCTCCGTTAGAATTGTCTGAAACGCCCAGGCAAGGCAAGTAAGAGGTTCACCTGGGTCGTACTAAACCCTGGAATGGATGTTAATTAGTAAAAGGGATAGGCGTTGCTTTTCGAACCTCTCCAAATTTGCTACTACAAGTAATAAGACAGCTCCATGGGAATTGCTCAACGCACCCTAAGCATTCCTTTCTTACCTTGTGAAAAATAAAAAATATTCTTCAAATTTGGAAATACATTTTCAAACACATCTAACTTATCTTTAGACTTGATGCACTAGATATGATAGTGAACTATTTGGGAGCTAACACAAATGATACATTAATGTTAGATTTTAATTCTTGGAGAAGATGTATGTACACCACCTTTGGAACTGAAGGTCGATGATGATGATGCACAAGTTATGATTCGTAGAGCATATACATTGAGGTTATAACTTGTGTATTTGATTGGTAAATCCATCTTTGTGGACAAGAATGCTTATTTCGTCGATGTGGTTTACCTTAGACAGTTCATTCACTTTGAGTAGGTTCGTGAGTAATACTAGAAAGCTTTTTGTTTGGTTTACCTGTACTCGAAGTTAATTGAAGGTTGTCTTCGGAAGAAAAAATAGATGACAGTTTGTTGTACGTTGTTTACGGAAATATATTTGCACATTTACGGTTAATGTACCATTTTTAGACATGAATCCTCCAACGCTTTCTACGCATCTTCGGATGGTCATATGTTGATGATTACATTAAGGATCAGTCGCGTGCTTGTGCATTTGTCCCGCTCGGGTGACCCTTCAAAGTGTTTCTTGACCACACTACATTAGATGATATCAAATACACATTATATGACGTCGTCCGACACAACCCTTGGATGATATAGCCTTTTATTCTGGATGCTGGCTTGTGGGCCATGTTTGATGTATCCACATCTACCTAAGCGAGTCATGTTTCAATTTGGGTATCTACATGTTCTTCTAAGAGACCCTTATGTTATGTGTATGTTGTAACACCCCGATATTTTGATTTAATTATATAATTGATTATTTGATGTTTTGATGTGATTATATGAGTCAAGGTGATTTATTTATGAGATTATGTGACATGTGATGTTTATGTGATGTGTGTGGGGTAGTTGAATTAAGTTGTTAATTAGAATAATAATATAAAATAGTCTAATTAGCATTGTTAATATTTAATTAAATAAAATAAGATATATTGAGATAAGTTAGTAATGGAAAATGAGAAAGTTCGTAATAAGGGTCCTAAGGCTAACTAGGTAAAAATGAGAAAATAGGAGAATTATTCATTCAACGTAGAATTTGGAGAAAATGTGAAAGAAGAGAGAGTTAAGGCAAGAAGAGGAGAAGGAGAAGATCAACCGTAGGAATTCGAAAAGGGAATCAGTTCGACTAATAATCTAAGATAAGGGGGTTATCATGAGTATTATGTTTGATTTAAGGGGTTGATAATTGTATGTTGGGTTTTTGTGTTGTTCTTGGTGAAATTGATGAACTATGTTGATAACTTGTTTGATGGTATGATTAACATGTTGTATGATGATGAGGATTGTTGTATTGATGATTAATAACATGTTTTACATTCAAATCCACCATTGTTGAGAATTTGAAGGTTTAGGGTTGATAACGAATCTTGGGATATAAATGAATAATTGTGTTTTTGGGTTGGTAATGATTAACACATGTTAGAACTAGGATTATAGACCTTAACTCGCAGAAAATTAACGATTAAAACAGGTTTTTGGCCAAAAGTTTGGATCTGGACTGATGTGGGTCGCGTAGGAATTTTCTGCAGAATCGCAGAGTCCGCTTAATGCGCGCTTAAAAATAAAAAGAGGGTCAAGTCAATAGGTATCGCGCCTAGCGCTATACAGGGTGCGCTTAGCGCAGGTGCCTGAATCGAAAATTAATATTTTTGAAAAATAATTTCAAAACATGGAAGCTTATATTTTAATATAATTTTTGAGAATTTTTTGAAATTTACTGTGCACGTTTGGGTAGGCTTAGAAGGCATTTTGTATGTAACTTGGTTTGGTGAATCTTTGTGTTTCTATACTTGACTTTGGTGAATGTTGTTGTGATGATTGATGACGTGATGAATTGATGATTGTGTTGAGCTAACCAAGATGTTGTGAAGTTGTATGTTTGACTAATGACACGACCTTGTTGAATACATGAATGATGATGCCATTTTGACTAGCCGTAGTCGTTGATTTTGAGACGTTGAGCATCATGCATCCATAGCATAATTGTAGGACGAGAGTCCACTGATATTGTATGACCTTGGTCCAGTGACGGCCCTAAATCCCATTGTGTGGATTGAGTGCAACTTGTTGATGTGCTCCGGTTCCAAGCGGGAATCGATCATATAGTGGGGATCTTTGGAGAACGATGAGGGAGTCGTCAGTGTTGAATTGGTACCACATGCATTAGTCCATTGTTGTAATCTTGTGTGAAAAATAATGTTGCTTGATTATTTATGACGTGGTTGATGATTTCAAGTGTTGATGTTGTGAATAGGTGATGATGTGCAAGTGTGAGTAAGTATGAATACCTGATGAATATGTTGTATCGCTATATATATATGTGATTGATTATTCGTATGCCACTAGTATATCTATTCCTTATGTCTTACATAATGAATATGAAATACTCACCCTTTCTGTTTGAATATTGCCTCCACGTGGGTAACGCGTAGGTGATCAGGAGTAGTCCGTTGAAGTTTGAGGATAGCTTCATGGCGTCCTTTTACCGTTGTTTAGTTTGAAGGGGGTCTTGCTCTGATACATAATATCGGGGATGGGGTCGTTATGTTTTGGAACTATTATATCCTCTTTGATTATTTGAGTTGAATTATATTTTGATGTTGATGTTTTTAGTTGTAACTCATGAAC
Source organism: Vicia villosa (assembly GCF_029867415.1). NCBI lineage: Eukaryota > Viridiplantae > Streptophyta > Magnoliopsida > Fabales > Fabaceae > Vicia > Vicia villosa. The sequence continues at coordinate 160,886,941 of NC_081183.1, forward strand.
CATGATGTTCAGTTGGTGTTTATGAAATTTATTTTAAATATGTTTAAGATTGTGGATTCCGCTCCGAGATAATATGCTTTGATTTATGATGATGAATGAGATATCATTTTTAAATGAATTTTGAGAACCCGTGTTACGGAGCAGGACTAATGTTTGTGAAGTTTTATGGCGATGTGACACCCTTATTGGTGATTTTATTTGATGTTAATGCGTATTATATTTGCGAATATTCTTTGTGGGTTAGAAGGGTGTTACATATGCTCTTCTCACTATGGTCCGCAGAGATGTAGATGTAATGTATGAAGATTTGTAAACATATGTTACTAGATGAAGCATGAAGTGTGGCAGTTTCTTACCAATGGAGTACTGCATTCGGCTATATCTAGTGGTATTTCAGTGTGTCACATTCTTACAAGTCAGATGCTCGCGGAGAGCCACCTAAGTCAGCTCATCGAGAGATATTAGAGGAGAAGCAGACAAGGACAAATCATGTCGTTGATGTGTTACATGCATGTCATTGTATATGAGCCATTATGCGAAGGGGTATAGAGAGGGAAGACTTTCTAGAAGGCACTTCTACGAGGGATACTATAGAAGCCATTCTATTTAAGGCACGGATGGTGTTGCACTACATGAGATAGAGAAGGAAAAAGGGGGCCTAATATACCTAGTAGTATTTGATTGTATTTGTATTATGGATTACATATAGTATTATGGTTTTGTAACTTGTCATTTTAATTGTATTATGGATTTTGGATTAGTTTTAATATATGACATTTTAATATTATCATATCAATGTATGTTTTAATTGATAACAAATTTACTATGATAGTATACTTATTATACATGGCCTATTACATCAATGTATTTCTTAAAAAAGGTTAAATTTTAGTGTTAAGGGTGATTACAAAGATGCATTTTTGGACTATATTATAAAAAATTAATGTGTGATTCAGTTATGAAGGGATGTGGTGCCTATGAGGTTACTACGAAGATGCATCTCCGGACTCAATTGTTGGACAAGAATATGGATAAAAAAAGGTCTAGAAAGGGGAGTTGAATAGAACGATCCCCTTTAAATCAATTTTAAATTTTTTTGAAACAAAATCAAAGATTTACAGGAAAAAGCGAAAACAAAATAAGATAAAAGCTCGGAAACGCATCAAAAAGATTTCTAACCAAGATTTACAATGATATCACTACAAGACAAGTTCTTTCAAAGGCATAACCAAACAAGATACACAAAGTTGTTTGACCAAAGCAATTTAAAACCTTGACATAGAGATACTTTGATCATAATTAAATTAAAGATAATTCAATACGCTTGATGCAACACATACTTATTCTTACACAATAAATTATTATAAGCAATATCTAATCTAGAAAACATGCAAATGATGCAAAAATGTAACACCTACATAGAAAATGCAAAAAAATTAAAGAGAGATTGGGAGAGAGAAAATAGTACACAGAGATATATAGTAGTTCGACAATTCTTCCTCGTTATGTCTACTCTATTCTTCAATGGTTTTAAAATCATTGGGAAAATAAGCATGTCTTCCACTATTTCAACATTTAATATACAAATATTTTGGTACAACGAACTATCATCAATCTAAACACTAATAGCCACACTGTATTAGCCAACACAAATCTCAAATGACAATTCCTTATGTAGTTGCAGATAATCAACTGTTAACACTCAAATGATTATGAAATGGATGAATGAGAAATAAAAATGGGATGATTAAATGATGTGAATGAGTAGAATGAGGAGAGATTTTTGCAAAATAATACTTAATGATGGAATGTAATGAGTGGGAATGAAACTGAAAGGACACGCGCGCTAAAATTAAATTTTGAAATTTGTGATTCGAATCAACTATAGTGTGATTTGAATCAGGTGCTTAAATTTTTTTTATGAAAAACATGTGCATCATCACCAGCATTATTTTCAGTGGCATCCAAGTGGTTAGTATAATTTTGCTTCAGAAAAAAAATCTAGCATGACATCATTTAGTTTCTCTAATCTCATTTGGGTATCACTTGGATCAGCTCCTAATTATGTCGTCATTAGGTCCAGTGTCTTAGGTCTTTGAATCGAAGAGTGATCCAACAGTTTTCTTGTGATCGGAAGATGGATGATGGATGATACATCATTAATAATAATACTCATCTCGCTAATAAGATGAAATAATGACATATCTGCATGTCATCTCTCAGCAAATGTCGACGGAAGACCATGGCCAATATAACAATATCATGTCCTACACAAGCCCTTCAGTCCAGATAACTCCAATACTTCTTAAAATCATGGTTCATATGGCTGCAACAGCTTTGATATTTTCCTATTATGGTTTATACACTTCAACGTGTCACAATACTACAACAATAAATACACCAATGTTGGATGATTTAATTAGTATAAATAGATGTTTAAAAGTGTAATTAAATATTTATGCTACATTTCCTTTTTCACACATTCCTAACGGTATGGTTTGCATATTTAGGGAGTAGTGACATATCATATGGACCTCCAAGAAAACCATCATGTGCGACAACATATCTAGATGAAGGATGCATTCTCCCTATATTGAAGCGTGTTTAGACATACGATCATGTTTATACCTTGGTTGGAGGTCAAGAAAATTGCATGAAATTATTAAGGACCATGTTTCTATTATAACCGAAGTTTGTCTTTTATAAGTTAGTGGCAGCAGTTGCAGTTAAATGTAATCTATATATTTCGCCAATGTCACAACTCATAAGTATTACAACGAGTATCCATATAATCGGTTTAGACACAACGTTCAAGCCAAAGCATTAAGATATTGTAATGACACCAAAGTTGACGACAGTTCATGTAGTGACTTGTCAAAACTTGGATCTATTATCAATTTCAATGACTATACTCCAAACCAGAAAATCATTCACATCTATAGATAATTCAATTATTAATTATGGCATATTTAATTGATTAACAAGTCTTTCAAAAGATTCACATCCATATATGTTTGAGTATTACATTCCAACTATTCCATTCATGATTGCACTTCAAACACAATAAGTATCCAATGACACAAAGTTGACAAGACCATGCAACTAACTAGGCCACCCTCCTTTAATTAATCATGACCACAATACTAATCCATATTCAACTTTCATAAAGGCTCACTAATGCTGAGTTGCCGTGTTTAATCTGTTAAACCATCTACTATCAGCTTATCTCAATCAAATTCAAACCCTTTGAATCACACTTGAAATATATATTATTTAAATGCATCAAAACAATGAGCACATGAACTTTTCCTACAATTATGGATCAAAATAATCTTTGTTACTACTACTACTCACTGAAAATCATATATATACACCTGAAATACAAAGGAAAACAAACAAAACCAATAACATACACATAGTCAAACACTCTATAATCTTCACTGCCTCCTTAACTGTCTCTACTTGTTGTATCAACACTTCCCAAACCTGATAAACACTCTAATTTCCTGTCCTCAAATGTCAGTTATCACTCACTGAGTCACTGTCCATGTATATATATCTCAGCTTATTGCAAGCAACATACTATTCACAAGGTTTAATAATGTTTACAGGAAAATCTTACCCTATTCCTGCAAAAGTAAAATCGTAATCACCTTTTTGATCAAAGAATTGCATATATTTTTAGCAAGTGGAAGATGGAAACAAAACCTACCATTTTTGGTTTTTTGACTTAAACTTGTGGAGGGGACTCGGGTTCGGAACTGCAACTATATGACATTGTATCTTCCTTAGGTATTGCCACAAAGTTGAGAGGTGCGGTAGACAATCTTCTCGTTTCGTTGAAGTATCCGTTTTGACGACCGGAGTAGGAACGTGGTGTATGTAGTTCAGATGTTGTACCGCTCACTGAGTTCCGACGAGGTGTGGGAGGCATAGATACATTGCCATTTCCGTTGCCATAGCCGTTTCCATTTGCACGATGCCCGTTTGTCTTTCTAAAGCTGTTAGTTTTTCTTGGACTAGGTTTAGATCCATATATGGCTTCCTTTTGATTTTGAAGTAGATCTTGCATCTTCTTTTGGTCCTTTGAAATCGAAAATAAAAACCATGTCATTTAATTTAGACCAATACATAAGAAAACAAATCACCAAAACCAATGGACAAACAACAAATTCTTTTTTTTTTTCCGATCCATAGACGAAGTGGTAATAACCGCAAGAAAATCACACAACCATGAGAGTCGGGGCTCGAACCCTGCTGTTGTTAGTGGAGCTAGGATTTTCGGGCACAACCAATTTTTATTTAATACTACTATAAAAAAATATGGACAAAAAGGTAAATTTACCCTCTGTCGTCTCTTCACTTCTTCTCTCTGTTGCCTGGTCAGTTTATAATCATCCAATAATTCCACCAAACGTACCTGCGGATGATGTAGAAAATCAAAATTAAAATTTACCAGTGAAGGCGATGATAACCAGAAATAACTACACGCACTTCAAAGCTTACCCCATCATATAGAAAGCAAGTCTTCTTTTCATCTTCCCATGCTAACGTTTTGCTTATAAGATTGTCAACCATTGCTGGAAGGAAAAAGAACACTCTGTCATCATAGGTCTACATTGAATTGTCAGCGACAAAAAGGCATTTCATGAAAGCAATACCTGGAATTTTGGTTACAGTTACTCTAGCTCGTTCGGCACGTTTCAGATTAATGTGAGCACCTCGCCCAGCACTGTACCGATTATCATCCTGAAATTCCATGTATTACTTCAGAGAACAAACTAAATAATCAATATGCCCTATGAAGGTATACAATAGGGAATTACTGCTTACCTGGCTATATTCGTCGAGCCAATTTTCCTCTTCACAAGCAAAAAGCCACTTATCAATCCTATCTGTTACATCTCTTCTGCTTAAAGCTTCATCTTTAGCTTTCACTATCTGTGCTTCAATGTTAGCTAATAATTCACAAGGATCAACCAGGCCTGTATCAACAACAGCAAGGTTCAATAGTGTCAGATTTTTCACACCAGTGATTTTTCTGTGTAAAAACTCTGTAGGGAACAAACCAGAATCTATTAATGCACTAGCTTTCTCGGCAGCAGTACTTGTATCAGGTTCAATATGAGTCAATCTACATATTTCTTCCAACTCTGACCTCTTCTTAAAAACAAGTTCTTTCATTCTACTCGCTTTTAGTTTCGCTAGTTTTTCCACTTCTGCTGAAGCCTGAAAAAAGGACTTCTCATTTAATTTGGCGTTGAAAGAGAAAAATGGTGAAAGAAATGAAAGAAGCTTTTAAACCTTCTCTATCACGTCTGTTGAAAGACCACCTCGTTCGGTGATTTCAGATGGCGAAGATGCAACAATAGAAGTAATCCTCAGAAAAGTGTTCCTCTCTTCTTTTGAAGTGTCCATCAAATTCCAAAGCTCGAATAGGTCAGTGACAATATCCTTCAACTGCATTTCCAAAAAGTACACTTTATGTCAGGTTAAAGAGAGAGAGGGAGGGAAGTTACAACAAATAAAGAGACTAGTAAAATCACCTTCTGTATTCTGACTTTTCTTTCGGTCTTTAACTTGAGAATGGTCTTCTCTAAACCTTCCAATGTGCTATCGCTAATATTAGTTGATTGCTCCACCTGAGTCCCATGCAAGCTTGGATGCACATCTTCTACCGTTTGGCCGAAATCCAATCCAAGAACACCACAGAGAGAATGCACCTCATTTACACATTGCAAGACTTTCTGAAGTCGATCCGACTGGAAGAAGGAAAAAACATAGAAAGTGCACAAATGAGTTATAAAAGGAGAATTAAGGTTACAAAAGCGACAGTTAAAAAGGAACAAAGGAAGTAATAAGATTCGAAAAATGGAACTTGTATACCATAATACAAACCTTTTCTTTTTGAAGACTACGGAGATGTGTTTGATATTCGTTAAGTCTTCTAAGCGACAAGTCTTGTTCATCTTTACCGCCTGTACTGCTCAAATCATCACCAACCGTATGGATTCCACAAATTTCACCACTTATCTTTTCAATTTGAGTTTTAATATCTGCGAATTGTTTCAACCTTTCTTCTTTTTTCTTCTTCAATTCCTCAACTAATGGTGTGACAGATGCGAGTTTCTCCTTCAAAGATGCTGATCTTTTATCCGCCTTAATCTATAAATGCATAGACAATTAAATCAGAAAGTTAGCATACAGCTATTCCTTGGTTATCTTCAATCCTGATATGCTGGCATAACCTTTATTTTCGACTATTGGACACAAATAAGTATTTTACCGGAGAGTGAATGTCGTGTTCCCCAAGTGCAGCCATTAGCGTAGCAATCTCGGCTTCCTTTGCTGCAACGGATTGATGAAAACGTGCTTTCGTGTTGGCAGCCTCATCGACTTTCCTCCTATAAACATCTAAGCATTCCCTCTCTAGCTCCATCAACATACGATCTTTGTCCTTCTCGGTCTCTCCGATATCGTTCCATATTTGCTGCACACAAAAATGAGGTTTGTCAGCCCAAGTTAAGAAAGAGCTTAAAAAAGACTCAAATTAAATTATCTGCAACCAATCAAGAGACTCATTTATCAAAGACCAAGTCACCCTTAAATTCCATATTAACAACTGAATTAGTAACTTCCAAAACATGTTAACAAAATCATTCTAGTGAAATTCAAAATTCTGCAGTAAACCAATTTCTGAAAAATCAACCACTTGAAAATATAAAGTAAAAACAAAAACTTAAAAAAATGACTTTTTCAACTCAGGGTAATCTCATGAACAAACAAATACAAACCCTCTATTAAAATAACCTACATAGACCCTATAAGTGCTTTTTCCTTTTACACAGTAAAACAGACAAAAAAAAGTTGACCAAAGAAGAAACAAAATATCATTGGTTAGAGAATAACAAAGAAGAAGAAAAAGCGTTAGTATCATAACAAAATCATTAACAAAAATCAAACTTTTCATCATCAACAACAATAACGCACTCAAAAATTCTCTAAACAAAGTTGAATTCTGAAAAAAGTGAAAGAGAAAAACCTCAAGTTCTTTGAGCAAAGAAGTGCAAGTAGTGCTTAAATGGATACTAGTAATAGGACTTCCAATGGCCAACATTCTTCACACAATTTGAAAAACAACACTCACTAGTAGTGATAATAACAAAACTTCAAAGAAAGAACCAAATTTCAAGAGAGAAAAATCAACCCTTTAAGAGATAAACAAAACAAGAAAGCAAGAAACTTTCATGATAAATACAAAGAAACGTGAGGATTTTCCATTGCTTTCAAACAAAACAAACTCCAACAGATCTAAAGTTAAAAGCTTTGGTTAAAGGGTCACACTCTTTCTCTTGAAGAAACTGTTTTGGTGACAAGAAAGCTGAAAAAAAGATCTGTAAAGAGAGGAAGAACTAGGAAGGTGTAGAGAGAGAGAGAGAAGAGAGAGAAAATGATTGTTATGATTATTGGTTTGTTGGAGCTTGGTGTAGTTAGAAAAGGAAAAGAAAAAAAAGAAAAGGGTTAAGCAAAAGCAAAGGGATAATGGAATTTTTAGGGTTTGGTTGGTGGTTGTAAAAGATGCTAGAATGTAACAAAATGTGGAGAAGGAAAATGGAGAAGCAGGTATTATGGATCTGTATTGTATATAGTACTGTGTAGTGTGAGTGTATGTATATGCTAGCTGTGAAAGTACACATTTGCCAATGATTTGGAGTGGGTAGAGTAAACAATAGTAACATGGATTGTGTTATTTTATTACCTCTCTTTAAATATAATTTTTTTTATAAAATGTTGCTTTAAATTCATGTATAAATTTTATTTTAAATTGTTATTGGATTACTCTCTCCTTTCCATAATAACGAGTGACCCAATCCATTATTTCACACAGATTAAAAAAATGGTTAAAAATAAGAGAGAATCGTATTTTTACTATACTACCTTTATTATGTATTAGGAATGATAAAACTTTTATTAATTAGAGGATAAAATTAGAAAAAATGTATTAAAAATTAAAATGAATCATTCATTGTGGGACGTAGAGTACTTTATTTATAAAAAAAAAAACTTCTTGCATCACAATTGTCATTTCATCATTTGCTTCTTGGATCACTACTTTGAATTTGAGGAAAATTACATTCACCACTCATGAATTATATTAAAATGGCACTGCCATTTCCTTTAATTTTAGAATACATAATACTCTCTCTCTTAAATAGAAACTTTTATTGACAAAAAAAGTAAATGTTATTTATGCCTATAAATTTTAGTTTTCATTAAAAATTATGTCAGTGTCAATGTCATTTTAATTAATTTTAGAGGATATTAGTGTATATTTTAAAATTAGAAAGGGTGTTTATGTTGTTTTAATAGACTTTGGAAGAGGTGTCCCTATTATCCTCTTGAATATAAGAATGTATCTGAAAAAAATTGATGTTAAAATCACACATTGTGCTAGTAGCAAGTATTAGGTATATTGATTTTTTATTATATACGTTAAATAATCTCAATTGAGCTATGTGTGATTGGGTTCCACATTTGGCCTTTGGTCGGCCCAAAACACTGTTTGGGACGATGAAAGAAAAAATTGATTGGTTGTTCTACTATCGATTCATAGCAATTGGGATAAGGGGTAACAAACCTTAAGCTAATATTTATATGGCATGGTTGGTTTAAGAATTTCTTTTAGAGAAAAAGCTAGAAGTGTGGTTAAATTATCGCGTTTAGTGACATAAACAAACTAGCATCCTAGGAAAGAATTTTGGTTTAACCCGAAAGGAAATCTACTTTAAGATAAGAAGAAAATTGAGGGGTTTCTCTATCGAATAGTCACCCATAAAAGCAAGATGCTACAGAAGGAGGAAAACCGATTAACTACAATTTTCTAGTTGCCTTAACTGGTAAACCTAACATCTATGAGGATATCTGGGGTGTTCAGATCACCTTTGGGAGAAATGCACGACTTGATAGCTCATCTGTAACCCTTCTCTTGTTTTTGGGTGATAGAAGTGCACTCTAGAGACTTTTCCGCTTAGTTACATAAACAAATAAGCTCCCCGAGGAAAGGAAAGTTATCCACCTCTTCCGCCCTAAAGGGTCAATGTGAGAAAGGCATTTTCCACTATATGAGTTAGGAAAGCTCGTATTTTGAATGAGTTAACAAACCTTTTCCCTTCATGGAGTAAGGTCGTCATAAGAAAGTTTTAGAAAATTGAAAATTTCCACTTAAAGAGCGATTTATCTCCATAGACTTGGATAAAAATCAAATTGTCTTGACCTGACTTAAAAAGACGCAATTTACGTATGAACAAAGAAGATGTAGAGGGCTAAAGAGAGCTCTAAGATCAAACTTAAATGATTGTAAACGATCAGACATGTACAGACATTACATGTCTGAAGAGTAAAGATTGACAATGAAGACGAATTAAATATTATTTAACCTTTAATATTAAGATACAGTATGTTTAGAACCATTCAGAAGCTTTCAGCAATGCTTCCATTGTGCCATGGAGGCTTAGGAATAGATGGGATCTTTGTATTTAAGCTCTCAACAATCTCAACTTCATGGCAACTCACATGTACAGAGAAGAAAATCGTTGTGCAGATAAAATTGTTAATTTAGGTCTTTTAGTGGCTAATTATACTTGGTGGAATTGTTTACACCCCAATGTAACTAGAGATTTCAATATAAATAAGTTAGGTCTCCCTAACTTTTGTTTTTGTTAGGTTTGAGGTTTTGGGCATTGTCCCCTCATTTTTGTGTCCTTTTTAAATCATGGACAAATACCCTCATTTAATTAAAAAAAACATTATTTAGCAAAATTATTATAATTTATTTTAAAATAATAAAGTTAAAAAATATATTTTTTAATAACTACTAGTATTAAAAAGAGTTTATAATAGGAGTAACTACACATTTAGCATTTAATTCCCAACACTTTCTTTTTTTACCTTGTGTGAGAAAGGGAATGATAAAATTCAGACAAGATAGAATCTGGATATTTGTTATTTCATACTCGTGATGTGGCGCGTGGTTTTCACTCTCGAATAATTCAAGGAATTTTTTTTAAAAACTCAGTATAGAGGCGCGTGAGGTTTGTTTGGGGTTTGAATTTGCTATGACACTTGCAGCTGTTTTGATGTTGAAGTGTTTGTACAAAAGACAAAAAAAGAAAGTTACACGGTGGGATTATTAAAGTTTACAAAGTTACCTTTGTTTGGTTAAATCTTATTTTGAGGAGTCACTATATATTTACTTTCCAAAACATTTATTAATTTAATTTTAAAAAACGTGTGATTAATTTTTAAGTTTGTTATCAAATGGATAAAATAACTATAAAAGAATAATGGTTGTGATAGAAAGAAAACGAATTGCAAATTAGGAGTAATGTATTTTTGACAATAATAAGAATATTTTGTTTAGGTTTTTAAAAATTCTAAAAACACTCAATTTAATTTCAACAATTAGTATATGTAAGTTTTATTGATGCCAAGATCATCTCTTTTTTTTAATTATGTTTTTGCTCAAAATACTTTTTGTTTAATCTCTCTAGGGCTAGTCATGAGAGGTCGTAATGGTCACGAAGTATGTTAGTATGTTTGTAATCAGTGTATTTGTGCTTTTGCTATTGTGTATTTTATATAGCTCGTGTTTCCAACCTTTGAGCCATAATGATCCGTCTCTTCATTTCTCATGCTTAAATGCTTGAGATAACGTTTGTCGTCTCCATAACTGATGTCAAGCATGTTCTATAACGACTCTTCTATGAATTTCGTAACCTCTATGCAACCCTAAGACTGTCTTTAAACCGTTACGTTGGGCCACCAACCCGGATATCCGGCATCTATATAGGCACGACTCTGAGATCCTAACGTTCAGCCTCTACCAGAGGAAGATGTATGGGGTCCCGCACGACCATGACACACAAGTGTCAACCCGACTTTTGGTTAAAATAATTTATGCGCTTTCGGTTTCACCATCTCAGCTAAGATAAAAATTTTGGGATGTACATAAGCTCCCCAAGCATAAAGCATGAAAGGATGAAGTGCCCGAACAAAGAATCTTGAAATACACCCCGTTCCTAGAGATTTCGTCCTAACCCAACCTTGATTCGTTCAAAGATCGTCCATAGGCCCCGGTTCGATGACGTATGATGGCGTGTTTCATTGGTAATGATTGTGAATATATTACAAGATTATTTATCTCTCTTCGCCATGATGACTTTTTTATGGGGAAAACAATGTCATTATGACCTTGAAATATTTCCACTTCACCTAGTTGTTACCAAACGCTAATTAGATAAAGTCCTAAAACATTTACTTTTCTCTTCTCGTTCTTTATTCTTGAACTTTTTATCCTTTTCTCGAAGTTGTTCTTTGAAGTCATACGCCTTTACCAGTTGATTTGCAAACCACTTCAAGTATTATTATTTTTTACCTTACTTATTTTTGTTGCTTAATTTTTTAGAATGGTTTTAATACGTGAATGTGACGATCTGGGAAACATGTTGATTCCTCAAAATTCCCAAGAGAGGAAAAAGCTTTAGGATTCATGCATGAAAGAATGCAAAGATCACTAGGGTAAGCTGAATTTGATTAAATTATTAAGGAAGTTTATGACGATATTTTTTTCATCTTTAAGCGAAACTGATTCAAAATCTTCATTATCAAGTTATGTAGAAATAGTGATGGAGATGACTGGATCCTCTATTAACAAGAAGTTTTAAGCCATGATCATAGCACAATCGATGTCAAATACATTTCCAAACTTCGATCAGATAAGAAGATCTCTTCCACCGGTAATGAAGAAGACGTCATGTTGGAACCATGTATTCAAGGTGAACGGGTCTGTATGATTCGACCCCGGGGAGTATCAGATGAGCACTTTTATTTTTACGTTAGTGTGATTAAGGACTTCAAAATTTGTATCCCTTTCATTTATTTTGCCTTCTAAAAACCTTAAATATCGCACCATCTCAAGTTCGCCCCAATAGTTGGGGTTTTATCAAAGCTTTTAAGATTGTATGTGATGTTGTGGGCATAACTCTCACCTTAGGTTTGTTTTTCTCCTTTGACACTAAAGGAGTTGACAAGGGAGGATGGGTCTCCCTTAACAGACTCCCAGGAAAAGTTTTCTCCAAGTTTATACAACCAATTATAAAGGATTCAAAGATAAATTTCTTCATGTAAGAGGGGGGAACAAATGTCCCCAAGTGATGTATGTGTTGGATGAGAACCATAGCTTTCCTATTTATTGGACTGATAGCCCAATGCCTGTGTCCAGGTTTGATTATGATAAATTAGATGCTCTATCTGGGTAATATTTATATGTATTTAACATATTTTATTTATTTATCTATATATTCCTATTGAATCCATTACTCGTTCCCTTTTCAGCCAAAATGACAAGCCTCAAATTGAAGGAACAAAATAAGCTAATGGTTGAGGCGAGGGGAGCAATATGTCGTTAATAATGACTTGTCTGACATCCAAACTCGGGCCATCAAGAAAAGAAAAGTAGACATTGGAAAAACTTTAATGAGAAATCTAGTATGTAATATCGACTCGGCAATTACCACTTTGATGCAGGAATCCGACGGTATCCAGAAGTCTAATTCGTCAAAAAAATCAAGCTCTGGTCCAACAACTTTGATGGCCTGAAATATCTTTATGACCATCTCAATGTGACGGAAGGTGTTGAAAAGGTGAAGACCGTATGAGCTTAAAAACTAAACCAGAACATTGGGTTTTATCTAATGCGGTGTGCCATCATGTCTTGAAGTGTTTTATTTCTTTAATAACTAGTTTATCCGCTTAACTGGAAATAACACTTTAAAATCTAGCCTCAGGCAAATCCTAATTTTACGAAGGTTATACTGTAGCCATTTGCAGGCCATGGTAGACTGGCTTTAGTGTCAAGTGATCTTGAAGGATCTCGACATAGAATTTTGATCTATTTTATGATGCTTACACTGGATCCTGTTGCCTGGATAGAAGCCTTTTGGGATTCTCCATTGAAGGATAAGGGTCTGTTTGAAGTCATTTCCTCCTAAGACGATTAGTCTTATAACAAGAGTTATAATCTAATGTCACTTGTTGGCTAAGTGACTCCAAACACAAGATAAGGGTAATTTATAATATTCGAATTTCCAAAAAAATAGTTTAAAAAAACTTTAGTTTTAAAAACGTTTATGTTAGAAGAAAGAAGAAATTGGAGAAGGAGTATGGCAATAAAATAAGTAACTGAAAATGTAACAGATAAGGGATATAAAGATCACACCAGAGAATTATCTTAGTTCGATCAAAAAAATTGGCCTACTCTAATCCCTAAGAGTTTCTCCTTAAGATTTACTTTAAAACAACCTTGAGCTTTTCACAAGATCAACCCAAACAACATTTCACAACAACTTGATATTTTGCACATGATCAACCTAAAAACCTTCTACGACCAAACAAAGCTTTCACACAGGCTCAACTTAATAACTTTAGCCAAGATTTTTTATGGTTTAGCTTGTAACCTTCAAATATATTACAAAGACATTACAAAAGAACTATGCTCTTAAATAACTACTTACAACACAACATTAGTACAAAAACTCTCAAATGAAACTTTTCACTCTCTTGACATTAGGGCAACTCTAGTGAAAAAAACTTTATAAAACAACAAGAGAATGAATGATAGAAGAAAGTTTCTATTAAAAAAACTGGTATATTTTGAAAGAAGAACAAACCTCCTTTATATAGAAAAACATTTGGCTAAAAAAGAAAATAATTCATGATCCATTTTATTGAGTTAACCGATTAAACCTATGTATTAATCAATTAACCAAGCTAAAATAGGAAAATTTGAAATTCTATGCCACTTGAGCAAATATTAGCATCATTAATTGATTAAGAGACATTACACTTGATATAATAGATTAGAGGGACATCTTAATCGATTATCCATTATATTTTTATCTTTCGAGTTGATTAAATAAGCTTCTAACCAATTAAATGTTTATCCATATTGGTTTTAAGAAATTTTATCAAAAGATAGTAGGTATGAAAAAATTGTGTGTGTGTGTGTGTGTGAGAATTGCATTAGTACCTCAAGACTTATTTTGGTTCTTCTTATAGTTAAGTTGGTTAGAATTAGGAAAAACCCTAAGCACGAGACCGGTCGAACTTTCACATTTTCTCATCGAGTCTACAACTTCAATACTTCAAGTTTTCACATCTTTTAAAATCATAACTTTTAGATCCTTTGCTTCATTCAATATTGACTAACTGTTTAGATTTGATTTTGATGCATTTGACTTATGAGGCTTGTAACATCTCTTTCACGTTCAGATGTCATGATCAAAATTTTCTGGAACAGTTGTCGTGATCAAAACCTTTTGACAATTGTCATCAACACCACTAAGAAATTGTCATCAATACCATTTGAGAGTTATCACCTTCAAAACCCTTTGATGATATTGCCTGCATAACACATAGAACCACAATGCTCATGTATTCTCTTGCAGATACTTGTAAACTCTCATCTCATTCAAACACTAACTTAGACTTTGGAGTGCTAACATTTTGCAAGCACCCCCTCTATTCATCGAAAAACCACAACCCTTATCTCAAAAGCCTACACATGATGCTTATCTTCAATCTTTCATTTATTCTCGATTTCAGTACACAATATTGGCATCGTTTGTGGGAATCTTCATTTTCTCACGAGTTCTCCATTGAATTTCTCAAGTTTACACCGTTGGGCCACCATAGCCATTTTCGATTATACTATCGTAATTATTTCATAATTGTTTCCTCCTATTATCTACTTCAATGGCTGATTTAAATCCAGTTCATACTCAGAGTGTAACTAACGATCTTCACTATATGATTCACATGCTTCAAGACAACATATCACAGATTCTCGCTCCATTAAATGAAGAATCTCTACAACATCAAGATCTTTAAGCCTCAATCATAATTCCTCAATGAATCATGATTCTTTAACCAATTGTAATCTCTGAGCACCAATTACTACATTCCAGTATCATCTTCCTCTTCCTTAATCTTTGGGTTCACCAGTGTCACTTGAGTTTTAGCAATTAGGAACACCAAGTGCAAATCAACTCATTTTGAACATTTGTAATTTGTTATAACAACAAAACCTGAGACTTCTTTTCCGTCGAAGAAAACCAACGAAAAAATTCAACTCATATATCAACTCAGTTAGAGGTGTTGCAACACGACCACTTTGGAGTCGTCCCGAGGAATGCTCCCATCAACGTCGAGTTGCAATTGCCAAGAGATTAGGAATTGCTAAAGAGGTGTCACCCTCGTCACCTAAGTAATAACTCTCCTCCTCGTGATCATGGGACAAAGACAACAATCATACACCTCAGAAGATGATCGTCCAAGGAAATCTTCCTCCCATCATCGATGAAATTTGTTCACTAAACACATCATTCTATGTGATTAACAAGATATCAAGATTTTGATAATGACAAAATTGATTAAACCAATCATAAATATAATTAAATGAAGAAGAAAGTTTAAAACAAATCAAAAAGTGAGAAGTTTATAGTGATTGACGCACAAGATTTAAATTCTAAAGGAACATCATAAAAATGGAATATCAAATGATTAAAACTCGCATATGATCTAAGTTACGTTATTCATTTATTTTTATAAAAATAAAAATTTAATATCAAATAAAATTCTATTAGACACTCAAACTCTTCTTCAAATTTCATATAATTTCAAAACTTCTGTTAAAAACATTTTAGATTGGGCAATTTTGTTATAAATTTGTAAAAACTAGTTATATATTTTAGGGGTGTTCGTGGTTTAAGAACTGCATTGAACTGAACCAAATTAATGGTTCAGTTCAGTTTTTAAAAACCACTTTAATAAAAAACCAATTAACTGTTAAAACAATTTCAATTCAGTTTCAAACTGGTTTTGAACCAGTTTATATTTATAAACTGGTTTAAAATCAATCTTTAGTTATAAACTGGTTTAAACCAGTTTTAATAAAAAATTAAATTTATTTTGTAAATTATTTTAAAATTGTTTTTTTTATCTCTCTCCCCCTCTTTCATATATATATATATATATATATATATATATATATATATATATATATATATATATATATATATATATATATATATATATATATATATATATATATATATATATATATATATATATATATATATATATATATATATATATATATATATATATATATATATATATATATATATATAGGGACGACTTGAGTGAGAACACTTGGTTATTATGAGAAATGAGAAAAATGAATCACGACCATTACATTTTGATTTGTTGATTTTAATGGACTGGATTGGTTTCTCTTTCTATGATCCTTAATATTTATTTTAAATAAACATAGAAAGAGAAACTAATTCAATTCATTAAAATCAACAAATTAAAATTTAATGGTCGTGATTCATTGTTCTCATTTCTCATTATAACCAAGTGTTCTCACTTGAGTCATCCCCATATATATATATATATATATATATATATATATATATATATATATATATATATATATATATATATATATATATATATATATATATATATATATATATATATATATATATATATATATATATATATATATATATATATATATATGGGAGTGTATCCGGTGAGAACTAATATCTTTTATGAGAAACGAGAACTATTAATATCAACCATCAGATTTAATTAACGCTTAAGATTTAATAATTTCACATTAGGAGCACTTTATTGAATCTTTTCTATTATGTCTAATATTTTCATAAAATATAACCTTACCAAAAATATTTTTCAATATGCTTTTTGATTTTACCATCAATATATAAAATTTTATTTTTCCATGATATCTCGTACAATTTTTTTAACTCTCTTGATCCTGTATATCTACTGCAAAATAAAATCATACTTTTTTATTATTATGGAATTTTAATATTATTTATTTTATTAAAATATACATGTATGAAATATAATTTCTTTTTAATATTATTATTTATTGTATTGTTAGGGAGTTCCAGTCTTCCAGATATTATTATTTATAACAAAAATCATATTTTATATTTTTGTATTGTTACAGTTTTTTTTGGATATTTTAATTCGGTTGATTTATTTAGTTTCAATTTTTTTTAACTTTACAAATTTTATCATGGTGACTATTTTAAATAAGTTTTATTATTATTATTATTATTATTATTATTATTATTATTATTATATTTTAATAATTGTGAACTCTTTTTGATATTGGCAAACTAGAAATTTTAATCTTATTATTTATTTAATTTTTTCGAATATGAAGTTATCATTCTTGCAAGTAGCATATTGAAAAATATTTTCATTCTTGCCAGAAGGATAATTTTATATTGAAAATAAATAAATAAATAATATGATCAAAGTTTATAAGTTGCCAATAGTTAAGAGGAGACATGATTATTAAAATATTATAACAATAGTATAAATTATTAAAATAATCACAATGGTAAAATTTTGTAAAAATAAAATTTTCAAACACGTAAATAAATAAATCAAACAAATTAAAATACCGGTAATACTTACATTTTTAAAATATTTTTAATGAAACACAACGTATAAATTAAATGAAAATATTTTTTTTCATATAATAGAAATATTTTTAATAAAATAAAAATATAGATGATAAATCAATAATGTTTTTTTTTATTTAGTAGAACTTGCTAAAATAATAATTTTCTAACTAGTAAATAAATAAATCATCCAAAGTAAAATATAGGTTATAATTTCAAATTCCTCAACATTTTTAATAAATGAATATATAGGTGAGAGATAAATAAAATTCTTAGTCAACAAAAATAAAATAAAGTTCTACACCTTAGACATGTCTTTTTTACAGTAATGGCTATTTTAATAAAATAAATAATATCAAAACTCCCTAACAATAAAAAAATATAGAAGATGATTTTTTTTTAACAAATTTAAAGAATCAAGAGAGTTTGAAAATAAAATATACTATAAAATTAAATAACATATAGAATAATATTTTTGGTAAGATTCAATTTTTATATGGAATTATTAAATCTTGAGCATTAATCAAATCAAATGGTTGATATCGATAGTTCTCGTTTCTCACAAAAGATATCAGTTCTTACTGGATACGCTCCCTATATATATATATATATATATATATATATATATATATATATATATATATATATATATATATATATATATATATATATATATATATATATATATATACTTTTGCATATGCTCTTCATTCGTATATAAATTATATGTAAAAGTAATTACTACTGCCATTAATATTTTATTTAATTTGTTAATTATAAAATGCAAATTTAACTTCAAGTTTTTCTCATATTAGTTTCAGTTTGTGAAGTTTTTTTTTTTTTACCGTTTTGCAACCAACTCGCACAATTCGTGATTTTTTTTTTACCGCTTTGCAAACAACTCGCACGATATAGACAATAATTTATGTGTTGATAAATATCTTTGGATAAACTTCTTCGTAGAGAATCCGCTTTCTTTAAATGTAGGATACTTTTTTTTTTACGGTAAAAACTGACTTCAAAATACGAAATTTTTTTCTTTAACTATAGGCTCCAAATACTTTCTTCTTTCTTCCTAACTTCTTGTGGGTGTCTGATACTAGATATTTTATATGGTTACTCTAATATAAACAAACATTTTCTTTTAGTTATAAATATTATCGTTAATTCAACTTAATAAATGATTATAATTTATAAATTTTAGATGTAATATGAATTGAATTAATAATATATAACTTTTTATACTCACTGTAAATAGTAGTTATTATGTATATTTTGTTTTTTTTTAATTCATTGTGTATTTTTTCATGTTGGTGTACAAGTAATTAAAAGATATTTCTTTTAATTTTCTGAAAAAAATAATTAAAAAAAGTTTCTTTATTTTCGGAAGAAAAAAATATTTATATCTTTTCTTTTTTTATCTTCCGAATAAAAAAAACTCGAAAAAATCTATAATTTTTTGTTTTTTTTTTAATTTAAAAAAATTATTTTTAAACATTATTTTTTTAAAAAAATTAATCAAAATTTTATTAATTAGAACATCTTTATGATGTTTTTAAAAACAATTAGTTAAACAGTTTAAACTGGTTTTTAATTTAAATTTGGTTAACTAAATTGTTTATAATATGTGGTTCAGTTCATAAATCATTTAAATGGTTCAAGTTTTTTGTGGTTCAATAAAATTCAGTTTGAGAATATGGTTCACTTAACCAAATTTTTGTACACCCCTAAATATCCCCTAATATATTTAGACCAGACAAGTTATAATGACAGGGAGAATACTTTACACAACTTGGCAACTTTATGGCTCGTGTGCAATGTGCAAAAACATTATTTTATTTTTCAGAAGAAAATGGGGAGGGATAAATAAAAGTGAGTCAGCAATTAAAATGGGGAGGGATAAATTAAATTAGGCAATTCATGACAATGTTGGAATTAAATGAGTTTGAATTTGTACGTATACTTCACTTCCTACCAGATAAATGACAGACAAATTGGACGAAAAGCATGTGAATAATCAATTTTTTTTTACTAAATATATACATTTTTTAAGAAAAAAACATGTTATTTTGGCATAAGAAAAATCAGTTCAAAGACGGTAAGTAAAGTCAAATATAATTTGCTAATTAAATACTATCACTAATTTATCTTATTCTCCAAATTTCAACAACATACATATGATAATAAAAAAGAAGTTATAAAAGGGTCAAATAATTTAATAGTTTGGTAAAGTGTCTATTCTGTTGAATAAAAGCTGCCAAGGTTACATTTTGTTTTATATAGTGAAACTTATATAATGAAATGGAAATTTTTAAGCCTTTGATTTGTTTACACTATATATATGCATCACTTATGACGGCAGTTAATTTAGCTTCTTCTTTTTATGTATCATGTCTCCATTTACCTTTGTCTCTATTTCGATTTTGGTTGAAATACGTTGAAAGCACCATTCTTGATAAGATGAAGAAGAAATTTGTTTGTGCATGGACGGATAAGGTCTGACACCTTGGGAATACAACCACCGATAGAGTTGAGTCGGCACATGCTACTTTGAAAAATTGATTGTGTAATAGCAAGGGTGATTTGTGTAAAGCACGGGACACCATAAATCACATGATTTCGAACCAACACAACGAAATACAAACCTCATTTGGTCGGAGCATTACAGTTTTTGGAGCATCGATTTAAGGACAATATCCTTTACTCTCAATTGATCGGTAATATGTCTCGGGCCAGATTGAATTATATCCTTTACGAGGCGAAACGAGGTGAAACTTTTGGTGGCGATAGCGCAAAGTGTGGTTGCACTATTACTAGCACGTATGGTCTCCCGTATGCTTGTGTTATTGCTAAAAAAGGTGAGATTAGGTGAGCCAATAAGAATGGATGAAGTCACTCCTCATTGGAAGAGGCTTAGTTTTGATGATGATGGTTGTATCGAAGAAGATTCGAATATCTCTATTATTTCCGAATTCGAAGGCCGGTGACAACATGAAATTAAACATCAAAGAACAATTACGGAGGGTTGGATTTCCCGAAACAGCCGACATGAAATTGCCGTCTCAACCCGTTAAGACAAAGGGTGCTCCGAAGAAAGTGAAGTCTACGTCAAATGACAACTCGACAACACGGTCTCCTTCATATTGTGAGCACGTTGACAAACGCTTTCCCGACTCATCTACTCTGAAATCTCAAAAATCTCGAAAGAGTTCAAACAAGGGAGCTCGCTTAAGCAAACCGCCTCCGACATCTATTCCACCGCAAGTTCCGCAAGTTTCGACTCCGATTTCGACACCTATTGATCCAAAAGTTCTGATTCCAATATGTATTGCTCCATCAATTGAAGAGGTACAAATTGCTCCAAAAATTCCATTCATTAACGAGATGCCGGTTTTTATGCATAAATACATCGACCGAATCGTCACTGCTCCAAATCCTTTTTGGTAGTTTATGATGTGTTTATGTGTTTTATACCATTACATGCCACTGCTGCTACTCCTTTGAATCCTGTCAAAAAAATAGCAGGGAAACTTCCGTAGATGCATCTACGGAAGGATGTAACATAGAAAATTATGGGTGTTAATCGTAGATGCATCTACAAAAGGGAGAAATCTATGACCTTTCCGTGGATATATCTACGGAACGTTCCTTGACAGAGATTGTGTGGTCCATAGTCTCCAAAGACTTCTATAAATTTGAGATTTCTAGGTTTGCATTACACACAAACACAAACACAAACACAAAAATGTCTCGCATAAGGCCCTGTTCATGGCAGCGAACATCATCCAGGCGTCCTGATCCGGAACTGGAATATTGTAGAAGGAATGGGCATGTTATTTTCTCTCTGGTCAAACCCCCTATGCCGGTTATGTTTTGGAACATCCATACCTTCGATCAACTCAAGAGGACTCTGATGTCTCAGTTAGAGGGAGAGCACAAACCCGACGAAGTCATCCGAAGGATCCAAAGGCTTAGAACAAGGACCAATTTTGAAACTGGAGAAAAGCAACGTTGGTGGGATGAAGTTGAAGGCGACGTCGATTCCGGTCTAATGATGCATAGATCATATGACATTGTTTTAACTGTTGTAATATCTTAATTTTCTGTTTGAAATTTCGTTGTAATGCCAATTAATCAATGAATCAATGCATGGATCTTTTATGGTTAAAAATGCTGTTGTTCTGGTTTTCTGAGTCTGGACTGGTTCCGTAGATGCATCTATGGAAGTCTTCCGTAAGTGCATCTACGGAACAAAATAACATTAAACAAAAAAAGGGTGCTTCCGGAGATGCATCTATGGAAGCACGAGGGCAGTTTCGTCAATTCGGTGGTGCGCCTCATACCTATGTATACGTGTGACAAATTTAGAATTTAACTATTAAAAAATCAGTCAATATAAGAGTCTATAGGATGTAAACATTGAGAAAGTTATGTGTTAATATTTTATGTATTACTATTTTATGTATTGTGATGTATTATGTAATGTAATTGTTATCACTGTTTGTCTTGTGTAAAATTCTTAATTGGATTTTTTTAGTAGTTAGTTTTTAAATAGTATTAAGATAATATGTATTGTTTATTTATTTTGATACATTTTTTTATTATGCTAGAGTTTATTTCGTTTTTTTGTTGTAATTTGTCTTTAAGACAAGTTGAAGTTCAATTGTGTGTTGTTAAATAAAATCTTTTATTGACCTCTTTGGTAATAATAAAAAAATTTGTTAATTATGTAGTAAATTACTTGAAGACCACTTAAAATCTTTGGTATCTTAATAGTTGTTGAAGCGATAAAGCGGCAAGCAACAAAAGATTTTGAAATATTTATCTGGGAATTTATCGTGTCCACAGAGATTAGTGTTACTGAATTGCTGTTCGACAAGTCTCGCGTTCTTGAGTTTGGGTTAAAATGGGCTTTAACGTAAAGTGCAGAAAAGTAAATTATAAACATAAAATATATACATTATTGATAGAGAGTAACTTATCTGGTTTGAATATAAACTACTCCTCACAAACTTAGATTTATCACTTCGCCGCACTCAATCTACAATACTCGTCAAAATCATCACATATCCCTCACATCAATGTCCATTTCTGCAACAACGACGAGAGTTCAACTATATTGCTCTTTCGACGATTCCCCAACCAATCGAACAACACAAAGGCATTAAACTCTGATATTATGTGGATGTTAACCCCAAACCCTATGTCTAGAATCTAAAACTAACAGGTATTCTCCTAATCAATATTCACGAAGCATATTTCTATAACAACATAAATCCGAAGCGATTAAGCAAAAAGATCAGAAAATCACCGATTAAGAATTGTAATGCAAACTTTATACAACTAGTAGAAAGAGTAACAAACATTCATGTGTTTAGAGTAATTTACAAGCAAACTCAACAAAAGAGAAATACAAAGAAAAGAAAAAAAAGAAGAAAACCAAACATCTCACGGTTTATCATCGCTAATTGATGAGAAATCCACTCCTGATCATCCATATACAAGCTCCAATGTTGTTTCTTCTTTTCTTTCGGCGCAGAGTTCATTACACGATCATCTTCCGCATCCTCGTAAAAAAAAAGCGTTGAAGGAAGACTCACTAATGGAAGCTTCCCTCTCTAGAGAACCGCAAGAAATTTTCTCCAACTCTGAATCATCATATACATGTATAACCACTAAGACTAATTGATTAGCGACAATATGATATGAATATGAACTAGAAGACACTTCTTCCCTAACTAATGGAGAGGAACCACTACTCCTAGAATCACTTGTCAAACTTATGGGAGAGGAACCACTACTCCCTAAACCACATGAAAAAAATCTAGCAATGTTTCAATGATAGGAAACCATTAATGCGTTTATAGTTAGCACAAATGTCCAATTGTGCTCAAGCCCAATTAAGATTATCCGACATATATAGTTAGCACACATGAGATTTAAGGTACCTTTTTGTGATCTCCACTTTTTGCTATACTCATCTTAAACTTTGTAACTGACTTGAACATTAGAGTGTTAACTTTACTAGTATATCCCACATCGTTGTATCGGAAATCAACATTATCAATTATCAATTCCACAGTTCTACATTATCAATCAACACTAATTATAGTTCCAGTATATAACATATATGTTCATTTAAAATTAAGTTAAAATCCATTCTATTTGAGAACTTTAGACCTATAAAAAACAATTTTACATAACTTAAATTAATTTTTTCTCATTCAGAAGATGAATACTCCTAAGAAGAAATGAATGAACAAGGAAAGCAAGGAGAGATGAAAGAAAATGAATAACGAGAAAGAAAAGACTGGATTAATAAATGTGGACACCAACATACTTAAATTAATAATTGATAATTGATCTTGTGCCTAACGGTGGGCCGGTCAACCTATATGACACATAACACACATCTCACACGAAAATGGTTAACATTAATGGAAATTATTGGTTTGATAGATTAGGTCTAACCTCAACTGATTGTTCTACAACAATGACAATAATCATAATCATGTTTGTAATATAAATAGTCAAAGATTATGAATAACTTTATTCTATATTCTCTATTTTTGTTCATTGTTAAATGATAAAAGCAATTATGCAATCATGCAAGACATAGAAACCAATAGGGATGAGCTAACAAAGGCTTAAAGGTAAGGATAAGAATGCAAGAAAAGACAAAGGAAGCATAGCTGGATACACTAAGTATGGATGAGTTATGGACCCATTGCATCATTTTATACACTAATTGCTAATAGAACAAACTGGTTAAAAAATACTCACTTTTAAATTGGCATTAACAAATTAGTAGTTACACCCCTAATGTATAGCTATAGTTGTAATTCCGTAGAAAGGAATATAGTTGTATTTTCTAACTTTTTTTAGCTATAAAGAAAGATATGTGCAAGTTCCTTAAAAACAACTCGGAAGATAATAGACACCGGAGATATTTGATTTGTTCTCACTTGCTTCTTACTTCCTAGCACTTAGTGTTTATGAGTTTGCCTTTAGGCTCTTTAGAAAAAGAAAAAAAACAATGCAATTAAATATATTTGTTGAATTTAGATAAAACTGGTTAATCTCACATTAAATATAAATGAGTTAAATATTAATATATATAAAATAGTATAAGTTACAGACATAATGTTTATGCTTTTGACTTTTGAGTAGAGATGTAAATCTCCTTCTCTTTTAGACGGATAAAAAATAGTCTCATATTATTTGAAAATCGAGACTAAAGATAATTTATATGATTTAGGGGACAATGCTAGCCTCATGCCCCTTGAAGACAATGTGTAAAAAGTTTGACCTTGGTGAGATGAAGTCCACCAATATTTCTCGGCAACTAGCAAATAGGTCGGTTAAATATCCAATGAGATTACTGGAGGATGTGCCCATAAGGATTGATCAGTTGTTTATACCCACTAATTATATGATCATGGAGATAGAGGATGATTCTTAGATCCTATCATATTAGGTAGACCTTTCTTAGCCATAGCTAGTGCTATTATAAATATAAAACAAGGAAAACTCACCTTTGAAATAGGGGATAAGAAGATCGAGTTTGTTTTGGATATATCAATGAAAATTCCCTCATTTAAAGACTTTTATTTTAGTCTTAGCACAACTGATCAAGATGTCAAATAGGATAAAATCGGTGGCAAATTGTTAGTTGAAAATCCTACCGTCAAATATCAAGTACTAACACACGGGGGTCCCAAATGTGAAAATGAAACCTCTAACACCATACCTCAATAATGAACCCCCTTACAAAAGAAAGAAATGAAAGGGTAAGTAGTATGGGAAATGGTTAGATATGTTGAAATGGATCCCTAAAGCCATTAAGAACAATGTTAATGATTCAAGCTTGAAGGAAGCACCCTCTTGATCATGAGGGTCAAATAATCGAGCTTAACGACTTAAATAAAGCGCTACGTGGTAGGCAACCCACAATTTTTTATACTAATATGTATCTTTTGTATGTTTTCAGATGAATTAAAGACTTACAGGGTTGTCGATGTGTAGATGATGATGCAACAACTGATGTTATGATTCTCACCTTCTAAATGAGGTTCATTGTGAGTTTGTCCATTTCTACTTTTGCTAAAACATTGCAGATAATGTTTGATTTAAGTTTGGAGGGGGAGAGGGGGGATTTCTCTTATGACATTTTACTTTACTTTGCATTGTTGTGCATTGTTTTGTTTTGTTGTGCACCACTATTAAATTTTTCCCGAATCTGAACACCCTATGGATTTTTTTTTTTTAAAAAAAAAGCTTTTTATTATGATTCCACTAAGAAAGTATATAAAATTCGAGGGATGAGAAATTAACTTTAACGACCCTGGAAAAATTTGATAAAATAGGTATTGTCTAAACATCATAAGTCTCCCGAATAGGATATTAATTTAAATAATTTTATACCCTAGTCTACAAATGTTTGAGAATTATTTTTCGAGTAGTTTATTTAAAAATATCTGGCATATATTTGATTCACATATTATATTTGGTTGATTGAGGAAAAATTAAATTAAAAAATTGAAAAAAGGCAGTAAAAGGCAATTGCACCTACTAAGGTGGATAGTACCAATTGTGTAATTCAACCCAACGGTGATTGATCCTCAATAATAAAGAAAAAAAAGCATATGTGTGAAATTATCTGTGAGAATAAAAAGCAATTAGTTAGAGTATGCTCGACTCACCTTAAAAAAGTAGCCTTTCCTAGATGCTAGTTTGCTTATGTGCTGTGAATAAGTTAAAGGTAATAAATCCTCAATTAACCTCAAGTGTATGCGATGATTATCCATATTCTATTGACCTAATTTAGTTGTTTTGAATGAAAGAAAAATAAAATCGAATGAAGAGACTTAAGTATAAAGCCATAGTTGAATTGGTATCTAAGGAGGGAGACTTTGGTCCATATTTGTATGGATTGTGTTCTTACAATGCCTTTGGTGTCAAACTAGTACTAGGATAATTAATCCTTAGCCGATCTGAACAAGAAGCCTGCTACGTGTCCTAGCAGGTTTCAACAATTATGAAGGATAAGAGGCCGGCCAAGGGTATCTCTAGCAGTTGCTACGAGCCCTAGCAGGCTTCAACAATAGGTGCCAGTGAAAGCTCCATCTTTATATCTGCGCGAAGTCAATTTCAACAAACAATCGGTGCTAGTGAAAATGGACAAATTATTCGTCCTGAGATAGGACAATACACTGACAAAAGTAAGTGTTGTCCAATTTTCTCTATTTTCTATTACATTTATTCCTTTTTCGTAATAGAATAAGAGGTTCACAAGAGTTTTCTCTGACAAGAATCATGGGCCCTAGGTCCTATTTTTTATTATAATTTTCATTCGTTTAAATTTATTTGTTCAAATACTCAAATACTTGGTCTTTCTAGTTCGACAACTTTTTTTTACTACTTTGATACTGATGTATACTTGCGGTGTGTTATTTATATACAACTAATAAAGCTCAATCCAACAAGGTGCATTTTCTAAAGTACAAAGCCACAAGACTTATCATACCCAAAGAGGACAATACTACGTAGCCGTAATGGCGCAGACTCGAGGTTAACTGAAATAATGGCACCGATTGTGGGAGTCGGCCCTTGATTCCTATCATTTTCCATGAAAACCACCGTCTTTTCACTAAAGACGCATACCAGTCTTATTTTATAGAGTATACCAATCTTATCTATCAGATCACTAATCTCCTCCTCATAGATAATTGGTCTTCTTCTTTTAAACACCAATATCTTTATTGAACAAATCAGATAACGAACTCTTGAAGCTATGGTAACTTTAAATATTACTTGATCCACCACTCATTGTTAAGCCGCCGCAACAACCATTAAGGCTAACAAAGCTCTACATCCTTTAGTAGAGAATGATTCAATCCACATGAACTCCCCGGTCGTTCCTATGCAAGAAGACCATGTTCTTCCAAACCATGCAACAATTCTGCCAAGGTCAACCTTTGTGGTAACTCCTTCACAACCGCTGATGCTTGAATACGAGATACTCTTGAACATTTTTTAAATTCAAGCCACCTGGGCATACAAAGAGCGACAGAATAGTGTATACAATATGGTACAACAACAAAACTCCCAAGCCCTGGCTAACATAATACTCATAATTGAAAAGAACTAACAATACGCTCCTCAGAGAGCAACAAAAACGCATAAGGCGATCATAAAGTCATATTACATTCAACTCGAGTAAATGTAACCTCCCCACACAGAGCAACAAAGAAGATGGAGACCGGGGGGGACAAAAAATACATCGCCATCATTATTGAGGGCTTTCTAGAGCAAAAAAGCCCCTCTAAAGGGACTATGAAGAGGGGAATTGACAAATTAGTGGCAATAATCAAAGAAGAAAGAACAAATTCTGCGAAAAGTTGTAACTAAGTCTCAATACCACAACGACCTTAAAACCTCTGATAGCCCTTATTCACCGGGGATTGTTATATATTTGTACTTTTAACAAGTGCAATTTTCTTTTTTGTGAGAGTTATTTTATATAAACTCAAATGTTTTTTTAATTTTATTTCAAGTTGTAATTTCTCAAATGACTTAGTTGAAACTCATATCTTTGAGAAGAGAAAGAAACTTAGTTAAAACAAATTATGCGAGATAAATCTAAGATACTGTGAGTTGGACAAATATATCTTAGTGGTTGTAATAAAGTTTGTTTATCGTGAAAAATCACTCAAATGTAAAGGGACTAGATCTAAGAAATAATTCGTTGCTCTGAACTATGATAAATTCTCCATGTCTCATTCTTTCTCTTATTTTCTCTCCATTTATTATGATCTTTTCACATTCAGTTGACATCAAAGCTCAATTTTTTTTATGTAATAATAATAAAATCTTTTTAAATTTTAATTTGTAAGTCATTCAATTTAATAATTATCTAATATTAAAAATATTATAAGTAAATTCGACTCTTGTGTCTATTGTATATTTAATTATTCAACCTTATATTTATTGATTTCGTTTTACCTAAATTAGACTTAAGGATTTTATCTTTTTTAAGAAATCAATATGAATCGTGATTTTGAAATCTTATATGAGGTTTCAGCTCACTAAAATTTCAAACTCAATAGAAGAACTTCAAATTCTTTAGAATACAATTGATTTTACAAAATTTAAAGATTTATCTACAGTAATATTGTGTCTTCTAGATCAATGAACACATGTTAAAAATAATTAATTTTGCCATTAAAAAATTAACAGCGCAATTTATTGTATATAAAAAATAAATTAGTTTTCTTATTAAAAAAAATTAGTTTATTAAATCAACAAAAAAATGAATATTTAATTTTCTAATAACTATTTTTATAAAAATAAACAAACCATGATTTTTGTTTTATATAATAACACTACTTTTTGTGGAGCATGAATCTTTGTTTATTTCGTTGAGTCACTTCACTCTAATGGTGGTACACTAGCATTGAGACACTCATGATGATAGAGAATGCTTTCTTTAGGTAATTTCCTGCCGAAGAAAAAGGCAGGACAAAGACATGCATCAAACCAAACCAGCAACAATGTAGAGTGAGATAAAAAACCATAAATCCCAACGACAATAGACACGTACACAGTGAACTATATTTTGCAGAAGGGTAAAACATTAAGCTTTACGTGCCAGGCAAATTTTCAGTCACTTTTTTTTGGGTCCATAAAATAAGAGAAAGAGTACATGTCGACTATATGTCGTCTTTTTAATTTTAAAAAAATCAATAATGTAATGGTGGGGATGTGTGGGGTTATTCTCAATCCAAAGTGATGAAAAAAGGAAAGAAATCGGGATAGTTGGAATCATAAGGCGACAAGATCAATAAGTCAATTATTGAAGGATATATGGAATTGACAAGTTAGGTTCTGGCCATGAAAAACTACTTGATAGCATATAAATTACATCATCAGTTAGTTGATTTTAATGATAAGTAAAAATAATTTTAATAATAATAATAAGTGAAGTAGTTAGATGAATTGAAAAAGACATAATTTAAAACAAATATATATTATAAATGAAACACTTAAAACCAAGAGAGTAATAGATCCTAGTTAAAATATAGATGCTTGAATTTAGGAGTTACAAAACAAACTCGATTTCATTATTTTTGTCCGCAATTTTTGTCCAGAGGATAAAAGTTTTAGGTTTGTATCTTTTAATGTGTCTGTCCCGCCTCGCCCCAAATTTTTTCAACCTTTTACAGTTGCAAATAGATGTCAATATAAATTTTTGCCTTTTTAGGCTTAAAATAGGTGCAGTGTCTGCGGATTCGTTCCTCCTTGCCCTCATTTTTTTTTGCGGGACGAGTTAAGATTTTAAGCTCGCATCCTCAACTATGTCTGTCCTGACCCGCCTCGTTTTTTTGCGACTTTTACGTGGTAGACCTAAACGGGACGGACATTCCCGTCTGCCACCTCTACTTAAATCTATAGTATATGACATGATTAATGATTGAATTGACAAAAAAATATTTACTTAATATTTATTTAATTTTAATTAA
The DNA here is from genome assembly GCF_029867415.1 of Vicia villosa. Taxonomy (NCBI): domain Eukaryota; kingdom Viridiplantae; phylum Streptophyta; class Magnoliopsida; order Fabales; family Fabaceae; genus Vicia; species Vicia villosa. Next base: position 160,917,023 of record NC_081183.1, read on the forward strand.
AATAAAATGGATAAAATAGAGAGAAAAATGTTCAATTATTCCTAAAAATAAGGGGAAAGACAAAATTTTGAAGAGATATATTATGATATTTGAGATAATGTTAAAAATAATTCTTTTGTCCCCTCTCATGAAGTTAATGATTTACCGATAGAAAAATGTAGAAAATTATGGACCAAAGGAAAAAAAATAAAAAAGCATATTACAGTTTGAAAGTCAAAACTATCACCGTTGCTGCTTTAGGCATGGATGATTTTTTTAAATATCTCATTATAATATTGCAGAAGATATATATGTGGACAACCTTGAAGTTACCCAAAAGGTACTATGGAGGTAAAAGGAGATAGGATGAGAACATTAACCAATGAGTATGAAGTATTTAGAATGAAACTTGAAAAAAATATCCAATATTTAAAACCTTAGATGCTTAAATCACAAGCGGAAACCTAAAGTTACTATGATTTCAAAATCTAAAGACTTTTCTTCCATGAACATGGCTAATATGTTTGGTAAATTGCTAGAATACGAGATTGAACTAAGCTGTCTTCCTCAAAGCGAAAAAGGCAATAAAAATGGATTTGCACTAAAAGTAATAAAGGTCAAAGACAAAGAGTCGGAAAAAGAAAGTTGCCAAAATGAAAAGGACACAAATTAAAAAAAAATCACAAGGCACAAAAAAATCCAAACCTTCACAATAAAAGTGAAGAAAGATCATCCTTCATTCCAACATACTTATGTGGATCTTTGTGCTTACAGGCATGTATTGCAAAAAGTGATCATAGATGGTGAAGTTCATGGATAACAAGGATGCAAGTCAACTAGTAGCTACTTAGTTTTGATGATGACAACACTTGAAGTAAAGAAACTACCAAAGATAGTTAAAGCGGTCAAAGATGCATAAGATGGTTGATCAATCTATCCTCCTGAATCAAGCTAAAGACATTTGTTTAAGGTCAACATTATAGTTCAACTACTTTTACCTCCACTTACACAGACCTTCACCTATTGTAGCATGAAAGACATTGTTAAATCCCACAAGATATTTATTCTATTAGTGTGTCAATCTGACAAAACCATTTCTCCCATGCCTTACAACTCTAAACTAGCCTTATCCGAACAAATTGAAAATTCGAAATGCAATCTCAATTTGATGCTCTTATTAGAAATAAGACGTGTGATTTAGTTCCTCGTTCTTGTGACACTAATCTTATTCGATCTATGTGATTTTTTAGGCATAAGAAAAATTTTGACGACTCGTTTAAGCATTATAAGGCTCGTCTTGTAGGTGATGACAGATCACATGTTGCAGGTGTGGATTGTGATGAAACTTTCAGTCCCAAGGTGAAACCAGCTGCAATTCGCACAATGCTCACCATTGCTCTATTAAAATCCTGGCCCATTCATCAACTGTATGTACAAAATGAATTTTTACATGGTGAACTCCATGAGACTGTCTACATGCATCAACCATTGGGTTTCCATGACCCTCATCATCCATATTATGTCTGTCGTCTGAAGAAGTCACTTCATGGTCTCAAGCAAGTGTCCAAAGCATGGTACCAATGCTTTATTGATTATGTCGCCACCATTGGTTTTCACTGTAGCACATGAGACCGCTCCCTCTTCATATATCAACAAAGTTACGACATGGCCTACATTCTTCTATATGTAGACGACATCATTATTATCACCTCTACATGTTCCCTTCAATTATGTGACTCTTAGCATCTGAGTTTGCGATGAAGGATTTGGGTCCTCCGAATAATATTTTGGGTATTGTTGCATCTCGTCATCCTAGTGACATCTTTCTCAGTCAAATCACTTATGCCTCAGAGATCATCGAATGTGCTGGCATGACGTCTTGCAAAGTGTCTGCCACTACTGTTGATATAAAGCAAAAACTTAGCACCTCCTTTGACACGCCTTATGAGGACCCCTCTCTATATCATAATCTTGAAGGAGCTTTACAATATCTCACCTTCACTCGACCAGACATATCATATGCAAATATAATAAAAAGAGACAAACATTTTACTATCTTACAATTCTAAATAAATTGACAAACATTTCACACTCGAAGAAGAGATTTTACATACTTACAAAAAGTTCTGTAAAAAAAAAATACTTACCAAAAGTACACATGATTAACCATTTAAGAAAGGTAAAAGCGAAGATTAGTAAATTAGTATGATAGAGATTTAACCATTTTTTGGATAATGTTTCTAGAAAGAAGTGCAAAATTTAGCATTGTCTGTGGGACGAAGAACACAATCTAAATGAAACATCTATTCATTTATTTTTTTATTATCGTGTTGCTGTTGCTGATAAATTATGGAGGAACGTTATAGCTTTGGTTAGACATTAGGTCTAAGTTGTTAAACAATAACTTTTATCATATGATGCAATTATAGGTTTAGTATCTCATGAAAAGTAAGTTAAGGAATGTCTTCATTCAGTTTAATTAGATTACATGCAGTCCATTTAGAATTACCGTAATTATGTTGTTTTCGGTAATATTATCCATTATGATTAAACTAAGTGAAATTGCATGTGGTTCTAATCTTAATTTAGATAAAAATAATTTTAAAATAATATTCAAACCACACCATGAAAAAATCCTTAAAATTAAGGTAGGAAAACTTGGTTATTAATTATTAGTGTCTGGTACGTGGGTTTCAATTGAACATGAAATATAAATTTAGGCTATTTCATCGGCAACCTGTGCAAGAAATTGTGACCTTGTGTACCCCATAAATTGAATGCAAGTAGGTAAAGTACCTTGAATCAAAACCAAAACAAACACTCCACTCCACTCCACAGCCTTTTCCACTTTACAATTTAATTGATGTTGAAGGATAATGTTTGGATTTCAACAGAAAGAATTAATTGAAGGATCCACACTCCTATATTCTTGCTGCATGTTTGCCAGTGTGCCAATATTGACATGAATAATGAGAAATCCTTGTCAAAACTTGGATCACACCTGAAGGCTTTGTGGGTTACCAGTCAATCTGTGCAGAGTTATTCAGTTAAAAAACAACCTAAACAAATATAATCATGATTTAAATATATAACTCATTATGTAAACATATTATTTTTTAAGTTTAATCTTGTAATTTCTTTTGTTTGAATTTGATCTTTTTAAATATTTTTCATTTTGATTAATTTTTTGTTTTTATTTTTGCTAAATTAATTTTTATTAAAATTGATCATTATAATAAATAAAATATTTGATTTTAGATTAGTAACATAAAAATTAAGAGTTAATACTTTGTATATCATAAAAATCAGTTTTAATATAAATCAATTTTGAAAGGACAAAAACAAAAGATATAAAATAAAAAAAATGATTATAATGAAAATATAAAATATATCTTAATTTATAATTAAATATTTTAGACACGTGAACATGTTTTTGCATAAGTACAAAAAATAATAATGAGAAAATCTCATGGGTGAGAATAGGTAGGATTAAGTTAGGAAAATTTCTTTACCCACCTCCCTATGAGTGGTCACCTCCTGCGAAAAACCAAAACTACCCCTGCTTCGGAAGTTCATTTCCGAAAGTGTGTTTTTTTAAAAAAATTGACTTACTTCGGAAGTTCATTTCCGAAACAATTATTTCGGAAGTTCACTTCCGAAATACTGCGATTTCTGCAGATTTATCAAAACACTCCCCCTCCCCCAATCATTTACCCTAAATCAAAACAAAAAGTGGCAGAGGCGAAAATTTGTGCAAACGGAATTCCAAAGCTGCATCAAGGCTCCAATCACACTGCTAAACAACATTCAAAAGCCCTCAATCCTAACACTTTGTAAGTTTTGAAATTTTTAGATCTATTATTCAAATGCATGTTATTTAGGGTTTTAATTACATAAATGATATATGGCTAGGTTGTTAGTAGTATTTAGGTTGTTTAGAAGCATTTTGATTTGGTTTGAAGGTTGATTTAGGGGTCTGGCATGGAAGTTGCAGAAAATTGCATCGCAGGGGTGTTTCGGAAGTTCATTTCCGAAAACACCTCCCTCCCAGTTTTCGGAAATGAACTTCCGAATTGTATCAGAAGTTCAAATTTTTTTGTTTTTTATTTTGTCTCGCATATTAATCGATTTCAACTGTTTACAGGAACATGTCAGACAACCAACAAGCACGCAGGACTGCGTCTTCAAAGAAGGAGGTGAAAGAGGTGAAGGAGGTGAAGGAGGTGAAGGAGAAGAAGAAGCTTTTGACTGGTTCTGCTTCTCGTCCCCTGGGAGTCCATGGCTCGGACGCGCAGGCTCAGCCTTCAGGCGTGATCAACGCTGATGGTTCTGATAATGAGTGGGATGAAGATTGGTATAATTATCTTCATTCGGAGGAGTTCGCTCGTCGGGAAGAATGACGTGTTTTTTTTTGTTTGATGTGTATTTTGTAACGCTCGTCGGGCAGAATAACATGTTTTTGTTTTGTTTTGTTCTGATTTCGGATTGTATCGCACAGTGTATTTGTATTGGATTTATCATGTTAGTTTTTGGAAGTGGTAACCGGGGTCGGAACATATGACGGATGAGGTGGATGTCTGGAGGAAGTAGAACTGGAGACACATCCACCACGAGACAAAGTAGCCAATCAATGTAAGCTATAGTTTATGATTATCATCTGGGGAGGTCATTTCTAAAAAATCAAGATTAAAAATAATAAGATTTTTTTTCCAATTTTTTGTAATGACGTCCCCTGATGATAATGATAAATTATAGCTTACATTGATTGGCTCCTTTGTCTCGCGGTGGACGTACCTCCGGGTCTTCTTCCTCCGGACATCCACCTACTCCGTCATATGTTTCGGCTCCGGTTACACCTCCTCCGTCATTTGTTACTTTCAGTTGTACGTATTTTTATTAAAATAATAAATAAACCTTTTGAAATTTGGAAGCCTTTTTTTCTCCCCACCACTCTCTCATCCCCACCTACCCGTGTTTAGCAATATGTAACTTTAATTTTATATAATATTATCGTTGTAATTTTCACCCGATTAAATAAAGCGAATTGTTCATTTTCTTCTGTCCAGACCTATTTTCGGAAGTGCATTTCCGAATTCCTCCAAGGGGGGTGCGCTCGGATATGAACTTCCGAAACAACACATTTTCTGAAAAGTGACTTTATTTCGGAGATGCATCTCCGAAATCAATATTTTATATTAAAAAAAACACGTTTTCGGAAGTTCATTTCCGAAAACACCTTTTTTCCAAAAAAAAGTACCGTTTCGGAAATGAACTTCCGAAACTAGGGGTATTGTGGTAAATTCATCGGAGGTGGCCAAGAAGGTTGGCAGGTGGGTGAAGAAATTCTCTTAAGTTAGACTTTGTCAAATTTAAGTCTGACCTATTAAAAAATTTAAGTTTAAGTTTGATCATATGCGTGTCAAAAATTTATTTTTAGGTCTGAGGATCCTTTTAGAAGTTTAGTTGACATATTAACCTACATAAAATCTACTTCATTTAAATATGAGTAAATAAGCAATTTAACTAATGTTTAAATAGACCAACAAATTTAAAGAATAAGACTAAATATTTGTTTGCGTTGACTTATACGAGCTTATCCAATAGCATAAGTTTTGTGGTACTATTTATTTTTAAGAACTTATAAAAACAACTTATGACATTGTTCATTAGATTTTTCAACTTATTTAGTTTTGTGATACGTGAAAATTTACATGTCCTTATTAGACACTAACATTATGGAAGTATCATTCAAAGGGGAAGATTACGTTCGCCAAAATTATAGGGGACTAACATTTCTAAATTCCATACTCCTAATAGAGAAACAAAATAACCACCCTTTGGCCTAAAGATCTAGGCTAATAGATCTTTATAAATACCTAAATATAAGTCATTCATTTTCCCTAATATTCGCCGATACAAAGTTTCTTACCATTCTACGTGATCTTGTCTAACACCATCATCAACTCTAAGACACGACACATAATCCTCCAAATATAGCACCATGCTTATTATACGATTTTTTGTAAGTATAATTAACACCCACCGTGGGTCCTTGGTACAATTAATTTGGGCCACACAGAGTCGACCCTGTGTCTGTGCAAGCAGTGCCACAATACAGAGTCTCGAAATATGTTGGACAAGCACAAAGACAATCAAGGTAAAATATCCATTTAAAAATAACTTAACATCTTTCGCGCATATATATATATATATATATATATATATATATATATATATATATATATATATATATATATATATATATATATATATATATATATATATATATATATATATATATATATATATAGGGGACGATTCAAGTGAGAACACTTGGTTATTATGAGAAATGAGAACAATGAATCACGACCATTAAATTTTGATTTTGTTGATTTTAATGGACTGGATTGGTTTCTTTTTCTATGATCCTTAGTATTTATTTTAAATCAACATAGAAAGTGACATTGAAATGCAAGACATAATTTGGACACAACCAAACAAGTGCTTATTCAAGTACATATACCTGCGAAAACACCATTGCGAGTGAAAGAATATGAAGGTTACCGAAAATACAAATCCAAACCAAGAATATGATGTTTCAGCTCATTCAAAAATGAATATTAAAAATTGAAATGACTCATTCATTTTGGGACATTATTTTATTTTTAACGACTAGGTGTATGTATATTCCTTGAGTCGCTGCTTAAAATGAATTTTGTAGACTAAATTTGCAGTACTTTTCTTATTGATTGCGTGGCTTGAGAGAATAGTCTAATGATCTTCTGGAACAAGGCAATTATGTGCAGGGGATTTTGTAGGTGGTCCAATCCCTTCCTTGTCCTTCCATGTGTGTTCTACTACTGGCTGCTGTAGTCATTTTGATTTAGTGAAGAGAGAGAGAGAGGGGAAACACATACTAGGGAATTAGGTGAATACACACACAGCTGGAACTAGTATTGCTACAACTAACAAAGCACTTTATTAAGCACATAAGCTGTATTAGGAGTACTATGTGAATGTCTAATCATGTTGGGATAAAGATTAGTTTTGAACAAGTAGATTTTAGTCAAAGGCTAGTTCATCTTATTTTATTTATGCCAAGATGTACTTGATAGTCAAGATTAACTTTGCAAAACTATTGGTTGTCTCTAGTACATTATTGTCCAATCAACAAGCATGCATCTAATGCTGAGTGTGTCTACTCAAAGATGTCCAAGCTTTTCAAATCCTTCTTTTGATATTCATTAGTTTGGATAGTAAATTCTTTCAAGTATTTGGTCAGACAATACAACCCTATATAGTAATGGAATAGTACATATCTCTTGACTCACAATTGCACAATGTTTGTATGACTCCTACAACGCCAACGACTATATTTTCAACAGTCAAATTTTCAACTCTATAAAAGAACTTTCAATTTGAATAATGAAGTTTAGGGGACAACTTCTCTACCCATCACAATAAATTGGGTAGTGTACCTCCAACCAATCACATGATTCCATCTCATTTAACATATTTAATTATTTATTAAAATTCTACAAATGTTTGTTATTTTCATAACATTTTACGAATGAGGTAACCTTATCCAACTTTTTAAATTGAATAGATAAGAATTCACCTAAAGTTTATTGCCGGTTGGTTTACCGGTTGTATATATTTGATTGTAGCTACCAATGTCACCATATGAAAAGACACATGTAGAGTGAAAATGATGTTAGATATAATTGGTATGATAATCCTGGATATCTTCAAGAATCGTGTTCGTTCACTTTCCGAACAAAGTATTTCGACCCTATTCTTGTCTGGGTTCACGAAATCTTTGCGGGGATAATTCTCGAAGAACAATCTGTTTCTGACAATAGAGAACAGATCAGAATGTAGAGAGGAAGTCTGTAATTTCGTGTTCCAAATCGAGACCAAAAGACTCCTTATATAGGAGACCAATAATAGAAGCGAACAGACACACCTCTTCGGAAACAGTTATGTCTGTTGGAACGGGTGCAACTATTCAAACGAATCGTTATGTCCGTTGGGAACGGGTGCAACTATTCAAACGAATCGTTATGTCCGTTGGGAACGGGTGCAACTATTCAAACGAAACGTTATGCCCGTTTCTATTATTCATATTCAATTACGCGTTTGGTTCGACGAGCGTGCACTCCGCACTACCCTAACTCGTTTCAAACTTAACGCATAATTGCATTGGCCTATAGTAAATCACATTACTACCAAAATGCATTGATGATACTAAAATCACCAACAAACTCCCCCCATTTTAGTATAATCCTTGATTTACTTTACAGGTATAACGATCAAACAAATGCATAGAAGAAAATGTCTTACGATTGAATTTTCATCTTAGTACAAATACACATTCCAAATATTCGAAAATCGGGGTGTCATAATGATTGAACCCGTCAATCCATTTGAATATTTAAAGATATAGTACACATATGTTTCTTACAATACTCTACTATTCATACTTGACACTTTACAAGCCCTGTGTCCTTATCCATTAATAAGCATATAGGAAGCCAAGTCCAAGCTTCTTGAAGCGGCAAAACTTCATGCTCACATAGGTGATCCTTTTAATCTTGCACCTGCATTTGCAATTTTTCAAAAGAACCATTAAGAAGATATACTTCAACCTAGCCATCACTTGCAGGTCTGAGCACATACCTTGGGAAGATAAACACAATTGCTCCAATCTTTAACTATGATCTTTCCACATTGAATTCTGCTTCTAACGTTGTATTAGAAGGGAATTGGGTATACCATAACTAATAGATTTAAATGGACTTTAATCCCATCCCAATTACCGACTTCTTCACTAAGTCTCTTGCTAACCCCTTCGTCAAGTGGTCAGCTAAGTTTTGTTGCGACCGAACAAACTCAATAGATATCACCCCATTCATGATTAATTCCCTAATCATACTATGTCTAATACCCAAATGTCTAGACTTTCCATTGTATATTTGACTGTATGCTTTAGCTAGTGTGGCACTACTATCACAACAGATTGAAATTGGTGATAACGGTTTAGGCCATATCGGAATCTCATATACCAAGTTCCTCAGCCCTTTAGTTTGTGTGTCTCCTCCTTAATCGGAGAATCTTACAATGACAAAGTCAAACTTTTAATGTCATTATTTCGGTGCTTGTTTTAATTCATGCAAGGATTTAACAAGCTTGTACACTATTTGTTCATTAACAAGAAGTATATAACCTTCTAATATCTCCATGTAAATCTCCTCATCGAGATCTCCATTTTAGGAATGTCATGTTGACATCCTTTTGATGAAGTATAAGTTCATGCAAAAACTAATGCAAACAATACTCTAATTGTTGCCGTCTATGCTACTAGTGCATATGCGTTTAAATAATTAACACATTCCTTGTCTAAACACTTGGCTATTAATCTAGACTTGTAGGTGTTTAGTATACCATCTTTATGATACTTCCTTCTAAACACTCACTTGTTTCCAACCAAGTATGGTTTGACATTGTTGAATCCATTTCATCTTGGATAATAACATTATTCCAAGAGAAGTCTCTTGAAGTTACTTCTTCATTGAAAGTCTAAGGATCATCTTCCACCTGAAGAATAATCAGCACCTTACGAACAAAATTCTCAATATTTTCTTCTACCAGATAAAAGAAATAAATTGATTATCGGTTTTGTTTGGTCCTTGATCCTCAGTCTTTTGGACTCATCTGCTTAATTTAAGTTCGAGTTGTTTTTCAACAATCAGTGACGAACTTTCGATTTGTGTTCCAACAATATGTTAAGAACCTTCCTCACGAGGTTCTTCTTTTGCGGGAATATCGAATTCTTCATCCTTTGTGATAAGGTTCTAAAATTCCGCATCTCAGAATTCAAAAGTTATATTAGACTCTAAATTTAAAAGTCTATATATATTTTACTGTTAGGTGGAAAGCTTATAAAACACATTAGGTACCTCGAGGATTCAACTTAATCCATTTAATAATTTTTTTATTTATAATAACTTACCACTAGTATCAATCGTTGTGTTTTTTTTTTCCATTTCGATTCACAATTGTACTTTTCTACCACCAGTAGTATCCAACCGATACAATACAACCTTAACAAAAATCAAATTGATGATACAAATGAAAGAGAATCATTTCAAAATTTAATTCAAATATGTGACCTAGTTAAAAGGAATGACAAATTAATCCAATTCCCAATTAACAATCACATAAAAGTTCAAATTCTCGTTCACATTTTCATTTAGTTAAAACTTAAATGATGAAGGCCATGATAACGAGAATAATGTTGCACATGATCTATTATGAAGAGTGATTTGTGATGTTGTAGATTCATGGCCAAGCCGCAATCGTTTCGCTTTCCTTATTGACCATTCATGCTACGTTAATCTCCTCCTCAATCAGTTATACCAAGATTCTTCTCAAAGTTTTTCTTTTGTCAATAATAACTTAAGTAATCATTAGAATGACACTTGAACAAATTTCATGCCACTGTTACGACACTGATTAAGTAACAATCATTTTCCAAAATAAAATTGATATAATTTCATTTTGTTCAAACCACAAAACACAACATGTTCATGATAAACAAGGCAATGGTTCATGGTAAATTTAAAAACAAACTTCAAAACACGGCAGCAATTTATAATAAAAACTTTTGAAACGTTGCGTAATTATCTTATATATTTACATTACAGGATCAACGTTTAAATACATACCGTATACAATCAATATAAATTAATAATGCAGTATGTAAATAATATACACGGAATGTAAAATAAACTAGAAAGTAAAACGGATATTGTATCACTGTATCCATTAAGCAATTAATCTAAATGGAGTTAAGAGGATCAAGTACCTAATATAAGTAAATTTATAGTTGGTACTATACTGAATACTTATTTTCGTATCATGAATACATGGAAGTTATATCATAATAGATCCTTATCAAGTTATCATAATCATCTATGTATATATTAATTTCAATTAATCATTATCGAAAACCACAAATATGAATCACAGTGATCTAAATTCTACGAAAAATAATAAAACATACCCGAATTTATGTTATCGATTATTGTTCTTGAAACTTGTCCAATTTTCCGAAACTTTTAGTCATCTCCTTGACGGTGCTTCCTCCTCCAGCCATGATTATCAGAAAAAATACTTTGTTCGTTTGTTAGATATAATTGGTATGATAATCCTGGATATCTTCAAGAATCGTGTTCGTTCACTTTCCGAACAAAGTATTTCGACCCTATTCTTGTCTGGGTTCACGAAATCTTTGCGGGGATAATTCTCGAAGAACAATCTGTTTCTGACAATAGAGAACAGATCAGAATGTAGAGAGGAAGTCTGTAATTTCGTGTTCCAAATCGAGACCAAAAGACTCCTTATATAGGAGACCAATAATAGAAGCGAACAGACACACCTCTTCGGAAACAGTTATGTCTGTTGGAACGGGTGCAACTATTCAAACGAATCGTTATGTCCGTTGGGAACGGGTGCAACTATTCAAACGAATCGTTATGTCCGTTGGGAACGGGTGCAACTATTCAAACGAAACGTTATGCCCGTTTCTATTATTCATATTCAATTACGCGTTTGGTTCGACGAGCGTGCACTCCGCACTACCCTAACTCGTTTCAAACTTAACGCATAATTGCATTGGCCTATAGTAAATCACATTACTACCAAAATGCATTGATGATACTAAAATCACCAACAAATGAGTATACATAGAAAAATACAAGGTTGATAACATGTCATGGACTTATAGATGAAGGTATTGGACAAGAACAATACTTTGGAATTGGTTTCTCTCCCAAATGAAAAGAATCCTATAGGGAGCAAATGGTCATACCTGGTAAAATACAAGATTGGTGGATATATTGAGAGTTACAATGCAAGAATGGCTGCCAAATGATTCACAAAAATGTATGAATTAGATTACTCTGAGAAATTTTCTCCATTTGCAATAATGGATAGAGTCTGACTGATACTATCTTAGGCATCTAATTACAATAGAAACTAAAGTTTTCCACTCTAAAAAAGAACCAATTGATCCATGTGTAAAATTGGGGGACATAAAATAAGATGTTACGGTTGATTTGAAAATGTATCAAAGGTTTGTCAAAAAACTTATATACTTATGATGTTGCTCTTATTGTAAGTTTAGTCAATTAGCCAATTTGTACAACAAGCAAAGAAGGTTCATTTACAAGTTACACTTCCAACTATACAATAATATCTGAAGGGAACTCTAGGTAGAGGATTTGTGTTTGAACATAATGAAAGTGTTGAGTTTTAAAGCATATACCAATGCTGAAAATTCAAGGTGTGGAAAGGATATCAACTATAAAGTCTTGTAGGTTATAAGAGTGGAAAAAAGTGTGGCATCTAAATATATTGATTAAGTAGAGTTTAGGGAAATTTCATAAGGAATGGGCAAGCTAGTATGACTAAAAATAAGTTTAGAAGACTTGGGGGATAAAGACTAATGAAGTAATGAGAATTTATTGTCACGATAAGTCTACTATAATCATAACTCACAACCATTACAACATATAAAAAAACCAAATACATTAAGAGTGTGTTTGGATGAGGTAATTAAAATTTTTAAAGTAATTTAAAATTCAAAGCAATTCAAATGATTCAATTCAAATTCATTCATTTTTAAATTGTTTTGTTTGGATGGAGTATTAAGATAATTCATTGTTAGATTTTTGGTGTCATTTTGTATAAAATTTAAATTTTTTGGACCAAATTAAAAAATGAAAAAGTAGGGACTAATTTATAATTTTTAAAAATTTGAAGGACCAAATTGTAAAATTTAAAAATTATTAAGGACCAATTTGCAATTTTTTAAAATTTTTTGGGGTCAATTTTATAATTTTGAAAAATATGAGGACCAATTTGTAAATTTTGAAGAAATAATAATAACAAATACATTCTATGGAACATGAGAGGAATTTCAAATTCTTTGGTTTTTGGTGTCATTTCAAAATGATTAAATTTAACTAAGATGAAATACTCCATAAATTTCCATCATTTTAACAATTCTTCATTTTTGTATCCAAAAAATGAATTTTGGTCAAATCATTTTAAATTCCTTCAAAACATTACTTTCCCTCGTTAAAATGCTTCATCCAAACACACTCTAAAGTTGACACATTTCATTAAAAAAAGTTAAACAGAAATTTTATTTGCTCCGTATTGTATTGACAATTTTACACAAATTAAAAAATAAATCTAATTTTTTATATATGTAATTAAACTATAAATTATTTTACAAAATTATAGTTGATTAATAACATGAGAAAGATGAATTAAAAGAATTCTAAAATAAAAAAATGAAAAAAAAAACAAAGAATAATCAATATTCATTTATAATAAATCAATATTTTTATATAAAATACTTCTTTCATGTTCTAAAATAAATGTTATATTTATTTTTCTGCGCACAACTACAAGAACTCTCTTAAACGCGAGGCTCTTGATACCATGTTAAGAAGTGTGGTTGGGCCTAAGTCAACCCTAGAAAATCGGCTTGTAGGGTGAGGATTGCCCCCATTTATAAGAACATGTTCAGACCATATATTGTCCGATGTGGGATTCTTTAAATCAAATATAATTGTTTAAAAATAAAAGAAGTTTGTGTAAAAATAAGTGTGGTTTTCAATATTAAGATGATATAGTGGTAAATGCGAAAAGTAAAGACTATAAGCAGCAATGAACACGTTAGTGTTCTTTACTTCTTTCCACTTAATTATCAGTAATGTTGTTGGTGTTGGGTCTCCACCTCAACAAATTGCATTTGATTTTGTAATGTTTTTCCTAATGAAAAGTCAAAGTCTAAGTCAATTTCCTAACAAATATGAAAAAGAAAACATTGTGGTCCCTGAAATGTGATAAAAGTGCAGACTCCACCGACAGAAGAATCATAAACAGCTAGCAAGTAAGCAAATGGGACTATTAACAGAAAGTGGTTCCATATTTAGTATTGGAAATTGAAGGTTGGTGTTCCAATTCAAAGGACGGTGTTGTGTTGTTGTGTTGTGTTGGTGTCAGCATGATTCAGTGACGTAACAAATAAAGCTAAAATAATAGTAATCAACAGCACTGTGGCCCTTTTTATGGTTTGGGAATTGATAATTATTTTAGGTTAGGGACGGTGGTCAAGTAGTCAGATTAGTTTAGGAACAATAATTTAGACCAAGGTCCACAGTGCTGCTGAACAAAAAGAAGAAAACAGAGTCTTGAGTCAACCTATATACAGTTTAGAATGTAATTTTTTAAATAAATTGTGTATAAAAAGTTTCAACCTTTGTAATTGGATAACCAATTTGTTGTGTATAGAAAGTTTTCACTGTTTTAATTAATATGTGAGACATTGTCAACAATCTAACGTGGCCAAGATATGTGATATCTAGTGTTTAGGTAAAAAGTGAGTGTCATTTTCTTTTCAAGAGTCTTCCCATAAATAACCTCTCAGCATCATCTTTAATAAGCTCCCTCGGTTGTGGACGTGAACTTGGTGGCCTAGCTGAGTGAATGGATGTGCAAACGTGTTATATTGACTTCAGAGCTGTTCGGGTGATGTGTCATATGTTAATTAGGTGTAAGTTTGAAGTACTTGAAGTGTTGTTTAATGTAGTATATACTTAGTTATTAGTTCTATAGCTTAAGTTTATTTTAGGATTGAAGTAGATAGCCTTCTTGTTTCCTTAAATTTTTTTGTAAGTTGTTTATAGAAGAAATGAAAAAAATATGTTGTTTATGTTAAGAAACAATATAATCATGATTGGTGACTCAAATATAAAAAAAAAAATTATAAATTAATAGGATCAAATATATATTGTTTATTGAAATCATAGTTGAAATAAAATTGATTAAAATTACTTAAATGTTGCTTAAATATAATAAAATAATTTGTTCCATAAAACATAGTTTAATCAATCAAAATTAGTTCCATCAGTAGAGATGCTCTAATGTGTTTATAAAAGATGAATGAAATGTACTAAATTAATATACTGAATTTGTCAATTGGCAATTATCTGGTCTGTTTCAGCGTATGATCGGCTCAATTTCTAAAATTCTGTTTTATTTAATTCTGGTACATGTTTTTCAGTACCCGTATAAAAACAGATCTTTTGAATGAACATTTTTTATATGCCGCTGGTTCATGTATCTTGTATATGCAAAGCCGATCTTGAGTATATGGGTTTTTATTCATTCGAATTGTACAATCCAAAATTATTAACTTGATGAAAAAAGTGAGAAGTTTCATGTGTTATATAGTGTTTGGATTCTAGAATTTGGAACGTGTTTTTAAGTGTTCGAATTCTAGAATACAGAGCATTTTTGGGCATTTTAAAGAGTTTCTGAAAAGTTTAGAGGATGAAAAAAGAAAAACTCATTTTTCTTCATTATGATTACATGTGAAACCCCAAAGTTTCTGTTTTTACGATCCTACCTGTATAATTTCTTATAGCCTGATTGTTCTGGCGGTGTTCAATATCTAGCTTCTTATAATCACAATGTAAGTGACATTGAAATGCAAGACATATAATTTGGACACAACCAAACAAGTGCTTATTCAACTATGTATACCTGCTAAAACACCATTGCGAGTGAAAGAATATGAAGCTTACCAAAAATACATCCAAACCAAGAATATGGTATGATGTTTCAGCTCATTCAAGATATCATCCTATTCCTGCAACCAAATAATAAGGATAAATGGAGAAAAGAAATGAAACCCAGATACAGAAACCATATTTTCAAAACATAGTACTCGCTGGCCACTGCATCTTTTGGCATTATACTGTGAAAGGGTGCTCAAAACTGACTATATCCAATTTGAAACCAATAATAAGGAGTAAGGACTGCATTTCAAAACTGAACCAAATGTCTGCCTACAAGACAGGTTTGGTTTTGTCAAAATAGCTTCCAAGCCGGATTTAAAACCAGGATTCTTCTTTGACATTTTGTAAGAAAACATTGGATCAAAAGTTTATCACCAGTAATGTTCTGATACACCTTCAGCTTGCCATCAAGAAGCAAGAATTTTTCAGTTTGCAACCAATCTAACCAACTAAGTTTTGTTCTTCAATCTAATATTGGCTTGGCACTACTAGAATGAAAATGATATTGGTCAATTGAGCAGTAAAATCACAACATCTTGGTTCCAAATTCATTGTTACACCTGTATTTGTTCTTCCATCAACATGTTTTATTGTTGGGTCTATCATCAGGCTAGGCAATCATGTTATTTGCCAGAAATGGATCTACACCAGTTCAAATATTTTAATCAAAACCCAATTTTCAATCAAGCTTTAAAACCTGTTTCAAAAACCGGTTCTGGTTTGGTTCAAACTCGGTTTTAAACTAAACGTGAATCAGTTTGGGGGGAATATCTGGCTCAAATTTGAAATCAAGTCCTTCTTAATGGTAGAAATTTCTATATGGCTTGGTTTTATGAATATCCAAACCATGCACACTCCTAAGGTTACTAGGTTTATTGTTGGAAAAAGGAGGCAGCTGTGGAATGGTGAAAGAAACTTTAATTTTAAGGAATAGAATAAAAAATGGATATGAAAACGGATAATATGGATATTACAAAACCAAATAACCAAAATAGAGTTTAAAAAGTAAAATGGATAGGTTAAAGATCAGTTTTAATAACCAGGTTTTGAAATATGGTTTGGATTTCGTTTACTTCACTAATAAAACCAGATATGTTGAACAGACCTAAAAGCAATGCTTATGCACTACAATGATAACATACATACTGGCAAATCGACCAATTGAATACATTAGGTAACAACACTTTAGAATTAACAAGAGATTATCAACATACATAAGTGGTTCAACTTTTAAAAGTTAACTTACCCGATATCTCAAGAAGGTTCCATCACATGCTTGAGAATCTCCGTCACCATTTTTATGACATCTTCTTCCTTACAAGAGGTTGCGAAATTTACTGCCAACAAAATCTCTTTGTTGGTTACTCAGTATTTGAAGTTAGTTCATATGGTTGTATGAATAGGTTTATAGAAAACTAAAACCTAAAAACAGTATCTTTGAACCTACATTCACTTTCTTACCCCATGCAATAATTGGGAACTCCCATTTCTGTTTAGGGACTGTCATTAAGTATGATACAACCTGAAAAAGTATATCACAACATTCCAAAATCAAAAGCATATATGATATATGGCATAATTTGGAATATGGAAATAGCTAAGGAATATACAAATTACCAAGATTGACGCAGCAAGGGAGTGAGGAGACCTATACAGAAATGATGTCTCTTCCTTTTCATAGAGAAGATCCATAATTTCCATGCAAGCTTCAAAGCTAATCAACTCACCAACTTTTGCTACTCCCCTTAGCTCAACCATTCAAAAGCAGGAATTATCAGTGTTAGACACTAAAAAAAACAAACTTCAAATTCAAATATCAAAGTTAGAGGCGTCTTCGTCTTCATCTTAAGAATATCATACTCACTTGATTTGAATCCAAAGCTCTTGAAGGAACGAAAAAGCAATATTTGCTGTGCCAATCTCAAAACTCAACACCTGAGGAAATCCCAAACGATGTCAAAATCAGATGATACCTCAGCTGAGTGAGTCCACAACTTCAATTCGTACCTGCATGAAGAGCACCTCCTGCAGATCAAGTATTTCAAAATTGAGAGAAATACAAAACATAAACCTTCATGGTATATCCAAATGGAAAACAAACCGCAATTCTAAACCATGCAAATACTATACATTTTATAATTTACAATGAACCTCAAGGTTTGCTTACCGCTTCTATGAAATTCCGATTTGTGAAGTGTTGTTCCTTGATTGATTTGTCCGCCAAAGACTTCAAACTTACAACAGAGAGCGGTCGAGAATCATGTATCTACAAACAAATATCAACAACAGTATAACAGTCCTAAATAAATTATAAAACAAGTGTAAAATCTGAATGTAAAAATTGAAACTCCCACTTTGCTTGAAATCCATAGAGAAATAAGCACAAACAGCTGCAAGGTGCTTTCAGTGACAGGTTTCAACAGCCAGGTCAACGAATTCGCGCGTTCAATGAATCTAAGTGTCGGAAAAAAAGACAACTAATCAGTAGTAAAATCTCAAAAATGCAACATTTATTTTGAGAGAGAGAGTGAGAGAGATTACGCTGGTAATGAGGGAATGAAGCGATCGGCGAAGAAGGAGAATGCAGAGTATTTAACAATGGGGGAAACATTGAGGTGCTGCTTGGAAGAAAGAGGATTATGAGAAAGTGAAAAGTGTAAGAAGAGAAATGAGATGATAGAAGAATGGTTGGGACTTACTTGAGAAGAATTGATGAGAAACTCAACGGTTTTGAGGCGCTGAGAAGAAGATGCCATTGCTTGGACACTACGTTATGGTATTGCGCAGCAACTGAACTTGAATTTATATGTTTGGTTCTATAGAATTGAGTTTTTTTAAGTATTTTTCTTTTTGAGATTAAATTATACTTTTATACTACAATTAAACATTTCTTTTTTATTTTCAATTATTTTTTATACGAAGTAATACTAAAAAAATCGTCTCCAAGAAGATATACGATTGTGCAAAGTAAAAGTAACAATGGGGGTTTTTGAGTTTGAACACGAAAAAGGAAAATGAAAAGGTAATTAGGGTGTCAAAGACGATTATGTTTCGTCTTGAATCCCTTGTATGTCTCTGATGATGCTAGCGTCTATCAGCCCTTATGATGATTAATTCAGTTACCGCACAGTTTAACTAAGCCAGTGTACCCAATCTCTTGGTGTATACCTCACTATTCTAAACTATTATCCCCTAATCTCTTAGGCAAATTCGATAATTAAAATAGGCGATGTTCGTTTGTTAAACCCTAAGTCATAACCTTACAATTTCCAATCTCTAGCTCAAATATTAGGTTGAACGGTTAACTTAGATCTGATTCACACAATTAAGATTAGTACTCAGCATGAATCTGAATCGATACATGGACATTCGTAAGCACATATAAAGCATTAAACACAAATATTACTAAAGAGAAAACTTTATAATCAAAAGCGTAAATGGTACAAAGACCTAATATATGGTCGCAACAAATCCATACTAATTCATCTGAACAAAATCTAATCTAAGAAAATTAGCTACTCATAACTAAATAATTCATAAAAGAAAGAAACATTATTGGTGAGAATTCGACTTATGATGGTGAAAACCTTCACTCAGAGTTCCACAGTAATTCTCCAAAATTAGAATTAGGTTGCCAGAAGAAGATACTTCAAAAGTGTACCAAAAATCTCTTTATAAAGCTTCAAAACGAGTCAAGCCACACGTGGCATCGCGCCATGATGTTGATGTGTCGCGCCACGATGAGCTGAGCATCGTTCCATGATGGGGCGCAATGGTCGCTGTTCAGAATTGCCTCCCATTTGCTCTTTTCACACAATTTCGTCATATTTTCTCATTTCTTACTTATTCTTGGTCTTCTTCCAAAAACACGCTAATTCTTACTAAAACTTAATCAAAATCAATGCAAACTTAATAAAATAAAAGATAAAATACTATAAAAATTACGTGATGACTCCTTCCATCACTCCTTCCGTTCTTCAGTATTTCTTCCGTTAATCCTTTTGTCCAAAATTTTCCCACGAGTTTTTCTTTTTAATGTTCCTATATTTAGTATAAAGCTAAATAATAAACTCATTCAAACAATATCACATATTTGTTATCAATATATACATAACATGTGAAATCATTATCATTACACAAAAAAAACTTATTACCTTTATTTTTTTTTCATATTTGTGTTTGTTTCTTCTACATCTTCCTCAACTTATGCATTATCATCAATAATTTCTAGTTGCCTTAAGTTGTTCCCTTTATTTTTTCTCTAGATAATGTCTCAGTTTGACTCACTTTCATTTTTTTTCTGGGGGAATCTTTAGTATTACCACTGCTTAGCTTTCAATTTGTCTTTAACTATTAAATGAAATGTGAATAATCTTTGTTTCCATTATTTGAAACAAGGAACGTTTCGTGTTCTCCATTAGTTGACTTTGTTTCAACAACTTCTTTCTTTGGCATCCTCTTTGCCTTTTTAGAGCACTGAGTAATTATCATTATTGTGTCCAAAGAAAGATTTGGTTTGTATGTTGCAAGCTTATTCAATCTACTAGTTGTAGATTTTTATCGATTTCTATTCTTCAACGATCCTAGTTTCATGTAATGAAGTCAAGAAAATATCTCCACCAAAATATGCAAATTGAAAGCACACATAGAAACATGAAAAAAAACTCTATGTAAAATCACTTATCTTGCACAACTTCTTTGTCTCCATGTGCAAAATCTTTTGTAATTTGTGATTAAGCTTGAGTTTTTCCAAGTTCTTTGTAGCAATGTTTTTGTCCAAGTTTTCATAAACTTTTTGAACTCTTACCGAATGATTAACAAGAGTTCTTTTTTTTTTTCTTTCTGTTTTTGATATTTTTAATTTTAGTGCAGATTCATCAAAACATAGTCAGAATAAAACCATTATTAATAAACTAGTGTGATACCCATGCGTTCGCACGGGTATCCGTCGTTTTTTGCGCATTTGGATTGAGTCAAACAAAATATATTAGTAAAAGATTATATTTTAGTTAAAATTGAAAAACTTATAAATTAGTAGGGTATGGATAGGGTACTATAGTACCCGTTCCCATATATGCAGTTTAAAAAACTCATGTACTGAAGCTCATATCCGTGTGGGCATCAACCTTTGAGCCTGGTCCCGTGTCCTATGGATTAATAAATATAGCTACTATAACAGCCAAATCAAAGGTGCATTTCAATTGAGGATAATAAAATGTATTGGTAAACGACTAAATTGTGGTTAAAATGGGTAAAGTTATGAAATTACTAATATTAAAAAAAATGAATATTGAAAAATAAAGTCAGTAAGAAAAGAAAGATAATTAAACTATAATTAAAGTGATAAATGATATATTTTAGGAAAATTAAAATACAATTAAAGTGATACACATATATTAAATAAATATTTCAAAGTACATAAATTTAATTTATTGTTTTGACAAAAGAAAGATAATGGCATAACAAATGATAGATGCTAGTAGGGACCCGTTCCCATATTCGCGGTTAAAAAAGTTCACGCACTGAAACCCATATTCGCGTAGGCACCAACGTTTAAGGTTGTTCCCGTATCCTATAGATATATAAATTCGTTTAATTTATTATTTTAACAAAAGAAAGATAATGGCATAACAAATGATAGATGCAAGTAGGGACCCGTTTCCATATCCGCATTTTAAAAAACTCACGTACTTATGCACATATTCGCATAGGCACAAACGTTTGAGCTTGTTCCCGTATCCTATAGATATTTAAATTCGTTTAATTTATTTTTTTAACAAAAGAAAGATAGTGGCATAACAAATGATAGATGCTAGTAGGGACCCGTTCCCATATCCGCAGTTTAAAAAATTTACGTACTGAAGCCCATATTCGCGTAGGCACCAACGTTTGAGCTTGTTCCCGTATCCTATAGATATTTTAATTCGTTTAATTTATTTTTTAACAAAAGAAAGATAATGTCATAACAAATGATAGATGCTAGTAGGGGCCCGTTCTCATATCCGGAGTTTAAAAAATTCACGTTCTGAAGCCCATATTCGCGTAGGCACCAACGTCTGAGCTTGTTCCCGTATCCTATAGATATTTTAATTCGTTTAATTTATTTTTTTAAGATGCTAGTAGGGACCCGTTCCCATATCCGCAGTTCAAAAACTGAAGCCCATATTCGCGTAGACACCAACGTTTGAGCTTGTTACGGTATCCTATAGATATTTAAATTCATGCAACCCACCTATACAGTTCAATGACAGCCGTCACTCTGATACTCGTGCGTTCACACGGGTATCCGTCATTTTTGCGCATTTAGATTGAGGATGATAAAAGATATTAATAAAAGACTAAATTTTGGTTAAAATGAGTAAAGTTATAAAATTACTAATATTAAATCATTTATTCATATTCTATAATAATTGAAATTAGTAACTAAATCATTTAAAAAAATAATGGTAGAAAATACTTTAACCATACAAATGAATAATTAATTGAAAATAATTTAATTATACACTTTTCATAATCATCAAAGATGTATATTACTGATATACTTCCCGTTAATATTAAATATTTTGATCAGTAATTTAATATTCTCGTTATAATGAATTCCTTTATTTATCTATTTTGTTTTAAACTCTTAATTGACCACCCCAACACCACTGCATTTCCTTTATTTAAAAAAAAAAAGAAAAAATCAGTATGTCTCATACTCTAACATATGATACATAAACCTATCTCCTTTTCAACTTTGAGCCTTATAATACTCATTCATTTGTAGCTTTACAGTAAATGTCATCCCTTATAACTCTCTTTCTTAGTGTTGTTTTCATTTTTTTTTATAGTTTCACTTATATTGATTTTTCACCATTGTAACTATATTAGTCTTCTTAGGATGGATGCATTGAAAGAAAGATAAAATCACAGTGGCCTTAAAGTGATGCTACCAGAAACATTATACTCTATATATTTTGTTACTATCCAAGTATAGTTGTACAATAAATTCCAAGTTCACAAAAAAGACTGGTACTTCTAGCTACAAACTCCACCTTTGAGATGAACTTTAAGTTCTTGCAGTTCAATCTGTTTATATATGAACTCGTTTGCTCATGCACCAGACTCGTCCATATTGAGAAAGATGCTTACAACCTGCATTAAATAACAATTTAGAAAGAAAAAATGTAATAATATTTTCCAAAGAAGTAATAATGTTGAACTTAAATTTGGATGGTGCGTTCTAAATTGAAATTGAAGTACAGAAGAACACTTCAAAGTTCAAAACAACATCTAGATAGTTGTACATGTAACATGAGCATAATTTTACCTTCCCTATCTGAGGTCGTTCTTTCAACTTTTCTAGGCTGGTTCCAATATGTGAGACAGCTCTCCAGCAGTTTAAAGAGATTACACATTACTATATCTTGTATTTACAAAAGACTAATCACGTGTGTAGGAAAAACAGTAAGTACCTTTAAAATGTAGAAAATTTCAATCTCTTAAAGTCGATAGGCAGATCAAAAGAACTTACATCAAGTATAAAAAGAAGAGTTGGAGGAACTGCATATCCAAGTCCTTCAAGAACAACATCTATTGAGAGATGAAAACCTCCAAGAGAGTCAATTATGGTAATCGAACATATAAAACTCCCCGCAACAGCCATGGCACCATAAATCCCTGAAACAAAACAACTCTTTCAAAACCAAATCGAATAATCTATATTTTGAATTAACCAACAAATTAGAGATGACATTTGACTGAGAATAAAGAAAGAAATTCAACATGAAAATTTGGAAAAAAAACTATCAATCAATGAAAACCAAAGTATAATGGCAGTTACAAAATAGTTGGGCAGAAACGCAATAACTTACCTCATCAAAATCAGCAAGAATGCGTGAAAATTCAGTCATGAACCAAACCTGCCAAGAAAAAAAGGCAGTTGAATAAACAATGCACCTCTAGAAGAGTCTGAAACAATAATGAAGTCACAGCAACCATGAAATTTTACATGAAAATAAACATAGGAAAATAATAATAAGCATGCAATGAAGTGAAACATATGTTTTAGTAAATATACAAAATCAGAACTGAAACACAAAGCAATTTGAATGAAGCACTCATTATTACCATTGCTGATAGACATTGCAACCATAGCAGTATATCTGGTTTATTGAACCAAAAAAAGGCCGTCGCGCGGCTTTACTTGTGTACTGGTAGATGGACGCTGGTGGTGCCAGACTTCAAGTGCTAAAGTGGAAACAACATGTTACCATCACAAAAGCTTTGTACCTATTGCCATCACAAGCTTTTTCGTGTAGCGAAAACAAATGTTAAACCGAAATAATTTTCAATGGACTAACTCATTTTGAGTTGTTGAAAAAATGAAAACAGATTATTACTAATTAATTATTATTGTTAATTAATTCTTATAATTTTATTATTATTGTTAATTATTTTCTATTAGTAACAATTCTGGATTTATCGTGATTGTTAGTTATTATTATTAACTGTCATAATCATGTAATGAATTTGGTTTTTCCATACATTGAAACGTCAAACGTCTTCTATTTATTATTGTATTTGTATTTTGCTTGCTTCTAACATGGCACCATCATCGATCACATGCTACCATATTGAAATGACAAATGATCTCTCATGATACACAATACAATAATTGCAATTTCAAAAGTATCCAGAAACTTTATCAAAATATAGCCACCATATCATTACTTTCAACAAACCATTCAAATTTCACTAAACCAAATTTTTATTCATAATACTCACTTAATTCCAACATAACCTGTACAACAACAATAAATCTGCACGGACCATAATTTCGCAGAGCAACAATTTTTGTTTTTTATTTTTACAGTTTGAAAGGAAAAAATTCAAATTATCGAATCTTCGGTTCACTATCTTCATACAAACAAATCTAACATCAAACAGAAACATGTAGAAAAGAAGAAAAATGATCTTCACTCAATAACAATATGATTTTGCTCTGTTCCTTTTTTTTCCATGGCAGGTGTAGTAGCAAAAATTTAAACAGGGATCAAAAGCTTGCTCGCCGGATTGACACGTCGAAACCGACGTGGCCGCTATGCCTACGCCCCGAACAACACCTTAACTCCCTCCGTCAATCTCAGCTACGAATCTGCGTAGAGACCGCCGCAAAAGTCACAGATCGGACCGGTTCCGGCTAATTCCGACGCGTAAATCTCCGGCCGAACCCAATCCACCGCCACCTGCAGTTACGACTTCTCACTTGGGATTTACTTATGTTGTTATGTGTTGATTTTTGTTGCAGTGAGATTAATAAGGGAAATTCATGGAATAAAGTATGAGAAAAGGGTTTCAAAAGATATAAGAGAAAGCTGAGATAAAGTTTTTCTGCTTTCAATTCAATGATTCCAAAAACTGATTTCTCTTTTAAGATTTACCAAGTTTCATACCAAACCCTTTGATGGAGCAGCGACAGATGCAGTTGAACAACCTAAAGGAAGAATAGAGAACACATTAGATGAATAGAGAACACAACTCACCTGGTCGATTTCATTTTGCGTGGAATGTTATCTGTTTCAGAAAAAACATCAAGGTATGCAGAATACTCAATTGGCTCTAGAAACTTGGAATTGACATACTGATGGTATAATTCATGCATGTCTAAGTATCGACCAAAAGCTTCCTGTAAAGCAATGTTCATATAATCAGTGATCATAAAAAGTTGCAGGAGCATAATGATGAGAAAACTGGAAAGATGAAGGATGCAACTGTTGCATATATATAAGAGAGCCATTATATGAAAGTTATTATTGCTGTAGCGGTTAGGAACGTGGATGGTCATGCAAGTGAAACATTGTGTAACTGCAGCAAGTGAAGAATTTAACGTTTCAAATAATGAAAC
Organism: Vicia villosa; assembly: GCF_029867415.1. Taxonomy (NCBI): domain Eukaryota; kingdom Viridiplantae; phylum Streptophyta; class Magnoliopsida; order Fabales; family Fabaceae; genus Vicia; species Vicia villosa. The sequence continues at coordinate 160,942,547 of NC_081183.1, forward strand.
TGCCGTAGCACACAAAGATTGGAGGAATAATATGAGGAGGGTGACGTGGCTTTTTGTATGAGCAGATGCTGATGTGGACAGCCCAAATGATAAGAAAATGGTAGACTTTTCTTATATAATAGATATTGAATTATAAAAAAATATAAAAACATAAATAAATATACATTCTCTTTAGTACTCAAATTCATAATTTTTTTTCTATGTTTTTTAGTACAAGTTCTTTATTACTATGTGAAAAATCTTTTATAAGCTGTTGCCCAAGCTTGAGTCTCTCCAGCATAGCTCTTTTCGAAGTTGTCATCAACTTTTTAAACTTTAACTCCATTATTCATAAGAGTTCGATTTCTTGGTGTTTTTAATTTTAATGAAACTTCATCAAAATAATATTATAAATAAAAACAATTCAAAAATTCAAAACATAATATGTACTATATAATTGTATATAATCATGATCATTAGACCAGAAAATAATTACCTCCTACAACTTCTATAATCTCTTGAACCATTTCTCTATTATTTCCATGTGATCTTTCTTGCTACTTGTTAATTTTTTCTTCTTCTTAATTTGCAGAATTTTCTTTGCCAATTCAAAGCTTGATCTTGTAGAATTTTCTTTGCCATCTTTTTATGAGATCCACTATCTTTTACACTTCTTACTTTGTCCATTTTTAAATTGAAACAATCAGCTACAAAGAAATAAAGAAGCTATACACAGTTAATAATATAATTCCAAGTATTTGAAAGAAAATTATCAATTCTATGTTTAAGGTGAATTTATCCATGTTCTACATGGTAGTAAAAACTAAATGTCACACAATTCATCCAATAAGCTTTATTTCCATACACCACTAATTTACTGGTGCACACCCCTTCAGAGAGAGAATATTTGGAACATGGGCTCTACAATGAGGCCCAGAGTCTCTCTTCCCCTTCACACCCACTTTTCTCTATTATATGTCCCTTGGCTGAAGCAAAATAACTATTATATCCTCACATTACTTAGGCCCAGCGTCCATTTTGCCTTCTTCACCCCTTGATTGCTGACCCTAGCGCCCTAGAATTGGGCCTTTTTTCTTTCTTTTCTTTCTAAGCCCATTATCTTATTTCCTTAATTACTTGTTTATTTTCTTGTGTGTGTGTGTGTGTGTATATATATATATATATATATATATATATATATATATATATATATATATATATATATATATATATATATATATATATATATATATATATATATATATATATATATATATATATATTAGGGTTTAATGGTGATGCACTGACAGTGTAAAAAAGTTTTACACTGTCATCCAATGAGAATATATCAATCTGCCATGTCATCTTAGTAATTTAAAAATAACAGTATGACTTGGTAGGATACATGGCCGTGATTGAATGACAGTGTAAAACTTTTTTACACTGTCAGTGCATCACCCATTTTCTCTATAAATTAATGCTTTTTATTTACTTTAATTAAGTGATTTTTTATGACTTAATTTTACTAAATAATTTATATTAATTTAATTAGTTAATATAGTCTTTTCTTTATTTTTATTTAAAATTAGTTAGATTACTATTATATCCTTACTTGAGCTTTGGTTTCTATTTAATTGTGTGTCTTGATTGATTTTTATTTTTATTTCTATTTTTATTACTTTAATATTTCCATTTAATAAAAATGTAGCCTCATGACGTATAATAATTTATCGCTTTCATTTATATTGTTCTTATTGCTTTAACTAATTGTTAATCAAGATAACTTAAAATCAACTATTTTAAAAAAGAACAAAAATACATTCGATCCAACGTTGAACCTTTATCCCAAATCAAATATAAATTGAATGCAACGCAAGTGTCGATTCAACGTCGAGGATCTCTTACGATTAACTCAAACTCTTTTCATAAATCAATTTCAAACGCTTGATCCAACGTCAAGTCGTTTTATGCGTATAAACCTTTTTTCAAACAAAATGAATTAAATGGACGAGATGGAAGAATTTCCAACATTTTCCTAAATTAATCGGATACAAGCCGCATAGCTTGGCCGTTTGAATATTTACGATCCAATCAAAACACTTTTAACTAAGCGAGTTTAGTTCAACTCAACAAACAGTAAATGAGCGAGGGGGGAGTATTTTCTACCTTTCTCACGAGTATCTGAATACGTGCTAAATAGCTTGGCCATTTGATACTCACCCGTTGTTAAAGAGCTAAGACTAAACTCGTCTCACTCTTTTCAATAAATGGATTGAACAAGCGAGTTAGAAGAATTTTCGACCTTTCCCTAAGTGTTTGAAAACCTTTTTTTTAAATAGTGTGCTTTAGTCATTTCGACGCAAAACAAACAAATGCTTCAGTCTCCAAGAGTGAGCAACAAACAAAGATTTAAACGTTCAAATTGTGTAAAGCATCATTCCTTAAAAGCAATCAACCAACACGTGGTTTTTTTACCATGAACTATGAAACTTTGATTTTCTCATTGCATATGAGGATACGTTGGCACAATATTTTGAAATCTTGGCGAGCATAATAACAAAAAATTTAAAAACCATTTCTTTCTCTTTTATCGCTTAATAAGTAGAAGATCGCAAACATCACGCTAACACTCATTCACAAAACTAACTAAAAGGGTTCCCGTTGAGTACAGGAGATGTGAAGGGTGCTAATACATTCTCTTTGGATAATCGACTCATGTACTCGCTCTTGGCTGCGACGACCATTTTCACTTAGTTTTTGTGAGTTTTATTCGATATTTTCTCTTTTCTTTTGAAATAAATAAATATCGGTGGCGATTCTGTTGTATTCCGAGTGTTCGTTGGGTTTGGATATTTTTCGCGTTGCGACAACATGCTTGAGCGTACTTCGACGACTGCATGCAAGGCTTCGACATTTGTACATTAACATACTTCGACTTTATGTTTAACCTCTATCAAACCATAAAGCTATCCTTGTCGAGATTAGAGTCCACCTTAATGCTTATTAAATTTACTTATGTTGTATTTTTGGATTTTTAACCCCCTGTCTATAAATTATTTTTTTCATTTCAAAAGAAAAAGTAGTAGCACCAATAGGAATCAACTGTTAGTGGTATTAAGAAAATGAGATTGAATATACGAATCTAGATCCGTATAAGATGGGGTTGGAGCACCGGCGTTTCTTATTTTGGTAATAGGGTTTGGAATTGAAGCATCTTATATAAATGCAAAATTTTATACTAAATAAGCTTATAGTTTATTGTTTTTTCATAGAAAGACTGCACGCCACAACTATAGTATTATATTCATCAGAGATACATTATTCTCACAAGTTGCATCTATAAAATCATATCTCTATAAGAAAAATTTAACAGTTGCTTCATTTCATTGAACGAAAATAATATACACACATACTTATTGTTACAAGTTGTGTTTATAATACTATAAGTCTTGGAAAAATTTAACTTCATACCTTGAAAACTATTATGTATGCATGTGGCTAACAATTTTTTGGAATTATTGTAGTGACCAACTTGCTCAATTATTGGCTTATAATTCATCGACTTTCATTTTTTAAATGCATATTTTTGTTTTGTTATGTTTAAATATCATATAGTTGGAATATTATAATACATTTGAAAGTTAGAGCTTCAAAATTTAAATATAATAAACCATTTTGAGATTAAAGTTTTTTTAATGCATGTACAATGACATGTTTCCATCATCAACTAATTACATTGTGGATTAAAACAAACATAATAATAATAATAATAATAACAATAATAATAATAATAATAATATTTTAATAAGCATAATAATAATAATAATAATAATAATAATAATAATAATAATAATAATAATAATAATAATAATAATATTTGTAAATTGTCTTACCTGATATTTAATATTGACAAACCATTATAAATACTTAACGAGACTCTTATTAATCATAGTTTAACACTGACAAAATTTTAAAACATGTATTGTAGGGTGCCTAAACATCTTTATGTTTGTTGTGTCACAAAATTATGGATATGTTTAAAATATGCCGATTTAGGAAATTGAAGTTATGTTCGGCCTAGAATTAGAATTGTTGATGTAGATTCTTGATACGATTGAGCAGATCTTAGGTGCGGTTGTACGGGAGTGAATCTGCAAGATTATAAGTGATTAAAAGAGATAGAGTGAATTATGATCAAAATACCTTAAATTACACCTGTGGTAGCTTAAATATGATGGATGGTAATTGAGCCTATTTTACTTTGGACCTGCGACCGACACATAACAAATTCTAACCTAAATTTGAGATATATTCATAAAATAAATGTTTCAATTTTTTTTCTTTCAATTTTTCTCTTTTAATTATTTCTATATAGATTTTTCAAATACAAAACAAAACAAGTCTAGTATGATATATAAAACCTATAATATTTACAAGCGGAAACTTGATTGTTTTTTACATACAAACTCATGACTTGGAGAAACTTGAAACACATTTTTAATTTGTTCAAATCTTTCTGACATAAACAAACTTGACAAGTTTTTAAATGCTGATGAAACCTTTACTTCAGCTGTAAACAAAGCCTTTACAGGCCTATGATCTGATAACTTTGATTCACTTCTTGAATACTCAATTTGCTTTAAACCATTGCCAAACCATATAACTCTGTCACACCTAAAATGAAGATAAAAAAAAAAAACCAAAATATAAGAGTTTGAAACTTTATATTATCAATTATATTTAAATATTAGTGTGTAGTATGTCTCTTATATACCATGCTGGTGATCTTTTCTTTGCTGCTTTTTTATTTCCATGATAACAACATCCATAGTACAAATCTGAATTTGGAAAATACTTGTAGGTTGGAGCAAATTTGATTGTTCCTTCATGCCAACCTCTTAAAATTTGTCCACTCACTAGCTCCATCTTTAGCTTCAATTTTCATCATCACTATGTTAGAAGAATGTGCAAATAAATATTCCAAGTCTTTATTTTTTTTCTTATATAAATATATAGGAGGAATGCTAGAACTATATTATTTAGAGAAAATTTTGCATAGAAACGAACATAAATCTTTATTCGTAAACATAATTAAAATCTAATTTATTTTTTAATTGAAATCATAAGGTGATTATGATAATGAAGGAGAAAGTATATTTTATTTTATTTTTTAATTAATAAAAAAAATGATTAATTGTTTCTAAAACCAATTGTTATGTTTGTGTTTAAGAAATTTTTTTCCTATTATTTATTTTTGTTTTGGAAAAATGTGACCATAACTTTAACGCAATCAAACACATCTAAATCATCTGAACACATCTAAATCATCTCAACCTACAATGTCAAAGGATCTCTCCAAATAGAATTGTCTATTACTCCCTCCGTCCCACAATGAGTGACCCAAATGAAATAAAATGATGTCCCAAAATGAATGAACTATTTCAATTTTCAATACACTTTTTCCAATTTTACCCTCTAATTAATAAAAAGTTCACAATTCCCAATACATAATAAGGGTACTATAGTAAAAATGATATTCTCTCTCTTACTTTTTTACACTTTTCTTAATCTGTGTGAAATAGTGTGCTGGGTCACTCATTATGGGACGGAGGGAGTAATGATTAATGATGGATTTTTGGTGTCATATCAACAATGTTTTAAACAAAGGTTTGCGGCCGTGATTTAGGCCACAATACTAGGGTTTTTGACGTCTTTGTAATTACTCCCTCTATTCTCTTTTATAAGTAAATTTTGACTTTTAAATTCACTCAATAAATAATATATTTAGATTATATATATTTATCAGATACATCAATTAATTAATTTAAAAGTCAAAAATTGCTTATAAAAGAGAATAGATAAAGTATTTCACAATCACAATTAAGGTCGAATCAGTCATTTTTTAATCTCAAAAATATCAAAACAACTGCGATTTAAAACCTTTTAGTCAATTTATAAATTGAAAACATTTGACAAATTTGTCCTATAAATTGTTGACTTATATAAACACATAGAAATATATATACATATAATATAGATACATGCATACATACATAGTATATAGACATATATATATACCTGATCATTTTCTAATAGGGAATCCCAGTCTCTTTTTTCAACCAGTAAACGTGTAGTTTCTTCCGGCATAGAAATTCTATAATTCAAATCTCCAAGCAATATTACATGACTGCACAAAATAATGTCAACATTAATTAATTTCTTAAAATAATACAACATGCATATTTTATCAAAAAATAATAATACAACTTGTATATCAAAGTTAATTTATTTAACTCAAAGTCGGCATAAAGTTACTTCACTTTTATTATTCACTAATTAAAACAGGTCAAATGATTTTTAACTTTTTAATCATATACTATCTTAGTTAGTTGAGTTTTATATCTTTTAGGTTTTTTATATTTTAACTTGTTTTATTCTATTTGGTATTATATGCAACTTTTTGTTGCTTTGTAATTAATTATCTTTCTGCCAATTTGATTACAATAAATTTGATTAATTAACTAATCATATAACTTAGTTTAAACTAGAAAGACAAATTCAAAGCTGGAAACGTCCAATAATAATGCTTCAATTGAACAAAATTATTTTAATTTTAACAGCAATAAAAATACAAGAAAAAACAAAAAAATTATATATTCAATATTATAGCACCTTGTTTTCATGACTTGTTGGGAAAGGAACATAATTATTAAAGGAACAAATGATTGAGATTGATTGGTTGGACGGTTTCAAACAAATAATTACTTACTCATGATCAAGAATCTTTCTTGGTAAATCCAAAAGAGTGCCTCTAGGAAAACTTGTCCTAGAAAATATTTCAGCAACGTTGGAATTTCTGTGCTTCTCATCTCCTTCCTTTCCACCAGAAGCTAGATGACTGCATACAAAGCAGAAGCTTGTTTCATGTAACAGAAATCTCACAGATACTGAACCCTGCATGTTTGTATGAGTTGTCAAACAAAAGAAAAATGTTAAAAATGAAAAATGAAATCAAATACAAAAGTATCGGCTCAGAGATCCTCTGCACAGTCGGTCCAACCAAATTTCAATTTAATGGATTCAAGTTAGGTTTTAGCTCGATATAACGGTTGAACTTTGGTTGAACCGACTCCAGAGGATCCAAGTTCAAAATTTATAGATTAAATTTGGTTGAACCAACAGAAAAGTTTTGTATGGACCGACTCAATACAGATTAAACTAAATATCATTGGATTAATCTTATTGCACACTAATTAAGAAGTTGATATTGACAATGATGAGAACCATTGGCTAAAAATACACACAAATATAAATTGAAAGGATAATTAAAGTAAGATGAATTAATATTAGGGTTTGATTAAGTCACCTTGTTGCCTAAGCAGCCCATGATGCCACATCCAACACAAGAGACACATGGATGTCTTATGAATGGACTAAGGTCACTTCTAACCCAAACAGATATCATTATACCAACCATTTGCTTGCTAATGATACAATGAAAATCTTGTGGGGCTGATTTACACTGCTGACCTGGAATATTTCCTTTCAAATCTTGCTTTATATTATCACCATCACCATCATCATCTTTGCAACAGTAGTGATGTGTCCTCTTATTCAAAGCTTCTCTAATTAAAGAATTCCATTTTTTTGATATCTTGTTATCTTCTGATCCCAATACATTTGATGCTTTTAGTGGCACAATTTCTTGAAACCTAATATGTAATAAAACAGTTCAGTATAATTTATCACAAAGAATTAAACCATATATATCTACATGCATAATTTCATGATCATCATTTCAAACTACAGAAAAAGTTGAAATGGCGACGAAAAATGCCAAGTCCGACGCTAAACTCGTTGCTAAGTGTCAATGAAGTCAACTCCGACTCTAATTTCGTCGCTAAGTTTCAAAGAAGTCAAATTTCTATGATTATTTTAATTTTTATGGTAGTATATCATAAGAAGAATCTCCATTCATTTCAATTTCTCAGTCTTTCTATATCCATGCTGGAAAAACAAGAAGTTATTGTCGAAATTACCCGAATACATAGATATCAAATGACTTGCTGCATGTCTCCAACAAATCCTCAATATTCAACCCTTCATCTGGTGCAATTCCACCTATGTTCCATGTACTTACAAAAACCCTTCAATAAATAAACAAAAAAATTATATCAGAAACATAAAAAATCATCAAAGTTCAACCAAACATATATGCTGCACATGAAATATCAAATATATAACAATATAAAACATTGCATGATGATTTTTTTTCTTCTTACTTGTACTTTTCGGTATCACGATGATCACTAAGAATGGAATTGGTGTTTATAGATAACTGATCATCACTTGTGATACCTAATAAAGGATCTGTATAACTTTGATAATCTGCTACAAAATTTCTGCTTCCAAGTCTCTTATGGAGTATCTTATTTGCAACTAATGCAGGCCACATAACCTAAACAAAAATGATAAAAATCAAACCCTTTGGTAAGAAATTTAAATGAAAATGATTTTAAAAAAAAAAATGAGAAGTTACTTACTTCTACTAGTTTTGCAGGCATGGTAAGAAAAAGTGGTTTGAAATAATAATTAATATAAATTATTGATGTTTATAATAGAGGAATAAATATATCATGTTGGTGTTGAGGAAGAAGAGATTGAGAAGGAAGAAGACTTTTAAGGGGTATGTACATTTTCTATATTGGTGGTTAAATGTTGTAATATATAGGGAACATTTGACATTGTGAGGGAAGAAAAAACATGGGTCATGTAGAAGATTTGAAATTTTGTGTTTGTTGAGGAGTAGAATTTTATTGTTTTTCATATTTAAATTGTTTGAAAATGGGTGCAAGTGGGAGTGTGGTCCATGAAAAAAATATGGCAAATAGGAATAGTGGAGAAGATATTTGTTGTTACCTGCATTAGTTGCAAAGGATTGTGATGACATTACGGCTAAATTCGTTTTGAGGAATAAGGGAAGGAATGAAAAAGGAATCTTGACTTTTTTATTAGTTACACTTCTTACGTCTAATTAATGGTAATTAATATCAGTAATTAAATAAATGAAGATATTCTTCTTATAGATTCTGTTTGATTATTCATGCAATAAAATCAAGGGTGTCATACCAATTGTTAGGTCTAGTGGTGATTGGCACTAGATTTGATAGGGAGAATCATGATTCGATCTCCTGCAATTGCGATCAGGAAGGGGTTGGAACCATTTGATGTCAGAACTGACCCCCCGAACCGGTTTACTAAACCGGTGGTGATAAACCAAAAAAAAAATCAAGGGTGTCATAATCAAAAAAAAAAATCAAGGGTGTCATGAGAATTAATGATTTTGTGCATTTCTTTATGGTAATTCTTTTATAGATAATAACAGGAGTTCCATAGTTAAGCAGGTTTGATTTGGAGTAATATTTGGATGCGTGATTTTTTGGGAAGTTTCTCAGTAAGCGTAAGCGTGTGACGGTGTGAGTGAGGACAAAGCATATTGAAAAGGTCCGTGTTTGTTTATGGGGTCAGTCGGTAATCTTGAAAGTTGTCTGAGGCGTTACAATCGGTATCAAAGTCAGGCCTCTCTCAGTACGACGTGGTTCGAGGATGAATCAAGCGAAAGCTGGAGGACATATAATACTCGAGGCCGAAGAGGGTTAAGAGTGGTCACATATAACACTCAAGGCTGAGGAGGGATGAGCGTGGTAATTGATTTATCATCGGAATGAGAGAGATCCTGAGTCTATCCAAGAAAGGGACTGCATGGTTGATGGTTGGAGGAAAGCTTATAAGGATTAATTGGTACTACATATACCAACAAGATGCGTCTTCTTTAAAGTAGCCTAAAAAATTAGAACTTCATAGTTAAGCATGCTTAAGTTGGAGTAGTACTTGGATAACTGACCTTCTGGAAAGTTTCCCGGAAAGCATGTGAGTGAGGACAAAGCATGCTGAAAAGATGCGTGTTGATTTGTGAGGTCAGTAACCCAGCATCTGGCCTTAATTTGCAGGCCTAGGTTTCTGAGTTATTTTGAGAGACATTATGTTTAATTCTAAGAAGATTTGTAGTTGTATCTTTTAGCAATAGATTATTTAGTAAGATTTGCTAAAATGATTTAATAAGATCAAATCCAATTATAAGAAGACTTAAATTGAATGAAGATCAATCAAATCTTGATGATTGTTTTTGAAAAGCAAATCAAATCTGCATCTAAATCAAATCTGGTTGTTCTCAAATCTAATGCCCATTGGAGAAAAACCCAGAAGATGATTTGCTATTTAAGGATACTCATGCCAACCTTTGATGACACGAGTTAGAGTTGAATATCTTGAGTGTTATGTTTTGTTCTTTGAGTTTTTGTAATTGTTTCTATTTATGCACCTCTATATCCCCCAAGTTTCATATCAAAAGTATAGAGGTTGTTTGTTTTGATAGAGGTAATTCAACAAATATTATTCTGAGTTTTGTTTTGATCACTAGAATTAGTGGTTGAGAGAAAGTGATAGGGGTTCTCATATTTAGAGGGAGTCTTAAATAGAAATACACGGGTAGTATTATGAAGACGAGTATTGAACAAGGGTTGATTATCTAAGACACTTTGTATTAATGTTATTGAGAGTGGATTTTCTTTCTTGGGTTGGAAGCCCTCCACACGTAGGTGACGTTGCATCAAATTGGGTTACCAATTCCTTTGTTTTTTTATTGCTTTATGATTTATCATATGTTTCTGTTAAACTGTCATAAGTAAGTTGTACACAATGTCCTAGACATTGTGTCCAACATCTATCCTGCGAAGAACATAATTTCAATTGGCATTAGATAATTGAAATTTACACGACGGTTAGAAAACGGATACCATCATGTGTGTCATACCGTTGTTAAGTAGGGTGTGGTTGTAAGTTCGTTGTTTCCACCACGGTCTGGAAAGCGTTATTGTAAGGCAGGGCGCGGGCCACATATCACAACAATTATGCTTATAAATCGTTGTGACATATACACGTAGGTACTGGGTTTGAAACCAAGCAGTAACAAATAATTTAAAACATAAATTACTTTCGATCATGGTTACAGTAGTTAACTGTTGTTGAAAGTATGTCGAGTTTATTATATAATACGTAAATTGCTTGTTTTTCCAAACACCTGAGTAAAGAAATACAAGCATTCAAATTGATGAATAAGTCTATAACTTGAAAATCAACTATTCTTGAGAACCAACTTAAACAAACCATTGTTTTCTAATTGTATGCGTCTCATCATTCATTTCATGCTCTTTTACATATAAATTGTGGTTTATTGGTCTAACTCCTTCGATACATTGCTATCTTCAATTATAGTTAAATTTCAATAACAACAAGGTACTGGATAATCTGTTTTGTCATCATCACTTATCATAATATTTTTTATGATGATAGAACATCATAAAAATTACGATTATAAGTCTTGATGACGAGGCATATTATCCAATTTTTTGTTGTTATTGAAATTTAACTATAATCGAAGATAGAGATGCATCTAAGGAGTTAGTTCATTATACCATACTTTATATGTAAAAGAGCACGAAAGAAAGATAAGACGCAAGCATTTCAGAAAATATTGATTGATATTTTATAAATTAATGTATTTGTAGTTCATTATACCATACTCTATTTCTAAAACAACTTAATTTGCAGATTATAAGTATCTATGTCAATTTAAAATGAATGTATTTTAAGTGAGGGTTAGTGAAACAAATAATCTACATAGAATATAATAAACTTAACCTGATCTTGTTGGTCTGAGAACATTAATAAAAAAACAACAACATACAAAAGCAATTATTAACAAAACTGCATCATACAACAGAACCAGATATTATAAACTGTTTCTAGGACGTACCTTTTATTGAAACTAATCGTACGTGGAACATGAATCAATTGTGAGGTTCATCCAGGTTGAGAAGCAATGAAAAATATATATAAGGAGTATGAATTTTAGACAATAACTTCATACTTCTTATATTTCTTCTCATAGTTTCTCAAACTAGATGAAGTTTGTTGTTGTTGTTTCATCATTTACTTTTCTTTTGACTTAACGATGTATTGTTCTTGTTTTGAGTCCTGCAAACACCATAAAAGTTATCAAGTAGGGATGTCTATGGGACGGGGCAGGGGCGGGGGATACATTCACATCACAATCCACGCCCTCGAATCTATTCCCCATCCCCGCTTCGGATCCCCGTTACGGGGGGATTTTGTCTCCCATCCTCGTCCCCGCGGATCCCCAAGGTTCATGCGGAGATCCATAAACATGATTTTTTTTATTTATTATTTTAAACCAAATTAATAGTAAAAGCTTCAAAAACTAACCATAAGAAATTTAGAAATTATTCCTTTATGATAAATATATTGTTTTAACAATATTTAATCTATAATATTGAGTGTCATGACCACCAAAATTTCAAACTAAAAAATTGAAATAATCATTTAGATCTCACTATTTTACTAACTGAACATATATATTTTAAATTTGTGTATAAGATTAATTATATGAAACTTACAAATAAACTTACATAATAATTTAAAATTATATATATGATATTTACGCCACCCCCGTCTCCGAAGTGCCATCGGGGAGACTTTATTCTCTATCCTCGTCCCAAAACGGAGAATCCCCACAGAGATCTCCGCTAACGAAAGCAAGTTGACATCCCTATTATCAAGATGTGAAACCTCAAACTTAATTTTCAACAACAAATACATGCAACAAAAGAAAAACACTCACAGTTAAATGATCCACCATTATTATATGTGAACATTTTTTAATTAATATATAAAAAAATTGTTAGTGCCTCAGTTTAGATATGTCGCCACGGTATATTGATGAACCGTGGTATATTTAAGGAAAGTATATTTTGTTCAAATGGACAATACTATGGATGGAGGATCAGTCAATAGACCACCTGTCTTGAATAACACCAACTATGATTATTGGAAAGTTAAAATGGTTGCTTTCCTTAAACCTGTGGACAACAAAACATGGAAGAATGTTATAAAAGGTTGGAAACACCCTGTGACTACCTCTCAAGATGGAACATCAATCTTAAAGCCTAAAGTTGATTGGTCTAAAGAAGAAGATGATAATGCTCTTGGAAACGGTAAAACTTTGAATGCTATATTCAATTGTGTGGACAAGAACATGTTTAGATTAATAAACATATGTACAAAAGCCAAAGAGGCTTAGGAGATTCTCAAAACTGCTCATAAAGGCATATCCAAATTCGTATGTCAAGGTTGCAGATCTTCACAACCAAATTTGAAAATCTCAGAATGAATGAATATGAATCTCCAAGTTCAGAGAATTAAAACTCAAAGAACTTGGAGATATCAGATGTCAGGTCATATAAGTTCTTTGAGTTTTAATTCTCTGAAGGGATTGGTCATAAATTCCCAAAACCTATTACACCTCAGCAAAATGGAGTGGTTGAATGCAAAAATAGAACCTTATAAGAGTCATCTAAAATCATCTTCCATGCCAAGACTCTACCTTACTATTTTTGGGTTGAAGCTATGAACATATCTTGTCGCATCCACAATCGTGTAACCATAAGATATGGAACTAAAGAAACTCACTATGAGCTTTGAAAAAGGATAAAACCCAATGTCAAGTACTCATGTCTTTGGTATCAGGTGCCACATCTTGGCATATTGTGAACAAAGAAGAAAGATGGATCCCAAGAGTGATGAAAGAATATTTTTAGGTTATTCCACCAATACCAGAGCATACATGGTATATAACAAGCATACCAAGGTAATGATGGAATAAATAAATTTTATTATAGATGACACTCCTGAAGATAACAGAGATCTTGAAGATGGAGATGGTGGTTTCTCTCAACATGCTGATGTCCCGACAGATGTACAATCCAAAGAGTCTGACATTAATTTTAAAAACATAAATTTGAAAATCCTCAACACAACAAGGGACCATCTATTGGAATTCAGAAAGATCATCATATTGAAAATATTATAGGAAATTTGAATGAAGGAGTCACCACCGGGTCCAAAGATATGATCACCAACTCTTGATTCATTTCCAAGATTGAACCTAAAAACATCAAAGAAGTCTTGACTAATGAATTTTGGATAAATGTAATGCAAGAGGGACTGTCTCAATTCAGAAGAAGCAAAGTTTGGGAGTTAGTTCCAAGACCTGAAGATGTGAATGTCATTAGTACCAAATGGATTTACAAGAACAAATCTGATAAAAGTGGCAATGTAAATAGAAACAAGGCACATTTAGTTGCTCAAGGATACACTCAAATAGAAGGGGTAGATTTTGGTGAGATATTTGCTCTAGTTGCTTGTCTTGAGTCTATTCTTAGGGGGGGTGGCTTTTGGTTGACGCCATTAGCCTTCAAGTTGCCGCAATCGTCAACAAATAATGAGAGATGTAAATTCGGGTTCTCAGTAGGTAGCCTAAAATACTGGTTTTGTTGAACCATACCTATAAATGAAGGCTTGAGTTTAAAATTATTAGCCATAAATGGCGAGTGAACAATGTTGCTATGTGTTTCTTCATCGGTGGGAACCATATAGTATTTGAGTGGCTTCGTATCCACTCTCTCAGCCATTTATTGTAAGGTGAGGAGTCACTGTCTTTCATGAAGAAATTGCTCGATCTCGTTAACCGGTTCAACCGAATTCTCGGTCTAACGGGTCATTCGCATACAAGATTAGAACAAAAAACAGAAAATAAAAGTAACTTGGTCTAAATAGTGTTGAAATAAAGTTTGATATTACAATATCTCCCCGGCAATGGCGCCAAAAACTTGATGTGTGTGAACCGTAAGTGCATGGTTGTGTCAAGTATACAAAAGTTCGATCCCACATGGAGATGTCTCATTATCAAATTCTATCTCAATTATGCTTATCTAAGGTGATCACAAGTGATATGTTTGGTTGCGAATTGAAAAATAAGTTTTAACCGTTAATATAAAACAGGAATAAAAATTATGATTCGTCCATCTAGACTCACCCCAACGATTGTGTATGTTTTGAATTATGAGAATTTCTAAGCAAATTTTATATAAAATAAGATAAATATGTGTGTCACCAACTTTTGGGGCGAGCGCATCTGAACGTTATTCAAGTGTAGCTAAGTAAATCAATCAAGAGTGCTACATATTGTTGTGTGACGGCGCATCTTGATTATTTCTCAACTGAGATCAAGTTGCATTATCAGTGGCACCTCAAACTCAGGTTTTTAGCAACTCGCTTTCGGATGCCGAATCATTGTCTTTCTATACATGAACAACATCTCTAATGACTTTGCTTTCGCAACTGTCATAAACATAAAAATATTACTCAAGTTCTAAAATAAATAAAGCCTAAACTTCTTATAATTTCAAAGATATAGATTTATTAGAGAATTGTCATAAGATGGACTTATATAACCCCATATCCCTAAGAATTTACCCACTCATGAATGAGATGGACATCAAGAATAATAGATAATAGAAATATTACATGAAAAGTAAAGGATTAAAGATAAATAAAATAAATTACAAAATAGAAATAAGATTAAAAAAAGAATCTAATATAAAATGCTCAGAGTTACAATGTAGCCAAACTTCAAGCTAAAAGACATAAGAAAATAACAAGTTTTGCAAGAATTTCTAATACCCAATGATGAAAATGAAGGATCTTAAGGCCCCTATTTATTCTCATTCGACCAATATGATATTTGCGCGACAGTGTTTCTCGGACATGATTTCTTATATTATATCCTAGACTTGACCTGCACCTAGATCTGGATCTACATATTTTCATCTGCGAGCTTCGGCTGGATGGGGAGATCAAAATTCCTGGTCGACCTTAACTCAAATTGAGTCTGACCGATTGGAACTCTATGAATCTGAGGATATTTGTTGGTGTCTTTTCACGGCGGTTCAAAATCGATTCAGACGATCGATCGGAGTTGGATAGGAGTTTAATGGATTCAATTAACATGGATCTGAGATCTTGACTTCATGACAGTTTGATTTCTTTGCCTGAGAGATTTTCGGATATCGGATTTGCGAAATGGACTTGACCTCGTGGAAATCGTAGGAATCGAAATTCGTTTCCTACAGACGGCATCATTGTTCTGTAGTGGAACCAGAAATAAAGGAGATTGCGGAAGCTACGACGAAACGAAGTTTCACCATCGATTTTAGGTAGGAACGTCTCAATTTGAAGGTTGCGATTGTGATGCTCGTGGAATCAGAGTTGTGTATCTTGAACTGGTGCCTTTAATCTCCAGTACGGTGGACTTAGGGGATGCCTACATGATTAGCACTCCAACGTCCAAACCAGTTATGGTTCAAGATACTCGTAGTAAAAATGGAGATTAAAAATTATATACATGAAAACCTTTTAAAAAGGTTTTTATACCTTAGATTTAAATAGAGCTGAGAGGAGAACTGGGTCTTATTTATTAGACTTTTGACCGGAACATAAATCACTAAACATGGAGAGTCACGTGATATATTCATTACAAATACTTTCATTGGAAAGATCAAACAATGACATTGATCTAGAAGCTTATTATCTTCAAGAATCAGATAGTAACTACAAACATTTTTATTATTTTACTAGTTTGTGACCCGCGCGATGCGCGGCTGCTTGCATGCATTTGCATATTTATATAACTTTTTAAAGCATTTTATAGTGAAGGTAATCTTACCTAACTTTTTAAATTGAATAGATAAGAATTCTCTCATATATATATATATATATATATATATATATATATATATATATATATATATATATATATATATATATATATATATATATATATATATTGGTACCGTTATCCATATACAAAACATGCAATAAATTGAATTAGGTATTATGCACCATTGTCGGTATTGAATTGAATTATATATTATCCATAGTTGATAATAATTTAGCAAAAGTTTTCAAATACTGTAATGTCATTGTGTTTTTATTTTAAAGATTTATTTAAAAAATACTAAATTGTTTTGAAATTTTTATCAATTATAAGAGTAATATAAGTATATTTTCGTTGTTATAAAACTATAAAAAAAATCATGTAAATATCTTTTCTCATTCATAGTTAAAATAACTATTTTTATATTTTATTTTAATTGGACTACAAAAATATTAAAAAGTAATATTAAATTTTATAATTAAAATTAAATAGAATATGAAAGGGATAATTATAAGAAATCTCATAATAATATATGGAATGTGTTTTATAATATAGTATGATTATATTTAATATTTGTTTAGAGAATTTACAAAAAAAATTATTGGATAATATATACAATTTAATTTTTAGGTGCTTATTATTTTTAGGGTGACAAATATCATCTGTACATTAAAAATAATTAAATTTATAAATTAAAATATATGTTAAAATGGATGAATTAAACACAAATGAAAAGAAATTTCCATAATATGGTGTATTATGGACATATAACTCTAAAACATGTATGTGTTTTCACCTGCACAAAGATAAAATTTAGAATAATTATGTGATATATTAAATAATATAATTGAAAATATATATAATATAAAGATAATAAAAAATTATTATTGAAAGTATTGGTAGTGACATATTTATTAGATAAAATAAATTGAGAGAAAAAACGAATTTGAGAAATATATGTGAATAGGAGAAAATAGAGCAACTCATAAAATGATGGGTTATAAAATGTAAAGATAATTAGCTATTTAAAAATGACCAACGTTATGCTAGACTTTCTTTACCTTTGATAGATAACGTTTTCCTATAACACAAAGGACTTCAATTCCATTTTGTACTTAATAGTCATTACTCCAATAAGAATAAGAGAATTACTCCAATAAGAATAAGAGAAGATAGTACAAAAGCATGAAAACATGAACAAATTATTTATTGAATTAAAGAATAAAAAATTACACCATTTGATTTTTAATTAAAAGAATAAATTTGTTAATAGAAAAGTTGTCATGCTCGAATGAAAGGTCTTCTTAAAAAGAATAAAGAATAGACAAGTTTAATAGTTTTGTTTTTTGAAACGGCTAAATGATAACGGGGATTGTTAATTATGTATTTTAAAAAATTTAATGGAATTTAATAAATGAGAATTAAAGAGTTGTAAAATTAAATTTTAATATGGTAAAATTGAATTTTAATAGGGTAAAATTAAATTTTAATATAAAATTTTAAAAATTGAACACAAATTATATTAAATTAGAAAAATAAATATGATAACAGAAAAATTTGCATGCTCAAATAAAAAGTCTTATTAAAAGATTAAGAGTGGACCATTTCAATTTTCATAATGGTTTTATTTTTTGAAACGGCTATGTTATTTTTTTAAAACATCTAAACCATAATTTTGTAATATTGATTTTTTGAGTATAATTGAACACTATTTTAATAGGTTGGTTAGATGATCAAAATTAACTGAGTATTATAAAAATACGGTAGTTATGTAGAGTATTTTAAATATTTTTTATGAAAAAATATGTTTAAACATCATTTGGGGAGAAAATAAATGTGTTAATTTCATTGTAAAACTAAACATTATGCAAACATTGATATTCTGATTCCTACATGGTTGCCTTAAAATTGATAATTGATATTGTTTTAATTCCTGTAACAAATTAAAAATGATCAAAGATAAAAAAATTAAAAAGTTTTACAATATCAAAATTATAAGAAAAATATTTATATACAATCACCTTTTATAAGTATCTTAAGAAATAAATTATAATACAGGGATTGAAATTTTATAAAAGATTGTCAAATTGTTTAAATAACAAATAATAAAATAAAATATTACATAAAACTTATATCATGCAAACTCACTTTTATAACTGTGGGGAGGAATGGACTTCCATGTGAACACTGCAATTTTATAAAGATTGCAAAATTGTTAAAACAATAAATAATGAAATAAAATGATACATAAAAAAATTTAAAATGAAAAAAAAAATATAGAATGTGAATGATATTTAAAAGAACATTGTTGAATTGTAGACTATAATGAGAGAAAATATGACAAATTGGTGAATGAGTTATTGAGTAACAAAGACTAAATATGTATAGTATTTTATTTTATATGAAAAAATTAATTGGATAGCAATGGATTCAAAATATAACTGATTTAGCCATTTAAAACTTATAAATTTTAATAAAATCTAATAAAGTCAATATAAAAGAATGGAATATGTAGTGTTACCTTATAAAATATAAAATTGAAATTAAATTTATTAAATGTATTTGTCTCTTAATAAATAGTATAATAGAATATGAATAATAATAAAACTAACACATTAATTTTGACAAAATGACTTTTTAATTCACTTGCAGCAAACGTAATAATAAAGTGAGCACAATAATAAAATGTGGTAATGGGTCAAAATATCTTAGAAGTTTAAAATAGAATTAAAATTGAAGAAACACTCAAATAAGAAATGATTTGCTGCAAATAAATTTAAATCGCATTTAACCTTTTTTATTTCTTCTCTATACTTAATATAAATCTACTTAACATAAAATAAAATAGAATTATATGAAAGTTATTTACAGTTTTTAATATATTTTAACGAAATTTTTATTTTATTTTTATTTTGACATAAATAAGTTATTTCTCAAATTCATGTTTGTACTTAGTACTTGACTATTTCAATTGTAATGAGAATACATATTTAATTAATAAAAATGAGAGATTTGAATAGATTGATAATAAAAATTACTACTACAAAAACTATATTAATAAAAAATAGGGTTTTTATTTATGTATATATTAGAATTAATTAATAAAGTTTTGTGAGAATGACACATAAGTTAAATTTGAAATATATAAGAGAGATTTTTTTAATTATATTTTAGAAATGATAATTATAAATGTAAATTGTAGTTATATTTTTAGTTCTTCTCTATTATAAACTATATATATATATATATATATATATATATATATATATATATATATATATATATATATATATATATATATATATATATATATATATATATATATATATATATATAATTTTTAAACTCAAATTTAAGTTTGATTTTTAGATAGCTTTTAGCTAAATATTATATTATTATTTATTATTTATGTTATTATTATTATTATTAGTGAGTCAATATTACATTATTATTATTATTATTATTATTATTATTATTATTATATTTATTATTATTATTTATTTTAATTGTAGGGACAAAATAGTAAATAGGAGTATTAGGGTTTTACCAAGAGTTGCTATCATGATGACGCGTGGTTAGGGTTGTCATCATGACAACCTTGGATTTATATATAAGATTATTTTTAAGTTACTTAAATAGTTAAGATGTAGTCAATATCTTTTAGAGGATGATGAAAGTCTTGTTATGTTAGATTGTGTTAAGAAACCTTAGTAATTATAACGATTGGATTTAATTCAAGTAGAAAATGTAAAATATTTTTAAATACACACAATTTTAATTCTTCTTTTTGTGTATTTTTGTCAAGTATGTCAAAAATATGATTATATATATATATATATATATATATATATATATATATATATATATATATATATATATATATATATATATATATATATATATATATATATATATATATATATATATATATATATATATATATATATATATATATATATATATATATATATGCCTTATGAAATAGCAAAACTTGCTTAAGTGCATTACACTAAAACTTTCCCTGCACTTTAAAAAGAATAATTTAGCTTAGCTCACACAACCCCTCCAAGATATTTCATGAGATCAAATGGGTTATATACTAACGAATTTAATTTAATTTTGCCATTAAATTTTTCCCTCATAGGGCTATATATTATTCATGGGTTTATGTGGCTGTTTTCAACTTGCACCTTGATTTGGAAAATATCTTGTGCTAGAGTTAATCCTCGTTTATTCTAATAAAGGATTTTACTTATAAAATAACAAGTTGATCGATGAATGCCAAAGCACTAGAACTAGGATGACGTTCATATTTCTTTCATGTTGGGATTAACAATGTATACTTGCACTTCTTTATCGAATTTTTACAAGATAATTTAAAAGAATTCCAGATTTTTTGGATTGTTAAATGAATTCCACTCTACTTATGTTTTGTTTATTAGTTATGTTAACGATAAAATGATTTTGCATTTACTACAATATATGATAGATCTTTTTTGGTCTCTTCATTGTAAGATTCTTTTGAGAGCAGAACAAGTGGCTGTCTTGGTTGAGATAATTAACTACCATGCAATATTGTAATGAATAATAATTCTGATACCCAAAACTTTGTCTTGTATAATTCATTCACGTTATATATCATCCAAAGTAATGGATGAAAACATCAAATACTCATTCATTCTGAGGATATAACTTCAAATCTGTTTTGAAAGGATTTTTTATTTATTTATTTTTTTTGTTTGGCCACATTTTAGGCCTGTTTATTTAAATTTTTTATATTATATATTTTTTCAAAAAAAAATATAAAGAATTTTTGTAAAACTATTTCAAATAAAAATTTGTTTTAAATAATTATTTTAAGTAAGTCATCATTTTGCTATAATTTTTTTTATATCAAATTTTTAAATAATCACTTAAATTTAAAGTTATTTCAAATAATTTTTCATAAAAGAATTTTTAAAATATATTTTTTGAAAATTTATAATTTTAATTATGTGTGTTTATATTAAAGAATGTCAAAATTAATTTTATAATTTATAAATATCGAATTAAAAAAATTAATATTTTAAAAATGCCAAAAATATGTTTTTTAAAGTTAAAACAAACGATTTTGTTATTTTCATAAAGAAAACATTTTTTAAAATAATTTTCTTTTAATTAAGATTTTTTTTTAGTTGAGTCCTGTATTACATCGTTTTTTTTAAAGGCTTCACAATGTTGATTAAATTATGCATGCAAACTATTAATTTGAAATCAACAAAATAAAACAGTTCGATTACATTATATCAATATCCAGTCGCTCTATAATTACACCATCATATATGTGTATACGAATCTCAAATATGATATTGTGATTACTGATCACTGGAATCTCTAAAAAGGATAATTTTTTAAAATACAAATTTCATATAAGTAACTTTTTTTTGAAGAGAAATGTTTCGAAAATATATCGAAAGGGACAAAATGCTCAAAAAGACTGGAAAGGAAGAATAGACTTTCGAAAAGATTGACGATCTAAAAAGAAAGAAAGAGAAGAGAGACACTCAAAGGTTTGATGTAAATAGGGAGCTTATGAAAGTTCTCTATATGTAGAAAAAAAAGTAGGATCAACCTAGAACGGGTGGCTAAGAATATTTTACTGATATGAAACAACAGTCAGACGGACAAACAAGGAAAGCAAATGGTGGAATGTATAGGATGTAGGAAGACATGTACAAAACACGAAAAAATGTATATATAAAATTAGAGCAGTGAATATTAACTATTTAGGGTTGGTCCTGACGAGTCTCGAAATTTATGAAAATCTCTTTGTATATCTATATGGTGTGAAAAACACATCTGAAAACTCCAAAATACTCTTTGAATATGCATATCCGAACGCACATTTTTTCACATTTCAGGACGTTTCAGATATGCATATCTCAAATGATATTTTTTTCAAGTTTTATTATTTAAACTTTAGAATTAAAATATCAGAGGTTTTTTCGCATATGTATCTCCAAAACCACCTAAAACACATTTCAAATATGCACATGCGAAATTTGCTCTGAGTCTATCATTTTTAAAAAAACTTCATAAATACATTGTTAAAAATGGAGCAACGTACTAACTAAATTTGATACCTTTTATCCGATGAAATGATTTGGAAATAACAACTACGTAAAATAAAATAAAATATCAAAATACAGTACAACGGTTGTTCTGAAAGTGCAAAATGTACAAATATTACAACACGAAATAAAAGTCATAAAACATAGGCTACTACTACTACTGAGTATGCCTAATCCTAACTCTCTGCCTCCTATAGCCCGCCGCACTGGACGCCTCACTGACCATCCTCTCAACTGTGGCAACCGCCTCTGCACCGCCCTCCTGAATGATCCCTCTGTCTAATGCCTCATGTCCAATCAACTATAACCGCTAACATATCGGCAGGAGATCAATGGCATGGTCATCCTCGACCTGCTGATTCTCCAAGAACTCCTCATGCACTGGCCTAGATGGACGTCCATGAGCATCAGGTGTCATGATAGGATGTGACACTTTAAAAAACCATGTCACGTATCCATCAACACATTTCCAGCTCTGGGATGCCCGGCACCAAATGATGCTACCAAATGGTGTCAGGAGCAACCTTAAATGGAGACCTAGGTATCATCTGCACACGTCCAAACTGTCTCATGCACCTTTCCGGCAGATACCTGACCATGGTGTTTGTCCCACATGCTAACCATCCGGAATATAATGAGATGCGGTCGAAGTGGACAACATGCTGGTAATCACGTAAAGGCATCCAATTTACGTCATCGTGAGCAGTACGATCGAAGTATATCTGATATGTCGCTATTTTATGACGTTATGATCACTTTATAATCTGGGTCATAAAATTC
The DNA here is from genome assembly GCF_029867415.1 of Vicia villosa. NCBI lineage: Eukaryota > Viridiplantae > Streptophyta > Magnoliopsida > Fabales > Fabaceae > Vicia > Vicia villosa. The sequence continues at coordinate 160,966,109 of NC_081183.1, forward strand.
ATATATTTTGTTATTAATTTGCATACTCAATGAATACACATTCATTTGATTTACTAGTGAATTTAACTTACTTAGGGTTTGGATTCTGACATAGTCAAATAACTACACGTTCGAAGATAAGACAAGTTAATTTCTTTTCTCTTCAAATTTTTATATAGTGAAACTTTGTTCTTAAATTTAGAATATCTATTCAACACGTAACAAACAAACAATAATGTTTTTTCTACCAATAAGATGCATCACCAAATTCAATTAAAAAATATTATTTTTTCTTTCGATTTTACCATTCATTTGATGAATATGATGCAATAATTTTTTATAATTTCATGTCGTTTATAAAATTCATTGAACATCTTAGACTCCAATGTATATATCACTTTAAAATGTCTTAATTTGTCTTTTGAATATTGATTTAATTTTGTTGCAAATAAAACCTGTCGATTGCTTCACTTTATTTTCTATATAAAGGTAATATCATTTTCTATTTTTAAGTTAAAGTTTCAATCAAATTCATATCTATCAAAGTGTAACAAATGGAAACGGTCAAAAGCTTACGTAAATTTTTTATTATCTATCTTGACTACATAAATCAAGATTATTAAAAGATAATGATATCTTTATTAAAATAGGAATTTAGAACATAGTCATCTCAAGTTTTTGGATGAGTGTGTAAAAAGTTGAATTTAGTTTCAATTAAATTGTAAATTTGTTTAAATCCTATTTAACTTAAATTAGCTATGAAATTTAAATCCTATTTAACTTAAATTAGCTATGAAATATGTGTATAAAAACTCTTTTTACCATAGTTTATTTATGAAAAGAGAAATTCTTTGGCCACCTCCCTATCTTCTAGTCCATCTCTGGTGAAAACCTCATTATACCCCTGACTTCGGAAATGAACTTCCGAAATGCATGAAAAAGGTGTTTTCGGAAGTTCATCTCCGAAAGCGCCTTTTTTTTAAAAAAAAATGTCTTATTTCGGAAGTTCATTTCCGAAACTACAATTTCGGAAATGAACTTCCGAAATAAAACGCGTTCTGCAGATTAAGCAGAACTCTCCCCCTCCCCCAAATCATTTACCCTAATCATCATCAAACACTTCCATAGGCGAAATTTCTGCAGAAGCAAGTGTGAAGTAGCCAAACTCTTCTTCCAAACTCAACCAAACTCATCATTAAACACTAATTGGTAAGTTTATCATTGTTTTTTCAAGTTTTAGATCTATTTGATTAAACTATATTAGGGTGTTTAGAATCTGAAAAAATGACATTAAGATAGCTTAGTACTGATATTAGGATGTTTAGTAGGCAAAAAAATGGATTTGGTTTAGGTTTTTGGGTCTGCCATTGGAGGTTGCAGAGAAGCTCTGCGTGGGGGTGTTTCGGAAGTTCATTTTCGAAAACACCTCCATCCCAGTTTTCGGAAATGAACTTCCGAACTGTACCAGAAGTTCTTTTTTTTTTTTTCATTTGTCTCGCATATTAATCGATTTCGATTGTTTACAGGATCATGTCAGACCAGCCAGCACGCATCAGACAGGGGAGAGAGTCCCAGACTGCGTCGGCTAGACGCGAGCGGGCGGCGGCGCATCTGGCGTCGACCCAGGGACGGGGGCAGGGACGGGGACGTCGTGTCCGCGTTCCACAGGACTTGGTGGAGAGTTCATCTGCTTCAGGCTCTAGGAGTAGGCTGGCTCGGGTATCTTCTTCCCGCCAGCGAGAGGAGGAGGATGAGGATGAGGAGGAGGTCATACCGGATGTTGACCATCCAGTCGGGGAGGAGGAGGAGCAGAAGGTGGATAGCTTTCCGGGAGGGCCTTTTGACACTTCCCTGCTGATTCACTACCAGGATCACGTCGCTCGGCGGATCTGGGAGGGAGAGGTATTTTTTTAACTTAGCCGTTTATTTGTCACCATTTTTTATAATTTTACCGTTTATTTCTCGCTTATTTGTTTTTTTTAACAGGAGAGAGAGCCATTGAAAATGGTGAACCACTCCAGGAAGATTTTCGGTCTGTTTAAACCAGCAGCTCAGTGGTTTAACGACCACGTGCGAGGTTCAGGGCTTAGCGGGCTCTGCATGACCGGGTACACCACCATCAGCACCGGCATGCAGGGGGAATTTGTGGAGCGCTGGCACAAGGAGACGTCATCTTTCCACCTGCCGGTTGGGGAGATGACGATCACCTTGCATGACGTGCAGTGTCTTCTCCACCTGCCGATTAGGGGGGCGCTGTTGAACCACTCCCGGATCCAGAGGGTCGAGGCCATCGAGTGGATGACGCTCTATCTGGGCATGGAGGAGGAGGTTGCTCACTTTGAGTGCGCCACGACATCTGGGCCTCATATCCGGTTCACCACACTGAAGACTTATTTTGAGCACCATCTGGACGCGGCTGCCGAGGCCGAGGCTGCGGGTGACGAGCTGTTCACACAGTATCACCGCGGCTGCGCTCTTCGGTGCTGGTACATGCATGTGGTAGGCGCTGCATGCTTTGTGGACAAGAGCGCCAGGTACGTCGACGTGACCTACCTCCGCTATTTCATGGACCTGGATACCGTTCACCAGTGGAACTGGGGGGCAGCTACTCTGGCATATCTCTACCAGAAGCTGAATGAGGCCTCCAACTGGAGGACGAGGCAGCTGGTCGGATCCTGCACTCTGCTTACGGTACGTTTGATTTTAACACATTCTCGTATTTATTTATTTATTTATGTTTCGTATTTATTTTTAATACATTATCGTATTTGTGTTTCAGAGCTGGATCATCTCCTACTTCTCCCGCATCCACGGCTTCCACATCGATCCTGCGTACGTTGACCCCATGCCCAGGGCCGCCAGATACGCCCTCCAGAGGGGGAACGATGCGGTGGGACCATACCGCCTGTACCTGGACCGCACGATGCACGACGACGTCACCTGGAGGCCGTTCGCCGACTATGCTCAGGTTGTCCCCTTCGACGGGGTTGCTCTATATTCAGGCTGGTTGGCATGCGGGACCGGCATCATGGTCCGGTATCTCCCGGAGCGGTGCATGCGGCAGTTTGGGTTCGTGCAGATCATACCCAGGTCACCCTTCGAGGCTGCTCCTGACACAGTGACCAGAGTGCAGCTCACTGCCATATGGGAGGAGTGGCAGCATCATGTGGTACCGGAGGAGTACCGTCGCATGCGGGTCACCCAGGACTGGCACAGTGTGGAGGGGTACGTTACATGGTTCTACCGGGTGTCCCATCCTCTCTTGAGACCCGACGTTCCCGGCGCTCCTAGGCCAGCACACGAGGAGATCCTGGAGAACCGGCAGGCGGAGGATGACCACGCCATTGATCTCCTTCCGATCTGCCAGCGGATAGAGATGCTTGGGCGGGACGCGTTGCATCGAGGTGTCATTCATCAGGGCGGACTAGAGGCAGTCGCCGTGATGGAGATCATCGTCACTGATGCGGGCCGTGCGGCGGGGTACAGGCGGCAGAGGAGGGCCCAGGGTGAGCGGGTTAGGCACACCCAGTAGTGGTGGGGTTTATTCATTTTTTGATTTTGGATTGTATATTTAGCACACTATTTTTATTTATTTCGGTTTGTATATAATATTTTCATATTAGTATTTTTTTTTGTTTATTTATCATATTAGTGTTTTCAGTCTATCTATTGTTTATTTTATTTGCCGGTAACGTTTAATTAAAATGCGGTTGCGTTTAAGAAAAAACATTAAAAAAAACACAGTTTCTGCATAATTCGGAAATGAACTTCCGAATTCACCCCCCATGAGGTGTTTTCGGATGTTCATCTCCGAACGCACCCCCCATGAGGTGTTTTCGGAGATGAACTTCCGAATCAAGGAAATTTTTTTAAAAAAAAAGCGCTTCGGAAGTTCATTTTCGAAGCAGTGGTAGTTTGGGAATTTCGCTGGGGTGACCCCCCATAAGGAGGTGGATAAAGAAATTTTCTTATGAAAAAGTGTGAGTGCATCTAGTATATGTTGTCTTGCACACATACTATACGTTGTCTTAGAATATAATTATTAAAAGTTTAAGATTGATTATGCTTTTTACTCATAATTGAAGTGATGTGATTGTGAATAAAAATATAAAATAAGATTAAACTGTAAAAATACTACTTTTTGGTTATAAACATGTAAAACTTGACTTAAGATTTTGATTAACTCTTACATAAGTTTAACTTAATGCAAGATTAGGTTCAGGTTTTAATATTCGTTTTTGTCATAAAATTGCTTGTGGGAATATAAATCCTAGCTAAGGTAGGGTTGCCATGAATTACTAAATTAAGTAATCATAACTCTAGTTACACTTCCAACCATGAGAAGGACATGAATGGTCAGTTGAAGTTGTCTGATGCATCAAATCAGTAGTTAGATTAATATTAGCATTGTTGTCTATAGTTATTTTTGTCACAGATTGCTATATATTTATTCAGAGCTAATCTGAATTCTGAAACTACGATCAGCCGATCAGGCATAGGACCGACTTCTATAGTTGTGCAATATTTTTGATATTTATGTCAGCATCGTTAAGAAACCACTTGATATATTAATGATATAAATATCATAGCTTTGTAAATTTCATATTGCTAAAGTAATTTTAAACTGAACCTTTATTCCGTCCAATTCAACGATACATTGTTCTACAAACATACAAAAACTATATTCCTTAAATATCAAAATCCGAGTTCAGTTACAACATAAAAAAAAGTTAAAGGGAGTAAATTGAATTTTTCATATGAGATGGCTGTATTTGCATTTTTTTTTAATAATATTAAAAATTAAAGGGAGTAAAAGGAAATATTCTCACTGAGATGCCTTAATGCTACTATCTCCTATTTATAAGGTCGAAATCTTATTCGGTGTATACAACAATGCTTTTAAAGTGATAGCAAAAGTGGATTACTGGCATCCGTATAAAAGGGAAGTAGTTTGGCATAATTACGGAATGTGAAGAAAGAAGAAAGGTCGCCCAAACAGCGTGCGTATTAAAACTTGAATGGATGCAACAGACAAAGTGGAAAGGAATTGCAAAATGGAAAGGAAGTGCGGTAATGTCGTCAGATCGGACACAATTGAAATAATTGTCCCAATCGTGTAACTAACTCCGCAACCTAATATTTGTATGCACTCTTTGTAATATATTTTTAAAAATCAATTGAACTTTATTTATTCCTTAAACATATTTGTTACCACTAAACAAATGCAAACAAGACTAAAACAATAACACAAACAACAAATAAAAATATATAACGCAATAAAATATCTAAAATGTCACAATAAAATATCTAAGATGTCACAATTGTCAAAACAATATCATGTGCCATGCATCAAAGAGCATACATCATTGTTACTTTTGACTTCATCCCACCAACTTTTTAGATTTTCTGTCACAATTGAGGTTGTTGTTCTAAGTCTCTAAATTCTTCGGATGATTTCACCATCTTCGAACTCTCCTTCTAACTAGCGAATTAATGACCTCTTAAGATGGTTCATGGAATGGATGTTCTAAATTTCATTTTAATCGGGGTTTGACATTAGAAAAACAAACATATCAATCCCTTTTGAAAATCACGTCAGATGCCATGAAGAAAAATTAGAAAGTAAGAAATGTGAAAAAAATGGTGGGTGATAGAGGTTGTATGAGATGGCGCATAAATAATACATATAGGCACCACCTAGCGTGGCACATTACCTTATGGATGGCCTTAGGCGCCATATAGAGTGGTGCACACATACAAAATTTGATCACAAGTGCCACGCATGCACTATATTAATTTTCCAAACCTGACTATTTACATCAATAGTTTGAAAAGTTGGTTGTTTGTGTATTTAATTTGAAATAATTGGTTATTGCTAAAAAAATTCCAAAAAGTATACTCCATAAATATCAAAATCCGAGTTCAGTCACAACATAAAAAAATAGTTCTTTTAACTCCAACTTCGATTTAAAAGAAAAAAGATATATTTTGTACATATCAAATAATACACAAATATCGATTTAAAAGAAGAAAAAAAATATCGCGTTTAGCTTATAGATCACTTCCAAAATCAACCAAATACTTAATTAACACGGTAAACAGTTGGAAGGAAAAAAAACTAAATATGAGCAATATTATAAATTCCTAGTTGGAACTGAGTTAAAGTTATGTCTAGCTTGCTTCCAAGAATAGCTGTCAAGCCAGAGATACATAACATTGAAATTCTTAATAAGGAAATATAAAATCTACAGTAGAAATTTATCGGTGCATCAAAATTTGAATGAAAAATACTACCTCCAGTCCTCCACTACGCGTGTACAATTAATTAACCATGACTACAATTGTACATACAAGACAATAAATCCTCCACCTCACTTTCTATTGTACATACAAGACACTGGTCAATTCAGTATGATTTATCTGGACATAGGAATCCTCAGAACTTCTGGATACACTCTAAAAAATAAATAACTACCTAGTCAAGTGCTCATTTGCATACCTTATGGGACCTCTAACACCTGTCCCTTGTTTGAAGGGATTCTATGGTGTTGGACTCCCATTTGCAACACCAGCACTATTGTCAGCTACCGTAACATCTTCCATGCTTTTTTCAGGTGGCATATCTCCGGAAACATGGTTATCAACAGCTGTAGCTTCACCACTTTCATGCGGCATATCATCTTGTTCAGGCATATCAGTATCCATAATCTGCTGCCTGTTTTGCACCGTATTTGTATTTACTGACAGTTCTAGATGACTAACGCCGTCAACTTTAGTAGCATCTTCCATACTCTTCTCAGGAGGCAGGTCTCCAGGAACACGGATGTTATCAGAAATTGTAGCATCACCGCTTTCATCTGCCATTTCATCTTTTTGTTCGAGCATATCAGTATCCACAGTCTGCTGCCTGTTTTGCACCTCATCTGTAATTACTGATGGTTCTGGGTGACTTAAGTAAGACCCATTTTGCTCATATTGGTATCTCATCTTTTCCTGGAAATAAAAGAAAATCATTGATTTTTTTTGTGGAATAGAACCCCAGAAACTATATCTAGTTTTTTATAATAGTTTAACTAGAAGTAGGGAAGATTGCAACCAGAGGAAAGAAACCCGAATAGGACAAAGCAAAGAACAATCGATAAAGTTCAAACCAATAAAAACATACGCATACAGCCTTTCTATAATATTGTATCTGAATATGATGTCTAGTATCACGAGATTTGAGACATACCTGATACAGCCTGTCTACGATACTAGCCATCTCATCAATCCCACTGACAAGATGTACATGATGACTAGGTCCAGGATCTTCAACATTTCGTTCAGTATATGATGTTATCTCATTCATATTAAGGGCAAGACGGTCAGGTCTCTTGAGAAGAAGTTGAAATGTAGGCTGCAGCTCATAGCACTGCTCAAAAATTGAACGGCGACAAAAGACATATAAACCAAGCCTAGCACGTGACATGGCAACCACCAACCTCCTTACATCGCGTAGGTGACCAACAAATCGAGTACGCACAAGAGACAGCAATATAAAATCATTTTGCTGACCTTGAAACTTATCTACTGTAGAAACCTGAGAACAGTCATGAACAAGAATATTATACAGGGAAGGTAGAGGTAAAAAGTATTCATAAGTAAGCAACTCAAAATTGACACCATCTTCATTAAAGAAGAAATTGAAACTAAGACATAACTTTAATTTCTTAATGAATGTGTAGCATACCTTGCTTGGGGGACCAATGAAGTTATATGGAACACATCTCCTGTTTATAACATCACGGATGAGAAGTTTCTGGCCATTGTAAGTGGTCAAAATTGATATCTTATTGGCAGGATACCCTAATAGGCGCATGTATATATAAACGCTGACAATATATTCTGCTTCTCCTTCATTTTGGTAAAACCATGGAGATGGAGTTGTCTCCCCCTTACCAAGGTGTTCTGGAACATCCACTAACTGATAATCATAAGCAAAACCAGCATTTGCCCTATTGAATATAGCTGCCTCCTTTAAATAAGGAAGGTCTCCTAAGTTTCTGTATCTCCAATTGTAAAGTTTGGCTATACTTGGCCTGGCTCTTCCCTGAGCATTTAGCTCAATGTAAGGAATGCCCAGACGGACAAACCTGGTAAATAAACTCTGATCCATGTGGCTGTACTTTTGGAAAGCCATATTCTTCACAACAGGAGGCAATTGGTGATGATCACCAATTAGAATGCAGCGTTTAAGCCGTGCATGACCATCCTCCTGCCTCTGGAGTAACATTGGAATGAAAGTCTCAATTTCTAAAATCTGGGCACTTTCTTCCATCAACAAGTTGTCATACTTAAAACCTAGCTGAAGGAAATCTTTCCTCTTTAAAGCTGCATGAGTACAAGTCATTGCCACAATTTTAGCCTGCTTGGTCATTAAGTAGTTAGCTCTATCTGCTGTAGACTTTAGTAATTCAAAAGCTCGACACTCTTCAAGTTCTTGAAACATAGTCTTCAGATGATGAAGGCACCCCCAAGCCGCCCGCATGTCTTTCTCAAAAGACACGCCTGTAAATACAGGATGTGGTGTGTCAGAGAAGAACTCTTTGAAGGGAAAACGATCTCTAACAAATGTTGCCTTTTTTTTATTCTCATCACGAGCACAAGCAGCCTCAAATTGCTCCCAGCGGGAATAAACATGAAGCAACCAGAAGTATCCTGCAGTTTCACAAGTGTAACCCACATCCTCTGGCAATTGAAGAGATCTAGCCAGCCTCTCAACTTCACTCAGCAGTTCTAACCGTCTAACAAGCATTGCATTAACACGACCTTGCCGACTAAAATCAAGATCGGTAGCAAGCTCCTGTTCTCCTTGACCAAGTCGGAGAAGATAACGGGCAGGTACATCTCTCTAAAATTAAAATAAAAAAAGGAATAAATGAAAACCATTAACTTATGTATAAAAGGGAAGAGAACTTTAGTTTCTAAGCACGTCATCAGACCGTTCAAAGATTAGTATAAGTAAATCCCAAGAAGAAAAACAATAACAAAGTACTGGGATAACCTTCAAAAAAAAAATTATTAGTTGAAACCAACAATTATGGTGGTGCTTAATGTGACTTTTCAATTCAGCAAAAGATCGAGATTGGTTGCATGCATTACTTCTTAATTTTATTCAATTGCAAACTCTAATGTCTAATATCAAATCATCAAGACATTACATGTGTGATATTATGAAGATCCTCCTTAGGACAAAAAATGTAAACATAAAAACAACCAAAAAGTATACCATATATCCAAAGTTGGTGATTAGAATGGTATATTTTAATTAAAACAATAGTTTTTTGACTGCCAAAACTGAGAGATTTAAGATATTAAATGCAAAATAGTGTTATCTAGTAAAAGATTAAGCTAGGCGAGAAGATTATTAGAGTACAAGACTCAGCTCAACCGTTGAGATTATTAGAGTAATCTCTCATAATATCTATGTTGTTAATCTCGGAAAGCGGCGCGGCACGGTCAACCCAAAAAATGGGAGCGGCGCGGAAGCGGGGAGCAGTGCGGCTCTATTTGACTTTTTTTATTTTTTTATTTTTTAATTAATATATATTTTATATACAAAATAAAAAAAATAAAAATAAAAAACAAGGGGTTCAAATAATAGTGATGAGTGGTGTTTAGAAAATGAAGCAACTACTTTTGAACTTATGGCCCAAAAACCATAAAAAAAGAGCAAAAAAAAATTTGGGCCCATCATTCTCAGTTAAACCCTAATTTATAAGCATGAGTGAGAAACGTGGAGTGGCAAAAGCGCCGCCTGCAAGTAAAGAAAAAGAAAACACGTTCTCTCTCTCCTTGCCATTGCCATGACTGCTATCTGTTTCACTGTTCGTTGGAAAGCTTTTTCAGTATCACAAGATCAGAATCGAAGATTTTTCTTCTCTCTTATCTCTCTCGATCTGTTTCACGGCTATGCTCTCTTCTCTCTCGCCACCTATAACCACGAAAATGGAAAAGCGGACGCTTCCGAACCGCTCCAGGACCCGATTTCGCGGCCGCTCAAGCCGCTTTGGGCCGCGTCACCATTTCGCGCTATACCGGTACTACCGGAAGCGGCCTCACCGGATTTTCCGCATCGCGCCGCGATAGCGGCCGCTCCAGCCGCTTTTAACAACATAGCATAATATATTCCAGGAATTTGTTAAATTATATAGAACGGATATAATATAAATAACATAAAAAAAAACCAAAAAAATGTTCTAATATATGAAATTAATGATTAGTATGATATATCTAATTATAACAAGTAAAACAATAGTTCTTTGACTGCAAAAACTGATGGATTTAAGAAACTACATGCATAATGACCTTTGCTAGTACAAGAATCAGCTCAACATTAAGACTATTAGAGTCATCTAATATTATATCCCAGGAAGGAATTTCTTAAACTACATGGAACAGATATTACAAAAACTAGGCTAGGCGGAGATGTGGGATAAGTTTGGCAAGGGATAATAGAAATTTGATACAATCAGAATTTTTATAAATCAACAAGAGACTACAGAAGATATATTATGGTTATACTCCAATCTTCAGCAACAAATAGTCTCTTTCAATATCAGAGTCTACCTCAAAGTTCCACCATTCAAGGTTTCATTGAAGCAAAAAATAGTCCCCTAAACTGATATAGCACATGAGTATTTAAATTTAAGGTGTGAAAGCAATGAAATGGAAATAGGTTCTATTGGTAGTATCCGGGACACTCTGTACGATACGAATTATGAACAGGGTCAATGTCCTTGGACAGAGATAAGAACAATTAGAATTCTAATACTAAAGTTAAAAGGAACACTAAGATACTTTCTGAATATATTTCACTAGTTTCGGAATTCTAAATGCTGTTGAAACTGCATGTAGAATGGCGCTAAGCAAGTTTGGACTTAATATACAAATAAAACTACTTGTCTTGAAGAGGCATAGTTTATTACTTTTGAGTAGCTTTTTGGTCTTTAATAGGATAACACCACAGGAAAAGCTGTGAGACTAATAGCTTGGGCTGATAGAGGTGGTTCTGCTCAGGCAAAACGCCCCCCGTAAAATGGCAACTACAGGTTTGGGTGGATTGACAGTTCTGCTGGTAAAGTTTGCCTAGGTTACAATCCAATCCATTACCTGTCATAAAGTGGCTTAATCATTACTTGAGTAACTTTCGGCGGATTAACAGGATATCACCATAGGCAAAGCTGTGAGACTAATCGCTTGGACAGCAAGTGAGGGTTCAGGTTAGGCAAAACACCCTCCTTAAAATGGCAGCTACAGGCTTCGGTGGATTGGCAGTTTGGCACTGCAGGTAAAGCTCCCCTAGATTACAATCCACTAGTACCAACCATTATTGGGCTTTTAACTGACTATTGCACAACTTTTAATTGCTTAGACATTGAACAACTGAAATGCAAAATTGATTTACTTAATTACAAAAAAAAAATTAAGACACGATTTTGAATATTGTTTTCTCTGCAGAAGTACTCCATAAATAACAAACCGTGAAACACCACATTAAAAGCTAAACAAAATTTGAATTTAAAAATCTGAAAGAAAAGAAAAAGCTGAACATAGATTAGAGAAGTAATAAAATATCATACCTGCATTATCTTCTCAAAAAGGTCATTCAAAGCTTGATTTGAATGAGTGATTATTAAGGTTCTCTGGGAAGGACAGTTATGATAAAGAACATTTAGAATTTGCACAGCTGTATCAGTCTTTCCGGTACCAGGTGGCCCCACAACCATAGTTAGACCAGGCTGAATACCTGATATAATTGCTTGAACCTGAATATTCCATGTTGTTTAGTGTCAGTTTATTATTTACAATGCATATATAATGAGGAAAATGGATAACATGCATGTTGTACAAGATCACCATCAGGTGAACTACAGCTGCAGTTATATGATCAAGTTTAAGAGCTTAATGCACCTGTGTGGATGTAAATCTAACTGAATTTTGTTTTGGCTGATCTTGAGGATATGGACCAGGGTCAGGAGGAGTATATGTCTCAACTGTCAGTGTTTCTTTATGATGATTAGCATCAACCATATTGACATTGTTTGCTGCACCAGAAGTAGACAATGCACTCCCAGGAAGGACACCATTGCTTCCTTTGAGTGTCCTGGGAAGCTTGATTTTAAAAGGAGGGGTTGGATTCAAGTCCTCTAGGCGATTAGAATTTACGAAAGTAACCTAAACGATACAGAAAAGAAGTAAGCAACAAGTCCTGTCAATATCTTAATTTTATACCATAATTCCTAGTAGAAGAAAACAATCATATTCAAACTAATATGAAAATAAGATCTGAAAATAAAATACCAACCTCGTAATCCACAAAACTTTCTTTCAAGTGATCAGCATCTAAAAATGTATCTTTGAAATCTACTGTTTCCAATAGATCGGGCATATTAGTCCACTGAGCTGCAGAAGGTTCCCCGTAACCAAGAAATATTTTCTCCAACCATTTAGGAACAATACAGTATTCATTCATTAAGTCCCTTATTGATTCTAAGATTGCTTTAAAATTGTTTTCTTTTGGCTTTCTCCTCATTAACACGTTAAATGTACCATAAACATCCTCTCCACCTTTCTCAGCAATGTTATTGACATCCATGTGGTATTGCGCTGTATCCAAAGCTACAGTTACTGTTCTCAGTTCCCCCTTTGGTGGCTTCCAGTCCTCCCGTTTAATCTTACCAGAAAAATCATTCATAAGGGTCCCTTCTTCATCACGAATCTCAATAACTTCACACCCCCGTACATATTGTAGGCCAAGCTTCTGTGGCACGCTAGCTTTGTTTTCTTCTTCTGCACTCAGAGGCTCGAACGATGGGCGAATAGTTAATAAAAACAATACATCATGTTCTTTTAGTGCATCCCATTCAGATCTAATATGTGACCTGTAGCTGGATATGCTATAGGTAACTTGTGCTGTTACGGATGATGGTTTGACTTCTCCTATGTTGGGTTGTTTCACTTCAGCAATCCTGAACTGTTTGATTGGTACACCCATTCTTGACCAACCTCGAAAAGCAGTTTCTCCATCAATATTAATATATGCAAGAAGATGTGGAACAGCTTCCTGAATGTCCTCGCGTATCTCATATGTTGATTCAAGTCGAAAGAGATTAAAATTTCGGAGAAGATAGTCATGTAATGTTAAAAACTGTAAGTTTAGCTTTGGTAACGCTAAACAACCTTCTCCGGTGTAATTTATGCTTGGTACAACACTTTCATCCCACATAATCTGCTCATTTGGATAAAGAGGAAGAGCATTGATAGCTTCCTTTTGAGACTGTTGTTTCTCAAAAAAGGACACCATTATTTCAATAAGAAAATCCACCCTCTCCGTCCAGGGATCTTCCTTAGAAACCAGTTTGAGCTGCATAAAGCCACAATGTCAAAAACAGAAGTTTGTGGCATTGAAATTCATTGCATTGCTCACACATGCAAGCATTATAATACTATTTCCAAAACTACTCAACAGAACCAGTATAAAATAATATTTGAATCCCTTTGGTAACACTCACAAATTACAATGGCTAACCGACAAACAGAATAAAACAAAAGATCAATTTAATCTTCTAGTGTCAAAATTCTGCAATCAAAAGTAAGTATGCATTTAGAAGGGAGGGTTCAAACAAACTCTTAAGTTGAGATTGAACTAAGTTATTGGGATAAGTTTCGTAATGACCACTGAATTGAAAATGTAAAATCATATATTATTTGCCTTCAGAACATGATGTTTTTCTGATTTCACACAACTCCCACCAAAGATATAGAGTTATAGACAAAATGAGAAAACATCAACCAGAGATGTTGATGAAGAGCAAGACAGGAAGAATAATAAGTTTCAGATGAAGCCACTGTAAATACAATGACAATAAAAACACTGTTACAATCAATCAATTATCAACTATCATTCTAAATTTCAACATTCACGTGAGGCGCGGGGAACAACTAAAGATCCACAGTCAAGATTATAAAAACAGTTAAAAGTTGCATCTATTAATCACACACCTTACAGCAAACCAAATCCCTCAACTCCTCGGGAGAAAGAACAGACAATTTCTTGGACAGATTTGCACGTGTGTGAAGAGAACCAATGTTAGTCAAAGCAAGTTCCCGCAGCTACAACCAGAACAGAAAAAAAACTATTAAAATCTGATCATAATGACATGAAATCAGGGGGACGTAGGATGAAGAATTGGGTGATATACAAATAATACACGCTAGAGAGTTACTAATGTTTTATTCATACATTGTTGACTTTCTTTTTAAATGCATGTAGCTGGAATGACTGCAGTCGGCTGTAATGGGATTCAAGAACCTCATGATCTGTTAGCTGTACACCAGTATTGTCATTAATCTCAAACCCTTCATAGAATTGTAATAAATCAACCAACTGAGCAAAAAGTTTCCCCTTTCCATGCCTATAGAGTGCACTCAGATGGCATTTGGCAACTACAGCTGCATCAGCCACTAGGGGCCTCAAATACCTATAACACAATAAACACAGAGGAGAAGACATATTAAGGAAACTGAATATGTATACTCTCGAAGATTACACGGAAAAAATGTGGGCTGCTAAAAAGTGTCTTCTTCTTGAATGTCTTATAAGAATCAAACCCATTTTCACTTCAACCATAGTTACTCTTGGAATGTGTGGGTTGGATCTAACTAATCCTTACAAAACCGGCTTGTAGAGTACAAACACATGTTCAGGTCATTTATTGTCCGACATGAGACTCTTAGCACACCCCATCACGCACAGGACTGGACATCTAGAGCGCGGAGTTAAATGGTTGGTGGCCCGATAGCAAAAATCTAATAGCAGGTGGCCCACTGGATAGAATTGTCCTCACTTATAAGCACATGCTCAGGTTATATATTGTCCAGTGTGGGACTCCTAACAGTTCCCATTAAAGAAAAAGATAATGGCTAATACAACCAGTCACTTATTCAACAATTTATATCACTATGCTAAACACAAAATTATGCATAAATTTGAAAATAAAAACTAAAAATATATTGAAGTATAAAACCAAATACAACAACTCAAACCTAAAATGAGAGAATGCATATAACCATTTCAACACACCTTCTTGTAGGCAGTTGACTCAAAAGGTCAATAAGAAATTCCATAAACCTCTCGCAATAGAGGACACAGGCATCGTTAATTAGCCACAAACCAGTTTCATCAATTACTTCATCATCCTCACCAGACAACTGTCTCTGGGAAAATACATGTGAATCCAGTATCTAGTAGAAGAAAAA
The DNA here is from genome assembly GCF_029867415.1 of Vicia villosa. Taxonomy (NCBI): domain Eukaryota; kingdom Viridiplantae; phylum Streptophyta; class Magnoliopsida; order Fabales; family Fabaceae; genus Vicia; species Vicia villosa. The sequence continues at coordinate 160,981,388 of NC_081183.1, forward strand.
AAAACATCAAGAAATTCAGACTTCTACTTCCAAGAAAAAATATGTGTTGATCTAAAAAACAATACAATTGTCTGTAGATTCAAGTTCTTAAAAAATTGAGACCTCCAGAAATTCTTCTATGAGATTCTTCAAAAACGTCACTTCAACTGCAGTTGAAGGATCTGAATGCTGCCCTCCTTTCACAGGTTCCTTCTTTAACATCCTTTTCCATTTCTTGACCAACTCTGGATTAAGACAAAGCTCCATCTGCATGGATGAAGACCAACGACCCAGAATGCATTTAGCATTCAACATTCATTGCAAAAATTTCAAAAATAATAAGTGATGCAATGGCAATAACTCATTTTCATAAAAAGTGATCTTACCTGAAAACGACCAAAAGACAAACTGGACAAGGACTTCAAACTTGCTAGTCTCAACACGGTTTTTCTAACAACCTCATCTTCTAAACTCTGCAATGCAAGGTTATTAGCTCAGCTACCGTAAACAATGACCAAGGACCTATTAGTTTCACTGGAAATTATTTTGATGAGAATGGGAAAGGAAATGGATTGGAATAAAATAACCATTTCAAAGGTCTTCTTATAATTGAATGACAATTCCATTTCATTCCTGTATTAGACTTGCCAGGTCAATTTTTCAAGCAGGACCAACTGACAATCATTAACTAAAAGTTAAATTCTAATTACCATATGAAATTGCTTGGGGTGGGACAATGGGTTAGACGCCAGTATCATACATATTCAGATATAAGAATGTGACTGAAGAATTCAAATATATATATATATATATATATATATATATATATATATATATATATATATATATATATATATATATATATATATATATATATATATATATACATACATATATACATACATATATACATACATATATACATACATATATATGTATACATATATATATATATATATATATATATATATATATATATATATATATATATATATGTATACATATATATATATATATATATATATGTATACATATATACATACATATATATGTATGTATATGTATACATACATATATATACATACATATATACATATATGTATGTATACATACATATATATGTATACATATATATATATATATATATGTATATATATATATATATATATATATATATATATATATATATGTATATATATACATATATATATATATATATATATATATATATATATATATATATATATATATATATATATATATATATATATCAACAGCCCCTATTTGAATCATAGTTTTAGGAACTCTGGCAAATTAACGGAATATTTGCTGAAAGCATAATGATTATGTAAAATTGTAGCAATTCAATAATAATATAAGCCAGTTTTTCAACAAAAATTGTTAAAATAAACCAGCACGCCAACTACTTAAACATGAGTGGCTAAAGCCAACAACAACATGACTTAAGCCATAAAGGAAGAAGTACAGTGTCAGCATACCTGAAACGCATTTATCATGAAAACAAGGTAATTTGTCTTCTCTGCAATATTCAGTTCTCTTCCCTATAGTAAGATTTGAACATGAGATTCAGCAAAATGTCAAAATACAAGCTTCTCACTTCACTAGTTAAAAGAAAAGAGGTAGAAAAATAAACAGCTAACAGTCCAACTCTATAATTAAATGGAAAATGTACACTTAACAAAATAATGAAAAACTGAAAGCTAGCGAATAATAATAGATGAAATCATGACATCTCTTGAGATGCTTCATAATCACAATATCCATTCTTGTCAAAATGAGTGAAACACCTCGATCAAACTCAAACACAAGCCTATCATAGAAATGAAATGAAAATAGAAATGAAAATAATATAGGAAGCATTGACATAGACATGGACAATGGACACAGGTAATAATTGTATGAATTACAAGTTTCAGAGTCATGTCAATCACTTGGACATGCCTGGACTAAAGTGCTAGTAAGGAAATAACAATGCATAAAAAAAGAGATATATAAATACCTCCTTTAGTCGAATAACCCTCTCAAGAAATTCTTTGAAAACATCTTTCTTATCATGGAAGCAAACCCAAGCAGCAACATTCTCTCGGAACTGCAATCCACACATACATTTTTTCAATAAAATTTCCCACCCACACCCACAAATTAGATTTACAAAACAAAATATATAAGCAATTGAAGAATTGTAACTTAAAAAACAAAGACAGAGATAAACCTTTTCATTGACCATGATGATGATTGACATAACATGCTCAAAAGTAGCAGTAAGAGGATCAAAATGCGGCCAGAGGTAATTCTCCAAATACTGACTAACTTCCAAAATCATAACTCTCTGAAGAGGAACAGGCTTATTACCTTGACCTTCTTTCACCAACAATTCCGTTTCATAAATCTTCACAACAAGTTCCGGATCGAAATCTTTCTTCTTCTCATCAGTTTTCAACCAGTTAGATTCAGCAATCTTCGTGAGACGGTCGCGTTGAATCTCAGAAACAGTGATTGTGCTCTGTAAACCGCCACCGCTACCTCCTTTTTGACTCCGCTCTCCGGCTTTTGGTTCTGCCAATGGGTACTCCGCTACTCTGTGACGGCGGAAATCGTAAGTTCCGGTGCCGTAAACCTTCGTCATGGATGTGGTGAGTAGGGTTTGTGCAGGGAAATCAAGGATTGGGAATTTAGGGTTTTGGTTTTTGCTTCGGATAAAGATAAACCCTAGACTACACTAACTCGAGTATGGTGTGATATACAAACACTGCAAGAAAAAGTACTTGTTGTTGGCATTGGCTTCGCAATAACCGCTTTTTCTCTATTGTTCTTCACTGGATGAATACATTTCACTCCTTTGTAATTTGTATGTGGTGAGAGCCTTTTAACATTTTTAAAATTATTTATTTATTTATTTTCAACCAAAAATTATTTTAATACTTATTTATATTTATATTTAATACGTATTTATTTGAGTATGAACTTACCTTAGTATGATTTCATTTCTTTCTTTCTTTTTTCATGACTTGATTTGTCTTGAACGTGTAATATTACCAATATTACCATTAGAATATATCATTACACCCAGTTTTCGTAAATGCATTTTCAAAAGTATATTTTTTTTTAGAAAAAAGTTGGTTCTTTTCGTAGGTACATCTACGAAAGTGCTAAAATCATAGTAAATGTTTAAAAAAATTTAAAGTATATCAGTTCAGCAATTCTTCCGTGTGTACATCTACGGAACATGTTAAAAACATAGTGTTCTGTAGATGAACTTACGGAATATTCTGCTATATTTTGAAATCATATGCATTTTCAAATCAAATTATAATAAATTAAAGTAATTCAATTTAAAGGCAATAGTAAATAGTGCACCAAAAAATACATCGTCGGTTATAATTTCGAATACATAAATCGTCGAATACATAATTAAACTAACGTACATAAATGAAATCAAAATACAGATATAAAAAAAATCACAGGCATCACTACTGTGTGTGTCGGACATCATCTTGCGCCTCTCCACTACCTCTGGCCCCGCCTCTAAGTCCACCACACTGTCTGTTGACTACTCTACCTCTACCGTCAAGTGCCCCACCTGTCTTAGCATGGTTTCAATGGTACAAAAATGCCCCATCTGCCACCCTAATGATACCATCCAATACACGTCTATGATCAGACCCCTCAGGGAAGAAACCAACGGTAATGTCTATCTGCGTCATGTCAAGTATCTCACGACACCGAGGAAGAACATCGTTAGTGTGGTCCATCTGAGACTGATGAGTATGCAAAATCTCCATGTGAGCTGGTCTGAATGGTGATCTCGATGTAGTGGGGATCATGTATGAGTGTAACACTCTGTAGTACCAGGTGATGTACCCGTCGACGCAGCTCCAGTCTCTCTCTGATGTGGTTGCCCGAGCCTCGGCAGGAACCATGTGGTGCTCCCAGTCTGCAAATACCTCATCTAGTTGCCGACGAGTCATGGTGATGGGAGCGGTGATAGGAAGGTGGTGAGGTATCGTCTGCTAGTAGTTGAACTGCCACATGACGCACTCCGGAAGATAACGAGCAATGATGGTCGAACTGGCAGCCAACCATCCAGAATATAGTACGATCTCATCAGACGGAATCGTCTAACTGTGAGCAGCATAGCATTTGTATCAGACGTCCTCTGCAACCATGCGGTCAAGATAATGTCTATAAGGATCCGGTACCTGGTTCCCTCTGAGAGGGACGAAGGCTCTAGCACTCAACATAGCCTCAGTGTAGTCTTGTACCTCTCCCCAGCCAATAATGTTAGAAAAGTGTTGTAATATCCAACACTAGAGAAAAATAACGGGGATCAAACATATTATCACAAATATATAATAAACTTTGAGAAAAAGTATAATGATATAGATTGTTACCACTGAGAGGGTACAACTATCAACCATAGTCATTGCCTTCCAAAGGCATCCATCTTCGAGTTTACGATAGATGTACGCCAGTGTAGCCTCTCAACCTCCTCAAGGACGTACTTAGGATCAGCCGCGAGCTCTTCAATCAGCATCTCCCTCACTTCCTCCTTCGTCAACCTACCGTGACCAAGGAGGGTACCCCTGATAGGTATTTGTAGGAGCCATGCGACGTCATCAAGAGTGATGCTAACCTCACTATGATGAAGATGGAATGACGAAGTCTCTGGATGCCACCTCTCTACAAAGGCCATTAGCATCCCATTATGTATCGTGTGGAACCTGACCTGACAGAGGTCCTTCAGCCCAAAAGCTGAGAGGACATCCTGGAACCACGCCTCGTTAGGCTGCACTAGAGCGGCAATCTTCCGACCATGGTTGTAGAACTTCTGGGTATCCATCTCCTAAAATTTTCCAAAAAAAAAGCAATAAATAATAAGCAAAGTTACAAATAATTAATCAGAAACTTAAGAAAAAAATTAATAAATAATAACCAAAAAAATGTATCTCTCCGTCCCAGATATGTATGGCTGAATATCATTGCATACCCTGCCAATAGAGATGCATCTACAGGAACTCCGGGTACCAGACAGGCTCCAAAACCTCATCATCCTCGTGCAACTCATGAGGTGGCATTGGAAATCCTGCATCGGCCGTCACTGGCACACACATAGGAGAAGAAGAACTGCACCGACGACGTCTGCGGGCGGAGGGCGTCTGTGAGGAAATATCACCATCATCTTGAGGCCTCTGTGTTGAATTAGTAGTCACGGAATCCCCCTCAACTGGAATAGATGGAGAAGACCCCTCTGTTGGAACTGGTGTAGCAGGTACATCTGCAGGAACGACAACTCCATCTGTAACTTGTGACACTACCTGCATTTGCGCACGTCGCACGGAGGCATGTTATGTAGTCCTCCCAGATATAATGCGGTCTGAACGGTCGGCCATAATATCTGCGTTGTTGATCCGCTGTCGCCCACGGATCAAAAACGAGTATTTTTAAAACTGTAGTTTAGCGACAATGACTCGAGTATCTAATCGCAAGGATTCTTGTATTATTATTAACTAATTAAAAATCGAATTGGGGGTTTATGGTTTTAGAATCAATTTATAAAACAAAGTAAATTAACTGATTATCAAAATAAGCTAAATGGCTAATCCTACTGATTCGGGTTCCGACTTATTATAGGTTATAATAACACCAATCCCTAAACAGCTTCGACCTATTCGATTATGAGATTAATCAGACAAGCGCTTATTAAAATCATACGAGTTATGTTCCTGTTTACCGAATTAAGCAAACGGTTAAGAATATGACGAGTTAACGAATTAAGCAAATGATAACACGTAATTAAATTTAGGAACATGCATACAATCGAATTTAATCAATTCTATCATATGAACAACAATCGAATTAAACAAACAATTGTAATCAAATTAAGCAAATGATTTCATAGAAAAGAATTGAATAGAAATCGAATTTAAATTAGTATTAGAATAACCTCAAAGCAATGGAACCCATAAGCAGCAGGATTTGCCTTTGGGAATTAGTTCTTCATTCTAATCATGAAAGCAAAAGTAAAATTTATGGCAAAAAAAAAGGTCTAAAGTATTCTAGCGGCTGCTAACCCTTATAAGACAAAATAAGATTTTCTTCTCTACTAACTCAAACTGGGTCAAAAACATAACCCAAGCCCATAAAATAATGACCCAAAAACAAATTATTCTAATGACTGAAACTTCAACGAAATTCTGGGAACTATGCATTTCGAATTTGCCTTTGACTCCAACTTGAAAGATGTAGCTCTTTCTCTTAGCTTTCCGGCGATTATTAGAACACATCAATACGATTCCCGGAGCTCCAGTTATGATCATTTTAGTGCAGACTGCTAATGCCGAAAATAGAGTGCGAAAATCAAATAAGTGAAAAATAAACTAATTTATAAAAACACATTAAAATAGAAAAATAACCAAGGTAAAGTATGGAAATGCATAAGTATAAACATAGAGGAATGTGCATCAAAATGCACAGATGAGTTGTATCACAAATACAATGAATGGGATACAATTTAGTTATGATTAGAAAAGAAAAAAAATAAATTAACATATGTAGATGCACATACGGAAATCTTTCGTAGATGCATTTACGAAACAACCTAACATTTTAAAAATCTGGTTTTGTTCCCTAAATGCATCTACGAACGACCTAACGTTTCATATGTTCCGTAGATGCATCTATGGAAGATTCTACAATTTCAGAAACGCAAAAATGGCATAAGTCATTGTTCTCCTACTTAAAAAAACAATTTTCACCCCTAATCAGTTTGTTCTACACATCAAACACTACCTACATTGTCTCTAAATTATGTTCTTAAACCTAACTAATGATTTCTACACCTAAAAAATCTACTCAAACTCTATTACGGGAAAACTCAAAAATAACTCAAAAACTTACCAATTAAATTGAATTTTGAAGATTTTGAAATGCGTTGATTGTTGATGTTGATATTCAAAATCGAACTCGAGAGAAAACAGCGGATTTTGGTGGAAGTTTGATTTTTTATGTTGAGAGAGATTGAGAGTTTGTAAATATGAAAAGTGAAGAATGAGGGAGAAGAGTCTGGCGCGAATATAACATCAAATGCTTCCGTAGATGCATCTCAGGAAATCTTTCGTAGTTGCGTCTGCGGAACAAAACAACTTTAAACAAAAAAAAGTGCTTCCGAAAATACATCTACGGATGCAAGAGACATTTTAGGCAACTCGCATGGTGCATAAGATACACATGGGATGTGGTAAGATATTATCTATTATTATATCAATTTAAAATTCAGATTAACCAAAAAAAAATTGTCAATCTAAATCTACTCGTTACTATTATTATTTATAGATAGAATAGTAAAATATCAATGGAATTTGTATTTGGTATTTGGATCTAACTAAACAAATACTCACACAGAATTTGTCATAAATATTATTATTATTATGTTAAATTTTTAAAATTTAAATTGAAAGTAAAGAGTGCATGAAAATAAAGAACGCGAGGATGAAAAATAATTACCTTCATCACTAAAATCAGAAAAAAATTTAAAGTATCTAATTCACACCATTTTAGGCGCAATCTAAACTTACAAACATAAGTTTTCTAAGGCTATTTGTTTATGATAACTTATGAAAACAACTTATTACATTGTTCCGAAGGTGTTTTCAACCTATTTTAATAAGTTCGTCAAGATAATTAAGTTTTATTTTTTGTATTTTAATTTAAAATATAATATTCAATATAATACTCCATCTATTCATTTTTAAGTGTCATTTTTTATCTTTTTACACATCAAGAAAAGTTAATTTGAGCTCGTTTGCCCCAACTTTTTATCTACTTTTCTTCTCCTTATAAGGAGATGGAGGGCCAAACACATTTTTTATAAAGCTCTTATGAAAAAAAGTAACTTTTTTTCAAGGCAAAAAATTAAATAAAAGGAGCTTGTAAAAAAGGCGTTGAAACCAACTTTTTCAGAGCTTAAAACATGTGGCCGCGGTTCGAATCCCAACGAAAGCATTTTCTTTAAAAAAATTGCGCTAGTGCAGTAAACGGCAATTTTTCAATTTTTTCTACGGTTCATAACATCTAGAGTTATGTTTTATTTTATTTTTTTCTTCTTCGGTTTACATCATCATTTTTGTAGACACTAGTTTTGTCCAACTTTTTATTCATTTTGTATATTATATCTTATTTTATTGTATAATGATTTTCAATAATAATATTATTAAACTATACACTATATTATAGATGTTAATACAACAATTAATCAATACGCATTATATATATATATATAACTTTAGTGAAAAAATAAAATTAAAAATAACTCTAAAGTTTAAAAAATAATCATAACCAAACGACTTTAACTTAATTTTAAAAGCTCTTATTTTTAACTTTAACTTTAAAGTAACTTTTAAGACTTAAAAAAGTCGGGCCAAACGAGCTAATGTTATTACTTTTTTTCAAGCAAAGATTATCTTTTTATCTATAGTAGTACAATTGAGCTTTTATTATTTTATTTGGCTTTTTTCTCTTTCACTAATAATTAACTAGCAGTATTTTTTTACAAAACTACAATCAATACTATTTTGAATTTTGAAATGACACTTAAAAAGAAATAATTTTTTTCTAAAAAGTGATAGTTAAAAAGAATAGAAGGAGTAATTATAATAAAATTATTCATATATATATATATATATATATATATATATATATATATATATATATATATATATATATATATATATATATATATATATATATATATATATATATATATAGATAGATAGATTAGTTTGATAAGTTTAAACGTTTTTCTATAGCCAGATGACCTAACTTTTTTAAAACTAAATAAACTTATAAAATATCCCAGATCTTTTATATTAAAAAAAAGTCTGGCCTGACTAGAGTCTGCGTAGGCCCTTGTCAGTTAACCTGATCTATTTCCACCCGAGAGTACTTCAGTCTCCGTTCAACACCAAAAGAGATTTTATTATTGTTAAGACTTGTACATGACTAACACAATGAACCAGAACAATCCTATTGTGATCAACCAAATTGAAATGAATACAATCCTCTCAAAATCAATTCTTTTGCTTCCAACAATCCTGAACATCAAGGTATTACAACCAAAATCTAAAAAATACTTAAGCAAAGAAGTAAATGAATATATATATATATATATATATATATATATATATATATATATATATATATATATATATATATATATATATATATATATATATATATATATATATATATATATATATATATATATAAAAAAGGAGGGTTATATTTACTCTAGGAGTAACTTATTATAACTTACTCCAAATTTAGACCATTGATTCTTCTCAATCTAATGGTTAAAAACAATAAGTAATAGTTTTCTATCTCCACATTTAATTACTTATTATTTTTAATCACTAGATTGAAAAGAATCAATGGTCTAGATTTGGAGTAAGTTATAATAACTTACTCCTGGAGTAAATATAACCTTCATATATATATATATATATATATATATATATATATATATATATATATATATATATATATATATATATATATATATATATATATATATATATATATATATATATATATATATATATATATATATATATATATATATATATATATATGGGACGACTCAAGTGAGAACACTTGGTTATTATGAGAAATGAGAACAATGAATCACAACCATTTAATTTTGATTTGTTGATTTTAATGAATTCGATTGGTTTCTCTTTCTATATTGATTTAAAATAAATATTAAGGATCATACTAAGAGAAACTAATCCAGTCCATTAAAATCAACAAATAAAAATTTAATGGTCGTGATTCGTTGTTCTCATTTATCATAATAACCAAGTGTTCTCACTTATGTCGTCCCATATATATATATATATATATATCAATCACTAAGATTTATTTTCTCTTTCAAACAAGCAATTTATAATGATATAATAGTGCTCAAGTGTTTATGAATGAAGGAGAAATTTTTATGAATTGATATGAAACAATGTGCAGAAAAAATCTCGATGAAAGTTCAAGTAGAAAAAACACTTATATGAAAATTTTATGAGAAAATGATGTTAAATTGCAATGAAAGAGGTGAATCATTGAATTCATAAAATGTATGGATTTTACATGAGTATCATATCATTTATAAAGGGTGTATAATGATTAATCAATGCAATGGTTATTGGTTAGAAAAGGAATTTTATTTACAAGCCAAAAACATGCAAACAGAGACACTGCCAGTTTCGAGTAACCGATAACTTGGCTTCATGTAACCGGTTACTCTGAAGCGAAAAGCGAAAAATCCTTATGCAAATTACTTGAAACCAATGGCACAAAGATTTGTTTATGGTAATGCATATGTATGAAAATATAGGTGATTTTTTTAGCACTAAATTATACCAAGGCTTAAATTGTAACTTGTACCAATTTGATTTTGAAGATCAATCAATCAAAACTAATCTCCATCAAAGGTGCAATCTTGATCCATATTCATTTGTTCCTTTTTCTCATCCTTTCTCTATATAAATGCATATTAGTTGTTTTTATCAAGACATATACTTTGAGAGGTTTGACTTTACATTCTCCCCCGTTTTGATGATGACTAGGGGTGTTCGCGGTGAGGTTGGGCGGTTTTGACGAAAAAATCATCTGAATCGCAAGACAAAATATCATGCGGTTTGGTTTGGTTGGCTTTTAGAAAAAAATCGAATCAAACCAAACCAAACCAATGCAGTTTGGTTTGGTTCACTTGGTTCGGTTTTTTTTAATATTTTATTGAGCCATGCATACACATATATATGACAACATAACTTTGTATTTAGACATTCATACACTATCAAATAACAACAAAACTCGTCATATTTTGACAACAACTTTCCATTTAATATGTAAAAGTTAAATTAGACAAAAGTGAAATAATAAACGTAAAATAATAGCATAAAACAATAAAAAAATATTACAATGAAATAAAAAAAATAGAAGAGACAAGAGATTAATGAAGATGAAAAAGAAAAAACAAAAGAGTTTAGAGATTAGAGAAGAAGATGTGCGATAATGTAGTTTGATTTGGTTTGGTTCGGTTTACAAAATACAAACCACAAACCGAACTGTGCGGTTTTGTTAAAAGATGACCCAAACAAATTCGAACCAAATGCGGTTTTTTGCGATTTCAGTTTGGTTTACGGTTTTCTATTGGGTTGGTTTGGTTTTGAACACCCCTAATGATGACGTCCATTTTAAATTTGAAGTGCATGAAACTCTTTAAATTGCTTGATTTGTCCTAATGTGCATGCTCTCCCTATATTGATAGTTCCCCCCTTAATCAATGCTCTTATTTATGGATGTGAGTTGGATAATATTATGTGGCTGCACAAATTTAGACAAAAGCAAACATGCCTCTTCTCCCCCGTTGTTATTATCAAAAAGTATGGGAAAAAGAATAAAAAACTAAAATAGAGATATGAAAAAAGTAGAAGTACAACACACGCGGTAACAAAACATAGCATTATGACATAACATGAAACAACATATTGTCTTAAACGGGTGACAAAGTAATAACAAAAACGAAATGAAAATAGAACATAGTCTTAAACAAACAAAAATAAAAACAATAAACCATGACAATAACATAAGAATAACAAGCAACACAAAGACTTTAGGTTTCATCTCCATCCATCTCCTCCTTATTTTCCTCACTTTCCTCATGGGTTCGGTTGAAGTTTGCAATAGCGGTGAGAATTTCTAAGCGAAGGCTATCAAAGCGAGTGTTCTCGTGATTCTCCATTGAGCATATTTTGTTGTAGAGAAACTCATCGGTGTAACCTTTGGCTGGAACCTGAATTGGAGCTGGAACCGAAGTCGAAGTCAGAGTCGGAGCTTAAGCTGGAGCTGCTTGTGAAGATGATGTACCTTGATCAAGATGCTTGAATCCACATCTTGAAAAATTCTCATGTTCTTGTTGGTTGCATTGACAATTATCTCCCACTTTTTCGAAGACATCTCAATTTTGGGTTCCCGTTTTAATTCAACACCACAATATTCCAAAATCTTTAAAATTGGTCGACCATATGGGAGTCCACCATTAAGCCTCTTTTGACGCAACATGTTGAACATTATCAAAAAGGCCCAATTCACTTTGATTTTCTTCTTAATTGCATAAATGAGTCACAAATCAAGATCACTAAGTTACGAATGATTAGAATGCTTCGGGAAGAGTATGTATGCAATTAAATAATGCAACACACGATTACTAACTGATAAGGTAGCTGAATAGAGGTGAACCCGAGCGGAGGCTGAAAGTTTTCTTACAACTTCTTGTTTTGAGACGCGGTTGATACTAAAGTAGAAAGCCCACTTCTCATAGTCCTTAAATTTTGGATCAGCACAAACAAAACCTTGACGAAGACGAACACTGGTAGATGGAATACCCAAGCATAACCCAAATTCATCTTGAGTTAACAAAATTTCTTTTTGTTTAACAAGAGAAGAGACAATACAATCATTTGTAACATTCAACTTTCCATAAAAATCTTTAACAAGGTCCGGTACACATGAATATAATCACCAATAAAGTCACTAATTCCTTGAAAGTTTAACAGACCATGAAAATTAAAGCTCAAAGTCAGGAAAGAGGCAAGATTACCATACTTGGGAGGTGTCATAGGGCAATTTCTAAAATCGAAGAGCAGCCTCTTAGACTTTAGAGTGGGTTTCGCAATCTCAGTGTCAGAATCTAGAGCTGGGTTAGAGGAACCTTCACCAACTTTTGCCTTTCCTTTTGCTTTTCTTGGAGGAGCCATCGATGGAACTTGAGAAAAGAGAAGGTTAGGATTTGTGAAAGAGATTTTTGAAATAAGTGCTTTTTGAAATGGTTTATTTGGTTTGAAGTCGGGAAGAGGTATTATATAATAAGTTTTGATGAGTGGGATTAAATGAGATGAGGTTGGTAAATGGAGTATTATGAGTGGGTAGTAAAGATTGAGTTTAATGAAATTGATTTCCAAGAAGTGAGTAGATGAAAAGAGATGAAGGTTTGACTAGAATAAAAGCCATTTAAATAGAAAATAAAATTAAAAAATTAAAAAATTAAAAATTGGTATAGGGTAAACGGTTACTTGATGTAATGTAACTGGTTACTTGCACGCGTAACAATCACACAGAAGCGCATGAATTAAATTTTTTGATGAGGTAACAGGTTACTTCATCTCAACCTCAAGTAACCGGTTACTTGAAGAAAAAAATTGAAAAACACAAAAACAATAGCAATGATGCTAAATAATCCACAAGTTTAAACAGATAAACACATATCTAATATTTAAATAACATGTTTAGGCAACATATAAGCACATAACATAATTGAAACATATTATATAAGAATTTTCACAAATGAAATTGTGAAAAGTTAAATAAGAAGAATTTTAGCATGCACCTTAAATGATGAATTTGAGCAAGTGGATATTCGAGAGAGTTATCACACGTCATGTTCATCCAAAATACCTAGTTCTCTTCGAATTTTAAAGAAAGGTTCCTTTGCAAGTGGTTTCGTGAAAATGTCCTCTAGTTTATTATGCGTATCCACGAACGATATTTCAACGTCACATTTGAGAACATGATCGCGAAGGAAATGATGTCGAATGTCTATGTGTTTAGCTCTTAAGTGCATGACTGAATTCTTTGTTATGTTAATAGCACTTGTGTTGTCTCACTTTAATGTAATGCATCCAAGCTTTAAGCCATAGTCGCTAAGTTGCTTTACCTTACCATTGGATTTTTTTGCCTTGAACCTTAGGAGTGAAATTCAAGCCGGTTTATAAGACTATAAACTCCATACTATAGAATCCTCAAAGAAAGAAATTCGGACCCCAATGGCCCACCTCAATGACTCGCTCCTCTTTCATAGATTCCCTAAACACGATTATTGCTCAATCACCATCTACCTACTAACCTCTCACATCCAGTCAGTCTTACCCCCACTCATGCTCACACGGCATTTTCTATTGGAGTATGCATGAATTTTCTTTACTCCTGTTTTTTATTTGTTGACAATTTTACTCACGTTTTTTTATTTGTTGACAATCTTACTCATGTTGAATCATGAATGTTTAAAGTCACTATTGCATGTCACAGTGCATAGATATTTAAGAAGCATTACCATTATATCCACATATCTAGACAAAAATGTATTTATTTAATTAACTCTCAAGTTAAACTCATTACTTCAATCTCATATCAAAGTCTCCCTAGGGTTCCAGAAGCCCTCCAAACGACCAATTCAACCTAATATCAGTCAAATACAATAAACAATGTGGAAGAGTCTTCCCTATTACAAAGTGGACAATACACTTTGTTTTTTCACGTAAATATCACCCACATCTCCCATTTAAACGTGCACATTACAATAAATCTCTTGTACTATTACCATTGTGTTCACATTTTCAAAATGTTTCAGAAAATGAAGCTTTTATCAATGCATTGTCTATTTTTGTTCTTTTATATGTTTGTTATGGCCACAACACCTCACGTTTCAGCGAAAATCCAACGCAGCGAAGCAAATGCTATGTTAAAATGGAAAGAAAGCTTTGACAACCAAAGCAAGGCTTTGCTCTCTTCATGGATTGGTAACAATCCTTGTAGTAGTTGGAAAGGAATCACATGTGATAATGAGTCAACATCCATCTACAAGATCAACCTCACCAATATTGGAGTAAGAGGTACACTTCAACTTCTCAATTTCTCATCACTGCCAAAAGTCAGAAACATAGTTTTAAAAAACAACTCCTTCTATGGAGGTGTTCCATCCCATATTGAGGTAATGTCCAATCTAAAAATTCTTGATTTGTCCAATAATAAATTCTCTGGCCGAATTCCACATTCAATAGGTAATTTAGTTAACTTAGATACTCTTTTCCTTTATGGAAATGAGTTTTCTGGACCAATTCCTTCTACTATTGGAAACTTGACAAAACTTGTTAAACTGTCACTTTTTGCAAACCAGTTGAGTGGTAAAATTCCTAAAGAAATGAATAATCTTACCAATTTGGAACTTTTGCAATTCAGCGATAATAAGTTCATTGGTCATTTACCTGACGACGTGTGTCTAGGTGGAAAGTTGTCACACTTCTGTGCTACTATTAACCAATTCACCGGTCGAGTTCCAAAGAGTTTGAGGAATTGTTCAACTCTTAAGCGAGTTAGACTTGAACAAAACCTGCTAACCGGAAATTTAGCAGATATGTTTGGTGTGTATCCGAACTTGGACTACATGGGTTTGAGTGGCAATAATTTTTATGGCCATATTTCACCAAACTGGGGAAAATGTAAGAACCTTACAAGCCTTAAAATCGCGAATAATAATTTAACAGGAAGCATACCACCCGAACTGGCGGAAGCAACCAATTTACATGTACTAGACTTGTCCTCGAATCAACTTATAGGAGAAATTCCAAAGGAGCTAGGAAACTTATCTTCATTGATCCAACTCTTAATAAGTAACAATCATCTTTCGGGACAAGTTCCTATACAAATTGCATCATTGCGGGAACTAGCTACCTTGGATCTTGCAACAAATAATTTAAGTGGCTTCATCCCAGAGCAACTTGGATGGTTACCTATGTTATTGAACTTGAATTTGAGCAACAATAAGTTTGAAGGAAACATTCCTCTTGAAAGTGGCCAATTACAAGTTATTGAAAATCTTGATCTTAGTGCAAATTTTTTAGACGGGACCATACCATCCATGCTTGGACAATTAAAACACTTAGAAACATTAAATGTCTCACATAATAATCTTTCTGGTGAAATTCCCTTTATCTATGGTGATATGTTAGGATTGACAGTTGTTGATATATCATACAACCAATTGGAGGGTCCGATTCCAAGCATTCCAGCATTCCGAAAAGCTTCAATTGAAGCACTGAGAAATAACAAAGGCTTGTGTGGTAACGTCTCTGGCCTTAGGCCTTGCTCAACATCAAGTGGAAAGGTTCATGGTCATAAGCCTAACAAACTTTTGATGGTTGTCTTACCCCTCACTCTAGGAACTTTATTGTTAGTATTATTTGTTTATTGGCTCTCATATCGTCCCTTCCGAGCTTCAATCACAGAAGAGTACAGCGGTAGAGAAGTATTAGACACTAACAATCTATTTACAATATGGAGTTTTGATGGAAAAATGGTGTATGAGAATATTATTGAAGCCACCGGAGATTTTGATAACAAGTATCTCCTTGGAGTTGGAGGACATGGTAGTGTTTACAAAGCAGAGTTGCCTACAGGTCAAGTTGTAGCGGTGAAGAAACTCCATCAAATACAAAATGAAGAAATGACCAATCTGAAAACTTTTGCAAGTGAGATCAAAGCTTTAACAAAAATTCGTCATCGAAACATTGTGAAGCTATATGGATTTTGTTTACATGCTCAACACACATTTTTGGTCTACGAGTTCTTGGAGATGGGTAGTATGGACAAGATTTTGAAAGATGATGAACAAGCATCAATATTCGATTGGACTAAGAGGTTGAATGTAATCAAAGATGTCGCTAATGCATTGTGTTATATGCATCATAATTGCTCACCTTCAATTGTTCATCGCGATATATCCAGCAAGAATATTGTTTTGGATTTGAAATATGTAGCTCATGTCTCAGACTTTGGAACTGCTAAGTTTCTTAATCCTGATTCATCCAACTGGACTTATTTTGTTGGCACCTTTGGATATGCTGCTCCAGGTTAATTTCTATTATGTCTTTTGCAGTTACATACAAAACATTACTACTTTCATTATTTGTTTCAAATCCTAGTTTTCATGTGATAACTCTTATTGTTTGTTATAGAACTTGCATACACAATGGAAGTAAATGAAAGATGTGATGTGTATAGTTTTGGAGTATTAACCTTAGAAATACTTTTTGGAAAGCATCCTGGAGATATTGTATCTACTTTATTGCAATCAAATGGTATAAGCTCAACAATTGATGTGATGTTGCTGATGGATAAGTTGGATCAACGTCTCCCTAGTCCTACAAATGATACTGAGAAAGAGGTGATATCAATTGTAAGGTTAGCAACTTTTTGCTTGAATAAAATTCCACGCACTCGCCCTACAATGGAGCAGGTTTGCAAAGAGTTTGTAATGTGAAAATCGTCATCAAGGGGTTAACTTTATACATATTATCAGAAATATAGCCAAACACTTTACAAGGGATGGTTTTTCTATTGATTTGTTCAAGAAAAATTAATATGTGTAATATGTGTATTTATTGAAAACTTGATTATGAGCATTAGCATACTGGTGGCAGTTTAACTGTCATGGTCATCAGTTAGTTAGTGTTGGGCAATAGTTTGTTAATCAATTAGAAGCCAAATGTATATATAACACTTGGTCTTCCTATTGTAATTCATGCTTTTCATTATTGAATAATGCAAGAATCCTAAAAGGCCTTTCATCATGTGTTCTCTTAACACATCTGAATTCTGATGTGTAATATGGTATCGGCACTACAGGAAAAAATGCCTCCTGCCACGCCCAGAAAACCGAGGCTATATGCAAAATAACCGTGGCGTAACGCTGAGGCCACGGTTTGGCCACGGAAATCCAACTGTGGAGTATACGGCCGTGGCCTAAAGTAAAGTCCACGGTTTTTTGGTATAGACCACGCCTTTTTTACAACCGTGGCTCTTTTAGGCCACGATTTAGGTAGCTTAATTAAGGCCACGGTTTGTATTTGCCATGACTTAAAAACTGTGGCTATATGGTAAAGCCACGGTTTCAATTTAACATTTAGCATTCAGGTTTGGTTATGACCACAGATTTAAAACCGTAGTTATATTTTATGCATTCTATACCATTAATCTTGCCACGGTTTATATATATATATATATATATATATATATATATATATATATATATATATATATATATATATATATATATGCCATTATTTGAAGAAAGCTAAAGTTCTCTATATAAGAATCATTCCCTATGACAAAATTATATTAAATCATCAAATTAAGATGCTTTGCAATATTCTTTCATAAATTTCCTGAAACCACCCTTTCAATTCAAACCATTCCTAAACCATAACACATTAGTGTCTTATCTATATACACTACATGCATATCATAATCTATATACATTACATGCATATCAGAAGTCAATATTCAATTTCAAGAAAACTGAAATTGTCAAGAAGAGTGACAAAATGATGCTATAGTCCTTATGTTGGTTGTCGACTCAGATGCAAAAGCGACAAGGTCTGAATGATGCTATAGCAGAGTAGTTGCCTGAAAATCCTTTGACAGACTTGGCTTGAATGAGACCACCTATGAATTGGCCTGAAAATCCTTGGAATGGCTTGAATGAGACCTAAAAATATAGGGAAAAAGTGATGTTAAAAATACAAGGTAAGTTACCACTACAATGAATAATAAACTTCCCTAAGCAATACTAGAATGCCATCGTATTCATAATTAATAAAATAAATATTTTCACTTTCATCTAGATCACTATACTAACAGCAATATTTCACCACATTAAACAGTAACTTTACCTTACGGAGCATCTTTTTTGGAAAAGGGCCCTTCAATTCCATGTGAAGCCGTAGCATGTCGTTGTTAGTGAGCCCTGGAAAAAAACCTTCCCTATATAGAGTTCATACAAACTACATCCTACAGACCAAATATCCAATGGATGATCATACTGCAAGCCAAGAACAGCAAAGAAACATTCAAAAGCCCAGCTGGAAATATAAGTGTTTAAGAAAAAGTAGTTGGGAGTAATGCAATAAAAAGTATAATATACAATACTTACTTATTTCAGAGGCACGATAACAGCGACTCACGATAAAAACAATTTAAACACAGCAACATTTTAGCCATACCAACATATTGCCAGGCTTTATATCACAATGCAGAGCACCACAGTTACGGAGACGCTTCAGTGCAATAAATAGTTGTTTTGCATATGCCCTCACAACAGTTAGCCTAAGGCTAATATTACAACCAAACTTCTTTAAAACTTCACTCAGATTCATATTTAGAGATTCAAAAACTAAACATAGATAATTTCTATACTTAAAGCTTGAAAGGAAACGAATAAAATGAAGCTTATCATCCGGATTTAGACCTACTAATTTCTTTTAAATGACCAACTAATCCAAACCATCCTTGTACCTATTCCACACATCAGACATATAACAATGTGTAAGAGACTTTACTACCCAAAAATGCAAAAAAGATTAATTAAGGATAGCCTGTGAAAAAATCACTCACATGGTGTCATTATTGCGGATAATTTTTATTGCTACTTCATATGGCTCACCCTTACCAGCTTTAAGAATCTTAGCTCGTACAACTGTTTAAAAGACACGGTTCCCGTGTGCAGCAGTACCTAATTCAAAGTCAGAAAGAATGCATCAGGAAAATAGCATAATAAAATGCTAACTGAACACTACAACTTTGGTTCAATACCTGCAATTTGAAACCAAAAGAGGACCGGAGCTGCAATTAAACCGTGCCTGCAATTAAATCCGAAACGACTCAACCAAATTCACTTTCCATCCTATAACAGACAGGCATAACTGAAAAAACAGAAAGAAAAAAGATATCAGAGCAGGGTAATGTTGAATACAACTATCATACAAAGCAGGGTAATGTTGAATATAACTATCCTGCATCCTTGCAAGCTCCTTAGCCAAAGGGTAACTTATAGCAAATCCTCCACCTCCATAAGCCATACCATAAGAGAAATGTATGTTCTGAATATGACTCTCCGAGGGGCTTCCAACATAATAAAATTGATTATGGTCATACTTAGAAAGAACTCTAACCACATTATCAACTATAAAAACAGTGTCATCATCTCCCATCATGAACCATCTCACATCTTCCAACCCAATGTTTTCTTGTCCCGCTCACTTGATGAAGGACAGTCTAATAGTTATAGGTAGAGAAGAGGGAGATCAAGAAAGACTGTAACTCAAACCATTAAGAGAGATCTTGATGCCCTCTCAAGAAAATAGAGATTTCTGTTTGGAGATTTACTTCTTTAGAAAGTAGAAAAATTGCTTCCCTTAAGAAAAAAAATAGTCGACCAAAGTTAACAATCAATGGATATCTGTAGTGTACATCATATTTACCATATAAAAAACTTCTTTTGAAACAAAAAAACTTGTTACATACCTGGACACCACCTCGTAAAGCCTCGATAACCAGGTATTTTAATTGTTCTTTGCTAATAGTAACTTCCATGAGATACTCTCTAGCCGAGATGATCTGCATTTCATAAATATTAAGTCATATCAATGTTTCTGTCAATCTACTCAGCAAAGCCTACATTGCAGAAAGAAGAAAAAACTCAATTATCACTTTAAAAAAATTGTAGAAATGAAATTATGAATGTGAACCTATGCATGATTGTTACAATCATATTTGCGGTTCAATTCATGCAACAGCTTGTAACTCTTGAGACCAAGTAATTTTATTTATTGCATGCATAGCTTAGGCTATAGGTTATTCTTCTTTACTCTGTTTTCTTGTTGGCAGAACCCAGATTAAAAAAGTGTTCCTTTGGAAGAATAAGGGTGAGTAGAGGGGAATAGAATTTTGGATAGTTTCTATAGTGAAAACCAGGGCCAGTTCAAGTTACGGCTGTTTTAACAGTTAAAGATCACAATCAAATTAGAAGAAATACAGAAACAACAACAAATAAGTAGTGAGTGGAAATAACAGAGATTCGATTGGATTAGGTGCAGAGTTTGCAAGGGAGTGTTGGGACTCCCAAATTTCCCGGGGTTATGTGTACATAAATAAAAAAGAATTCTGAAGGGGGAAATTGTAGATTACAGCAGTACCTCAAATTAATTACAATACGGTCTAGCATATGTTCCCGAACAGAACCCTCGTCAGGATTATAGGTAGCAATCAGAAGGGGCCTGCATGGGTGCCTAAAGCTGATTCCCTCTCTTTCAATAATATTTACTCCTTCAGTCAGTACATTAAGGAGCAAATTACTGATACCCTCGTCCAAAATATTAATTTCATCAACATATAAAACACCTCTATGAGCTTCAGCAAGTAGGCCTGGTTGGAAAACAGTCGTGCCTGTCTTCACAGACTCCTCAACATCAACTGACCCAATGAGTCTGTCCTCCGTAACTCCAAGAGGAATCTGAACCATAAACAAATATACAATGGTTTATAGGAAAAAGGTATCTTCAAAATAATTATCAGGATGAATCTTGGATGATAGAATTAATTAGAACTTAATCACATACATGAAAAGCTTATTCTCTGAACAGTACCTGAACAAAAGGAGACTTGATGATATGAGTTTTAACAATTCCATCAGAATCATATTCCACACGTTTGTAAAGATCATCTTCCCACCTACAAATATTAACTCCTACTCAATGAACTTAAAAAAGGGCAAAAGAATAATCTAAAACAGCTTTTGAAACAAAGACTAAACAAATGCAACTCAATCAATTCCCAAACTAAATGCCATTCAACAAAACCAACTGCACTCTCACACCATACCATACCTGCATCAATATAAATAGAAACAGCCACTAATCTTTCAGAAACAGCCAAAGACCACTTGCCATAAGCAGCTGTCAATCCTTCAGGATTGGTATCAGTCTTACCATCAATAGGAGACTCTCCAAATCTGCCACACCAATCAACAATAACAATACTTACGGATCTAAAGACATGTTTGGAATAACTTATTTGAACTTATCTACTAACATAATCACTAGCATGAATGATCAAAAGAGCTCACGAGAACAACTTGAAAACATCTTATAACTTGTATGAAAGTAAAAACAGTTGGATATACTTTACTGTATCTATTGTTAGAAAAATAGCTTATGCAAGCTATTTCATAAGTGCTTATTTTGATAAGCAAGTTTCAAATAAGCTGTTTACCCAAACAGGCCTTTCCAACTCTTCCGCCGCTGACAATGACGGCGGGGACTATTTTGTGGTTGTGACGGTGGAAACCATGGCAGAGACTTTGAATCTGAAAGAGGGAAGAGTGGAAAAGCTAGAGATAGTTTTGAGACATTGGTGTTATTGAGTGGAAAAGTGACAACAATGGGACGAGGAAGTGCCGTGGATCTGTACTTCTTCGTCAAACCGAGAAGATTTAGGGAAATTGATTTAGGGTTTACAATGCAAAGAAGCAGAGAAGATTTTGGGAGAAGGGGGGAAGGTTTAGGGTTTAAGAATGCAGAGAGTTGATTAACGGAGATGACTTTTGGATTTTTCGAGGAAGAAACGGCGAGACGGAGCTGTGCGCGAGAGGAGAGGAAGAAGAAAGGTCACTGAATCAGAAACGTGTTTGATGAATGAGGGAAAAGTGTTTGATGTTTTAATGTTTTAGTTTTTTTTTTAATCTTAAAAAAAAATAGAAAACAAAATAAGATATGTTTTTGTGTTTTAAATTTTTTTTTTTAATTTAAAAAAAATATAGAAAACAAAATAATCAAGAGAGGGAAAGTGAATAGAAGAGGGAAAATTTGGCGGGGTATAATTTTTTGGGCTTGCGCCACAGTTTGAAGTCAAAATTATAGGCCGCGGTTTTACTTTGTGGCTTAAAATATCTGCAGTTAAATAACCGTGGGTAGTTGAAGGAAAGGCCACAGTTTCGCAGTCTGGATTCAATGTTTTCAAACATTAGTCTACGCTTATAAAACCCTGGCCAAATCATATATATGGCCACAGTTTCTGAGCTGTGGAAAATTTTAGCGTGGCCGTAGGCCAAATTTCTAGTAGTGCGGATTGCTAAAATCATTTGAGCCTCTTTCATTCTTCCTATTCTTGCTTCTGCATTCTTCATTAGAGTTTCTCTGTAACCCCTTCATCCCTTCAATCATGTCTATTGATAACGACCATTTCCATTGATAATGACAATTCCTCCATCACCACCATCACTCCCAAAGATCCATCGACAAACCCTCGAATCCCCTATTATATGCATCCCGGTGAAAACCGCGGTTCCATATTCGCTGCGCCACCGCTTGACGACCACAATTATCACAATTGGAGCAGATCAACGTGTCGTGCTCTGACATTGAAGAACAAGCTCTCCTTCATCAAAGGAACCATAACAAAACCGAATTCATTTGACCCTAATTTTGAGCTATGGAATCGAGCGAAGAACATGGTTCTTTTTGGATCAACATAACCGTTTCTCCTCATATTTCTCAAAGCACAATTTGCTTTGATTTCGCCTTCAAGCTCTGAGATGATCTTCATGAAAAGAAAATCACTTTTACTTCTCTGACCTCCTCTAGGACCTTCATTCAATCAAGCTAATAGACAGGTTGCTCTCGCAATACTTCACTAACCTAAAGATTCTGTAGGATGAACTTGAAGATCTCCGTCCTACCTCATCTTGTCCTTCCTTGTCGCACCCATTGCACATTTGCACATGGGATCTTTCCAAATTCGTTTGCCACTACAAGCATATGGAAATGATCCTTACAACAACATAAGCACCCAAATCTTGCTTATGGACCCTATCTTAAACAGTATTCATGTGTACTCCCTCATCGTTCAACAAGAAGTCTATGTGCCTCAATCATTTGCTCCCGATTACAATCTTCTTTGCAAAAAATTCAAATTTCATATGACACGGCAAAGGAAGATGTCACCTCAAATCCCCCCTATGTTATGTACACATTGCTTCAAAAGAAATCACATAGTGGATGGTTGTTACATTAAACATGGGTTTCCCATAGGATATCTAACAAGAACCCCTCGATCATCCCCTAAAAAAATCCAAGAGGACCGTTATGAATAATGTTTCCAAATAATTTTTTTTAATAATCTATATTGATTAGTAATAAGGTAGTTCCTTCCCAAAAATAAATGACATGATTATAAATGATTATAAATGTCTATTAATTAGAAAATTTTATATTGATTTTGATTTTTTATTTATTACGTATGTCTTATAAATATACAAATTCATATTATACTTAAAATCTACACTCTTCTCTTTCGTCTCAAGTCTTTTGTTTCTTATTAATTTCATAACACTTTTAAAAATATTAAATTAAATGAACCTGCTAATAAATAAATATTAGTTGATATTAAAATCAAAACTTTAAATTCAAAACATTCAAAGGGAAAAAATTAAAAGAAAAAAGAATGAGAGTAAAATTAAAAAAGATATTAGGAAAAAAATATTAAAAAAATAATGAATTATAAAAAGTTAGAAAATAAAAATAATAATTTTGAGTGAATAAATGTTAAGTTATTGATCTATTAACGAGGGCTTTAAAAGTAACTCAGTACTATTAAAAAGTTTTGTATATATTTGTGGGGGCTTGAGCCCCCAATCTAATAACAGTGCATCTGCCCCTGACATATTGATTTAACCTTCAAATATATCATTTATTCAATAAATAAAAAAAATATAAATTTCTTTATAAATAAGAATGGAGAGAGTAATAAGTATTGTGATGCATAGTCAACCACTCAAAACCATCTTACTTTAGGTTTATCATAATTTCAGTGAATTGAGTTTTGTGGGAATGTTGAAAAAGGTGGATTCCGGTCTTTAACATCTTTTTGGGACGATCGGCCAGTCGGTCTTAATCCTTTAAAGACCATTTGCACATACGCACCAAGATGTCCTTAAATCATAATTTGAAAGTGGGGGATACGAACTGACAAAAAGATGGTGGTTTGATGATTTGAGATTTGTAGCGAAGGAGGGACCTCTTTGTTTCAGAATATGAAGGGGTTAATAATCTTCTTCTTCTTTTAATCCATGATATTAGTCTATAACTGAATTAGACCTTTGGTGGTACCCTTATTAATGCTAGACTCAATGAGAGTTGTTATCGTGTTAGTGTTGGTCTGGTATTGACTCTTATATGGGAGAGCCTGACACAATTTAAAGTGGTTGTCTTTTCTAAGCAATTTCTTTAGGATAAAATATATACTAAGGTTAATATGTTTAGGGTTAATAAGTTCATCTGTCAGATTATTTTGGACCCACTTGGCATCACTTGTTCCTTTTTGTCTAGGTGTTCCTGAGACGACGTCTCATCTTTTTGTTACGTATGAGGTTATGGTTAGTGTGTGGTATACATTTTTTAGGTGGGTTAGGTCTTTGTTTTTCAGGTGATCTGTCTACAATTTTAGAGGTTATTCGATCCTTAAGAGGTAGTTGCATGTCTAGATCTAGTTTGATTTTAATTTGGCATGCAATAGTTTGGTCTAGGGGTGGCAAACGGGCCCGGCCCGCGGGGAAAGCCCGTTTTACTCGCACTTTTTCGCGGGGCGGGGCAAGGTTTTAGGTCGGCTCTCTTTAATGTGTCCGCCCCGTTTTTTTGTGGGCTTTTGCGAGTATTTGTTCTTTTATAGAATTTTACTATTTTTAGGCCTAAAAAGCCGAATGCCCGCGGGCTTTCCCCGCCCCGCCCTCACTTTTCTGCGGGGCGGGGCAAGATTTTAGACCCGCACTCTTAAAAAAGCCCGCCCCGCCCCGTTTTTTCGCGGGCTTTTGCGGGACGGGCCTAAACGGGGCGGACATGCCCGTTTGCCACCCCTAGTTTGGTCTATCTCAAAATCCTGAAATTATTCTACCTTTTAAAAAAAAGTTAATAAACAAAGAGAAATTGTTAAATCAGTGCATCTTTTATTCTTGGAAGTGATATCTTAGCAAATCGTCTGGGGACTCTTGTTGCTACTTTGAGTGACAGAAGAAACTCATCCTCTATATGAGTCATTAGTAACTTGAAGTTTGGTTGCTTATTCAATGGTGTTGTTCTTGGTGGTCTGGTTGAGCTTGTTTCTAGTTATCTTTTGAGATGGTTATGAGCTATTATCTTTTGTACGCACATATATGGTTATTATTTTATTAGTATTTTATTTAGTGGGTGGTTTTGTTATTGTTTTTATTTTTATTTTTATTCTCTTATAGATAGTGCTCTTTTGCTATTTGATCGCACCTGATCAGACTGGATCGTCAATGGTCTTCAACTGCTGGACTTCGAGTGAATGGGGGTGTATCTGCAAGGTACTCCGATGCCAAAGTGAGAATATGAACAAGGAAGAGAAAGCACAGAGATTAGGTGAGAATGAATGAGTTACCTAACCTCTAGTGAAAGAGGGTATTTATAGCCCCCAACGTTAGGCCATGATCTCCATATTGGACTGGATGCCCAGACCCAAAATGGAAACTGCCAGGATCTACGTGTGTAGTGGAGACCAGCACGTGGTCTCCGTCCTGGGACAACCGTTTCGAAGTTTCAGGGGAGACGCGGTGTCTTTGGGAGCGTGTAGATTCTGCCCTATTATGAGGATTGGAGAACAAAAGGAACCCTACGAGGAGGAGGATCCTTGAAGGGATGGCAGGCGGAAGTGCTTGCACGAAACGCCTGCTCGAGACATAGAAGGTGGTCTTGCTCGATCTACAGTCATGCCCGAGAGGTTTGTGGACTTGCCAAGTTTAATCAAGAGCGATCCCAGCCCGATGTACGAGCAAGTGTAGGCCTGTGCGAGCATGAGCTCGATTGGGCCTTTTCCTTGGTAAGGATGGATTTGGGTCTTGCACTATGTTTGGGCCAGCGTCGACCCAGTCCAAAACAATATTAATTTTATTGTCTTTATAATATATGTTTTTCCATTTAAAATAAGGGTCTTTCTAACGAGTGTTTCAAAAGCACTCTTTAAGGATTTCAAATAAAAAATATTTTATAAAAAATTGACGATTTTAATATCCTATGCAACAAATACGCAGTTTTTTTTAAGGCTTTGAAGAGTGTCACACACTCGTTAGTTATAAAACACTGACACGTCGAATTTGACTTGATCTCAACACTGATACGCGACACCGATAATAATTTGAAAATAAATAAATAAAATATAATCATAAGTGTCGGTGCAAGTGTCCAATATATACTAACACAAATACATATACATTTTTTAGAAGTGTGGGTTCTCCATAGCTCAACTTGTTAGCATTTCCCTTAAAACAATAATGATTTTAACTAACAATTATTGCCCGTGTAAGAACCTTGTTGATGTATAGTCAACAACTCAAAACAATCTGCCTTGATGTTTATCATAATTTTAGTGAACAATTGAACTTCCATTACCAGTGTAAGAACTTTTATGATGGATAATCAGCTACTCAAAACTATCTGCCTATAGGTTTATTTAACTAGTTATCTTCAACTCAAATCATCTAAATCTTTTTCTAACAAAAAAAACTAAAACAACCAAATAAAAATAAAGCTAATAAAATGAACTATGTCAAGCATGTTTTTGAAACATGGAACGTGTAAAGAAGAAATTGTACCAATTCATACATAAGACACATCACTCACAATGCTCATCATCACATGTTATTATCACGTTTGAGATGAGGATAATAATCAAAGTTAGGTACAAAAGCAGCAGCAGCAGAAGAAGAAGGATTAGCATCACCACCACCAAACCCTTGATCAAATTCAAAACCATACCCAAAACCATAAACACTATTATTACTACTACTATTATTAAGAACCGGCATTGATGATAACGACGGAATCTGCTGCTGCTGCATTGGAAGAGGAGGAGGCATAGCAAGAGAAGAAGTGCGTCTAACAGAAGCAGGTTCGCCTTCACTTTCACGGTAGCGTTGAAGGTAAAATGTTAAAGGATGAACATAATCATCAAACCCTAGCTTCCCCATTGCCCATAGCAAATCTTCTGCTGTAACAGTTTTTCTCTGCTCTCTTTGACACCGCTCGTTTGCTTCTGCTGTTATGAAGCTGATGTATTCAGATACACACTCTTGAATCGTCTCTTTCGCGTCATCGGAGATTTTGGCGTGTGATGGAAGAATCCTTCTCATTATTCTTATCACATTTGCTATTGGCATGTATTGGTCTTGTTCTCTTACTCCAGCCATTGACTCAAGCTCACCTGAAACTAACACCATCATAAATAAACTAAATAGTACATATTGTTTTTCAACTAACTCTATATTATATAAAACCGACTTATAAGCTGAAAATTAAGAAACCCTAATTTTTTAGGTGCTTTTATTTCACAAATAAGATGTTTACTAAATATATTTGGATTAAAGTTAGGTTTGATAAAATTACTTTAGATGATTGAGTTTGACATGATTACAAGATAGATCTGTCGCGGTCGCAGTTGAAGTTGCAGACTTAATTTTAGATGAAAAAAAATGATATGTAAATTATTTTCTAAACATGAAGATGCATGCAAAACACAAAAAAAGAATAATTTTGTGTGGTTAGTTTCAATCTGTTAAACACAAACAAGACTATAAAAACTAAAATGAAATGGGATAAATATATTATGATAAAGGTAAGGTGCAAACTAAACAATTTACCTTTCTATATGTAGCTTCTGGCTAGGAAAGTGATTGATGTTCTTAGGAAATGTCGATGAATAAGAAATGGACAGAAGGAGAAGAGAGTGTGGATGAGAAATTGAGAAGAGATGAAGTGTGATGGTGTGTTTATTGAGGAAGAGTATTTGATGCATGTGGAAATGGAAGACGATTTATTAGAGACTGACATTTATCATCACGCGCTTAACCTAAAGAACCAATGGGAAGCCAAACAAACATTTATTACTCTTGAAAATCTCAATCTTCTTTGTAAAGGGTTTAATGCAGTTTGAATTTTTTCTTATGCTTCATTAATTTTGGGTTAGATGACCAATTTCCCATACTAATATCTGCTACAGTGTCACCATATGGTGAAATTCGAGTATTTAAGTCAACTCGTTTTACACAAGTAGAATTGATTAATAAACGAATTTATCTCTCGGTCAAAAAAATAAATAAACGAATTTATCTCACTTTAAAATAATAATATTAAAATAGGGTCTTGCTAACGAGTGTCCACGGGACGAGGACACTCTTTAAGCATACTAAATAAAAGAAAATATTTTTTATAAAAGTCAATATTTCAATTTTTAAAGCATTTTCAATGCGTTGAATACATGCATTTAAAAAAAAATAATTTATCACTTTAATTACTTAAAGAATGCCCCAAAGGCAGTGGTTAGCATTCCATGGTTTTGTTAACGAGTGCCTTGAGGGCATTCTTTAAGCATACCAAATAAAAAAAAGGATAATGCTAACGAGTGCCCCAGGGGCAATTTTTAAGGTTTCCAAATAAAAAAAATATTGTCTAAATAAATTAATCATTTCTATTTTCAATTCATTAAATACAAATATTTTTAATAAAACATACATTTTGTTACTTAAAAGAAGTAAATTATACATAGAAATAAAGAGTTGATTTAAAATGCGTGTATTTAATGTATTGAAAATATTTTTAATGCTAACCAGTGCCCCAGGGGCACTCTTTAAGTCATTAAAATAGTAAGTATTTTAACCTCGAAGGGTTGGCTCAGTTGACAAATGAGCTATTTTTAAAAATGCATGTATTTAATGCATTGAAAATTCAATCGAAATTGAAATCTTGATTTTTGTATATTTTTTTTGTCATGCTAACGAGTGTCCTAGGGCCACTGGTTAAGCATTCCTAATAAACAAAAAGGCAATGCTAACGAATACTCCAGTGTCACTGGTTAAGAGTTTAAAAATGTATTTTTTTTGTTATTAATATTTGTATTTATTGCATTAAAAATGGAAATAATTGACTTCTTTTAAGTAACAAAATGTATGTTTTATTAAAATTATTTGTATTTAATGAATTGAAAATGGAAATAATTAATTTATTTAGACAATATTTTTTTTATTTGGAAACCTTAAAGATTGCCCCTGGAGCACTGGTTAAGCTTTCCTAATAAAGAAAATATTATATATTCAATGCATTGAATCCTCGCGATATTATATGAAAAAGTTAATTATTTATGGTTTCAATGCATTGAATACATATATTTTAGTTATAATACTTATCTTTTTACTTTATTAAATAATGCTTAACTTACCTTTTAAATCTCTTAACTAGTGCCCCTGGAGCACTCGTTAGCATTACCCTTATAAATTAAGCAAATAATAATTATTTAGTAAAATTTTTATAAAACATTTTTATTAATATTTTAATATTTTATAAAAATTTATTTAAATATTTATATAATAACTTTGTAGTGGATTTTTTTTAACAAAAATGTGTAAAAATTTGTATAAAAATTGGTTGTAATGTTGATACAATATATAAAACAATTTACACCTAAATATCACACCATCCGCAGTAGCACTATAGACAATTCTAACCAGTTAAAATATCCGGGTTCGAATCCCGGCTGCGGAATGCTATTTTTTTATTGAATTCCTCCTTATTTTAACGTATAATTAAATGCGCATCCAATTAAATCAAATAATTTTATAATTTAATCAAATATTTATTGTTTAGTCTAACTTTACTAATCATTTATGTAAAAGAAATTAAAAAGATTAATATGGATTTTTAGTAATATAAAAATATATTATAAAAGAAAAATATAGTCAAAACCACGTAATTAAAAAAATCTCAATTTTTTTAAAAATTATTTAAAATAACTTTGGAATTGAATACTTTTTAAAAATTATAATAGTAAAACTATAAA
Source organism: Vicia villosa (assembly GCF_029867415.1). Taxonomy (NCBI): domain Eukaryota; kingdom Viridiplantae; phylum Streptophyta; class Magnoliopsida; order Fabales; family Fabaceae; genus Vicia; species Vicia villosa. Next base: position 161,011,946 of record NC_081183.1, read on the forward strand.
ATATTTCAAATAATATTTTATAAAAATGTATTAAAAGTATTTATATAATAACTTCGTGGTGAAATTTTTTGTAACAAAAATGTATAAATTTTTTATAAAAATTGGTTGTAATGTTGATACACAGCGATATATAAAACAATTTAAACTTAAATATCACACCATCCGCAGTAGCACTACCGGCAATTCTAACCAGTTCAAAAATCCGGGTTTGAATCCTGGCTGCGAAATGTTCTTTTTTTATTGAATTTCTCTTTATTTCTACGTATAAGTTAAACGTGCATCCAATTAAATCAACTACTTTTATAAATTAATCAAATAATTATTATTTAGTCTAATTTTACTAAGCATTTATGCAAAAGAAATTAAAAGATTAATTTTGATCTTTAGTAATATAAAAGTTATATAATAAAAGAAAAATATAGTCAAAATTACGTAATTAAAAAAATCTCAATTTTTTTTTAAATTATTTAAAATAACTTTGGAGTTAAATACTTTTTAAAAATTGTAATAGTAAAATTATAAAATATTTCAAATAATATTTTATAAAAATGTATTAGAAGTATTTATATAATAACTTTGTAGTGAAAGTTTTTGTAACAAAAATGTGTAAAAATTGTATATAAAATTTGGTTGTAATGTTGATACACAACGATATATAAAACAATTTAAACCTAAATATCACACCTTCCGCAGTAGCACTACCGACAATTCTAACCAGTTCAAGAATTAAGGTTTGAATCCCGGCTGCGGAATGTTATTTTTTTTATTGAATTTCTCTTTATTTCTACGTATAACTTTTAATCTACCCTAAGTTTTCTAGATGTGGAGATTTCACTTAATAGGGTCTTCTAAGGTCCGGGAGGCTGGTTATACTAAGGGAAGGTATTAGCATCCTAAGTATTCGTAGTACTCTACAGGAACCTTTCTACTATATGTGCATTGATTTTTTATGTTTGTTTGTTGCTTAATTATTGGGAAAGTTTCTCCTTTGTGTTAGGAGAGGAAATGAATTGAAGATTGACGGGTGAACTGGATGTTTTTGATGTTTTGTTTTCTCGCAAAGATTCCTTGTGAACCTTTTGCCTACATATCCCTAATGGAAGTCAGAGCTTTTGTAGTTCGGGGAACTAATTAGGGAAATGGATTGAATTTGAAAGTGTCTTTTTTAAAGCTGAAGGTTGAAGCTTGAATGATCCCTGTTTATAGAAAAGAGACAAACAGTCATCTTTACAGAGAGATATTTCTACCATTCCACCACAAACAATTGAAGTGACAAAAAAGGGAGGTTCATTTCATAAGAGAAGGGACCTTACTTGGATGAAGCAAGTATGCCAGTCATAGTCTCTTGAATGAGAGAACAATTCTCAACCAGTTTAGAGAGATGACAGTCTGGACGTGAAGTCGACAGAGCAGTGCATCTAGTCATTCTAAATGAGAAAATGTTTTGAAAGTGAAGTGAAAATGTTTGTATGTTTGAATGTGAAAAAAATAGGAGAAATGTCTCTTTGTAGAGATAAATCATGTCTATCTACTGTATGAGAGATCTGAATTTGACTGGCTTGTACAAGACCCAAGCTTGAGACTTAAACTGATAGTTTGAGACTGACTTTGAGGGGATGATTTGACTAGGGAAGGTTTTGACATGAAGAAAGTATGTGTTCTGTACTAAGCCCAAAATTGTGGCTGACTCTTTGAGGATGCTCTTATTGAGCAGGGATTGGTGGGAAGCTGACTCTACTAGGGAGTTTGCTCTTATTGAGTAGGAATTGATAGATGAAAGCCCAGAATTGAGGTTGACCCTGCTGGGGATATTACTTTATTGAGGGTTTATTGATGGAGGCTGACCCTTTCCAGGGATTTTCACTCTATTGAGGAGGAATGATGGAGGCTAACCCTTTCCAGGGGTTTTCACTCTATTGAGGAGGAATGATGGAGGCTGACCCTTTCTAGGGTTTTGATTCATTTGAAGTTTGATTGGAGGCAAACCCTTTCCAGGTGTTTTTTGTTCATTTGAAGGATATGGATTTGGAGGCTGAACCTTTCTAGGGAATCATAAATGTTTTAAAATAACTTTGAGCTGAATACTTATTAAAAATCTCAATTTTTTAAAATTATTTAAAATAAATTTGGAGTTAAATACTTATTAAAAATTGTATTAGTAAAAAAATAAAATATTTTCAATAATATTTTATAAAAATTTATTTAAAGCATTAATATAATAACTTGTAGTGAAATTTTTTATAGCAAAAATGTGTATAAAAATTGGTTGTAATGTTTATACACAACGATATATAAAACAATTTACACTTAAATATTACACCATCCGGAGTAGCACTACCGACAATTTAAAATAGTTCAAGAATTCAGGTTCGAATCCCGGTTGTGGAATGCTATTTTTTTATTGAATTCTTCTTTGTTTCTACGTATATGTTAAACACGCGTCCAATTAAATTAACTACTTTTATAAATTAATCAAATAATTATTATTTAGTCTAATTCTACTAAGCATTTATGCAAAAGAAATTAAAAGATTAATTTTGATCTTTAGTAATATAAATATATATATATATATATATATATATATATATATATATATATATATATATATATATATATATATATATATATATATATATATATTATAAAAGAAAAAATCTCAATTTTTTTAAAAAAATTATTTAAAATAACTTTGGAGTTAAATACTTTTTAAAAATTATAATAGTAAAAAATTAAAATGTTTTAAATAAGATTTTATAAAAATGTATTAAAAGTATTTATATAATAACTTCGTAGTGAAATTTTTTGTAACACAAATGTATAAAAATTTTATATAAAAATTGGTTGTAATGTTGATACACAATGATATATAAAATAATTTACACCTAAATATCACATCATCCACGATAGCACTACCGACAATTCTAACCCGTTTAAGAATCCAAATTCGAATCCCAGCTGCAGAATGCTATTTTTTAGTCTAACTTTACAAAGCATTTATGTAAAAGAAATTAAAAGATTAATTTTGATCTTTAGTAATATAAAAATATATTATAAAAAAAATTTAGTCAAAACCACGTAATTAAAAAAATATTAATTTTTTTTAAAATTATTTAAAATAACTTTGGAGTTAAATACTTTTTACAAATTTTAATAGCAAAAAATATAAAATATTTCAAATAATATTTTATAAAAATTTATTTAAAATATTTATATAATAATTTGTTGTATAAAAATTGGTTGCAATGTAGATACACATCGATATATAAAATAATTTACACCTAAATATCACACCATCCACTGTAGCACTACCGACAATTCTAACTCGTTTAAGAATCTAGATTCAAATTTTGAGTGCGAAATGCTTTTTTTTTATTGGTTCAAAGTTTGTCTACTGGTCTATTCATAGATTTAGATATATTTTAAAAATAGTGGGAATTGTTGGATAATTTCCAAACTCTTTCGGAGGGTTGTTTCCCTTCACCAAGTGGTATGAATTTCTCTATAAATAGAGATAATTTTCAAACCTAAAATTTACGGAAACAATGTATTTCAAGATCCAAATATCATATCTAAGTCATTTCTTTATTTTTCAAGTGCACGAGAATAAATGAGGAGACTTTGTAAAATATCGTTAATTCATCTGAAGATTTCCAAATTATCCGGAAGGAATTCGCTCGTTAACCCGTTTGCATCCAATTATCTAAATTGGTGTGCCACTTTTATCATATTGTTTTCATCTTGTTCTTGTCCATGATTTGCACCAAACCATCAACACAAGATCTAACAAAATCTAGATTTATAAAAAGAAAATAAAACTTAATCATGAATAATCCATTGGTTATGTTGCTGTTGAAAGTGTTGTTACATGCATAACAATGGTAGTTCCAAAGTTGAACTCATTTTGCAACCACAAATGTCTTACATGCAAATATCTCAGAAGTTCTACGATGCATTCAAGCATTGTAGCTTCTCCCTCAAATCCCCACACATTGCTCGCAAGCTTCATGCTCAACTCATACTCTCCGGTTTAGACTCTTCCCTTTTCTTACTCAACAATCTGCTCCACATGTACTCCAACTGTGGCTTACCACACGATGCTTTTCAAGTTTTTCAAGAGACCAATCATCGTAATGTCTTTACTTGGAACACAATGATTTGTGGTTTTGTTAATTCCGGTCGAATTAATGAAGCAGATAAACTGTTTGATGAAATGCCTGTGAGAGTTAAAGACTCGGTTTCTTGGACAGCTATGATATCGGGTTATGTTCAAAATGGTTTTCATGAACGTGGTGTTGAGACTTTTAGTTTAATGCTTAGGGAGTCAAATGGTCGAAATCAAAGTTACGACCCGTTTTTGTTTACTAGTGTAATGAAAGCTAGTGGTTTACTTGGAGACTCTCGATTGGCTCTTCAGTTACATGGCTTGGTCATTAAGTTTGGTTTTGGAATGGAAACTTGTATTCAGAACTCGCTTGTTGGTATGTATGTTAAGTGTGGAGATATCGGTTTGGCGGAGATGGTTTTCTTTGACGTTGAAAGACCAAGTTTGTTTTGTTGGAATAGTATGATTTATGGTTATTCTCAAATGTATGGACCTTATAAAGCTCTACAAATATTCAACCGAATGCCTGAACGTGACGAGGTTTCTTGGAACACGCTGATCTCAATTTTCTCTCAACATGGTTTTGGAGTTGATTGTCTTTCCATGTTTCTAGAGATGTGTAATCAGGGTTTTAGTCCGAACTTTATGAGTTATGGAAGTGTACTTAGTGCTTGTGCTAGCATTTCTGATTTGAAATGGGGTGCTCATTTGCATGCTAGGATTCTTCGCATGGAAGATAGCTTGGATTTGGTTTTGGGTAATGGTCTTATAGATATGTACGCTAAATGTGGGTGCTTAGGATTGGCTAAGCGTGTGTTTAACAGTTTAAAGGATCGCGATCACGTTTCTTGGAACTCTTTGATCACTGGTGTGGCACAATTCGGCCTTGATGAAGATGCTTTGATATTATTTAACCAAATGAGACAGAGTTCTGTGGTGTTGGATGAATTTATTCTTCCTACTGTTCTTGGGATTTGTTCGGGTCAAAATTATGGCTCTATAGGAGAACTACTTCATGGATATACAATCAAAAGCGGGATGGATTCTTCTGCTCCGGTAGGGAATGCAGTCATTACAATGTATGCAAAATGTGGGGATACTGACAAAGCTAATCTTGCGTTCAGATTGATGCCACTTAGAAATACCATATCATGGACTGCCATGATCACTGCATTCTCTCGGAGTGGAGACATTGACAGAGCCCGAGAATATTTTGATACGATGCCTGAGAGGAACATCGTAACCTGGAACTCCATGTTAAGCACATATGTTCAAAATGGCTTCTCCGAAGCAGGTCTCAAGCTGTATGTTTTGATGAGAAGCAATAGAATTCAGCCGGACTGGATCACTTTCACAACTTCAATCCGGGCCTGTGCTGACTTAGCTATAGTTAAACTTGGGATGCAAGTCGTTACGCATGCTATAAGGTTTGGACTCAGTTCGAACATTTCAGTTGCAAATAGTATCATCACTATGTATTCAAGATGTGGACAAATGGAAGAGGCCAAGAATGCTTTCGACTCAATAGATGCCAAAGACCTGATTTCCTGGAATGCTATGCTTGCAGCATTTGCTCAAAACGGTTTAGGTAGGAAAGTAATTGAAACTTTCGAGGATATGTTGAAGTCGAAATGTAAACCCAATCATATAAGCTATGTTTCTGTTTTATCTGGTTGCAGCCACATGGGGCTAGTAGTTGAAGGGAAACATTACTTTGATTCCATGACTCAAGTTTTCGGCATTTCTCCAACAAATGAGCACTTTGCTTGTATGGTAGATCTGCTCGGACGAGCAGGGTTATTAGAGCAGGCAAAGAATTTGATAGAAGGAATGCCTTTTAAGCCAAACGCAACCGTTTGGAGCGCTCTACTAGGAGCATGCCGGATCCATCATGATCTGAGACTAGCAGAAACTGCTGCAAAAAATTTGATGGAATTAGATGTTGAAGATTCTGGAGGTTATGTTCTTCTAGCAAATATATATGGTGAATCTGGAGAGTTAGAAAATGTCGCTGATATGAGGAAACTTATGAAAGCCAAAGGAATTCGAAAGAGTCCGGGTTGTAGCTGGATAGAGGTTGATAACAGAGTAAATGTTTTCACTGTAGATGAAACCAGTCATCCACAGATAAAGGAAGTTCATATAAAACTGGAGGAGATGATGAAGAAGATAGAAGATACAGGAAAATATAGTAGTTTAGATTCTTCAGTTCATAGGAGTCGTAAGTATCACAGTGAAAAGCTGGCTTTTGCTTTTGGGTTGCTTAATCTTCCATCTTGGATGCCAATACGTGTAATGAAGAATCTTCGTGTCTGCGATGATTGCCATTTGGTAATAAAGCTTCTGTCTTTAGTCACCTCAAGAGAACTTATTATGAGAGATGGATATAGATTTCATCATTTTAAAGATGGGTTGTGTTCCTGTAAGGACTATTGGTAATTTGTGGTATGCATTAATTCAATATCCACTTTCTCTCCCATTGCTTTTTCCTTATCATTTTCTATTCCTCTTTCCGTATCAGAAAATGGCAATTCTTATGCGGAGAAAAACTAATAATTCAAGGGTTATGCTGAATGAGGTTTCCTTTGATTGTAAATTTGATTGCTTGGTTATAAAATGAGGACCCTCTATTGAAAATAGAACTATCGAGAGTTGTACATTGGGTGTGATAGGGTTTCGAATAATATTTATATGTGAGAGACATCATTCATCCTATAAGCTGGTTTAGCATGGTTGAGTAAATTTCAACAAAAATTCTAAGATAATATAAGTGTCTTTCTAAAATCCATTGGGCCACTCGGTATTAGGTCATTCGAGTCACACACTCCAGTTCAGATACCCATCTACTTAAAACACCAAGCCACCGTGCTTCTTACCGTTGGTAAAAGGACACACAGGCCACATTGCTAAGTCACCCTGCTGGGAGATTTTGACTAAAGAAGAGTACTGGAAGTTCCTTCTTTGTTTCTTGGAATCTCTCTTGTGGTAATTATTTTCTTACTCTAACCCTTATGCTTGATTGGCAATTCATTTATTCAGCTTTCTCAGGAAATGTTTTGAATCAGTGTAAAGATTGTATAGGCCAGGCTAACTCATATATTACAGATAGTTGTTGAGTCTTATCATTGGCTCATTACAATTTTTTTTTTAATATTTGAATTGAATGGCAGAGGTATTTTTATTTTATTACAAGTCATGCATGGGAGACCAATTGAATGGCAACCCAAAGTCGTGAATGATTTCCATGCAATTTCCAGCAATAGCTGTGAAAACTAACTTACCATAAAGGTAAGAAGCTTTTTTTTTTTCTTTCCAGCTTTTTATGTTTCTGTATCAATTTCTAAAGTGGATCTCAAAAGTAATAAATTCTTCTCTTTTTTTTTTTTGAAAGCTTGATCTTCGGCCTTGCAACCGACTAGTCCAAGAAGATAAATTCCACTGTCCACTTGCGAGAGTTCGATTTAAAGCGAGTGCAAAACTCACCTTGATTTCTTAGAAAAATAAATACAGTATTAATTATTCTTGGTTGAAATAAAATATTATGAGACTTGGTATTTGTAGAAAATAATTCTGAGTATTGTAATGTTGTGTAAGTTAATCTAACCTGAGTTTGACTAATGGACCAAATACAAATCATTATAATAAGTATAAATAATACAATCTTGTAAAAATACAATTCGACAATCAGACCCGACCGCTGGTCCTTTCGGTTCAATCGGTTCGACAAACCAATTCGATCTGATTTTTAAAACACTAGTAAATAGTACTCTCTCATTTTAAATGATTGTTATTTTTTTAATTGTGATATTTAATTATTATTGTGTACACTGCTAGCATTTTTTTTAGTTCTCCTGAAAAAACAATTTTGCAGGTATCAACTAAAATGATGATTCAAGCATTATGAGAGCCAATATTGGTAGAATCAAAGATAGAAATCACAATATGAATGCTTTATTGAGGTGCTGTCTTATGAAGAGAGCGGCCAAGCTATTGAGTTAATGCATTTGTTGCCACAACTAAGGAATCTTTAGAGTGAAATTCTTCTACTTCTAACTTGGAGTTGTGGCATTAAAGCTTCTTACCTTTATGGTAAGTTAGTTTATATGGCCCAATCTTTAATGTTACAAGATTATATATTGAGTGACACTAGGATATATGATATGTTTGGTTTTGACAGAACTTTGGATTGTCTTAGTGTTGCGATTCTAAATTTTGACCTCAATAGTTTTACTATCAAGGACATCGTTCCTCTTAAAGCACAACATGTTTTGGTGAATGTCTTTTTTAGTAAAAGTTTTCATGACATGGATGTAAAGTTTGACACAATGTTTTAAAAACCAGACTAGTCATCAAACCGGTGAAGGTACTAGGCCACTAACTCATTAGTCAAACCACTGGGCCAATGGTCGAACCGCATGATTAAACCAGATTAAACCAGATAACTCGATTGAATAAATTAGTCTCTATAACAAAATTATATAGTTATTAAATTGGTCATCCGGATGACTCGTCTCTAAAATAAAATCATGACACCTTCAAATTTTCAAAATATCATAATTTCACATGTTCATTCTTTAAATTCAAATTCTAAACATTGTTATCACACACAACACAATAGCATAAAATCCAAATCCAAATAAATCTTGTACAAAGTCTAATTATAATAAATTTAATTTTCATCTGAGAAAGTTGTTCTAAATAAGTTTTGAATAAAGTATACTTATATTTTAATTTTATTTTTTATAAAAAAATATATCAATAGTTTATCTGATCCAACAACTCAGACAAGACCGATAATCCCTCTGATTTCTGGTTCAACCGGTCGGTTCGGTCCGATTTTTAAACTGGTTTGACATGACCACAAGATAAAAAGAGATTTTTGGCTGTTTAGAACCAGTACATGCTCACGATTTTCTCTTTGTTATTCTTATTGATGGACTATGCCAACCTATGTCTTCGGTAGAGTATCGTCTTATCTTTATATATATCGTCTTATGTTTTCCTTATTTTCTATTGATGCAATTTGTCCTTTTTCGTAAGGCGTGCTTGTATACAGTTTGGGAACACACAATTTATCTTATGGAGTTTTTATACTTTAAATATTGATATGACTTTGTTAGAGATGTCTTGTTTGATATATTTTGACGGGTCTGGGTATCTATGAAGAAAGAGAAGTCTCTAAATTTCTTGACTAATTCACAAGAGGAGGGATCTACAATTAGACCAACATATATTCTAATATACAAGTGAGTAGGAGGAAAACATACACGTGTAAACATGACTAAGTTTTTACACGGATGAGATCGAGAACTTGAAATTTTATTATATGACATACATCTCTTAAAGTCACTTCAAATAAAATTATCAATTATGAAAAAGTGTGTTCCGACAATTGAGTTACTTTCATCCAATTTATCTGTACTAGGGGTGTTCAAAACCAAACCAACCCAATAGAAAACCGCAAATCAAATCAAATTAAATCGAAACCGCATTATGTTACAACCTAAATTTTAGGTAAATCACATTCAAACCAAACATAAACCTATTATACATTAGCCTTATAATTACGAACAACTTTCTCATTCTTACGCTTATGATTTCAATTTCAATCTTCTCAAATGTCTTCTAGAATTATCTAGTTGAACTCTAGACCAACAACACCCTTAACTCCACTAGCAAGTGTCACCCCTAAATCAAGAGTATATCAAAACACTAACAAGAATGAAAAAAATAAAAGATTCCCAATGCTAACATAAAAAAAAAAGGCAGGTGCGGGTGCGGCTAACTACATCAAGCGTAAGCTAAGTGAGAGTTAGTAACACTCTGCAGATGATGATGAAGTTCATCTGCCCAAACAACGTCATCTTCATAGCTTTTCTATTATCAACAGCAACACTAACACTTTCAGAATCAGAATCTTCAGAATCCAACATCATCTCCCGTTTCCAACAATTCCTCAAAATCAAAACCGACCACCCAACCCCAAACTACAAACAATCCTCCGATTTCCTAACATCACAAGCCAATTCCCTCTCACTCCATTCCCAAACAATCGAACTCGCTCCAGGAAAACCCTTAGTCCTTCTCAAATGGGCCGGAACAAGCCCAGAACTTTCCGCCATCTTGCTCTACTCCCACACCGATGTTGTCCCTGCAGAACACGATAAATGGGACCATCCTCCCTTCGAAGCCCATCTGGATTCCGAGGGAAAAATCTACGCGAGAGGCTCTCAGGATATGAAGTGTGTTGGAATGCAGTATCTTGAAGCTGTTCGGAAGCTTAAAGAATGGGGGTTTCAACCCAAACGGAGTATTTATTTGGCTTTTGCTCCTGATGAGGAGATTGGTGGACATGATGGTGCTGAAAAGTTTTCTCTTTCTAGTGTTTTTCAGGAATTGAATGTTGGTATAGTGCTTGATGAAGGTATATTATAAATAAGCACTTATAAGTTATAAGCTGATTTTATAAGCTATTTTATATGTAATTGTTTGTGGGGCATTGATTTGAATTTTTATTCACTTATAAACACACAGGATTGGCTTCTCCGGATGATCATTACAGGGCATTCTATGCGGAGAGGAGTCCGTGGTGGCTGAAAATCAAGGCCGTTGGGATTCCGGGACATGGGGCCAAGCTTTATGATAACTCTGCAATGGAGAATCTTTTGAAGAGTATTGAGAGTATCCGAAGGTACCGTGCCTCACAGTTCGACTTGATCAAGGCCGGCTTGAAGGCCGATGGGGAAGTTACTTCGATTAACATGGCCTTTTTGAAGGCTGGCACTCCTTCACCAACAGTAAGTCAATCAACTCCGATATTCCATCGAAGTGATAAAACATCTATTGTATAATGTAAAAAATTATAGTATAGTTGTGTGTCGTTATATAACAATCTTTGTTATTGCAATTATGGTTGACCACATGGGTGACCACTATAAAGCTTTAACATTGCGGCTGCAATCATGGTTGCGGACAAGAATCTAAAACTTTATTATGTATGTATAAGATTGATTATTCCATAAACAGAATAGAATCAAAAGCGTATTCTTGCTCAACATTTTTTTCCTTAATATATCAACATTCTTTTATACATTGTACAAGAGTCTGTTATCCATGTTATGCTTACCTTTGAAATGATACTTCATTTCACATGTCTGTGTGTTTGCACGTTAAGAAATTCCAGCAATCGGAATTCCCCATAATGATTCTACTTTTGCTGTGTACCAGGGTTTTGTCATGAATTTGCAGCCATCTGAAGCAGAAGCTGGATTTGATATTCGAGTGCCACCAACCGCGGATACGGAATCATTGGAGAGGCGAATTTCCGAAGAGTGGGCACCTACTTGGCGTAATATGTCTTTCACCGTAAGTATCTACTTGGAAGTATTTCACCATTTCTGCTAATAAGTGTCTAGTTCGTCTTTCACTTGTTATCAGTATCTCTCAAAATTCCCTAGACAACACGATTAATTATTTTACGACTTTCCTCTAGTTGAAAACAAAGTTACCTCTTATTAGATTCCCACTCTAATGTATTTTAGCTCGGGCAGTTCAAACAAAAGGTGTCTGTGCGTGATGCATCCGGGAAACCAGTTGTCACCAAAACTGACAGCTCAAATCCTTGGTGGGCATTGTTAGAAAATGCTGTCCAGGAGGCCGGTGGGAAACTTGGCAAGCCAGAGATCTTTCCTGCGTCCACGGATGCACGATATTTCCGCAATCTTGGACTGCCAGCAATTGGATTCTCACCTATGGCAAACACTCCTATCCTACTCCATGACCACAATGAGGTGATTCTTGTAATATATTTTGTGCCTATTTAATTATTTGATGCTATGCTAGTATGCCTATCCATACATCTATGTGATTATATCTTACTTGCGTTGACACTTTTTTGCCCCTTAGTTTTTGAAAATGTATCTTAATGTTACTGTCCCTGCATTTAGTTTAGAGTTTGACTTTGACTTATGTGTTGTTTCTTCTTTATGCAGTATCTTCACAAAGATGAATACTTGAAAGGAATCAAAATATATGAGTCGATTATTAAAGCATATGCATCCTTTGATGAACATGTAAATGATGAAAGGTCCAAAGATGAGTTATGAGTAAGGGCTGTGGCACTCTGGCTTTGTCTCAGATGTAACATGATTTGAAGTGACTCAATAAAGAGGAAATAAACTCTTCTGCTAAACTTAGATCGAAGCCACTTCGCTTTAAGTGAATATTTTCTTTGTTAAACTTTCTGTGCATAATTTTGTAATAGGAAAACTACTCTATTATGTTTGACTCTGTTTGTTTGCTTCTAACATGTGCCTTACATTAATTAATAGAAATCCAACAAACAAGAATAGCATACAATTTTTTATTTGTACCGAGGACACGTAGTAATGTTGATTAAACCAAACCATATAAGTATAATTTGCCTTCTAACATCTCATTTCATATACCTCCATTTCCTAGTTACCTTAGCATGCTGTTGGCCTGTCAAATTCATAGTATCTTAGTATCTACACACATCCAGCTATGTTTGCTTGCTAGTATAGTATGCATTGGAGTCTTACCCAATCTACTTAATATCATTCTATCATTGGAGATCAAATCTAAATAATAGTACATGTAGGAATAACATTTAGACTCAAGTTATGTTGTTTTATGATTTTGAAAAAGAAATAAGTTTTTTTATTATCAAATTGACTCTCGGTACTCAAGGACTATGTCACGCTCTCTTTAAGATGTTTCGCGATACTATCCAAATTATGCTAGGATAAAAAAATCTGTTCAAAACTGATAGGATAGTTATTGCGAAATAGCTAATTGGTCTAAAAATACACTCTTAAATAATGGTCATTTGACAATTCTAATTAATTTCTCGATCTATGTTTGGATTGATGGAATGTGATGGAATAAAGCGGAATGGAATGGAATAAGTTTATGTTCCATCGTTTGGATTGATTAAAAACGGATGGAATCGAGCGGTATCGGATGGAATGTATTCCACCATATTCCATCACTTTCCACCATTTTTTGTACCTTCCGATTTGGGCGGAATGAAAAAATTACTTTATTCCATCATAAAGTACCCAAACAATGGAATGACGTATTTATTCCATTCCACTTCGTTCCGCTCTATTTCATCCCGCTCCGCTCCATTCCGCTCCGTTATTTGTATTTTATCCAAACATAGCCTAAATAATTTCTCAAACCAAGAGTAATTCGAATAATTTTTTGAAGAGAATTCAATAATGGTCGTTTGACCATCTGAAACAATTTCTTGAACGATAAGAAATTCAAATAATTTTTTAAAAAGAATTTTAGCAATACTGAGAAGATTTAACAACCTCAAATCACACATCACCGACTCCGACGCGATCTCGAAATTTCAACATCTGCAGAAAAAAACTGTTACACATATCTTCTTCAACTCACAACAACTTGTTAATTTAGAACCATCACCATCATACTCGGCAGCAAACAGAATCAACAATTTTGCAACAAGCGACGAAACCGCGTCATCAATCCGGATCACAATCGCGTCGTCGATCCCTTTTAAAATAGAATAGTAAATCGGCTGCGGAATTATATGAACAACACAACAAATTCACGAAGATAAGTAATTGGTTTTAAAAAAGAGAATCTAATCAAAAAGAAGATGCATAGTAATAAGAGAGGAAGTTGAAGATGGAAGATAATAAGAGAGGAAGTTGAAGATGGAAGAGAAACCGCGAGGGACGATTCTTAAAGTTGGAAGAGAAATTGTCATAAATAGAGACGTGCGTTGAATATTAACAGTTACAAAATTAAAATGCAGCAGCTCACAATATGGAAAAATAACGTGAAAGAAGAAGAAGAATGTGATGCACTAACATTTTTTTACAGTTTTGGAATTTGGAAGAGTGTGGGATTAAGGACAGTTATGAGAATAGTGGAAATTGAAGAATAGAAGGATGTAACTGCATGAAAGAAGAAGTTAATTTTGACAATGCTGATGTGGATTTTTGTATGAAGAGAGACTAATGTGGCATAGGTTAGAGATGAGGAAATGTGTGAACTTTCTTATATGATAGATTAGAGAGTAGATTATTTCAGACACCATTAAAATCTCTTCAATGAGCTCCAATAATCAATTGAATCATATCATTACAAATTGATTTTATGTGTAACAAGTTTGATGCATTATGCATAAGATATATATGCTCCAATTTGAGGGGAGTATTGACTATAGTCATGAACAAAATTATTCGCTCTTCTATATATATTTTGTACAGCCCCGATGCGTAATGCAATTCATTCATTCTAAATTATTCAAGTGACTTAAATTGGCGAATCCCACAAAACCGATTGCCTATGCTTTTTAAACTCTTTCTAAACCATATCTCTCCTTGGGGTTTTCTGTTATAGTTATTCTATTTCATCTTTACAAGTTTAGTGGTTGAGTTTGTCAATACAAAAAGATTATTTATGATGTTTAATAGCACTTTTTACCTTGAGTCATTCGTTTCAATTATTTATTTTCTTTTGCAAACAGGCAAGTGAAGTTGTTATATAGCAAATAGCCTTTCTGATGTTGTCATTGTATTGATGGAAAAAGCTAGTTGAGAATTAAGTGTGAGTGTGGATAATAGTCCTACAATGAAAATGTGTGTGGTGACTTGAGCATATATAAGTGGGAGAACCCACTCACCTATCTCCTACGGAAGCACGAGAGCAATTTTGTCAATTCGGTGGTGCGTGAGAGATGCATGAAATATATTAAGAAATTCTCTTAAATAAATAAAAGTTTTTTTTTTTGTAGAACTTTGAATATGTGTAAATGTCAAATATTATTTTTCCATGTTTTTATTGTAATAAAAGGAGTTGAGTTTGAGAATGAAACGAGTTAGTGGTGGTAGTTTGTAGTGAAAGAAGAAGCAAAATAAAATAATTAACGGGTGGTAGGATTTAAAAGTAATAGATTTATTTTTATTATTTTTAAAGGAAAAAAAAGTGGACACAATATAGAATTAAGTAAAGTTTTAATTTATCTAAAATTAAAGTTTTCAAAATTAAATTAATGTATTTAGCTTACATGTAGACCAAATACATTGCTTATTTAATAAATCTAAAAGAAATATAGGATATAGTAAGAAATTAAAACTAAATATTTTGTATATTTTACAAAAAAAAAAAAAGGTAATATAAATCAATCTTTATCAAAACAAACCTGAAAAAATATTCCATTGAACATTCCTGTGCTAGCAAAATCTTTATCAAAATAAAACATTCCTATGCTAACATAAAGAAGTGCAGGTGGGGTTATAGGGGAAAGCAACTACATCAAGAGTAAGCTAACAGTCATAGTCAGCAGCAGTACTTTGCCCTGAAGATGATGAATTTCAACTGCCCAATCATCATCTTCATAGCTTTTCTATTATCAACACCAACACTCACATTTTCACAATCAGAATCTTCAGAATCCAACATCATTTCACGTTTCCAGCAATTCCTACAAATCAAAACCAACCATCCAACCCCAAACTACAAACAATCCTCAGATTTCCTAACATCACAAGCCAATTCCCTCTCACTCCATTCCCAAACAATCGAACTTGTTCCAGGGAAGCCTTTAGTCCTTCTCAAATGGGCTGGAACAAGCCCAGAGCTTCCTGCTATTATGTTCTACTCTCACACTGATGTTGTCCCTGCTGAACAAGATAAATGGGACCATCCTCCCTTTGAAGCCCATTTGGATTCCGAGGGAAGAATCTATGCAAGAGGCTCTCAGGATATGAAGTGTGTTGGAATGCAGTATCTTGAAGCTGTTCGGAAGCTTAAGGAATGGGGGTTTCAACCTAAAAGGAGTATCTATTTGGCTTTTGCTCCTGATGAGGAGATTGGTGGACATGATGGTGCTGAGAAGTTTTCTCTTTCTGGAGTTTTTCAGGATTTGAATGTTGGTATAGTGCTTGATGAAGGTATAGTATATTGATAAGCACTTATAAGTTATAAGCTGATTTTATAAGCTATTTTTTATGTGATTGTTTGTGGAGCTTTGATTTGAATTTGTACTCGTTATTTAATTCATTTCAACTTACAAACACACAGGGCTTCCTTCTCAGGATGACCATTACAGGGCATTCTATGCAGAGAGGAGTCCGTGGTGGTTGGTGATCAAGGCTGTTGGGATTCCTGGGCATGGAGCCAAGCTTTATGATAACTCTGCTATGGAGAATCTTTTGAAGAGTATTGAGACCATCCGAAGGTATCGTGCCTCGCAGTCCGACTTGATAAAGTCCGGCTTGAAGGCTCTTGGGGAAGTTGTTTCTATTAACCCGGTCTTTTTGAAAGCTGGAACTCCATCGCCAACAGTAAGTCAATCATGCTTGTGGACAACAATTTAAACCTTTATGTAATATATAAGATTGATTATTCCATGAATAGAATAGAATCAAAAACACAATCTTGCTCAACATTTTTTCCACATTGTAGAGGAGTCTGCCTGCCAACTATGCTATGCTTACCTTTGAAATGACACTTCATTTCACATATTTGTGTGTTAGCATGTTAAGAAATTCCAGCAATTGTCATGGTTGAATTCCTCCTAATGATTCTATATCTTTCTTTTGCTGTGCTGCACCAGGGTTTTGTCATGAATTTGCAGCCATCTGAAGCAGAAGCTGGATTTGATATTAGAGTGCCACCAACTGCAGATACAGAATCACTGGAGAGGCGAATTGCCGAAGAGTGGGCACCTACTTGGCGCAATATGTCTTTCACTGTAAGTAGCTACTTATCCATTTTGCTTTATTTATCATCCATGTATTCTAAATACACAATACTCTGCTGATAAGTGTCTATCTTTCACTTATATAGAAATTTTCAGCTATCGGAAGTATTTAGGATTTCTATAATGAAAACGAATGTGTTAAACTTTATCATTGTTTCACTTGCCCTTATTATCACTTTCTCTCAAAATTCCCTAGACAACATGATTAATTATTTTACTTCTACTTTTCAAACAAATTGCCTCTTATTAGATTGCCCTCTAATATATTTAAGTTTGGGCAGTTCAAACAAAAGATGTATGGGCGTGATGCATCCGGGAAACCAGCCGTCACCAAAACTGACAGTTCCAATCCTTGGTGGGCATTGTTAGAAAATGCTGTTCAAGAGGCTGGTGGGAAACTTGGCAGACCAGAGATCTTTCCTGCGTCCACGGATGCACGGTATTTCCGCAATCTTGGATTTCCAGCTATTGGATTTTCACCTATTGCAAACACTCCTGATCTACTCCATGACCACAATGAGGTGATTCTTATAGTATATTTTGATCTACTCCTGATCCAGGATGCTTATTGACACAACTCATATCATTGTTTGTACAATTACACTTATGATATTATACGGACGCAAAAAAGAATTTATGGTTTTCAATGGTAAATTAAATATGACATTTTTATAAAGAAATCATTAGTGGACACAAAAAATGTCTTATATTGTGTGTGGACACTCTGCACCTTAAGTTTTTGAAGTTATATCCTAATGTCATGCACCTTAGTTTAGAGTTTAACTTTGACTTGTGTGTTGTTTCTTCTCTATGCAGTATCTCCACAAAGATGAATACTTGAAAGGAATCAAAATATATGAGTCAATTATTAAGGCATATGCATCCTATGATGAACATGGAAAAGATGAAAGGTCGAAAGATGAGCTATGAGCAAAGACTGGCTCTGTGGCTTTGTCTAAGATGTAGCATGATTTGAAGTGACTCAATAAAAAGGGATTGAAGCCACTTAGCTTTGTGAGAGTATTTTCATAAATAAACTCTGCATTATTTTGTAATGGAAAACTACTCTATTATGTTTGATTGCGGTTGCTTGCTTCAAACAGGGGCTTTGCATTAATTAATAGAAATCCAACGAACAATAACTACAAATTTTTTAATCAAACTGTACAAATTTGAAGTTTATTTACTATATGAATGGAAACTACTATTGGAACACTTTACACGCCATAAGTTTGTAATGATTCTAATCATGCCAATTCTTGACATGAATCATGAAGCTTTTATTTTCCTTGAAATTTGCTTCTGGAAACATAATTCGGGTCAGGAAAAACCATGACTTGAATCATTAGCAAATTTTAGAAATTGAAATTTGGTGCTGGATACATGACTCAAGACACACTTTCATTTGTTTCGAATCATAATGTGGCTTGAATTATGATATGGTTTGATTTGAACAATTTTGAATTACTCACTGAAATGTAACTCGAATCACACCTTGGTTTGACTTGAATCAAACATGCAAAATTCTGGGTTTTCTTCTATTGACTCATGAATCATCACGTTTTCTTTTGACTCAAATTAAAGTGTCATTTTGTTTGTGTTTTAGTACCTTATCTCTACCACATAAAAACATCATCTTTTTTCTCATACTAATCTTGAAGAATTTATTTTAGTATTGATTTCTTGAGTTTGTAAAGTTGTGTGAGATTTTTTTTTTGAAAAACATCATCTTTTTTCTCAAACCAAAAACACTATTGATGAACGTTGTTTAATTCTAGAAGAGAATGTGAGTTTTTGTTGTGAGAAGATTCATTAGGTGTTCTAATGTTCTTGCGAAGATTAATATTTTAGATAAAAGAATCAGGCTGCGGATTTTTAGACATTGACATTCAATGAAGAAAAAGAAGATGTTCTTCTTCAAAAGGCCTTGGAGTTTCTAACTCCTTCAACAAGTTCAAAGACTCAAACAATGAAATTTTGGTAGGATCAAGTGAAGATTGTTGTAGACGAAATCTTGAAGTACTTTGGTTCTTAGAAAGTAGATTGATTCACGATTGTAGATCTTGGAGGTTTTTCATTATATGTGATTATTATTTGTACTATAGGACATTGTGTATATTTTCTATTAGTAGAAGACTCAACAATTTTTTATGTTTTTCCATTGGAGACTAAATTAAGTGCAAACAGGGATGAAGCGCCGAACCAATATAAATCTCAGTGTACACTTTTTATATCACTTCTTTTTAATTTATTTATAGAATTTATACATTTTTATGTTTTATTTGCTTTCTAGTTTGCATGTGATTAGGTTTTGTTGCTCAAAGTGATTTAATGTTTAAGCTTAGAACTTTGCTAGATCTAGTCTACTAAATATTTCTTTTTGGTGATTATTTTTGAAAATTGTAATTCTAAATTATTGTTTCAATTAATCAGATTCTATTCACACTTCTTTGTTTGAATCTAATTGGATTAATTACTATATTGTTGATTCATCATCATTTTGTTATCATAGAGTTTATCTATACATTAATTTAAACTGCGTAATCTCTTTTTCTCACTCACACACTTTTTAACTTTGATTTTGAAAACAACTTTTTGATTGATGAAAGGTTTATTCAAACCCCCTTTTAAACTATTCTACGCTTATATTCAAACCAATATATAACCCCGGGTTCAGAGCATCCTCCGACGCAGGTTGATCAAGAGTGTATCACACTTCGGGCCACAACAAAATAGGAGGGACATTAGAGGTCAGACTAACAAGGCCCCCGAAGTATGAACCCCCATCCAAAACCGGCAAAAGAACGAATTTAGGAGGTGAAGGCGTAATTCAGAGTGTCCTCTTCATTTGGAGTGTCGTCTTATAGCAACTCATTTCATATGCAAACAAGAGGCAAACAAACCATAAGACAATCGCTTCGAATCACCAAGATAAAGAAAAAGGAATCTTCTTCCGCTCATAAAATATGCCACATATTTCTTCGGCGATGCTCTTAACTAAACAACACATCTCTATGTATCGTTTCTCCCGCTTCTTCGACGCTGCTGCAAAAGACTCGACACCATCGACGAAATTCAAACCTACCCAGAAGCACGTCAATTTATTCTTTAAATAAGTTTTCTTCTAGGACATGTCATTAGGAAGATAGAGATAAGTTCCTGGCCTGACTAGAAAGTGGTTTAGACGCCAGAGTTTTGGAAATTTATCAAAACACCTCGAAGACATATCAGGCTAAGTATCATATATACTTGCATGACAGACCTCACTTAGGGGCGTAACCAAAATGTACCGGCCCTAGAAATTATTTATAATCTCAGTATACACCTAAAACATCTTCCTACCCTCTCTAAAGGAGAGTAAATATTGGTCTCACTCCAAGTCGTTTGAGCTACGCTTGGATATTGAAAAGATAGAAAAAGAGCGTCAATGTCAGCATGCTTCTCTTATATTCGCAACAATATTGAAAGACCTTGATGTAGGCCTAGCTTAACAAATGCAATTGTGAAGGGGTAAGACATAACTAATTAAGGACGCTCACTTTAAATTCATTGAAGGGAAAGAAAAAAACCTATCCAAGAAAACAAACACTCATGAAGAGAAATTACACACCCTTCATGATTACTACACAACCTTTTGTCTTCTTCTAGAGGGAGCGCCTGCCAGTTCAAAGAGGACCCCACCTCAGTAAAGGTATGGTCTAGGCCTCCTTTGTTGGCGAATACGAAAATGATGTCTAACGTCTCCTGCTTCATCCATATCGATGAGTCTTCTCCCCTAACATCCCCTGTTGTTTGACATCTATTTTGATCCATTTCAACTTTACTGCCAACACGTAAAAAAGAACAACCGTAAGAATAAACACGAGACTAAGATTCCAACCACCACATTGCTCCACTATCTATGGAGTCACTGCAAAAAGTGCGAGTACCCTAAAAGGGTCACTTTCGTCTCCATACTTAGGGCCAGTGTCCAATACGTTTTGTGCAATGTTACGGTTACAAGACATGCATTTAATATGTCTGTTCGTGAGACCATATGCTGTAACTCAACAAAGTCTTCCTCTTCCACTTACTGAGGACTAACCCTAGAGGAATTCAACGACATTAGAGGACGGTTCGATAATATCAATCCTTGCTTCACCAACCACTAGTAAGGCCTTATGGGCAACTGTTTCAGGTTTGCCACAAGCCCAAATAAAAGGCCCAATTGTGAGGCCATTTTGCAGTATCCATTAAGCGGGCAAAGAAGCAAGTGAGACCTCTCCAGTGACCAAACACTTGATCCCAACTTCTAGCGCGTCACTCGCTGTTAGAAATGATCTCAATCTCATGTATATAAACCCATGGAGACACTATTTCAAATATGATTTCATTCTCACTCTCAAATTACACCTTTTAGATTTCACTGACTTTATCTTTAAAATGTTGATCTTGCATGTTCTCTCCACCACACTGCATTGAAAGCTCTAGCCGGTGCATCTTCAGAATCCATTATATTTTTCTTTAAGAACGGAAAATTAAGAATTAGAGAAAAAATTGTAGAGTATTGTTTATTATTTATGTGGAATTTAAAATGTAAAATTTATTAGATATTTTTTAAAAATAGAGACATTTCAAAAAAAATTAAAAGACACCTGCAATTTTTGTTTTTGAGCATAGAATCCTATAATTTTATGAAGCCTATTTACTCAACAAAATGGTGTATAGATTGAGTGGTACACGTTTTTAAAGTGTCTCACCTCACACATTAAAACAGTGGCGTCATATATATAACCTAACTGATTAGACAGTGCGTGCAAGCCTCAGTTGTGTTGTAGTAATAAGAAAAAGAGAGAAGAGACTGAAGTGTGAGAGAGCGATGTTTTTGAAGGATAATAACACTAACAACACTAACGGCTACCACCATCAACAACCACCACCTCCACCACCAGAAATGGTGCATAATCACAGCAACAGAGATAGAGCCCGTCACGGCACTCGCCGCTCACGTGTTTCCACTTCTAATTCCCGTGTTAGGGTTTCCGATGCCGAACAACCTCAACAGCCTACTAATCGATCTCCTTGCACCGATTACGACATGGCGTATTTTCATTCCTATGCTCATCTCGGTATTCATCAAGAAATGATCAAGGTATTAACTCTACCACTATTCTGTTACTTTCTTCACTCTGATTTTTCTCAATTATACATTAGACATGCTATTTGAAATTTGAATCTCATAAACCCTAGTACCTCTTTGTTCTTACTTCTTAGAGCTAGTTTTTAGTTTTCCGTTTATGTATATCCTAGAATTGAATATCTGAATGAAAATAGGAGAATGCTTCAAAAATTACAAATACAATATATACTGGAGATATCTTCCATTTTTTAAACTCCTTTCCATTATGTATGTTTTCGAACACAGTTCATTAATTTTCGAATCTATAAAATGTGATTAATTGGTAAATGTAAATTCGATCTTATGGACTTGTCCTTAAATAAATTAATTGTATGGTGTGCTTCAAATTGATTAACATGTATGTTGAGGATAATGGAGCATAGCTTCTTTAATGTGTTTTTTGTTGTTGTAATTATAGTTCCATTTGTTTTCGTCTATGGAGAATTCACCATCCTCTAATTCATTTTAATTTCTTCACTTTTGTAATTTTTTGTTGTTAAATGCAAAAGTAATGTTTCCTTTTCTTGCCCTGGTTTGGTACAGGATCGCGTGCGGACTGATACTTATAGGGAAGCAATCATGCGGCATCAGAGTCTTATTGCTGGCAAAGTAATTTCGATATCACTCATGGAGGAATTTTAGTATCAAGTGTTAAACTTGGATTTCCATATATCTATTTGTGAACTATTGCAATATTATAAGATCAATAATGGATGTTAGCTTCAAATAGGATACTTCTATTAATGCTTAATTGTTATTACAGCGCATGCTTAATTGAATTAGGTAGCTTATGGAACCTTCTTGAGGGCCTCTTGTTGGGGGTTATGTTTGTTATACAGTTGATAGGTTAAACATATGCCACATATTGGAATAAGATATACCTATTGATGACTCTTTCATGATTTGCCTTTTTGTGTTGTTTGCATAGATTTTGTTAAATATCCTGCTATAGTAGCGACACTATACCTCTATAGCATAGCGAAATTTGGACAAACTGCTGTTATTCCGTAATACGCTATTTAGTACAATATGTTGTCAAATAGCCACTATAGCGGCGCTATAGCACTATTGCATTGGTTTGGATTGCAGTTCATTTTTGCTTTTCATGTCCCTCTGTCCTCCCACATTACTTCTCTCTTTTCTCCCTTAACTATTGTTTTTCTTCAGGTCGTAGTTGATGTTGGTTGCGGTACAGGAATCCTTTCCATATTTTGTGCTCAGGCAGGTGCAAAGCGGGTAAGCTTTTTTAAATTGATATTTGGTATACTTTTTTTGTTGATACGGTTAGAATTGTATTATGTATTTTGTTACAAAACGTATTTTCCATTTAAATAAAAGTAATACTGTTTCAACATATAGTTTATTTCAGTGTTTGACATGATGAGATTGTGGAATTTTATGTTTACAGGTGTATGCAGTTGATGCCAGTAACATTGCTCTGCAGGTAATAATTTCAAATATACAATTTTCATTGGTATACACATCTTTTTTCTGAAATAAAAAAATTAGGGTGAGGGCACGGCGCTTTATTTAGTATGGATAAGAGTAAAAAGTTCAAGATATGACACATTGTTTTCAAGAAGCTAACTCATACCCAATTCACTATGTCACTAATTTTATACCTGTACAATAACAAACCCTTATACTAATACAGTAGAACAAGAATTTTCTTTTCAGTATATTCTATCCAGTTCTTGGTACCACGTGCTTTACACATTCAATAGATCTTCCTCTACCACTTTTGGTCAGAATATCTTGAAATTGATTTAATTTCATGTCTGGAATTTCTAGTCATATCATATGGCCATGATTCCTTTGTGCTAAGCGGTGTGTCTGAAACGGTGTCAGCACCAAATACAATTCATTCATCCTAAATTATTCAAGTGACTTAACCCGACTTTGATGCCATGTTAGAAATTAGGCTCACGGCTTAATTGAATCACATGAAACCGACCGATATGATGAGCATTGCCTATGCTTTTTAAACTCTTTTCAAACCTTATCTCTACTTGGGGTTTTCTATTATAGTTATTTTGTTTCTTTTTTAGAAGTTTATTGGTTGAGTTTGTAAATACAAAAAGGTTGTTTATGATGTTTAATAGCACTTTTTACCTTGGTTTAAATTAGTTATTTTCTTTTTGCAAACAGGCAAATGAAGTTGTTAAAGCAAATAACCTTTCTGATGTTGTCATTGTATTGCATGGACGAGTTGAGGTAGGCCCTTCTAAACTACATATGTGTTTCAATCATTGAAATATGCCATGTCTTGAAATCTTGACACGAAGTTTGACCTCTATAATGTCCAAACCATTTTGGTTAAATGATTGAAAAATAAGTTGCAGGATTTGTTATTGAGATGCCAAAATAATTGGTGCAAATTAGTGAGTTTACTGCTCACTATTGAGATGCCAGAATTAATCCATAGAAGCAAGTGCACCAGTTAGCCATAAAGCGAGATAATGTTGAAATTGTGTAATGTAAGTGTAGCTATTATCTTGGCACAGGCTGAAACTAGACGCACTGCTCCAGGCCATGTCATAGTTCTAAACAAAATACCTTGGCTGCATATATAACCCCTCAGCAGAATCTCCATTCATATAACAAACCAGCCCAATGGCTCCATTCCTTCATAGAAATGACCACACCAATAGTAGCACAAGCAACCAGCAAACAACACTCTTCCTTAGAAATCTCAGAAACACAGACAACATCTATTCATTCGATTCCAATCCAGTCTCATTTGACATATAGAAAATAGAAAAATACTACACAAAAAGCAGTACTGATCATGCAACTCACTGCTCTAAAAAATTACATGCAACTTCACAAACATGCACCCGACCAACATAACTCTAATAGATTTCCTCTAAAAATTACATGCAACTTCTCGCTAATGATCAACATTAGTTCCACTCATTGCATCAGTCTATAAATTTAGCGGCAAAGCAACAGCTGACAGCATACCTCAATGTCTCAATAACTCATTCCAATACACCTTTATACCAGAACCAAGAGAGAAAAACAGAACTGCAAAAATCCATGGGATAACAGGAAAACCAGTTCAGGCTTGCATATAGAAAGCAGCCTGAATCTGGTACACATCAATTAACTCTCACAGCCTTGACTAGCATAAATGGAAAGAAATATACCGACATATTGTAAACCAGATTTTACTTCAAATGTTGATTTATGAAACTTTACACCTAAAGATGGACCATTGGATCACTGAAAAATGTCCAAAAAATACCCCCCAAAACCTCTGAGAAGCTGGATAAATGTTTCCTTTAACTCTTATGTTCATCCAACTGCTGCCAGCCTGCAGTTTTTCTTCTTCCACGATATCATTCCAGTTTTGCATATTCAGCAATATCACCAAGTTATGTGTTATTTGACTGAAACACCACCTTATATCGAGTCTTTCAAATCAACCAAATACAGTAAAACCAAACAATCATAAACATGTATTTGAAAACCCTTCCACACTCCACACCGGGCCTTTTCAGCAATTCTAATATAAATTGACCAATAATATTATAAAATAGGAAAATTAGTGTGCATCATTATATAATACAGTCTACAATCCTGTATGAGCATGTGTAAATTTAGATTTAGTTAGTTAAACTTAAAACTAAAATCCATCATCTCCTTATAAAGATCAATTGACACAAGGTAAATGTTACAAAACAAACTATTTAAGTCTTTTTTATCCATTAATGTTATTATCCTTACAAATAAGTTGTGCAGGTGGGAGAGACCGAAACTTACAAGTTACAGCAAATATATATTATATGTTACACCTACTTTCCGTGTTATAAAATATATCAATTTCATTTATGTTTAGGGTCAACTTATATAATATTTTATGCAAATTCTACTTATTTTGAAATTTGTATAGTTTTTCTTTGTCATCTTTATATTCGTTACAAGGATCAAGCTTTATATACTTACCTCAGCCTATGGGTTTTGCAGGATGTTGAAATTGATGAAGAGGTGGATGTTATAATTTCAGAATGGATGGGCTATATGCTTCTATATGAGGTGCATATTAGAATACGGTTGATTTTTCTGAGTAGATATATATTTTGAGAAGTTAAAACAAGTTATCATGTAATTGGTGAATGAGATCATAAATTAACTTCTGAGGGGACTGATAGTTTAATAACTTGAATGGATTGGAATTGAGCAGAAGTATCTTTTATCATTATCAGAAAGATGGATGTGGAAAGGCTTACAATTTTGTTGCCTACATAATAAAACAAAAAAGTGACTGCATAGTGCATACATCCTTATCATACTATAAACGCTGCTCCTTGTCATACTGTAACTGTAGCTCCTATATGTGTTATGAAGATTGAGTTGACAAAGATAAAGAGAACTTTGTTACGATCCTAAGTTGAGGAGTCTCACCCAAAAAGGAAGGCTTATAACCCTAGGGTCCTTTCCCACCTAAAAGACTAGTATTTTGGATTGCTTCTCTCTTTCTCTGCCTATGCTCTTAAAATTCCTGCTTTCATTGAGAGGGTTGACTTCTCAAAAAGGGCTACACCTGTTAGATTCTGACGTCTGACTGACTATTGATAAAGTTGAAGGTTATAATGAAAAGGCGTTGGGCAGACATCATGTTTATGGTTGAGCTATATTTTGAAGTTGCAGATTTTACATGATGAGGCAGATAAACCATATCTGTTTTTTATTGGCACCTGTCTTTTTGAGCAGTATAAGAGTAAGAGATAACAAAACTTCTTTAAGTTTATTAAATTATCGTGAAAAACATGGAAGCTTCTGAGTTGTATTTCTTGTCTTCGAGAATATGTCTGTGTAACTATGTGTTGTGGTTATACTTTTTTTAAAGTTGAATGCTTTTGTTTTCATCCTTGGAATGCTTTGTTCACGTTCTTGGTGCTTGACTGGTCGTCTAAAATATACTCATTAACTTTCATAATTTATATTGGTTTGATATTTTTCTTTCTTGCAGAGCATGCTTGGGAGCGTTATTACTGCCAGAGATCGCTGGCTCAAACCCGGTGGTCTTATTCTTCCTTCGAGTGCATCGGTATTTCTATTTAGTCTTACTAATAAGTAGATATATAGTTTGTTGTTTATAGTATCGTGAGTATCTTTTCCTGAAAGTTATTTTGTTTGGTTCAATCTCAGCCTAATAAGGATTCAAAAACCTAATGGGAATTATGGTTACTTATACATGAAGCTTAGAGTTGCTAGAATGTAGTTGGGAACTCAGTAATTAATGGATTCAGTTTATCTTGTAGTACATATTACAATAATGCTGAGCTTTGGTGTCTTGCCCAAAAATTGAAAAAGGTGCTGACCTCTTGGTGTACTTTTCTCCAGTTGTACATGGCTCCTGTCACACATACGGACAGATACAGTGACAGCGTCGACTTTTGGCGCAATGTTTATGGAATTGACAGTAAGTGCACTGCATAGCAACTTAGATGTCATCCTGGATTGTAAAGAAGATTTCAAAATCTGTTATTGTACTTCATATATAGATATTTGCTGAAGCTGGATTTACTTATTTACTATTCTTTTGGCATTCTGCTCTTTTCTGCAATCTGCTATTTATGTCACTAATTTGAATGTTTCACACATCAGATCCTATGTTAGCCGTATTAAAATATCAATAGTTAGTGTTTTTTGGCACCCTATGGATGCATGAACTTTAGCCAAATATCCATGCACAGGTTGTCCAATTTCAGTACTTGTTTTTTGGCTAGTGAAATGTTAAATCTAGTTTCTTAGAAATTTCAAATGTTTAGTCCTGTATGTTGGAGATCCCATTTTGGGCGGAATTTCTCACCTGTATGTTGGAGATCCCATATTGGGCGGAATTTCTCACCCCATAAACTAGCTTTTGGTAGTTAGGCTTATCCATAAACACCCTACCTTAGGGCCAACCTTCTTGCTACAATCTAGCTTTTGGGTTTAAGTTGGACCTAAGATCAAATTCTAAGACTATCTTCCAAGTATGTTCGTTGAACAATTAATGAGGTATACACTAAAGTAGAATAGTCTGCAAATAAATAATTTCCTATTTATTGCTTTTCTTATCAGTGTTTACTACTGCTTTTGGTTGCAGTGTCTGCCATGTTATCTTTAGCAAAACAATGTGCCTTTGAGGAACCTTCTGTGGAGACAATAACCGGTGAAAATATTTTGACATGGCCACATATGGTATGTATGCTAGTATTATTGTAACTGTTTACTTTGACTTTTCTTCACTATTATCGAATTATGAATTACATGCTTGCCAAGGTTATACATGTACTATTTTTCATTCTTGAGTTGTGTTTGAAGAAAGGTTGGTTAACTTCAAGCTGTGAATGATGGTTTTCCATTATACAATATACAATATATGCAAAAACATTTTGTATATTTCACAAAATGATGGGAAGCTCAGTCAATAAGTCATCTAAGGGTTTCTTTTAGGACTGTCATAAAAAAACCAAACTGAACTGCAAAACCAAACCAAACTGTGTACGAAGAACCAAACTATTATTAACCGTTAACAAGTTGAACTGGTGTTTAAAACACAGTTCACTAACTGAACTGCACGTTGAACAATCGATCCCAAAGTTGATGAGAATGAACACATCCAATGACGCGAGACATGATTTCGCTGGAAAGCGTTGATTGCAACCACGATAAGAGCAATTGATCTTTCTGAAGCAACGAAGAATAGAGAGGATTAACGATACCTTGACGGCGATCATCATCGGAGAGAAATTTGGGAGGAACACGCGCACACATCACGAGATCTGTGAGATTGTGTGCGTTGATGTACGGCTCCACTTGTTGACGCCATAGATGGAAGTTTTTGTCATCGAGTTTGTACGCGATCTTCAACGCAAATTGAAGGCGGTGCGATTCGTCCATCACCGCCGCGGACGGCGTCGCCGAGGACGTGACGTGAGCGGAAGAGGGAGATCCTGGCTGTGAGTCCATGGATCGGAGAAGCTAAACTGATACCATAATAGAAATAGAGAATAGTTGAACTTTCATTCAGTTGTAACTGATTTTCAATTATCAAAAGTTAGTTACATCAAGGAATCACAACTTGTTTATATACTGCAAGTTGTGACTTGTAGTAGCCAGTAACTACTAAGAGTAACTGCCAGCTGTCAGTAACATGCTGACTGGCTTCAGTACTTAAGCTAATACTCTAATACACCACAAAGAATTGAACTGCACTGTCAAGTAACTGAACTGTTTCTACTCTCACTTATATACTTGTATTTTTTTTTTTTTTGGGAACTTCAGGCTCACAACACAGGATAATACCTCTCACTTGCAATTTTCAAATTGTCACTCTTTACATTGTTTGCTAGCAAGAACCCTTAATCAGAAATCCCTACTTAGAGATTAGAGATATAAATGTCCTGAAGTAAGCTATGCAGGGAGAGTTTCATGTCAAGAGAACTCACAGACGAGAATTAGCTTTGTAGATTGGACTGAATGGATCATATATTATTTATTGCTTTTTCAAACAATAGGTTTAATTTCTGATGTGGAAAAATTTCCTTGTTTGAATTGTATTTTAACCAAGAACCTTTCTATAAGCACTTACACATCACGTTTTGGTTTCTGATGGGGTTTTGTTTTTTCTATTTAAAGCTTGCAACTACTGTAATGATTGGAACTCTTTGAAAGTGCTATCAGTTTTGCTCAGTCAAAAAAAAAAAAATCAGTTTTGCTTGGAAGCTTCAACACAGTTTGGTTCAGTTTTGCAATATATAAACAGTTTGCTTCTATAATCACAGAAGCAGATTGATCCCGAAATATACAAACTCGGTGAACTGAACAAAAAGTTCATGCGAACTGTTTTTCCAGTTCATTTCAGTTTGATTCTGTTTTCCTTCTGAACCAAACCATAAACGTGATTTGTTTCTATACCGGTCCTCCAATATAAGATTGGCAGATGTTGTGGAATAACTAAACAATATGAATAAATATTAAACTGAACATTTTACAGTGTGCACTTGTAAACTATAAATAAATATTAAACTGTTATTAATAAAATAACTAGAAAAAATTATCTACATCGTTATTTGAATTTTATTTATACTATTATCGATAAATTATCTAGATTATCATACTTTTATATTTAAAAATTAGTTTAATACTCTTTGGACGATCTTTTGATCCGTCCAATTTACAGTCTATGGACCCCTTTCAAAACTTGGGTTAGATCTTGATTTTAACTATCTTGCTCCCATCTGTTTCCCACAAGTGTTTCTTATGAGGTTTTGATTCCAACAAATGTTTTTTTTGTTCTTTTCACTTCAGTATTCTTATAGTTGGCGCGATTCTTATGTAGTTTTGATTCCTTTCCCCCCCGTCCATGGTATTTTTATTTAGTGAATGGGAACTCACAAAACGCACTATCTGCACAAAATATCTTATTTACTTTACTGGGGTCGGTCTATATACAAGCTTGTTTGTTTCTATGCATAGTTTTTTTAAATTTTCCATTAATGTAGTATTAGTAAGAATTTTGAAGAAATTGATCATTTACTATTGCATGCAGGTTAAATATATTGATAGCTATTCCGTTACCATTAATGAGTTAGAAACTGTAACATCGAAGTTTAAGTTCAACTCAATGATGCGAGGTAACCTACTTTTGTCTGCATTTCTTTTCGTTGATTTGTGGACTTCTGAATATATTTATTTCCTGCTAATCTACGATACATAGATACTATACGTATCCGATATGGCGATATGGTTTTTCTTAGAAAATATAGGATACAATATAGAAAATATGCGATATTTGCGCCACCTCCTTCATGTTTGCTTGTGGGTGGGCACAATGCTTGGTTATCGTTCAAATTGCTAACTAATAACTCTGCATTTATTAAAATCTTTAATATCTTGGCATTAATTGAATTCTCTTTCCTGTTTATACAGCTCCACTGCATGGTTTTGCATTTTGGTTTGATGTTGAGTTCAATGTGCCTAAGGTAGAGTCATCAACATCAGTTATCGAGAATAATCAACTGAACGGTAGTTTGAGGAAAAAGCGAACAAATCCTAGTGAAGCACTGGTCCTATCCACTGCACCCGAGGACCCTCCAACACATTGGCAGCAGGTGCAGCTTTTATCATCTCTAAGCATATATTAAATAAAAAATGCACAACATATGTCTAGATTGATTGCACTTAGGATACAATTCCGATGAAGCTTTACAGTTGAATATCAGCTGTATGCTGGTGCCATTGCATCTAGAATCGTGGCTCCTTGCTGAAAATTGCATTTCATTTATGATACGGATTAAATTATCTTGATTTTGTTAATGTATTTGCAGACATTGATATACTTCTATGATCCTATTGACCTGGAACAAGATCAATTAATCGAAGGTTTAGTAACATTGACACAAAGCAAAGAAAATGCTCGATTTATGAATATTCACCTTGAATATAAGTGAGTCTACAATATTCTTTCCCCTTAGTACCTCTTTAAAGTCATTTGCTATGGATTCTGACATCATTCCTTTACATCGCAGTTCGGGTAATCGATCGTATGTGAAAGAGTCTGTTATGAGATGATCTCAATATGGGGCTGTTGCATATATTTCTTTGCTGACCTTGTTTCTCCAACAGAGCTATGATTTGCTTGGGTCACAAAAACCACTAATCCTAGCTTGCTAGATTAGAAAATGCTACTGAAGGACTTGTTAGCACATGTAGTTAGGTTAATCAAATGAAATTTTGTTGTAATTCATTGGTATTAAATTATACAGGAGTGGTTGAGTTATGTCATAATTCATTTATTATTGTAATTTTTTAAGCTTCACTTTGGGGCTTTCATTCCGGTTGAAAACTAGTACAGCTTTGCTGGAATATGTTGAGCTATTTTTTAATAACATTCTTATCAATTTATCTGAAATCAGGTGGTGTACTTGTGTTCCTTGGGGACTGCACTCCTATTCTATTTGAAGAGTATTTTAGGAAAATAGGCTAAGTTGTTGTCATATTTAACTAAATCATTTTAATTTAATATAAACCAATAATTTTATTAAATTACATTTAATCTAATTAATTGTTAATTTATTTATTCAATTATATTTAATCAAACAAAGTGCATTAGTCTCTATTGGCAAGACAGGTCTACGGAGGCCTTCAAGGCCGAGTATATCATAAGATTAAGTGCATATTTACTAGTAGGAAATTTCTTTTCTCATCCTTATTGTGTGGATCACACCTTTGAATATTAAAAATTGTCTTCTAAAATATTTGGAGATGCATCATGAATTATTTTTGTGAAAATTTTGTTCGGAGATGCATCTTCGAATATTTTTGAGGTGAATTCAAAGATGCATCTCTGAAAACTTTCTTGCATGTATTTGAGCAGAAATATTGTCCAAAAAATTTGTATTTCTTTTGAATCGGAGGTCATTTTAATCTGACTATTAGTGCCATAATCCATAATTTGATTAAAAAATTAACATCTCAAAATATGGTAATGCAGTAATTAAAAGAACATCTCAAAATATTACAAACATGGTTCTCAAAGTACGGAAAATACTAGTGAAACATTTGAAAATACAAAAAAAAAAGAACAATCTTCTGCGTATGTCTAATCCTAACCCCCTGGTTCCTTCTTTGTTGTCGGTAACCCAAAACATTTTGTATCTCAGTCAGAATGGAATGTGCTAGGACAACCGCATTATTGCCACCTGTCTCAAACAACTTAGATTCTATGCCCTCATATGTAACCCACATGATATTCAGGCAGATCCATAACACATTAACGACATGGTCATCCCTGGTCTGCTCATTCTCTAGGATCTCCTCATGAGCAGGCCTAGGTGGATGTCCAGGAGCGTTTGGTGTCATGACAGAGTGTGACACAAAATAAAACCAAGTCATGTAACCCTCAACATAATGCCATTGACTTGTGGCTGACATACTCCGATACTCTTTGGTACCAGATGATTCTCGTAATCCGTCAGTATGTCATCTAGAGGTTTGCGGGCGATGATGATATGAACAACTATGAAGGGGGATCTCGGAATGATCTGCACAAACATGGATGTGCCAACTAAAGAATATGAGGAAGCACCTCAAAGCATACTCCCGGTTAGGGGTGGCAAAACAGGTCGTGGCCCGCCAAATCGACCCGCGCACCCGCCAAAAAATGGCGGGTTGGGTTGAGATTTTGGGTCTGCCGTCCTCCAAAACTCGCCCCGCCAAAACTCGCTGCCCGCCAAAACTTCACGTCAATGGCAATACTAATTTTAACAAGTTGTATCATCATTTGGGTTTAAGGCTAATCCGATTCCGATTACCAAAATTTTAGTGGGAGTAAATTCATTTTCTTGGTATTATATGTAGATGATATCCTTTTGGGAAGCAATAGTATAGGTTTATTGCATGAAACCAAAATATTTCTCAGTAAAAGTTTTTAGATCAAAGATCACGGGGATGCCTCCTTTGTCTTAGGAATTCAAATAATAAGAGATCACTCTCAAGGTATTTTAGGACTGTCATGGAGGAGCTATATTGATACATCTTTAGATAGATTCTTCATTAAAGATAGTAAACTAGAAGACACGCTCGATGCTAGAGGAGTCAAGTTTAGTCTTTAATTATTCCCAAATACAAATGTTGAAAAAGAAGAGATGCATAAGTTTCCATACACTTTAAGTATAGGGAGTCATATGTATGTTCAAGTTTGCGCCCATCTAGACTTATGATTCATTGTAGTAGTTTTTTGTAGATAATAGAGCAACCTTAATGTAGCATACATAACACAAAAACATGTAATGTGTTATTAAAGATAACTAAATACTTTGTGCCCACTTATTAAAAGTAAGATAACTTGGAGATTATTGGATATTCTGACTTCGATTTTGCAGGATTATCGGATAGCAAACGTTCCACATATGATTACATCTTTCTATTGGCTGAGCGAGTCGTCTCTTGGATGTCAGTCGAATAGGCTTTAGTGGTTACCGCTACCATGGAAACATAAGGTGATACTTTCTTTGAGGCATCAAATCATGCAACTTGGTTGTAGAACTTTGTTATTAGGCTACACATTATTGGGAGCGTTGAAAGGGCTTTGAAGGTTTATTGTGACAATAATGCAATTGCGTTCTACTCCAACAACAATATGAGTCCTACAAAGTCGAAATTTATCGATATCAAGTATCTTGTTGTGAAAGAAAGAGTTATAAGAAAAAACAAATTTTAATAGAACATATAGGGACAAACTTAATGCTATTTGATCCACCTAAACAAATATTTGACACCTAAGACTTTTCATGGACATGTTGCTAACATAGATCTTGGTTTTAAGATGGTCTTAAATTAGTGGGAGTCTTTTCCTTATATTATTATGTTCTATATTTTAGTTTTATTTTAGTATAGATTTTATGTTATATTTGATTTTCTTTTAAATAAAAATTTATGAGATATTATTGTTATAAGTTTTTGTTATGTGTAAATATTTAACTTCTAGTCACCTAAAGAACTTCAATTTGATCTTAATAAAAAATTTAGTTTGCCTAGTTTAAAATATGCATGATTTAAATATACATAAATTTTCAATGTCTATTATCCATATATGATTAATCAATATTGATTTAATTTCAACACCTACTTTTTTAAAAACTAAAATAAAATAATATATTATTATTTAACCAAAACAGTTATTTACAAGCGATCATTAGGATTCTGCTAAAAAAACCAAATAAATCTATAAAGACACTCAAAATCTTACTACTTTTAGGCCTAAAAAGCCGAATGCCCGCGGGTTTTCCCCGCCCCGCCCTCACTTTTTTACGGAGCGGGGCAAGGTTTTAGACTCGCACTCTTATAAAAGCTCGCCCCGTCCCACCATGTTTTTTGCGGGCTTTTGCGGGGCGGGTCTAAACGGGACGGACATGCCCGTTTGCCACCCCTAATGAACACGCTTTCAACACTACTATTTTTAACATATAATGTTTAGTTAATACAAATAAAAATAATTTTATTTAATTATATAATCCAATAGGATTTTAAGACAATACATTAAAATTTCAATTAGTTAAAAAACATGCTAAAAATAAATAAATAAATGCTGTTAGTAAATTTCTTTTCGTTGGAGAACATGGTTAGGTAAGGTAAATTTACCTTAGGTCCACTAGGAGGAGTACAGAAGTGTGAAGCCAATTCTGATGCGGTGGAGAATATTTTCGGTTCTTTAGTATGAATTTTTAATTAATAATAATACATACTATTTGGGTAGTTTTGCGGATTTCAGGTTGTATGTTACTATGTCCGTCTCAATGATTTTAAAAAGCAAGACAAAAGGTTGAATTCGTGCATTAATTAATTAGTTGGATACTTTATGATGTCCTCGTGCTACAACATCATGATATATTTTCTCTAAATTTGGTTTCTTTATTCATGTTTCGTTTCAAAATCAAACATCTGGCTGGATACTGTCCATGTTCTCCATCTACAGCTTCACTATTATATTTTACAGCTATATTATTTAAATATTCAATTTTTTATACCGCATTTAACATTCTACTATATTTTTCTCTTACCTTTTGATATTATACACCTTCACAAATATAAAAAAATACATTAATATATTTCAAATAACAAATGACATTTTTTAGAACACTCATTTTAAATGTTGAAGTATCATTTCTCACTATTTTATCTTGTTTTGATTTCATTTTTCTTTCAAACCAAACACTTCTAATAATGTTTGTTTTGGGTTTTTGTGTGTCTAATGAGCAGTCAGCTTTTGTAAAATATCATATGAAAAATATAACCGATTCTTTTCTTTGCTTCATTTACTGGCCATCCGTCGAAAGTTTCAGGTTTGATACCGATATTTTAGCAACAAATCTAATAAATCTAAGTGCAGTGCTAGGTGTATTGATTTTTTTTTTTGGAAAGGGAGTGTGTGCGAGTTGTTCTATTTAATGCTTTGATTGTCATTGTGATTATTCATGCTTTAAAGAGGAAGACTAAAGGAAATAAAGCTGAGTTGTCCCTTAAAATTGACATTAGCAAGGCTTATGATATAGTGTGTCACTTCAATTCATTATTCAATTCTGGATAATACGGATAGTGTTGGACCAGTTCATCCAAGGAGAGGATTGAGACAAGGGGACTCACTGTCTCCGTATCTCTTTACTCTAGTTGTTTGAGGTATCCTCAATCTTATCAATAGAACTATGTCTAAAGGAGATATTCATGGTGTTCAGATATGTAAAGGGGCACCTAAAGTGTCCCAACTGCTTTTTGTTGACGATCG
Source organism: Vicia villosa (assembly GCF_029867415.1). NCBI lineage: Eukaryota > Viridiplantae > Streptophyta > Magnoliopsida > Fabales > Fabaceae > Vicia > Vicia villosa. The sequence continues at coordinate 161,048,247 of NC_081183.1, forward strand.
TTTTCTGTTTTGTAGGGCTAACTTATCAGAGGTGACACATCTTATACGGAGGTGATTAATATCTACGCAGAAGCGTCGGGCCGGAAGATAAATATGAATAAGTCTGAAGTGCTTTTTAGTCGTAGTTTAGTAGAATGACTTAAGAAGATCTCGCTCGTATTATGGGAGTCTGCCACATGTTAGGTATGCGTACGTATTTGTGATTACTTTCGATGATTGGTAGAAGTAAAAAGGCTACTTTTGCTTTTATCAAGGATCTTATTTGGAAGACAATAAATTCTTGGAGATGAAGATCGTTGTCTTTGGCAGAGAAAGAGGTTATGATAAAGTCAGTTTTGCAATTAATACCTTCTTATTTTATAAGTATTTTTGTCATCTCAAATGCGATTGTAAATGATATTGAGAAGATGTTGAATTCTTTTTCGTGGGGAAGGGGTAATAATAATAAGGGTATAAGATGTTAGCGTGGGAGAAGTTAACTTGTACTAAGAAGGAATGAGGAATGAGATTCAGAGACTTCAAAGCTTTTAACATGGCTATGGTTACTAAACAAGGTTGGCATATGATGACAAAACCATTCACGTTTGTCGCCAGAATCTTCAAAGCAAGGTATTATACTAGATCCTCTTTTTTAAAGTTAACCTTGGTAATAACCCTAGTTTTCTCTGGAGAAATTTATGGAAAGTTAGGAATGTTTAAAGCCTTGATTGTAGGTGGAGTATTAATGATGAGAGTAAAATTAAAGTAATGAACGAGTCATGGCTAAGAGGTAAAGGAGAAGGGTGATTGGAAGGCCTGCAAGGACAAGGTGTGTATGATCTTTGTGTTAATAATCTTATGTTAACTATTGTTAAATAGTGGGATGTTGGGATGTTCATAAAATCAGACATTTGTTTGTCCATGGAGTTGCTGATGATATCGTAAAGGTACCCCTGGTGGAGGAAATGTTAGAAGATTGCATGGTATGGAAAGAAGATTGTATGGGATTGTTGAGGAGTTTTCAAACAAATCGGTTGAACAGTTGTGTGGAGAGGGATTGGTGTAGTTTATGGAACATTATAGCGTACCCTAGAGCCAAACACTTACTGTGGAGGATTTGTAGGGGCTTCCTACTGACTTGGATTAGGCAACTTCAACATTTTATTCAGTGCCCTTCAAATTGTCATTTGTGTGAGAATGTTGAGGAAAATGAACGTCATGTGTTTTTGTGGTTGTATTACTACTTATTAATGTTGGAGGGCAACAAGTTTATCTTCTATTATAGAATCTTGTTTACATTTCTTTAATGATGCCAAAGCTCTTATTTTTTATATTTGTAGTAAAGAGGATATGAGGACTGCAGGGAGAGCTGCAGTTATGATTTATGTGATATAGAATAATATAAATAATGTAATTTGGAATAATGAGTGTGAGGAGGCCTCAAAGTTAGGTATGCAAGCCTATTATTATTGACATGATTGGCTTACAACTCAAGATGGTCATGTTAGTGAGAATGCCCAAAAATATCAAACAAGTTGGATTTTCTGCCGAATGAAGGGTGAGTGAAGTGTAATGTTGATGCGGGGTTCTAAAATCAAAGGGGTACAATGAATAGGGGTTGGTGTGTTAGATATTGTTTTGGTAGATTCATTATTGCAGATGTAGCGTGCGATTTTGGTCTTTTCTAGATCATAGAAACAAAAGCCATGACTTTGAAAGAGGCAATACAAGCAGTTATCCTATGTACTTGGATAATGTGATTTTCGAAAGTGGTTCTTAAATGGTGGTTCAAGCTATCAATTCTAACTATAGTGATAGTTCTGAATTTAGTTTAATCATTATGTCTTTTAAGAGTTTGTTACAACTTTTCCCAACTTTGAGATTAAGTTTATTAAGCGCCAAACAAATTGCTTCCTTATTAGCAAAAATGAACAATTCTTGTACTAGGCATGCTAATTGTGGTTAATTGTTGTTCGTTCAAAAATTAATGTTATGTAAAACAAAACATCATGTTAAAATGTGATGAAGACATTTATAAGATTACAAATTTTAAATATTGGAACATTGTAACACGTATTTTTATGTCTATATTTTTTTTAAGTCATTTACTCCTTCCGTCCCAAATTATATCAATATATTTTGATTATTTCACACGAATTAAAAAAATTAATTATTATTATATAGAAAAATGAAATGATGTATGATTTTATAAAAATGTTTTCAATATTTTTATTAAAAAACAAAATTAAAAAATTAAAAGAAAAAAGAGAAATAAATAATAAAAGGTATATTAGGCAAAAAAAATATTAATAATATATTAAAATTATAATTTAACTTATAATTTAGAACAAATATTTTTTGACAAAATAATTTATAATTTGATACACTAAAGTAATGAATGATTTTTCTTCCACAAAAGTCGCCGAATTCGGAAAGAACCGTTTCCCCTATGTCAGGCACAAGCACAATCCCTCTTTAGTCAATCATTATCTTCCTCACACTTCACCGCAACAATGCTACTTCACTCCTTCATCCTAACCCTAGTTCTAACACTAACCACTTCCATTTCCTCTCCAATTCCACCACCCCCACCACATTCCCACTTCCAACATCTCAATGTAGAAAAAGCAATCATAGAAACAAAATTAAAACCACCCAAACAACCAAACCATCCTTCCCAAGACAAAGAACAACAACAACAACAATCTCAATGGAAAACAAAACTTTTCCACAGAGACAACATAAACCTCATGAACCCCACCACCAACAACAACAACCACAAAACCCGTTTCAACTCACGAATCAAACGAGACATAAAACGAGTAACATTCCTCCTTAACCGCCTTAGCAGCCTCAACAAAAACACAGAACAAACAACAACAGCAACAGAAGCTAGCTTTGGATCTGCTGTACTTTCAGGCACAGAATCCGGAAGCGGAGAGTATTTCGTAAGAATAGGAATCGGTAGTCCTCCAATCTTTCAATACATGGTAATCGATTCAGGAAGTGATATTGTCTGGATTCAATGTCAACCTTGTGACCAATGTTACGACCAATCTGATCCCATTTTTAACCCTGCCACTTCCGCTTCGTTTATTGGTGTTTCTTGTTCCTCTTCCGTTTGTAATCAGCTTGAAGACGATGCTGCTTGCCGAAAAGGGAGGTGCGGATATCAAGTCGCATACGGTGACGGATCGTATACCAAAGGTATGTATACTATGTATCGTGAAGTATAAATACAGTACCCGACAAGAATTCTTGCTTTGTTTTCGCTTTTTTGACTTCACTTTCTAGAAAAATTCAAAAAACTTTTCATTTTTGATTCACACTAGTAAAGGACCCGTGCATTCGCACGGGTCACGCAAAGTCGATTTAAACAATAAATAAATATATAATGATGGTTAATAAATATATATAAAAGATACACAAATTAAAAATAAAAAACATTTGAAATTATAATTGTCAAATAAATATTAATTTAATCTAGTTAAAAATATATACTTTAGTAGAAAAAATAAATAAAATAATTAAGTAGTCATCTACCCGTGCGTTTGCACACATCATACAATATAGTTATAATCTATCGTGAGTAGTCATCTACCCGTGCGTTCGCACGTATTGCACAATATTATAAATAATAAATAAATATAATATATGTGATTATATTTATTTGATTTGGTAACAGGTACCAAACTTTTTTGTCCAAATTTTGTTTATTGTCACTCATACCCCTATCTTAATATAAGCATTTGAAATCTTTTTACTTATTTTAAATAAAAATTTCAATATATTTAATAGATTTATTTTTTCAAAAATATCAGTTATAGGTTAATATGTACATATAAAAAATAAAGGAAATAATTAAGTATTTATCTATCACAGTTGTAAATAAATATAATATAATGATGGTTAAAAATGTAAATAAAAACTATACACATTAAGTAGCTTTGTCCCGTCGAAAAATAAAGAAAATAATTAAGAAATCATTTACCCGTGCGTTCACACGGTTCATACAATGTTATTATAAATAGTAAATTAATATAATATAGTGATGGTTAAAAATGTATATAAAATACAAAAAGAATAACAATTTTTTTATATAAGAAATTATGTATTCATCAATCATAATTGTCTGATGTTAAATGTAATTTTATAAGTAGTTTCGGTCAATCGAAAAATGTATGTTTTTTATAAGAAATTTATGTATTTATATATCATAATTGTATCATGTTTTTTTTTGTAAAAAAAAAATATTAATAGCAATTTTTTTTAGTATAAATATTAAATTTATCATAAAAAATTGCTAACATTTTTTTGATAATTGAAGTTTTTAATATCTTTTATTATACTTTAATAGTATATTTAATTATAATTAATATATTATATATATTTTTAAAAATAACATAAAAAAATAAATAATGTTCATAGATAAAACTATATTTAGTATTATTATATAGTATTATTGTTAGTAGTTTAGATTAATGAAGCAATTCTGACAATAAGTTAATTATTTGATTTATTGATCAATAAATAATTCATTAAAATATATAATTATTTGGTAATTATTTAATTATTTGATTTATTGATCAATAAATAATTTCTATTTATTACACAATATATATAAAAATCGATTTAAATATTATATAGTTATGATTAAAAAATATATATAAAAATTTATACGAATTAATAGAAAAAATATTTCAATGTTAATTGTCCTATAATAAATATTAATTTAATTTATCAAGTTGTAGTAGTTGTCAGGATATACATAGATTTGATGATTGCTATTAAACTAAATATATGGTGGAAAAACAGGTTTGCCCCGTCAGGCATACCTATAAATTTTATAATTGTTAATAATTTTAATTTTACAATTTCTATTAACAATATTATAAAATAAAACATATTATACGCCAAAAAAATATATTGGTTTAATAATTGATTTGATTTAATGAATTGAATAATAGTATGTTTGGTAAATTTGTGTAATAATTTATAAGTTATATGCTATAGTAATTCATAAGTCAGAAGTCAGTTTAATGGTAGTGCACCATCAGTATAAAGAAATATTACACAGAAATTCAATTAGAATATTTTAAAGTGTCAATAAATAAAATAGATTTATTTTATTTATTAATCTTTTAATAATATTATATTTAAAATAAGAGAAAATTACTCTTTAACCAAAAAATATAAAAAAGACTCTTAACATTAAATTCTATTTTTAAGTCCAACCCATTAAATAAAAATAGTTATTAATAACACATATTTATCTCATAAAATTGAAAATAATTGTTTAATTAGATTAGTTCGAACATATTATTAGTTTATATTCTCGGACACCAGTCTTATTTTTATTTGAAATAACAACAATAAAAAATTACAAAATAGGATGAATACCATTACTAAGGACGACAACTGTTTAAATAAATTAACATAATAAATTCAAATGCCTCAAAGGTTTAAGTGGAACAAAGAGATAAAAAATACGGCTCGTTGGAATAAAAGAAAAAAAATATTTAGAAAATCTAATAATGATTATATCTGATTAGTAACATTAATGCACCCGTTTGGAATAAAGGAAAAAATATTTAAAAAATCTTAAATAATGATCATATTAGATTAGAAACATTAATGCAGTCTTTGAAATCAGTCTTGAAATTTTCATTACAGGAAAAAATGACTCTGTATTCTCCTTTTCATTATTGCTCACGCAAATAGTTAATACAATATCATTGATAGATTAGTTTACAGATTTTGGAATACAAAGAAGTTTAGGACACACATAGCAGCCTTAATGATTTAAGTGTTGCTTTTTGCTTTTCTTGTTTATAGGACTCGTTCTTGGCTGGATCGTGAGAGATCGCCGTGTATACACTGTTTTTTGAATTAATCAAATCCTATTGATTCAAAAAAAAAAAAATGTGTAGAATTTTTTACTTAATTTCTAAATTAAACATTAATAATAATAATAATACTAATATATTATTATTAAATAATAAATAATTTGAAATAATAGTAATAAATAACATTGATTGTTTTTTCCTAACAATATCATATTAATCATGCATCATATTGTTGTCACATAGAGATGGAAAATATAATACTATATAATATTGATAAAAAAGTAAAAAATATTTTTATTAGTTTGGTTAGGATAATTAAATACTTTTGATCGTAATTAATTTTTATATATTAAGGTAGATGTTAACATTTTGTCACAAAAAGAATTAATATTCTTTCAAGTCAAATTTATTTTTTCTTATATCATGTCATAATATCATATATAATTTTTTATTAAGTACATGATAGTTGTTTATTTAAAACAAAATGAGATCATACTAAATAAGGAGAAGTTGAATATTTGGTTTTAAATTTTAAAACACACTATTTTCTTCTTCTAATTTTGAGTACAATAATTATAATTTGAAATTGTTTGAATCTACTACAATTTTAAAAATAACATGTATATAATTATTATTTGATAAATATATAATTATTATATAATATTTACTATATTTTTATTTAATGTGACTAAATTTTTACATGCGCTATTGAAATGGAGATGATGAATGTTATAGAAAATAAAGGTTCGAAATAAAAAAAATACTTTTCACTACCCGATTTTCGTTGTAGTAGCAAATGAATTTTTGCAAGCTCTGAAACAAAATGGCAAAACAAAATGTTTTCAGCGTTCTTGATTTTTTATGGAAATTGATAGATTCACAGACCAATTTATGTAGCTGCTTTGGAATATAAATCGATTTATGGAGGATGCATTTACTTTATTATATTCATTATTATTATGACTGGTTTTCTTAATTTATGGTGCATTGATAACATTCAGTATAGAAAATAGATATTAACCGTAAAAAATAATGATGGTAGAGAAAACATTAAAATTTTAAACTTACTCAATAATTACATTCAGTCTCGATAGATGAGATTAGGTCAAAAGACATAAAATAATTTAATTTTTAATTAAATAATAATAATTAAATATTATGAAGTGTGATTTGTGTCATAATAATGACCAACGTTTCAATTTTCAAAACTAAAACAATAGTTACTATTTTTTTAATAGTAATTTAATTGTTAATTATTGTCTATTTAAATTTAGAACTTAAAATTGGTTTCAAATGATTTTCTCATAATAATAATTTGAATGTTACATTTCAATCTTGAATATTTATTGAATAATTATTATATGTTTAAATTAAAACTTGAAAATTATTTTCTATTAAAATTTATTATAACTTTTAAAATATAATAATGCTATAGTTGAGAACTGTATATCATTATTAAAAGATAATTATTTGTATCTAACAAAGAATATTTGATTATTCAAAATCACAAAATTATAATAAGAAAAGGTATTCGTCAAAAAAAAAGGAAAATGATATAATTTTTTGCATCGGCATTACATCATGTATAAAAATATGATTGATTCAATTGAATATAAACTAATTTAATTTATAATTAAAATTATTAGTAATTTATAATTGAAATTATTAATAATTTATTTATTGAAAAAATCATATTTTTTAACATAAATTACATTAATTATCTACTAAAAAGTGTCTATTTGATTGAACTAATTAAAAATCCTTTTTTTGTCAAAAAAAAAAATTTAAAAACCCTTCAAATCTTAGAATGCAGAGATTTTGTTTTTGGAAACGTGAGATAGTCAATAAAGAAATAAATAAAAGATAATGTAATGATTATAAGATTTCATAGGTTTTAATGAGAGATATTATTAATATATATTAATTTTAGAAATATTAGTATTTCTATGATAAATAATTTGGGATTGCTAAATCAGTATTATTATTCACATGTCAAAACAAAACATCATGCTTATTACACAAACAACCATTCAGTGTGAATATCTTGATATGAAGCCTTTGTGGTAGTTAATATCTTGATGCAGTCAAATTTTTTACTTTTTGTCACTGCAAAAAAATACATTAATGAATTAAAGGCAAGGAAAAATTTGTCTACACAAATCTGAAGTTACAGATGATAAATGATGGTGGAAAATGCAATCAAGGGAAATGCAATAGTAAATGATGGTGGAATATGAAAGAAAATAGAGTAGGATTTCAAAAGGTTAATTTTCTTTTTCCAATGTGTTAATTTCTTTAACCGAGTAAAAATGTTGGAAGTATAATAGGGTTTGGGAAAAGATAATTAAGTAATTTTAATAGTAATTAGTTTATATATATTAAAATAGATTAAATTAATTAAAAGTAGAAGAGCATTAAACTTGCAGGCCCAAAGCAAATGAAGCATATAGAAGGGGTGCGCTGGTATAGTGTGTAGAATGGAAGAAAATATAGAATTGGGCTGCATGGGATCAAGCCCAAGGTAAACAACATGAAACAAAAAAACCTAAGGTTATGAGATGGAGCCAGCCCCCCTTTCTCACACATTGCCTCCGGTCTCTGTTTTTTTCAAGTTTTTTACCTCTCTCTCACTCTTAACAACAAACAACAAAATCTCTATGTCTCTCGGATTCCCCTTTCTCACGTTCTCTTCCACTGTTCAAGCTTCAGAAACTCTGTTCCTATAAACTCTCAAATCTCTCTCGCAAATGCTCCATTTTGATTCTAGCTCTGAACAATTACAACAACAAAACAAATCAACCAAACAAATTCGAACATACATTAAAAATCAATTGATGACAGCACAATTTGAAAGCAAAAGAAATTGAAAACGATTATCGACCTGAAAGTTATGGGGGTGACGAATCCCCAGGTTCCTTATTGATGCCACTATTTGTTGTTGGAAGATGTTGTGTAGTTTTGCGTGAAATTTATTTCAGGTACAATATGCGATCCTCTCTCTTTCACTCGATAACTTCTTCTTCTCGCAAATTCTGGCTCAGACTGATGATTGGTGTGCATCGGTGATTTTTATAACCGATTTATCTAAAAATCTTCAGTCCTAAACAGATTGATGCATAACCCTGAAAAAACGTTTGTTTATTGAGTTGTATCTAAATAAATTGAAAGAATAAATTGAAAGAAATTAAAATGAAGAAGATAAGGAAGTAACTAAAGGATGAAGATGAAGGAAAACTATATATATATATATATATATATATATATATATATATATATATATATATATATATATATATATATATATATATATATATATATATAGAGAGAGAGAGAAGGTATTTTCAAAAATAAAACAAAATCCATCATATATAGAGATGATTGACATAAGGTTATAGGGTTTTTCAGAAACCAAAGTTAAAAAGCGTGCAACAGGTTTCCCTGTACTCAAGAAAGTTTTCCACAATTCCAATAAAAATCTGTCAAGACATTATTAATTATGTAAGAAAATGGACAATTGAAAACTTATCAAATGATGAAAAAAAATCTACTCATTAATAAAAGTATTATAGGAGATACAATTACCGCTATGTCCCCGAAAATCACCTTCAAATTGGTGAATATAGGGATATTGAAAGAATTTCATATGTCATGTACTTTATTATATTAAAAGTAGATTACTTTTAAAAAAAAATAACAATTGAAAATAAAATTAATCAAAATATCCAAACTCTATTCTTTTCATTTTTGTTTTAACGAGACTTTATTTATAAAATATAGGGACACTAGCTCTCGAGACGATAACAGTTGGGCGAACTGTTATCCAAGAGACAGCAATCGGATGTGGACATTGGAATGAGGGAATGTTTGTTGGAGCGGCGGGCTTGTTGGGCCTGGGAGGTGGGCCTATGTCTTTCGTGGGCCAGCTTGGAGCCCAAACCGATAGAGTCTTTGGATACTGTCTCACATCTCGAGGAACCGGTACATCCGGTTCACTCGAGTTCGGACGTCAAGCAATGCCTGTAGGAGCAATGTGGGTCCCTCTAATTCACAACCCATTCTACCCGAGCTTTTATTATGTCTCTCTTACAGGTCTTGCAGTTGGAGGCATTAAGGTTCCTATATCAGAAGAAACTTTTCAGCTAACCGATATAGGAACCGGAGGAGTTGTTATGGATACCGGTACAGCCGTTACCAGGTTACCTACCGTTGCTTACAATGCTTTTCGGGATGCGTTTATTGGTCAGACGACAAATTTGCCACGTGCTAGTGGGGTTTCTATTTTTGACACGTGTTATGATTTAAATGGTTTTGTGACGGTTCGGGTTCCGACTGTGTCGTTTTATTTTTCGGGTGGTCAGATGTTGACGTTTCCGGCGAGGAATTTTTTGATTCCGGCTGATGATGTTGGGACTTTCTGTTTTGCGTTTGCTCCTTCGAGTTCTGGGGTTTCTATTATAGGGAATATTCAGCAAGAAGGGATTCAGATTTCTGTTGATGGAGCTAATGGGTTTGTAGGATTTGGACCCAATGTGTGTTGAAGCAACACAACAATCTTGAATTTTGGTAGTTTATGTAATGCTATGAATTGTATTAACGCATTTGTTATATATTTACATGTTGAAGAAATAGAATAGTTGGTCTTAGGTTTGTTCTTTATTTGCTTGCTTAATGGAGTTAAATAGGCCGTGATATTCCTTTTCCTATATCTTTTAAATATAAAGTTATATTGCATATTTTTATTTCTATAGGTTATTTTATAGAACATACCAATATTTCTTAGAGCATCTTCGATAATGCAATTTTAGGGAATTTATGTTGAGTCTCACAATTTTATTTTATATATAAATATTTTATTTATATTAAATTTTATTTAATTTAAAATAATAGGGTTAAATATGTTTTAGGTCCGTGTATATAACTCAAAAAATGTTTTTCGTTCCTCTAATATTTTTGTTCAAATAATGGTCCCTTTAATATTTTCCGTCCCTATTATGCATCTCTGCCGTCAATTCCACTTAACAGAAGCTGACGTGGAGCACGACTTGGCACTTTTTTTTAAAATAAAACGTCAGCTTCATTTTCCACGTGTGTAATCAACATACCAGCATAAATTTACATCCCCTTTGCCATTCACGTTATTGCCTTCTTCTTCTTCTTCCCCAAATTTATGGTCTAGGGTTCCTAATTTTGCAGAAGCTCCATCTTCTCCAGAAAATCAAGCTTCCAACCCAATCGCCTGCTTAGCTCATGTCGTATTCCAGAACCTCGGCTTCAAATCCCATGAATAGTGGGTCGTCATCTGTTCGCGGCAAACGAGGAAGGAAGTGTGGATGTGAAGCACAAATGGTTTCATACATTTGCAAGAATGGTCGAAACAAAGGTAGGCTCTTCTGGAGGTGTCCATTTTGGCAGAGTGGAGATACCTGCGATTTATTTATATGGGACGAAGATCTGGTTGAAGACGACGGTGTTGGTGTCGAATTAGTAGATGTCAACAAGCTAAAGGAATTGGAGACTGTTGAATTGATGAGAGAGATGTATCAAGCTTCCAAGAAGAAGAACATGAAGCTGCAAGGATAGTTGAAATCAGAGGCATTGGCTGGAAAAATCAAGATGATACTTTTGTTGGTTTCTCTTCTGATTAATGTTTTCCTATTGTCCAAATGTAATTGTTGACTTACATCAATAGTGATTTTGCTAGTTAATTGTATCATTGGCAATGTAGTAACTATGTCATTATGTTAGATTTTGTTATGTGAGACTGTGTTATAATAAGATGTTGTAAGATGATGTAAGATTTAATTATGATTAATGAATTCTTGTTTATGCTAAAAATGAGTTTAAATTATAAAGTCTGTTCGGAATTCAACAATAGTGCTCAAAATGACATCATAGGTTTATCATTTAATCCACAACAGATCCATTAAATGGACTGATATTGTACAATGACCTACAGGAAGTTTGCAACATAAAGAAAGTTTGCAACACAAAGAAAGTTTGCAACTTAAGACCTAAAGGAATTACAAGCATATGCCAAAAGATTGTAACTGGATCATAGTTATACATAATTGTCAACACCAAACAACTACAAAAAGATATCTAAATAGTTTTCTCATTGTGTCAAGTTTCTTTGAATGTCTTCCCAGATTTTGATACCCTTCTTGAATGGTGTCTCAGAATCATCATCTTCAGGGATCACAACTGGATCATAATCTTAAGCCTCTCACTCTTTCTTGACTGCACATGGCCCTCATTTATGCTAGACTGCACCTTAGCACCTTGCCCCTCACTCTTTCTAGTCTGCACCTTGCCCTCACTTTTGCCAGTCTGCACCTTGACCTCACATTTGCTAGACTGCACCTTTCCATCACTTTTGCTAGTCTGCACCTTACCCTCACCAGTATGCACAGCAGTATGGTGGACATAGTTTCTTCTTGCCTCTTTTAGAGCTTCCACCTAAAAATAAACAGAAATAAATTACCAATATCTTTGAAAGTATAAGAATGTAACAACATTAATGACTTACAGGATCTTTGAAAGCTGGTTTCACATGATGTTTTTTTACTTTTGGTACAGACCCAAAAAAGGTTTTTGGTCCAGGTTTCTGTGCATCCTGATTTTTTATAGGAGTTAGGTCAACACTCAGTGGTGGAATGTCAAGGACAATTCCTTCCTCATTGTTGATATCATTCAGAATTGCATCCAAAACATCTGGATCTATTTCATCAAGGTATTGTCTTCTATCTGGATTTGGTGAAGAATCAACAGGAACTTTAGATCCCACTTCAGGATTAACTTGGACAGATGGAACTTCATTATGAGCTTCAGATCCTTCCTCAGGATTGACCTGCACATGTGGAACCTCAACATATTCTGATCTTGGTGGAACCTCAACAGTGGGAGCTTCAACATGGCCCTGTACAGATGCCTGACTTGGTGCCTTCACATTAGATCCCTTACCCTTCTTATTTAGTGAACCCTTTGGTCTACCCTGAAAACAATTACAACAGAACAATCATGACAAATTTATTCTCCTTGCATAAAATAGATCAATCATAGTTTGAAAACATAACACTAACCTTTTTTGGCTTTGGTTTAGGAAGCTCAGTTCCAGTTTGACTTGCTTGTGTGGGAAGCTCAGTTGTATTGACATTTGGGTTGCTATGTAGAACAACCTGTTTGTTCTTCTTACATGTCTTTTTGTTGTGACCATATTCCATGCATATCTTGCACCTATGAGTAGTGTTAGATCTTCTCCACCTGGTTGCATTTGATTCATCAGGGTCCCTTCTTCTTAGTGTTTTGGGTCTGCTTGGGCCTCTTTTGAACATTGGAGGGAAAATGACAGGATCATTTGTTTTGGGCCAATTGTTTTGACCATTCAAAGGGGTGATACCCACCTCATAACACTTGACATAAGTTGATTTGTGATAATACTGATGTACATAATCAATGGGATCATCTACTTTCCTATGGATGGCAGAAATGGCATGTCTACATGGTATGCCAATCAGATCCCAATAATTACATGAGCAAGTGTGCTTAGCCAGGTGTCATACCCCAAAATTTGCCCACACTTTTCAAAAATTCAAAACAATTTCAAAAATTGAGTTTTATAAAAATTTAGGGTTCATTTACATTGATAGTTCAGAGATAATCAAGACAGAGATTTAGTTCTGATACTTAATTTTGGATATCTTCCAGAGATAGTTCAGAGATAATCAAGACAGAGATTTAGTTCTGATACTTAATTTTGGATATCTTCCAAAGATAGTTCAGAGATAATCAAGACAGAGATTTAGTTCTGATACTTAATTTTGGATATCTTCCAGAGATAGTTCAGAGATGATCAAGACAAAAATTTAATTCTGATACTTAGTTCCGGATATCTTCCAGAGATAGTTCAGAGATAATCAAGACAGAGATTTAGTTCTGATACTTAATTTTGGATATCTTCCAGAGATAGTTCAGAGATGATCAAGACAAAAATTTAATTCTGATACTTAGTTCCGGGTATTCTCTAGAGATAGTTCAGAGATAATCAATAAGACAATGATTTAGTTCTGATACTTAGTTCCGGGTATTCTCCAGATATAGTTCATAGATAATCAAGACAATGATTTAGTTCTGATACTTAGTTTCAGGTATTCTCCAGAGATAGTTCGGAGATAATCAAGTGACATTCAAAGATCTAATTCTATCATCACGAACGGTGTAGACATGATCATCCTTCAAACATCTATTTCAGTTACTACAAACAGTGCTGGCACGATCAATATTCCAAGATCTAATTCTATTACTACGAACGGTGTAGACACGACCATCTTTCCAAAATCTAATTCAGTTACTACAAACGGTGCTGACACGATCAATCTCCAACAGACACTTCTCAACATACTAAGCTCAGATGCAGCCTAACGTATGGCTCATTTTGGTACTTCTCAAAACAAAGGATTCAGTCTAACGTACGACTCATCCTAGGATACAACCTGACGTACGGTGTATCCTAACAATTATCAACACAGAGAACTTGGTTTAATGTGCGACCAATCCTTCAGCCTAACATACGGCTCTCCAGACATCTATCGATGCAATCAGACCCGGTCTAACGTACGACCCGTCCTTCAGCCTAATATACGGCTTATCCAGACATCTATCGATGCAATTGGACCTAGTCTAACGTATGACTCGTCCTAAAGTACCGCCTAACGTACGACTTACTTTGACATTCATCAATACAGTGGATTCAGTCTAACGTACGACTCATCCTAAGTATATCCTTTCAGATACAGTCTAAAGTACGACTCATTCTGACTTTCAACCTATCAAGTCAGGTGGCATCTTTAAGCCCACTTCATACTCCCAACATCCAGATGGCATCTTTTAAGCCCATCTCAATCAATTCACTTATATGATCCCGACGCTCAGGGCAATCGAGCCAACAATTTAATTCTGACACCACAGATACAGTCTAACGTATGACTCATTCTAACACACGTCAATACATCAACTGATGGCATCTTTAAGCCCATCTCCAGAAAAGGTCCCTACATCAGCAAGGGCAAATTTCTTGGTATTCTAGTGTTCAATCCTCTTCCACCTTCAGATCCCAAGTGGCGAATACGCCAATCTACATCTTCAGGTTTAGAAGATTGAACAGGGGCAGCTGTCATACCCCAAAATTTGCCCACACTTTTCAAAAATTCAAAACAATTTCAAAAATTGAGTTTTATAAAAATTTAGGGTTCATTTACATTGATATCCTATTTTTATAAATATTCGATTTAAAGTCTATTTTAAAATATAACCGTTTACCCTTAAATTGTTATATTTTAATATATAGAAGATGTTGGCCTATGCTTCATGTACCTTCCATTGGCTTTTTATTTCAAATAAATAAAATAGCCCAATTGGTAAAGGAGAAAAGGCTTGCAAACAAAAGGTCACGGGTTGAATTCTCGCTTGGTGCATTTCTATTATTTTTTTTATCGGGTCAGATCTTTTCCTTTTTAGGATTGTTTTGACCTAAATTCCAGTCTATATAAAGGGCACTTGTCACTCTCTTCTTCATCAACAATTTTCTAAACTTCCTCAACCTTCAAACATTTTCTAACCCTTCAAATCTTTTTAGGTTTTCTTTTCAAATTTTTTTTTTTGGCCGATGATTCCAATATGAGGCCTTTCTTAAAATGATTTTTACAACGTTCTTGGCCAATGATGACACCCGATCTGAGGTCTCCCTTTCAAAAAATGTTTTTTTATAATGTTTTTGGCTAATGATTAACATATGAGGTCTCACTATTTTATTTTCTAATTTATTTTGACCAAATGATGAACACCTGATGGTTCTTTTCCTTTTTTTTTTTTTTTTTTTTTTACGATTTTACTAACAAATCTCATCTTCCGTTTATTTTCAATTTCTCTTTATTTTATTTTTTTTATATTTCAACAAGTGATGAATATGTCCTTTTAAATTATATTTTAACTATTTGTAACTATTATGTATATAATTCACATTCACAACCATAAACAATTATCTCCAAATTCAAATAGATAAAACTTTTGTTTTTTTTAATCGCAATAGCACTAATATAAACCTGTACATAAATGAAAACCAAAAAAATCGCATCTGTACAAAACTCACTAACCATCGTTTTCTTATACGCTTTTATCCGAGTTCGACAGAAAACAAAAACTATACGTTTTTCTTTCAATTAATTGGCCCACATCAAATTTCCAGTCAAATGATAACTGAGACAAATCACCAATTCTAGGCATCAAAAATCATAAAACAAACTAATGTTACAATGATCAAATAACATTCATTTTGTTCTATTTTTCTTGTTTTAGTGTTTGTACATGTTCTCATTGTAACAAAAGAAAGGGAGGAGACTGCAAAATCGAAACAAGTTCGGAATATGTCTTCATCGTTGCCCGCACGCTCATGGACCATCTTGGATCTGCTCTGCTGAACTCACAACACCGACACGACAGATTCCGTTCGTGATGTTTAACACCAACCCATCACCGTGACGACACCGTCTCAACGTCATCCTCGCGCTTCCATTCAAATCGCAACACCAGCGTTCACTATATGCCGACGAAGCAGCGCAACCTTCATCAACGCTTAAAATTTCATTCCGTAACTGATTCCAACAACATATCGACATAACTCAGAACGCTGCTACAAGCCTCAATACCAACCGGCAATAATCAGAGTCAATCATCACACGGCGTCGACAACGAGTTAAACCTTCCCCGCGTCGGATCCAAATCAACCGCCATTATCTCCTACCGCAAACTGCAAATCGCATCTCCTTCGATTCAACACGACAGCAACACAACCTTCAGCCAATTCCAACAAAATCCGCATAATAATACTTTTCGGTGGAGTCTTCTTTCCTTGAAATAAATGTGTGGTTGCTTTGTTATGGATCACCTGCATCGTCTCCGCTAGAATCTCAATCGGTATGCTCTTCCAATCCTTGCTAGTATCTTATGCTCTGTAAATCGATTGACACTGTGTTATTATTGTTTACTTTGCCTTTTGTCTTGATTGAGCGAAAGAACGAAATAGGGAAGATTTCTTGGAAATGATAGAAAGTTGTTGTTGTTGAAACCAAGTGAGAAACAGAGGAAGGTTGGAGAGGAGATAAACGTGAAACAGGGATGGGGGCGGCTAGCTTCTAACTTAGTTTTAGGGGGATTTTTTTACTGTACTGCCACAAAAACGAAAAAAATATACCATAATGCCCGAAAGTGAAAAAAAATGACCAATATGCCACTTTCCTTGTTTGGGTCCGGCCACCCCTTAGACGGACAGATGAAGGATTTTTTGCATAGTTTGGGTCCGGCCAGGGGTGGGCCGGACGCTAACTGGGCCATTTTTTTTTTATTTTTTTTTTATTTTTTTTATTTAAATGATTATTAAAGTCTATAATTGATATTTTATTTTAATTAAAGATTAAAAAACAATAAAATTAAATAAAAAACATTAAAATTTAAATTAAATACATTAAATAAAAAATTTGATATAAGTGAAGAGATTAATTATAAAAAAATGTTTTTTTATTATAATATAATTAAATATAATTATATTCAATTAAATATAATAAAAAATATTATAATATAATTAAAATTAATTATTTGTCAATTGATTTATTATTATAAATAATTATTAAAATATAATAAAATGTAATAAAAAACATTATAATATATTTAAAAAAACATACATTTGCCAATATTTATTTTATTATTATAAATAATAATTAAAATATAATAAATAATAATTAAAATATATGTGTGGGTTCGGCCAATAGATGGACGGACATTTGTGGGTTCGGCCAATAGATGGACGAACATGTGTGGGTTCGGCCAATAGATGGACGAGGGCATATATTTTATTATTATTTTTTTGCCTATAAATAAGACTGTACAACCACATTTTCAATCACATCAGTTGCAATTGAAGGTATAGTGTTACTATTGGAGATGTCTGAGGAACCCCTTCCAACGTTTCCACCTATGAAGAGAGATGCAACATTATTTTTTTCAGCGACAAAGCCTCCGTTGAAGATCAAACTATGGAACACTCAAACTTTCGAGCATCTACAGAGGCACTTGATAGGATGGTTAGACGAAAACATTCTTGAGGGTGAAAAGATAAGGAAAATTGAAAGGCAGGTCACAGAGAAAGGCCCAAATGGAGTAGTAACTCGTTCTTGGAGAGCCATAAAAAATGACGCTGGTGTCCTTATGATGATGCTAGGACCACACGATATTGTGTTGATGGTTGTAATCTCTTAGAATATGTTTGTGTTGATGGTCGTTTTAAGTGTTTCATGTGTGGTTGTTTTATTTGTAGCGGTCTTTATTTCGATGTCATTGAATGTTGTATTGGTAATGTGAAATGTTGTTTTAGTTATGTTTAATGTGAAATGTTGTTTTAGTTATGTTTAATGTGAAATGTTGTTTTAGTCATTGATGGTTGCAAACTCAATTAAAAAACATTATATTACATTCATAAAGCTAGTTTTAGTAAACATTAAATAAAGCTAGTTGAAGTAAACATTAAATAAAGCCAGTTGAAGTAAACATTAAGGAGGCCTATTGGACGGGCCTGATACATTTGGACATTTACTTCGGATATGGCAAACTTCACGGCATATCCCACACATTCTCTTTTCCTTTTCCACGTCGTCCATTTCGGTTCGAATCCGAGTACTGTTAGGGCGGCCTCTTTTTTTCCTACGCATAGTTTCGTCATGACAAAGAGTAGGCCCTCTATATTGAGGCCAATTGTCTTGATGTGGGAGGATCTGGAAGCTTTGTTGGTAGACTTTAAAAACATGTTGTATCTTGAACACGTCGGGTATGTGAATGGTGTAGTCTTGGCGTATACTTTCACATGCTGCAATCACATGTGAGCAAGGCAAATGGAACGCTTGAAATTTTCCACAATCACATGTTCGCTTTCGTAGATCAACACCGTAAGTACCAGTTGGACGACCATCGTTGCGGTTTATTCTTTCGGCCACCATAAAATAGAACCTCTCCCGGTCAAACTGGTAAACATTATGACTGCTTGCTTTGTTGACCTCTTCAGTCATCCCCTTGATACACTTGTCTGTAAAAGTCTGGCCTGATGTCAACCTCTTTGTCCATTCATGTCCGCGTTGACCAAATAATGCTCCCATCCGAAAATATGTGGCCGAAAACAAAGACGCTATTGGAAGATTTCTGGTAGCCTTTAGCACAGAGTTCATTGCTTCTGCAAGGTTAGTCGTCATGTGTCCCCATCGTTGCCCTCTATCAAACGCCCTTGCCCACTTCTCCCTGGGGATATTTTCAATCCACTCCATAGCATCTCTATTTGTCTGACGAATTTCGGTTCTATAGTAATTGTACGTTGACTCCGTCAATGCATATCCTGTCACAAATAATAAACATGTTAAGAAACCGACAAAGTGAATTTGAAAAATTTACTTCATAAATATCAACCAGACTATTACCCATGTTGACGAGTTTTTTACGTAGTTCTTTGTCTCTAATCGCACGCATAAAATTTTGCGCGATATGCCTTATGCAATAGACATGTGATGACGGAGGATTTTGCCATCCATTTGCAGGATCATCGTAGGCACCTTTAATCGATGGATGTCTGTCTGATATTAGGCATAGATTGGGTTGGGGTGTCACATGGATTCTTAGATTACGAAGGAAAAAACTCCAAGCATCCTTGGTTTCACCCTCGACAATAGCGAAAGCAATTGTAAAAATGTTACCATTCCCATTCTGCGCCACAGCCATCAACAATGTCCCTTTGTACCTTCCATACAACCATGTTCCGTCGACTTGAACAATTGGCTTGCAATAGGCAAAACCATGGATGCAAGGTTGAAAAGCCCAAAATAGACGATGGAATATCATCTTATCACCCAACTGACTTCCTTCGTTTGAAAATGCAGGTAAAGTTTCCAAGTCTATTATCATTCCAGGCAGATATGTTTTCATTACCAATAACCATTGTGGAAGGTCATTGTAAGATGTCTCTCAGTTTCCATACAAGGATTCTATGGCCTTTACCTTTGCAATCCACGCTTTCCTGTAAGATATATTATAACCATACTTTCCTGTTATATGAGAAATTATGAGCTTTACCTTAATTGAGGGGTCGGTGTTAACCAAATCTCTGATGCAGTGAGAGACAATATCTGATGTAAGTTGTCTATGATCTTGCGACATTGAAGTGGTTGTGCAGACATGTGGTCCACTCAACTTACCTATCATCCACTTAGAATTCTTCTTGCGAACGGATGCTCTACATTTGAATTTGCAAGTTGGATTTTTGCATTTGATGACATATCTTTTCGTGTCAGATTTGTATACCCAATAATCAAGATTATTGGTGATATGCCAATGTTGAATAGCAGCAACGCACTCCTCCTTGTCTTCAAACTCCATTCCCTCATATAAATCAACATCACTATAGTTTGTTATGTGGGAACCAAAAATTGATTCAGACGGTGCCTCTTCTAAACAAATATTTCGCATGTGATCCGGTGGGGCGTACATGCTAATCGGTCGTGCAAGTGTAGGCTGCGACGGCTCAACATCATCAGGTTCATTGTCATCACCAAAAAGATCTTCATATTGCACTTCTTGTATTTCATCCTCACTGTACTCGTCCACCTGTTCGTCGGGTATAAATGGTTCGTTGTTTTGGGTTGGCTCTTCATCAGTGGGTTGGCTCAAACCGTATTGATGCGAATGAGACTCTTGCGATTGGTTAATGGGAGGACTAACAATATGAACATATAGCTCCATATCGTCAAGAGGAGCAAACGAATTGTGACATTCGAACATCACTTTAACGCCATCGTCGTCCTCTATTGGTTTCATGACGTAAAAAATGATACCGCTTTCTCCATTAAACAACGGAAGTCGATAAATAATTTCACTTACAGGAAGTTGCAATTTTGTTTCGATCCGTTCCTTTAAATGCTTAAAATCGGCTCTACAATGCACTTTGAAACGTTTTGTTTCGGTATTACTAAACGAAAAACCGTTGGTTAGATCGTTACTGATAACACCATTGTAATGCACTGAACAAATAATGTTTCTCTGAGCCATTGAAATGAATCTATATTTGTTTTCTGAACAAAGAAATTTTGAATGTGTGTTTGAATGTGTGTTGCTATACATTTATCAGTCAAAGTGGTATTAATACTGTGCCAACCAAAGATGGACACGTAGGGAATCCACCAGGAAAAGGACGAATCATGTTTCAGTCCAACCAGGGGTGGGACGGACGACAACTAGGCACAAGGGAGTCCGTCCAAGGGTGGGACGGACGACAACTAGGTTAGTTGGAGTTCGTCCAAGGGTGGGACGGACGACAACTAGGCTCAATTTTCGCTGCATGCATGCATGGATTTGTCCCATCAGCCATTGTGTAATCAAATCAAATAGTAAAAGCATGCAATAGAGTCTAATATATGTTGGATAATAGCATGCTTCATATATTGCATGCATTACACTTGTCTGTCCAATGGATTCTACAATGCATTTGCTTTTACTATAAATTTAACATATCATTATCACTCCAAACTCATAACATCTTCCAAATTTCATACATTGCATATTCATCTGAAACACATAATTATCACTACCACAATCACACAACATGTCTGGTTTGCTTGCTTTGGGAAATAATCATCGAGGAACGAGAGAGAACGTGGCTGCATTCGTACGTATTGTAAATTTGTTACTAGTATTCTTGTACGTATTTTTCACAGTTTATTGTTTTTATATACTAACCAAATTATATATTTTTTGTATAGGATGAGTCTAAAAGGTTTAGACTACATAATCATATGTTTGACAGGGAGCCAAGTGAGGCTATCAAGCCTTACTTAGAAAGAGCCGGGTTTGGGATTGTCTCTAAAATCAACTTTAGAAGTGTTGATTCTAAACTTGTAATTGCGATGCTTGAGAGGTGGAGGCCTGAAACACACACGTTTCATTTGCCGACCGGTGAATGTACAATCACATTAGAGGATATGAATATGTTGTTTGGCCTCCGCGTAGATGGGAGAGCTGTAGTAGGTGAGACCGAAGGTCCCGATTATGCTTGTATCGATGCTTTAGGCATACAACCTTTTAATGATAGGGTGAAGGGTTCGGTAAAATTAACATGGATACACGACGAGTTGAATGAATTAGAAACCCATTCTCAACAAACCGAGGAGGAAAATATACTGCATGCAAAATTATATATCTTAAGTATGATTGCTGTTTTATTTCCTGATAAATCTCATAGTGTATTGCATTCTTCTTGGTTCAAATTTGTCAAAGATTTTGATGAATGTGGCAAATATAGTTGGGGGTCCGCGTGTTTGGCTTACCTTTACAGGGAGATGTGCAAAGCATGTCGTGTAGGATGCATGAGTGTTGGAGGATGCTCACTCATTCTCGCTGTGTGGACATACTATCGTATTCCACAACTTGCTCCAAGGAGTGAAATTGCTCCATCCTATCCATACGCCACTAGGTAAATTCTTTACTCTATATATTTATTTTTCCAATAAGTTAACGCATAGTCCTAATTGAACTTTTTAAATATGCAAGATTTGCACAACGAGGTATGGAGTATTACTCATCTCCAAATGCTTTTCTTGATGGATATCGTTTCATTTTGGATCACATGGTCCAAGGAGATGTAAGTTATTTTCCAAGCCATATACTAAATCTTTCATTTACTTGAATACGACTCTTATATTTATTTATGTCTTACAGTTTTTGTGGAGGCCTTACGAAGAATATCCTCGTCGCACTCAACGAGAAGCTCGAGCGTGGAGTGCAACTACATATATTATCTGTTTTCATATTGTGGAAATGCATCACGCCGACAGGGTTAGGCTTCAATTTGGTTTTACGCAAAACATCCCTCAACCCCCGAGGTGTCTTGGAGATCATCACTTGGTGACGAAGAATGATGTAAAGGATTGTAATTATCGACATGTGAACATTCACGAGAACAATGAGTGGAAAGGTAGAAGAAACTTAATAATGACAGGTGAGTTGAGTACTACTTTACGACACACCGATGATTATATGCAATGGTTAAGAAATATTCCATTGTTATATTTGTCGAAAGAAACGTATTTGGCAGACCCCCGTTATTATCCTTCCTCTACATCAACCCCACAAACAACCTTTCATCAACAAATCCCACAATTCCAACAAACACCACAATTCCAACAAACACCACAATTCCAACAAACACCACAATTCCAACCACCACCACAATTTCAAACAACACCACAATTCCAACCAACAACACAATTCCAACAAACACAATTCCAACAAACACAATTCCAACAACAAACTTCTTCCTTTCCACAAACATACCAACACACTCAAACCACACAACAACACACATTTTTTGCCACACCATCTCAAATTCCAACCCCTTACACCTCAACCCCCTAAACAAACTACTACTATCACCAAGAACAATATCAACAATCAACACTTCGACCACCGCTACATAACACCCCAATCCCTCAACCCGACTTCGACCAATCATACTCCCAATCTCAACCGCTTTCACTCTCCCAACCACAACATACCTTTGACACCACAAATGTCTACTATCCAGACATGTCATCAAATGTGCCACAAACCTTTGTAGCTTCTACTCAACCATTCATTGACATTAGTGATGATCAAGTACTCGAAAATTTACCGATAATATCTCCACAACAACTGGCGATGTTTATGAATGATGGTCCGTCGCATCAAAACGATGAACTTTCAAGCGACGATTCTCCACAAAGGCAACCTCCACCAGACATTGAGCAACCGTTAGGTAAGGGTAAGAGAGCAAAGAAACCCAAAAAATGTCTCACTGGGGGCCATATGGTCCAACCAAAGCCCAAAAAAAAATAGGCTTTTTTTTCTTGTACGTGTTTATGTATTGAATAAAATAAATATTGGAAATATATTATATTGTTTTTTATTAAATTTTATTATATTTTAATTATTATTTATAATAATAAATCAATTGGCAAATAATTAATTTTAATTATATTATAATATTTTTTATTATATTTAATTGAATATAATTATATTATAATAAAAAAACCATTTTTTATAATTAATCTCTTCACTTATATCAAATTAAAAATAAAAAATAAAAAAAAAACAAAAAAAAAAAGGGTGTAGTTAGCGTCCGGCCCACCCCTGGCCGGACCCAAACTACGTGAAATTTGCCTTCATCCGTCCGTCCCACCCCTGGCCGAACCACAAGTAAAAGTGTGGCATTTTGGTTATTTAATTTCAGTTTGTGGCATTATGGTATATTTATTCCATTTTTGTGGCATAAAGGTAAAAAAATCGTTTTAGGGTGTTAAGTTTTGTTTCTCTTCTTCAGGCTAGGCCGATTGGGCTTTGTTGTAAGCCCAACGATTTTTCCAAATTTGCACCCACCTTCAATGATTCACACCCATTTGGCTGATAGTTATTTGGTATTTTCCTTTTTGGGCTGAAGCCCTTGCAACAAGCCTAGTCTGAATTTCTTTTGACACCCCTTACATTTACTGTTTCCAGCCCATTTATTTGTTTGTTTAGTGTTATTTAGTTTTCTTTTAGCATTTGTTTTTTATATAGAGATATGTTTAGTTAGATTTTTTTTTCAATATTATTAAAAATATCAAAAATATTTTAGTTAATTTTAATTACTTTTAAAATTTAATATGTTTGTTTGTTTAAATCTCTTTGTCAATTTTTGCCATGATTGATCATTTATTCGTTCTACCTCTTTTCGTATATCCGTGACTAACACTTTCTTGTTGATTGCGAGGTACTAATCTTGAGGGCTCTGAATTATTTACAAGTTATATATGTTGTTGTACATTTATCATTTTAAATTTCTATTTGGGTTTGTAATAGTAATTAGGATATTTATCTTTCCTCACTCCCCGATTTTAAATTATGTAATCCCCCTCCCCGAAGCCATGTAATAGCGTAGGACATTTACTTTCCCGCACTTTATTTTCTGTATATATTTAACTGTTAGATGTATGATAATTAGGGTGTGTATGGCAAGACTAATCAATTGAACGCTAGCTAACACTAATCAAGATCAAATACTTAAATCTAACACACTTTTCACACTCGCACCCCTAGGGTACGCCCCTCTTGTTGCCTTACGAATTAAATGGTCATGTCCCTCGAATGTAGAGGTACCCATTAGCAAAAGTCCCTCGATTAAAAATCATCGCAAAGATCATAAGTCCCTCGATGACCCACGATGTTGCCTACGATGATATGATCCAGTCCCTTGAATGGTTGCCTACGAAACGATGATTGTCCCTCCGAATATTGCTAAAGGTACCTCTACCTGTTGCCTTCAACGACCATCCGATGACCCTTCGATTGTCCCGAATACGTCCAATATAAATAAGGATTTCCTACTTCTATATAGTATGGATAATCCTAGGAACTTTAAAAAGTATAGAAAAAGACCAACTATTTAGGGTAGTGCTCTTAATCTGCCTAGCTCAATTAAAAAAACATCTTTTCAATACTCTTTCAAAGACTAAGGCTACGCATTTACGCTAAAGTCCTTATGCCTCTTTTCAACTCAAAACAAACAAACATGAGCTAAGCAAATTAAGAGCCCGTAGATAACTACGGATGAAAAGGGTGCTTACACCTTCCCTTTTCATAACTTACCCCCCGAGCCCGTTTTATTTTTAAAAGGTCTTTTTCTGTACTTTTTACCTTTCCTAAAATTGGACAAAATAAAAGTCGGTGGCGACTCTTGCTCACCGCAACATTGGTTGCTTTGAAAAATAAATGTCAGTTCACCGAGTTACACTAGGTCTACTACAAAACTATCAGTAAACATTACATGTGTAACTTGAAAGGTCAATTGTCCTGCATAAGTTGCTGTCCAACTGACACTCTCTTCAATCTCTCTATCTAACCTCCTAAGTGGTTTAGACATGATTCTACCCTTATACCCAACAACTTTTTCCCTTAAGGTTGCAAACCTACCCATTAGATACGATCTAATCCATTCAAACATAGTTATGATTGGCTTATCCCTTTGAAGCAGGATTGTTGCATTAAAGGACTCACTTAAATTATTCATCAAGACATCACACTTACTATACAAAGGAAAAGCATGCTTACACCACTTAGCTTTTGGGATTGCTTCCAACCATTCAAAAGCATCATTGCTATCCTCTTTGATATTAAGCATGAATTGCTGATGAGCCTCCACATATGTAGCCTTTGCTGCAGCCAGCATGAGATCCCTGAATAGGGTTCCACCTCCAAACTTTTTCTTAAAGTTTGCATACAAGTGCCTTACACAAAACCTATGTTCAAAAGCTAGATATTGCTCCTCAAAAACTTGTACAAGACCCTGAAACAACAATGAAACCATTAAAAAATATAATTAATAAGGAAAGCCAATCAAAGGAGTTATAGCCAAAAAATAGACATGCATTTTGTTGGTCAGAAATGAAGCACCATCTTTTTTCACCAATATCTTGAAGTAAAAGCTCCATAAACCAACTCCAAGTGTCTTTTGACTCAGTTTATACCACTGCAAAAGCTAATGGTAGATACTGGTCATTTGGATCTCTCCCAACAGCTATTAACAATATCCCACCATACTTGTGCTTTAGATGACATCCATCTAGTCCAATAAAAGGCCTACAAGCTAACTTCAGGGCTTTCTTTGTTCCATCAAAGCACAAATAACACCTTTCAAACCTTGGTAGTAAACCTGGTCCTGGAGTTTGTATGTTCATCTTGAAGGTGTTTCCTGGGGAAGCCCTCCTCAATTCAGCCCCATATGACCACAATAGACTGAACTGTTTGGTAGAGTCCCCTTCCACAACCCTCTTAGCAATCTGCCTTGCCTTAAATGCCCTACATCCAGGGATTTCAGTTGCAAATCTCACTCTTACATATTCAATTACTTCATTCAATTTCATTTTGCTACAGTTTTTCATCTTGTCAACAATTACTTTTGCCACCCATTCAGCTTTTGCACTCTTGTTAAAAAATTGTCTTCCACACTTGTGTTTATCAAACAATGTCTTGATCTTAAATGTAGTTGATGTTAACACTCTGCTACACAACACAGTGTAGTTGCACTGTCCCTTCTCCTTGTAAACAACTCTGCATCTTACTGCATCATTTTTCTCAAACCTGACATCCCTCCCATTCAGCACATTAAGTTCAAGAATAGCACTCTTGAACTGACTTAGTGATGAAAATTCCATTCCTACCTTGAACTTAAAATCTTTGCTTACACCATCTTCCTCATTAAACCTAACAACCCTAGGCCTATCATCATCACTATCATCTTCAGCACCACTATCAAGCTCATCAGTCAAATACTCATCTTCAATGACATTTTCCTTACCCATTTCAGGTGTAATCAAACTAGGATTCATACCCTGACTAGAGCCTGCAACATCTGCACCATATGCAGTTGGTTGCTTATTCGGTTCATCCTTTTCAAAGCCCTCATCAAAACCTTCATCAAACGGATTCATCCTTTCTTCCTCACTGTCTTCAAACTTAATATCCTTCACTGACTCATAACTAGAACTCTCGTCACCCTCATCACCCTTTGGTTCATCATCACCTTCATCCATTATGCCCTTCTTCCTCTTCCTTACATTCTCCATAAATGTTGCATCCCCTGTGCTTGGTTTCTGCTCAACATATATTTCAATGTCACCTAATTCATTATGGACTGAAGCAGCTATCTCAAAAGCATCACTATCATCCCTAAATGGATTGAGGTCATTTTCTAGACTACCATCAACATGCTTCCACCACATCCTAACTTTTTGTAGTCAAATCCAGGATCTATGGACATAACTAAGTCACATGAATCAAAAAACGACCAGGAACCAGTGTCTTGACCAGTGAAAGCATAAACTTCCCCACCCTCGTAGGTCAGATTTGGATCTTTTGCAAAAGCACCCTTAGTGTAAAATATAACCTTAAATGTACCCATCCCTAAAAAAACAGTGAAAACGACAATAAACTAGGGACCCACAAAGAACATTTTTTATACTAAACAAAGCTTTGTAAAAGGGGAATATAATAATATACAATTGGCCCTACCTCAGATTCAATGTCGAGGGACCACAACACTATCAGCTTTCAACCCTTGCCTGGGACCACAGAGAAATCGTGAGCAGCAAAAATGACCCTTTCTGCAACCATGACAAATTAATCAAGTTAGCATAGATAGTAATTGTTGCTTGTTAATGTTGGCATCAGTGAATGGAAGTGGTGGAGAGAAATTTCACCTCACCTTCTCTTCGTACAAAAACCCTAGCAGAGAAATATTAAGTGAAAACTAGAAAAGAGGAAAGAGGAATGAAGGTGAAAAGATTGTAATTTGTGGGTTTATTACTTAGTTACTATTTCAATTAACAGACCAGCATATATTATTTAAAAAATTTTAAAAAAAATGCCAAGTCACGCTCCACGTCAGCTTCTGTTAAGTGGAATTGACGACATGGATGCAAAATAGGGACGAAAAATATTAGAGGGACCATTATTTGAACAAAAATATTATAGGGACGAAAAGCATTTTTTGGGTTATTTACAGGGACCTAAAACATATTTAACCAAAAATAATAAATTTAAGTTATTTAAATTAAATTTAAAATTAAAGACAATTTTAAATTAATCTCAAATATATGCCATAATAAAAAACAATAAAAATAAATAATATTACATAATTAGTTAAATTTAAATTCTGTCATCCTCATATCCAAAACATTCTTATATATAATCTATTAGTTCTTCTTGAAGTTGGCGATGAACTTGTTTTTCACAAAAACTTGTTCTTCTTTATAGTTTTGCTGTAAGATTCGGATGACGAGCGTTAAATGTTTGTTGAATTGTTGTTATCTACATTATTATAAGAGTAATCACAATCACTTTCAGACGTGTGCCTTTTGTCTTCAATAATCATGTTATGCAATATGATGCTAACATACATGGTATGTCTTATAGTTTCCATGGGCCAAGCACTTGTTGGACCATATATAATTAAAAATTGAGATTGGAATTGTCCAAATGCCCATTCCTTCTAACAGATTGTTGATATTGTGCAAATAGTTTTCTCTTTTCTCCCAGCGACATTGTAATGGTCTTGACAAATGTAATCCACTTAGGATATATACCATCTGTTAAATAATACCTCATATTATATGGTGTCTAATTCATTGTATATTGCACAACGGAAGAACGTCCTTCCAAAATTTTGTTAAACACGTTGGATTGGTTTAACACATTAATGTCATTGTTTGAACATGCAATACCAAAAAAATGTGTGTCAAATCCATAAATCTTGTGACGTCGATGCTTCAAGTATGATTGCGGTCTTACTACGATCACCTTGACAAAACTGTTGTTTTCACGCCACAGGACAATTTTCCATTCTTAATGCATACAATCAATGGAACCCGACATACTTGGAAAGTTGTGTGACTGTCCCATTTGTGAAATATGTTCAACATCGATGTTGTTAGACTTTCTTAAATACTCGATTTAAACATATTCGTCAATAATGTCAATGGGAGAAGCATATGCTAACATACAAATAGCAGATGTGCATTCCTGCAATGGTGAAAGACCCACTTTATCAGTTGCGTCGACCCTCATTTGGAAATATTCATCAAGATTTCAAAGGGCGACTATAATTCAAAGAAACATATGCCTATACATTTTGAACCTTCTTCAAAATTAAACATTTGTGTATACTCGATTTTTTGAATAATTGATTGTGCCCTTCTTCACGACTTCGATCTATCACTATTATTCTCTTTGGTCTAGAGGAACTTCGAACTTGACGTTCTTCTCAAGCATTAACATTAGTAGTTATTCATCTCCGTTGTCCATAAATTCTTCTTCAATCAAATTCGAATCCATTAAAGTGAGTGAACAATGAGAGAAAAATGCCATAAGAATGAAAGAATATATATATATATATATATACATACATATATATATATATATATATATATATATATATATATATATATATATATATAAAGACTAGTTTGATTAACAACTAGTTTGAATAATAACATAATATTTATTATAAATTAAAGTGGTACTAATGACCGTTTTACATAGGTTTTAATACATAACAAGTACTACATAATATTTAATTTTGATAATAGTGGAACTTTTCGTCTTAACTAAAGTCCATATTTTTCTTTCATCTTGTTAGAATATTTTTCATGAACATCACATTGACTATCATTCATCCTAGAAGTGCCTGGCGTGATGAATTGCATTGCGTTAAACTTTGTCTTTTCCTAGTTCAATATGTTTTCTTTCTCCTTAAATTGAGCTAGTTTTTTCATTGCTCTACTCTTTTATTCCATGTATCTTGTACAACATTAGAAATAGATTTAGATGCATTTAGATTTTTCTTTGCCTTACCCTTCCTTTTTTCTAATTTTTGTCCCATTGGGCACTTCATTGGTGATGATGAGTCATACTCATAAATTGAAGGTTGTAGTGTAATATTTGTAAAAATCCTAGATTAGGGCGCCCTAATTTCATAATTGTGCCGCCCAGATGAAATCTAAGAGACTCGCCCAAAGGCATCCGCAAATATGGGATCAAGGAAGAGAGAGTCTCCACTGATTCCTAAAACATAGGTGGACAATAACCTCCCATAGTAAGAGGGGAGAGGTTAAGAAAAAGAAATAGGTTTAAATCCTAGACTCAAAGTGTTCGTTATAAATATCTCACCCCTCAAGGGGAAAAGGACATACTCTAAGTTATACACATCTTCACAACTTAAAAGAGCACCACGCTTGCTGCAACCATAACACACAACTAAACTAACTTCCTTCCTGCAATTAAGTAGCACCGACCACTAACACGGCCTCTCACCTCACAATTTTTTGGTCCCTTAAACAACCTCAAATACTATTGTAAAAGGCTTCTCGCTGTTGTGAGCAAACTGTTAACACCAAAAAGTGTTATACACCTACTAAGGCATCTGAGTCTCCCTTCCCTTATAGGGGGAATACACACACCTGTACTTTTTTACAATTACTGTGGCACCCACCGCAGAGCCCTGATAAAACTAACCTGGGCCACACCTCTTTTTAATCACCATCACTCTTCTCGTCATACTCTCAATTCACACTCTTTTCCCGTCCACCCCCAACGCCTGAAGGTATCAGCGGTACAAGTGATATCGATGACATCGACGGAGATGCATGCCACCATAGATGAACTACAACGCCATAACCAAACATTTGCAGATGGCGTCCACAACATCTGACAATGCCAACAAGAGGTTGATCTACTGGAAGAGTTGGAACTACTAGATCCCTATCCACTCTTAGACGAAATATGGGGAGCTATTGTCCCCAAAGGTTTCAAATCTCCATCCTTGGTTAAGTTCGATGGATGGAACAACCCTTACGAGCATGTAGCCTCCATCAACTCACATATGGCCATCATAGAAACGCCAAACTCTTTGAAATGGAAGTTGTAATTAGGAGCTCTCAGGGATGCCACACTTAGATGATAAATGGGCTTTCCCTATGCTTCTATTAGTATATATCTAGAGCTCGTAAGGAAGCTGGTACATAAGTTCCCCGCCAGTCTCCACATGAAGATTTCCACCACCAGCCTATTTAACATTCACCAAGGTCCATCACAATCGCTGAGGGACTACCTCACGCGCTTCAATGAAGATATCATCAGGGTCGTCCCTCTGATTTAATACATGTTCGTGGGGGCGGTCAAAATGGATTTAAGGAAGGAGACTTCAATGAGTCTTTCGCCTGAAATTCGAAACTCATATTGGCTAAGGTGGTCACCAAGACTGAGTGCTATATCAAAGGAGAGGAAAGTAACAATGAAAAGAAGGCCCGTGACACTAAGGAGCGTGTCCTCCGCGCTGAGATGTCACATCCTCCAAGGAAAAAAAATTACAACTCACTTGTGAATGACACAACCATGTTCCAAAGAGTTGGGAAGGCGGCAAAAAGTTTCACGCCTTTGAATACCCGCCGAGAACAGATCTTGCGTGACGTATTCCACCTACATAACACCCTAACAACAACTCTACTCATCCCAAATATGAATGGAAGAGAATAAATCCATAATGGATCAATTGACATTATTTCACAAGAATATTTATTAATTTGAGAATATTGTGGTGAAGATTTATTATGAAGTCCAAACGACTGTGAGATCCAAAGAATTTTCAAAGGTGAAAGATTTGAAGATTGACGCTAGTGGTGAAGGCTTGAGTGTCTAAAGAGGGGGAAGTGAGTGTAGAGGGATGCCCAAATCAAAGAGGTTTAACAAGTCAAAATTTTAAATTTTTCATTTGTCAAAAACCATGTCAATTTAAGAGGGATTGTCCCGATAGGGAGGATAATGAAGATTATATTCAGATTGAAGTTTCCATTGACATGGATAGTTATAAGAGTTTTGGTGTAATAGTGGTGTCAATTTTAGAGACTAAAGAGGGATGGGTCATAGACTAAGATTTCTGTCTAACATGTTTCCAAGAAAATAACATTTTGAGACTTTGAAGTTGGTGCAAGCTGGAGTATTTCTCCTTGGTTGTAGATCTATGTGCTTGGATATATAAAGTTGACGATCCCGCAAAATATCTTCTATGGTGTTTTGATAATGAGAACATCAATAGTTATGATGAAGTCAGTGGCAACATATTTGAACTCTCTGATAATGGCAACACAACTAGAGAAATATCTCAAGCCTCATCAAGAAAAAAGACTCAATATTAAAGTGCTTATATGATTGAGGTATCTGATAAAGAATCGTATAAGCCTCAGAGTAATAAAAGAGAGGAAGTGTGCATTCTCACAAAGTCGTGTCTGTCTGAGCTATCAGAGTTGTGTAAAAGTAAGGAAGTAGCTCCTAAGTTCTAAGGCAACTTAGAAGCACAGTTAAAAGTTTTTTTATAACCTTTTTACACCTTAAAAATGTTTTGACTCTTGAGTCAATTGATTAGGACACTGCCATCCTTTTTTGAAGCATTTTTCAACTAACCAATTGATTGGGACTTTAAGCCAATAGATTAGAATATTTTTCCAACTATCAAATTGTTTTGGCACTTATTCCAATCAATTGGAAGAAGTTCAAATGATTAACAAATCAATTATGACAATATCTTAATGACTGGCAATGGCTCCTTATCCACACTTCCCAAATGGGCCAAGATAATCGATTATTTAGGTCACCCAATCGATTGGGACCTAATGGCAATCGATTGAAACATTAAAAATGCTCATGGGTCATTTCCTTTTTAATTTTTATTTTTACAACTCTTATGTAAAGGAGGATCACCTCATTTTTATTTCAAGCCACTTTCCAACGAGTTACATTTTCTTTCTTTCCCTTTCTCTAAAAATATTTCTTTTCACTTGAGACTGTCGTAGTAATTTTGAGTGAAGTTTTACTTGTGAGGAAAATTTTGTAAATGGTCATTTTGGTGTTTTAATTCAAGAGGTTGATACTCTTAAGAGATTGAGATTAGCCATAAATATCTAAAATAGTTTGTTAGCTTAGCCAGGGGTAAACGTTATCAATGATTAGGAGATAAGTTTGTACAAATCTCAAGATTGAATTGTATTAAGGTTCTTGGGCATAACCTATAAAGGTTCAAAAGCTTATAGTCAAAATATAAAGAAAGCCTCTTAGGAACAGGACTAGGCCTACATTCGGTCAAACCTGAATAACTCTCTGGTGTAATCCTTCTAACCCTTACTCTCTTTATTTTTCTAACATTTATTTTATTTCCACTGTATTCACTCTTAATGAAATTACTAACCCAATCTTAATCAAGAAAAGTAAAAAAATAATTGCAAAATTTGAACACCACAATTTACCCCCTCTTGTGCTTGCAGACACTTGTCAAAAAAAAAAAAGGCTTGTAAGGTTCATGGTATTGGTATGAAAAGACTTAAAATATTTGATGATTATGAGTTTCTTCTTCACAGTGTGGGATATATTCTAAAACCCATGTGAAACTTGATATTCAGAAGAATAATTAATGATCTAGGCTATTGCACTAGAGTTGAAGATGGGACATTGAATATTTAACATGGTGAAGTGATCATAACTAAAGAGTATAAATATATGGTTTATATATTTTAGAAGACTCCAATGTTGATTTCATTCATCATTAACTAGTGAAGACTTTCATAACAAGAACAATTGTGTGATTTAAAGTCAAGGCACGATGGATGCTTAGTCGTTTGAGAGTACTTTATTGAGATTTGAAAAAGACAAGGAATAAAAATGCATGTAACTGCTGGGTTAAATACGTTTTTAGTCCCTATAAATATGCGACCCTGTATTTTTAGTCCCTATAAAATTTTCCTTTAATAAACGGTCCTTCTAAAATTTTTATGCATGCAAATTTAGTCCCTGCTATTTTCTAAAATTTTAAAAATTGTTTAATTAGCCTTTAATTTTTAAATTTTTGAATAATTTTTTTTATATATGTTTAGAATACTATAAAATATTTATTTACCAAGTTTTAAAATTTTTTAAAACAAGAAAAACTAAATATGATTTTTTCAAATTTAAAAAAATAATGATAAAAGTAATGAAAATCTCAACTTAGAAATTAAATTTTGAGTTTCTTTTTTTTCCAAGAACTTTTTAAAATATTATGAACATGTTTGCAAAATAATCATTTTAAAATACACATTGGTTTGACAGTAGGGACTGAAACTAGGTGCATAATAATTTTATAAGGACCATTCATTGAAGGAAAATTTTATAGGGGCTAAAAATGCAGGGTCGCATATTTATAGGGACTAAAAACGTATTTAACCCTATATTTTAGAAGATTCCAATGTTGATTTCATTCATCATTAACTAGTGAAGGCTTTCATAACAAGAACAATTGTGTGATTTAAAGTCAAGGCACGATGGATGCTTGGAGTTCGTTTGAGAGTACTTTAATGAGATTTGAAAAAGACAAGGAATAAAAATGCATGTAACTGCTGAGTTGTTATTGAGTTTTTGGGGTAAAGCTGGTGTCAAAGTAGCTTACCTGATTTGAAGATGTTAATTTACATGAATAGACTTCTAAACACTTATGGAGGTTTGAAGTAGGAATACTCTAATTTACTATGTTTTGAAGATCATCACAACTTTGTGTAGTGTGCAAATATATCTAATTCAACTTGATGGTAAAGTTGTGTATCGTGTCTTCAATGATTATCCAAGAGGTATGAAGAGTTATGAGTTGTTAAGAGGGAAACATAAAGGATCATAGTTCATCAATCATAGAAGTATTACTTCCAATGGGTCCTACTAGGGGAAGAAAAGTAACGACATATGGATGAAGTATTTGAAAACTATGGCAAAGAAGACTCAAATATAGATGTAAGTTTCTACTATGGATACTTGTAGTAGCGAAGGACCTATTATAGATGCCTCTGATTATCACTTGATTCATGATAAGGTAAAATAGAATACTGTATCATCTCAAAGGAACGATTTTGTAAGCCTCGTGTGTTATGCTTTGAATGTGCCTTAAACATTGAAAAACTTAAAACATGGACCTTTTGGGAGGCATTAGAAAGCATGTGGAGTCAAAGATAATAAATAAATTCATACTTGTGGGTTTTTTAGATTAGTAAAGCATGAAAAGGTGGTTGGAAGCAAGTGGGTGTAAGTGGCAAGATCAAGATTCATTTGTGGCTTGAACTTAATCAATGTTGAAGAATAGTAATTCAACATGGCATAAAACAGTAAGGTGGTTAATGGATAAATAGACATCACCACCGTTTCAAGTCAAGGTGGATATTATTGAAGTATGTCTTAAAACCTTAAGCGTTGAAGAGAAAGAGAACGTATTTCGAGATTGCAAAAACCAAAAATCATCCCGGAAGTCGATGAAGACGACCTATCCACGAGGGAAGCTGGCGCGAAGGTGCAGAGTGAGGCTCGAGATGATGTTGGCGTGACATGAGGCCGACTTTAGAGCTGGCACAACTAGGGATGTCAATTTGCATCTGTTAATTGAGATCCATGTTATCTGTTTGGAGCACCGAAGTTGAAGATTTTTTCTCCGCGGGGACGGGGATGGAGGGAAAAGTTCCCCCGATGACACTTTGGGGTGGGGATTGAGAAAGTACCATCCGCCCCGTGGATTCCTCGACTCCGATCATATTATTCAACTTTTATATTTTGTATATTATATAGTATAAATTATAAAAGTTTACATAAAAAATATCAATGTATTCGAAAATGAAGAGTCATTAGTGTAACATTTAATTTTTATGTGTTATTGTATAATGTATTGTTTCATTACCCAAGTCACCCTCTAGAAAGTGCACCCAATACATAAAATATACACACCGTCTCCTCATTTTCTTTTCTCAATTATCTTTGTCTCCTCCATTCATCATCTTCTTCGTTCTCTTCATCATCACAACAACCACTCTCTTTGTTCGTTTTACTTATGGTAATTACTCTTCAAATATATGGTAATAACGAAATACTAGTGTCATAGTTTTGATAAAAAGTATAGAAGTTTTCTTAAGATTCAATCTCCGTGGGGATTTGTGGGGATGGGGATGTGGGGAATATCCCCCTTGGTGGAGTTTGGGGATGGGGATGGGAAATAAATTGGGGTGTGGGGCGGTGAGCGGGGAAGCATCCTCCAAGCATTCCTTGCCTCGTTGACATCCCTAGGCACGACAGTGCATATTGAGGTTGGTGGTTGAGATAGGATAAAGTGAGGGTGGTGGTGGAGTTGATGTCATTGTCTTAGTTTGCAGATTCATTTTTTATGGGTTATGTTTTGGCTCGTTATGGATATGTTGCGTCTCATCAATTATAAATATGTATCTCTTGCATGCTTGCTATCACAACCTTTATAATTTTACAACTGAAGATATGAGAAGATGTTATAATCCTAATAAGGAAAAAGTTATAGAGGCACGGGTTGAGGAAAATTTGGTGACTATTTTTTCTTTGTAATATTTTGTAATAAATTTTGGAAGTATAGTGAATAGAGAGCAGATCTCTCCCTATAATGATCGTTTATTCGAACTCGTAAACATGTTATTGTGTTTTCTTGTCTTAATTTTATCTATTTCTATTGAGTTAAATTGATGTCTTATACACATAAAGTTATTTTTACTTCGAAGTCAGTTATTTTGGTTGTCATTGTTATTTATGTCACACATTAAATTTTTTCAAAATATTAAACTCTGAATAATTCCTTTAAATTGTTTTTAATTATTCCATTTTTTTACATTAAGGTGCAAGTTGTTGATACTTGATTGAATTAGATGAATATGAACGGTTAGTCCGAAATTCAGTTCCTATATACAATATTTATTTTCTTATTTTCATATAATGTGTGAAAATGTGAGGATTAAGTCAATGATGTCAAATCTTGTCACAATTTATATTTTTTACAATAAAATAAAGTAATGCAATAAAAGTTAAAAAATCTTTTATTTATTTTCCCTACCTGTAAAATCACTATAAGAAAATTTAAAATTACCCACGGAGAATCTTGTATTAAATTTTTACATACGGACGGTTCCACCATTGATATTCCGCAGGTAAAATTTATAATGTAAAAGTTATGAGTAGTGTTATTTAGTATGAAACAACTTGAAGAACAAATACAAAAATGAGTATGTGTCATTATTTTAGTAGTAAATTTTAAATTAATTTTAAATTTAACTTCCTTTTTACTAATAAAGATTATGAGGGTTGTAGTGATAATGAATGGTTGAGATATATTCGTACATTTCTTGTTTTTTCACTTTCTTATTAATAAACATTTTCCAAAAGTTATATAGATATGAGATCCACCGAAGGTCCGCGATATTTAAAAAAATTGTGTATGTAATTAGAAATATCTGAAAAAAAAGGGAAAAAACTGATTTTCAAAAAGTCTACAACGTAAATGCATGGAAACCAAAATTATTTATTGACGACTGTGCTGTCGCTGATTTAATCAAACGAAATTTAATTTTCAGTCACTTAATTGTCGCTGGTTAAGTCAAGGTCAAGCGAAATTTAATTTTCAGTCACTTAATTGTCGCTGGTTAAGTCAATCGAGCTTTAATTTTCAGTGACTTAATTGTCGCTGATTCAGTCAAAAGAAATTTTCCCAAATGTTGTTAAATGTCCGATCATATAGTTAATGTAAGAACGAGATTGAAGTTCAGCAAGCCGTGAGAGAAAAGTCACAAATGCCATAACTAGGTACATAAATAATAGATATAGTATTTTGCAAAATTAATTTGTATAATGAAAGGGAAAATAACTCAATTTTTTATTAAAATATTTATATTATGTATTGGTGTATTTATCTTTATTGTTATTTGTTAATATATATTAAAATATATTCAATTGAATATGATATAAATAAAAGTCGTGCTAACGTGTGGCACAAGAGTAGAGATTCACTCCATTTCCTAAAAAAAATGGAAGGTCCATTACTATAGTTTTATGTGTATATTACACGTATTTCTAAAATATGTGACATATATTTATTATTTATTTAACTTTATACACCTAAAATTATAGTAATGGACCCCCATTTCTTTTTAGAAAATGGAGTGGATCTCTACTCGTGCCATAAAGGTACTTGTTAAAGATACTATAATTAGAAAAAAATAAAATATAATAAAATCATATTTAAAGTTTTAATACATTGAATGTGCTTCTTCCAAAAAAAATATTTTTGTAAATAACTTATTAACTTGTGTCTGGGGCACATGTTAGCTTTTTCCTATAAATAATTTAATTTTATATTAAAAAATATATATTATTAAAAAAAAAATATGATAAATTACTTAATTTTAGACAACCATCTCAAGTTTTTGAAAGCTTTGTATAAATTAATCCTAATTTAATTTAATGAGAGAATATCTTATTACCCCTTAAGGTTTTTAAGCATTTATGCGTGTTTTGTTCATCTGCTTTCGAGGATTTATCTCTAGAAATACTTTTTTTTACTTAGCATGAAAATATTTTGTAGGTGCATCTACAAAATATGTCTGTGTGCATATCTACAGAATAAGCCAAATATATAATAACACAAAATCAACATTGCAACGATAAAAAATACATTCATAGATTAAAATCGACATTACATGGATGATTTCAGCTGCAAATTGAATATTACATTTCAATAGTCCGGTGGACGCTTGCACATCTCTAAGATTTGCTTGACCGTTCTTTGCACCGTTGCTATGAACTCGAGCGAGATTTTCTCTTCGAAGTCGTAATACGTTCGCCACATCCCCAAAAACATCTTCTCGGTTCTTCAGCTCAAAATTGTTGTAAACGACGTTCCATCTGTTGTCAACTGAAGGTGAATGATACTCGGGCTTCACAATATTTCGTTTGTCTCCGTAAGGTGTAATCGTTGAGTTTGAACGTCCGGCCGAAAATTATGCCTTCGGAGTAGGAGACATTTGACATACCAACAAATGTTGACATCATATTGAGACATTTTTGTGTTTGTGCGAAAGACAACACAAGAAACCCCAAATTTATAGAAAACTTAGGTGAATATGGACCATCCATTTTCTGTCACAGAACTTTCCGTAAGTATATCCACGGAAAGAACCTAGATATTTTGTTTCCGTAGATATATCTACGGAAAAAACCCATAGTTTACAATTTTTGAACCTTCCGTAGATACATCTACGGAACTTTCTCTGTTAGTTTTTTAACAGAACAAAATTATATAGCAGGACAATATAGCATAGTTTTGGACATAATGTGACACTTATATTAAAATGTTAAATATTGCAATGTTAACCTTTCATTAGAATTATAAATTGACCAAAAAT
This sequence comes from Vicia villosa, assembly GCF_029867415.1. Lineage (NCBI taxonomy): Eukaryota > Viridiplantae > Streptophyta > Magnoliopsida > Fabales > Fabaceae > Vicia > Vicia villosa. The sequence continues at coordinate 161,087,971 of NC_081183.1, forward strand.
GATTATATTGCAATGTTAAATAGTAGTTATATTACTCTTTCAAAATCCAAAACAAATAAAAAAAACTGTCGCCGACTAAATCTTTTAGTAGTTTCAATTTTGACTTTTCCGCATTCGTTTCCTTTTCGATGTTGTTCAATATTTCGAACTTGTGCATCCTATCAACAAAAAGATTTGGCCACGTCTCGACATCTGGGATATGATGAATCGCTCATTCCAGTGACGTTGGTGGTATGAGGCATCCTGATTTCAGGTAAACTTGTACAAAATGTCTCGATTTGGCAAGCCATCCAATACACATCATGCGATCATTTGGATTTACCGGTGGTGTAATGCGGAGCGGAAAAAGTTTCCGAAAACCCGTATCGCGTCAAGTCAATGCACACCCTATCATACGCACATGCAATAAGTTGTCCCATTTTCGGGAATCTCATCCATTTTGAAACCCGTGCGTAAGCGCCCAACCAAGGAACTATAGCTTCGTAAACCGCTTCAAATTTAACTTCCTCTCCATATAATCGCATGTACGAGTCTTTATGCCTCTTCACTAATACATGTCTTCTCTTCCGGTTTGAGCCGACATACAATATGATGACCTTGTAACTTTGAGCACAAATCATGGTTATGCAAATCACAAATAACACTAAATTTCCGCTTCTTTGTAGCCAACATATAACCACAGATTTTAAATGGACACTCACATTTTCTACTACCTATGTCGTCTCTTTTAAACTTCCTTAGAGGAGTATGATATTTCCCGCTTCTTTAGCACAACATTGATACGAAAGAGTTTCCTCTTTCCGAGCCATTATCCGATCTTCCTATTACCACACCAAAACCAAGATTAGTTTCACTCATATGAATCCATGTGAGCATGCTATCACGATCATCAAACTCTTGCTTGTTAATAAAACCACCGCCGACATATAGCGCCTTGATGACAACCCCTTTAACCTTCGAAGAAACATCGACTAAAGGAACTAATTCTTTTGAGATATTATCGGGGTGCACCATAATTGTAAACAGTAAAACAAATAATAGAGAATCACCTGACTATAGAAAAAAACAACACAAACATGTTCCGTCTAGAATATGTTCATCTTCAACACGTTTTGTAGATATACCCACAGAAGGAACATTACATTTTTTAATCGAAATTTGATGCATAATGTGATCAATGCAATGGATAAAGATGAATATTTACCTAAACTTTTGTCTTCTCTTGCTCCCTTTGATATGTTGCACCAAAAATTGGAGTTTTAGAGTGAAAAATGATATTGATTAATGTAGGGTTTTTAGGTCGTGGAACTGAGTGTTGAAGGAGAAAACCAACAATGGAGGAGTGATCATGCTGGTTCAAAATTTATCAGACAGTTTCATAGGTACATCTACAGAAAAATCTGGCGCTAAGTCATTCCATAGATGTGTCTACAGAAGAATCCCCGAACTTAATTAATTTGAAAAAATTTCAATGTTCAGTAGTTTAAAATGCTTCTGTAGATGCACCTCCAGATAAAAACAAATTTTGTCAAAAAAAGGTACTTTTTGATGTGTATCTCCATATAAAGGGAACATAAATAAAAAAAAATTTAAGGGGTGCATTGAAATTTCCTTTTTATGAGAAAACAATATTAATTAGAGATTATATTTTATCAATTTAGTTGTGATAAATATTTTATAAGACCCTATTTTTTTTGCAAAATTATATTAAATGTTTGTTTAATTAAATGCATAGTAAAATACGTTGGGTATGAGTGATCAAGTTATCAATTATTGAGTACAATAAAATACAAATCATCTATGTTAGATTAGAAATTAAAATGATGTCTATTTTGAAATTATATTTTACAAAACGATATAGCAAGTTAGCAACTTAAGATGGAAAAGAGAGAACTTGTTTTCATATCCTAAAATTGAAAGTACATTATTTAGCATCAAATAAAGTGGTTCATGTTTTTTTTTTAGCATATTTGATATTTGATATTTTTTTTTTTATTTTAGGTATAAATACATCACCATTAAAACTTTTGAATATTGATGCATGTTTTGTTGATGACATGACCAATAATTGTATAATTTTTGTTCAGAACCTGAAGTTCATATTGTTGGACCAAAAATTTTACCTTTGCCTCTTTAACTTGCATATTTCCAATATAAGTAGCACAAATAGATTTGAAAATGGTATGAGTGGTTGATCTGTCAATAATTTTGATGTACTCATAGTGAAGTAAAAAGTCCACTAGAATTCCTCTCACTCTATGATGCTTTTTAAATAAGCTTTAAGAGAACTATCAATGGAGTTGTGCAAAGTTGGAGTATACTTTAAACTATACAGTTTTTATGAAGCCTTTGATTCAAAATTATGTGATGATCAAAACAAATAATACTGAGGGTGTCTCAGTATTTATGATCCTTAGTGATCAGTTAACCTCTTAGTAGGATGAATAAATATGTATGTAATGTACTTATCCATCTCATTATTTATACAAACTCTCGAATACAATGATAACTATAGGAGGATACACCATAATATTATTGGTGTTTCCCTTTCAAGGAAAAGTTTATCAAGCACTACTACAAATAACACGTTTTACCTCGGACGGGAAATGGATTTAAACTCAGCTACAAAAGCAAGGTAACGAAGGGTGTCATGAAAAGTTCCCAGTTTACCCCTTAGTTTTTAAAACACCAAGGGGAAAATGCTTATGCACATGGGTTCGAACCCTAGCTTATGCACTTTAATATTTTCAAAACTAACACATCCCACCTCTCGGTTTATTAATAGAATCGATGGGTAAGATTGATAGTTTTTTTAAACCCGTTAGAAACTATAGAATATTAATAAATTAATGGGTTAAATATACAATACCCCGTATAATATAAGCAAAATCCGCTTTACCCCATGTATAAGAAAATTGGATCACCCCCTTGAAATGTAAATATTCTATAATAAATTAATGTTTTCTGCCTCCTAAGTGCATAAATTACCCCCTGTAATATTTTTGTTTTGATTTACCCCCCAAAATCAGTGTTTAATTTGTAAGCTTATGGGGGAATCTAAAAAAAAATAATAGGCTAAATATTCTTTTTGGTCCCTTAAGTATATCCCGGAGTCCATTCTGGTCCCTTATCTTAAAAAAGTTCCAAAGTAGTCCATTAATCATGGTCGGTCATTGGGTAAAGCTGGTAAAGCTAGGGCTTTAGGCCCCTAGAATTTTTTTTTAATCATAATAATTAAGGCCTAAAAAATAAAATTTATTAAGGCCTAAAAAATAACATTCATTAAGGCCTAGAAAATAGCATTAGAATCCCCCGTAAATAACTAGTGCATTTTTTATTTTGTATAATTTTTTTAATCAAAACAATTAAGGCCTAAAAAATAGCATCCATTAATTAAATTAAATTAATTTATCAATTCTAATAAAAAATATCCATACACCTAAGATAACAACTCACACCTTTTCAAATTTGTGCCTTTTTTACTCTTTCTCTTCCTAGCGTTCCAAATTAATTATTAATTCAATATTAAATTGATTTAACATTTTTTCAATGTTCCAATAATATAACTCTTCTTCTTTCACATCAAACTGCCATTGAGCATTTTCTACATATACAAAGACCACTTCCTCTTCCGCATCTGACTTATTGAGTTTTTTTTTTAATTCTCCATCTCTAATCACTGGTTTGTTGTTTCGATTGACGGCAAATAAGCGGTTCTTTCTTTTATTCTCTATTTACCCGTAAACAGGTTCTTTTATTCTCTTGTTAGATCTATTTTCTTTGTTACTATTTATTTTGTTTAATCTATATTTTTTATTCTCTTGTTAGTTCTCTTTTACTGTAACACCCATATATAAAAAACATACATCAAAGCATATAATTATATATGAATCCAAGTATTTGGTACTGATAATACTTATAAGTTCCTAGTCAACACATTATACATATTAATGCCCTAAATACAAGGTTCTAATCAACGGCATAATACATACAAGATGTTCAAAACAAAAATACTAAGAACTAGATCAACAATGATCACAAAAGAAAATCCACAACGGAAGCTTCGCCATATCCAAAATAAGCATAAGGAATAAGGAAATCAAACTGCTTTCTCCTTACCCTTCGTGGAACCTGTAGTACCTGAAATCAATATATAATGGGGTGAGATACAAAATCTCAGTGAGTTCCCTATCCTATGGATCCTCTCGGCTTTACAAGGTTCTAACCTAGAAGTCTCACGTCATAAAAGGAACTAGACCTTGAGTTTTCATGCTAACATTATATGGAATCATACTTAGAGTCCAACAACTCAAACACAAGATTACTAATCGGAAACCAATACCAAGGCATCCCTATATTCCCGTCCCCTTCTACGTCTAGGAGGTGACACGAGTCATGGATCCTTTGGAAAATCTTGACATACGAAATGGATTCGGATTCATGCGCCTTCCCCCATGAATCGTCACTTCACATGGCCCGTACACCATCACAAGTCTCTACCCGTAGGTTCCATTCGTACACAAAAGCGGGAATCAAACCTGCCAAGATTATTTGTGCCTCTCTGCACAGTGCCTCTCTGCACGAAGAATGCCTGTTAGCATTCAAAAGAAAAAAATAAAGAAATAAAGAAATACAATGGTTCCGATTAATACATCATACAATGGTGATCGCTCACGCAAACCACTAGGCCTGTTAGCCTTTCCTCACTTATCCGTTATTCACATAACAATGAAGTTATTCAAACCTCTTTGATATAAACATATATAACAAAGGCATATCAATCCACCTGCAATAGAACTCAACCAACAATTATCATCATTGTCCGTAAACAATGGCAATTTATCACAAATATAGAGTACACAAGCACCATACCAAAAGCATAGCGTTCACATGATTCCGAACGATAAACAACCCAAGTAATCAAGCAATTCCCGAATCTCGATTAAATAATTCTCCTTTTGTTCCCAAAAAATACACTACTAGAAAGTACACGTGTAACACCCCGATATCCGCTGCACGCATCAACTGTGTCGGCCAACCGGTCAATTGGTAGCAGGAATTGCTATGAATATGTACTTAACCCCTAGGTACATGGTTCGATTCCTGCGGGAGGCAAAAACAATATTTCCTGGGCAGCCGATAAGCGGACCTAGGGGGGATTATTGATTAAGCCGGTAACATGCTCGGTTGGCCGACACGGTTGATGCGTGCAGCGGATATCGGGGTGTTACATTAAAAGGCGCCTTTTTTTATGTAACAGCCCGAGCCTTCGGCGTTCCCGGCACTGTCACCTCACGATCTTCTCTACCCCCCTCACTAGTAGAGTTTTTGCCTTTCGTGGGAATCGAACCCTGTACCCTGGGGTTCAAGTACATGTTCAATCCATTCCCACTACCAATTGAGCTACTAGCTCAATTGGTAGCAGGAATTGCTATGAATACGTACTTAACCCCTAGGTACGTGGTTCGATTCCTGCGGGAGGCAAAAACAATATTTCCTGGGCAGCCGGTAAGCGGACCTAGGGGGGATTATTGATTAAGCTGGTGACATGCTTGGTAGGCCGGAAGCCTTGCAGGGTAAGCGGAAATCCGGGGTATTACAGAGGGTACATCGTGAAACTTCACAATTTCTGCGACGAATAACCGTGCAAGATGACTTGCCTTGTAAGTAGTCTTCACCGCTAAGAAATGTGCAGATTTCGTCAACCGATCTACAATCACCCAAATAGAATCATATCCACCTTGAGTACGAGGTAAACTAACCGCAAAATCCATTGAAATACTATCCCACTTCCATATTGGAATCTCTAGTGGTTGTAACAATCCACCTGGTCTTTGATGTTCAATCTTTACTTGTTGGCATACATCACACTCCGATACGTACACCGCGACATCTCTTTTCATTCCGGACCACCAATAATATCTTTTCAAATCTTGATACATTTTTGAAGAACCCGGATGTATAGTGAAAGAACCCTTGTGAGCTTCATCCAAAATCCTTCTTTTCAATAACGCATCGTCCGGAACACAAATCCTCTAATTAAACATAATCACTCCATCCGTAGCTCGAGTAAACCCTGGTTGAACCAACACCTCTTGTAACTTAGCATCTGACACTTGTGCTTGTTGAATGTCATTTCTCAAAATAGAATTAACATTCAAGTTTCCCATCAATACTCCATTTTGGGTCCAAACAAATTGAAGGTTGAGATCTCGAAATTTTTCCAATAATGCATACTCTAACATCATCAATTCGGCCCTCTTTAACACCTTCCGACTCAAAGCATCCGCCACTTTATTTGCCTTGCCTGGATGATACTTCAAATCAAAATCATAATCCTTCAAGTATTCCATCCACCGCCTCTGACGCATATTCAACTCTTTTTGATCGAATAGGTACTTTAAACTCTTGTGGTCACTGAACATTTCAAAATAAACTCCATACAAGTAATGACGCCACACCTTTAGGGTAAAAACAACCGCAGCCAATTCTAAATCATGAGTTGGATAATTCTCTTCGTGAACTTTTAACTGTCGAGATGTGTATGCTACCACCTGACCATCCTGCATCAATACACCTCCTAATCCTTTCTTGGAAGCATCGCAAAATACTTCATAGGACTTATTTGGATCAGGAACGATTAAAACAGAAGCAGTCGTCAATCTTTCCTTCAAGCCCATGAAACTCTGTTCACACCCCGAATCCCAATCATAAGGACACTCCTTTCGGGTAAGTCTAGTCATTGGTAAGGCCAATTGAGAAAACCCTTTTATAAATCTTATGTAGTAGCCGGCTAAGCCTAAGAAACTTCGGACTTCCGAGACATTACTCGGCCTCTCCCAATTAATTACCGCTTCAATTTTTGACGGGTCCACTGCCACACCTCCTTGAGATATGACATGACCAAGAAATCTTACCTCCGTCATCCAAAACTTACACTTGCTTAACTTAGCAAACAATTGATTTTCTAGCAAAACCGACAGAACAATCCTCAGGTGTTCTTCGTGCTCTTGTGGAGTACGAGAATAAATAAGAATGTCATCAATAAAGACTACCATAAATTGATCTAAGTAAGGCTGGAATATCCGATTCATATAATCCATGAAAACAGCTGGAGCATTCGTAACACCGAAAGGCATTACCAAGAATTCATAATGACCATAACGGGTTCTAAATGCAGTCTTTGGCACATCTGAGGTCTTCACACGGATTTGGTGATACCCTGACCGCAAATCAATCTTCGAGAACACACAGGGTCCTTTCAATTGATCTAACAAGTCATTTATCCTTGGCAAAGGGTATTTGTTCTTGATGGTGGCCTTATTCAACCGACGGTAATCAATACACAACCTCATCCCACCATCCTTCTTCTTTACTAACAACACTGGAGCTCCCCACGGCGAGACACTAGGTCGCACAAAATGTTTAGCCATTAGCTCCTCCAATTGCCCCTTCAATTCTCTTAATTCAAGCGGTGCCATTCGATACGGAGAAACGGATATAGGAGCCGTTCCCGGTATCAGGTCAATAGAGAATTCCACTTCCCTTTCCGGAGGAAGAGAAGTGACATCCTCGGGAAAAACATCAGGAAATTCTCTAACAACAGCAATTTGCGAAACCTCTAACTTGTCACCCGTCTCCTCAGTGAGAACCAACAGAACAGACTTCTCTTTCTCAAACAAGAAATTAATCATACCTACCGTACCTTCTAGTATAGTAGTCAACACATCCTTCGGAGTAGCTTCTTCAGATGGAATAATGATTAACTTCTCTTCACACCCAATGAACACCGAATTAGCAGAAAGCCAATCCATTCCCAAAACAACATCTACCTTCTTAAGTGGTAAGCAAACAAGATCAATCTGGAAATTTCTACCACCCACAGATAACACACAATTTTCACACACCAACGGTGTTTCAACCATTTCATCCATAGCAGTAGTAACCGCCATAGGAGGAAATAAAGGAGCAGCTTGCAACCCAAGTCGCTTCATACATTGCAATGACACAAAAGAGTGTGTTACTCCACAATCAAATAGCACAAAACAAGAATGCCCATTAATGAAACACGTACCCGCAATCAAAGAGTTATCACTCTTGGTCTTCTTAGCATCCAAGGTGTAAACTCTACCAGTACCCCTTCCTTGTACTTGATTCCTATTCTGAGGACAATTCCTAGCCATATGCCCTTCTTGCTGACAATGAAAACATTTCACCCCTTCAAAGCTACACCTTCCAAGTTGATTCTTACCACAGCTACGACACACCGGAGGTGCACTAGACCGAGAACCTTGCACTTGCTTCCCTTTGAAAGCTTGTGGCCTAGGTCGAAATTGTTGGCTTGGCCTTCCCCTCTCATGTTGATTCTTCTTCTTCAAATCTTCCTCAGCTTGAACTTTCTTCAAATTGGTCTCAGCCAGATAACATTGTCGCAACAACTCCGTATAAGTAGTGAACTCCCTCTGGGACACACTATGTGAGATATCAGCCCTTAAACCAAACAGAAACTGGTCCACCTTCCAACTCTCATCAGGAGCATACGCGGCCTGCCTAGAGTAAGTAGCCAAAATTTCAAACTTCTCCGCATAAGTAGCCACTGACATATTCTCTTGCCTTAACTGTTGGAACTCCAACTCCTTCTTAGTCCTCAGTGAACTAGGAAAGTATTTCTCCATAAAAGTGGTCTTGAAATTTTTCCCATTCCTTAGGTACTTCCTGAGTAGTCATCAAAGCAGAAGCACCCTTCCACCATCTCATAGTTGGACCCTTCATCGAATGAGAAGCAAACACCACCTTGTTCTCTTCACTACAATGCACGATCTCAAAAATTCCTTCCACATTGGCTACCCACTCATGCGCTTTTATAGGATCTAATCCACCATGAAATTCCGGAGGATTCATGCGAATGAAATCCCTATAAGTCCCACCTACAGCTTCGGGCACAACCACTGGAACATTATGACCCCCATTCATCTGTTGCATCATCTGCAGCATGAACTGATTCTGTTGTTGTTGCATCTGTTGCATGAACTGGGGCCATGGAACATTCGCACCGCCATCCGGTGGATTCACTTGTGGAGGTCGTGTGGGGGGTCGACCACGAGTCCTGCGTCCGTCCGCCATGTTCCTGGAGGTCATCAAAATGGGATTAAGTTGATCAGGCTCAATACCATAATCATAACACAACAAAATTCATGGGAACACAACACATCTTGGACAGAAGAAGCACTTATAATATCTCATGGCTAGGTCAAGGATACGACCTGCTCTGATACCAACTTTAACACCCATATATAAAAAACATACATCAAAGCATATAATTATATATGAATCCAAGTATTTGGTACTGATAATACTTATAAGTTCCTAGTCAACACATTATACATATTAATTCCCTAAATACAAGGTTCTAATCAACGGCTTAATACATACAAGATGTTCAAAACAAAAATACTAAGAACTAGATCAACAATGATCACAAAAGAAAATCCACAACGGAAGCTTCGCCATATCCAAAATAAGCATAAGGAATAAGGAAATCAAACTGCTTTCTCCTTACCCTTCGCGGAACCTGTAGTACCTGAAATCAATATATAATGGGGTGAGATACAAAATCTCAGTGAGTTCCCTATCCTATGGATCCTCTCGGCTTTACAAGGTTCTAACCTAGAAGTCTCACGTCATAAAAGGAACTAGACCTTGAGTTCTCATGCTAACATTATATGGAATCATACTTAGAGTCCAACAACTCAAACACAAGATTACTAATCGGAAACCAATACCAAGGCATCCCTATATTCCCGTCCCCTTCTACGTCTAGGAGGTGGCACGAGTCATGGATCCTTTGGAAAATCTTGACATACGAAATGGATTCGGATTCATGAGCCTTCCCCCATGAATCGTCACTTCACATGGCCCGTACACCATCACAAGTCTCTACCCGTAGGTTCCATTCGTACACAAAAGCGGGAATCAAACCTGCCAAGATTATTTGTGCCTCTCTGCACAGTGCCTCTCTGCACGAAGAATTCCTGTTAGAGTTCAAAAGAAAAAAATAAAGAAATAAAGAAATACAATGGTTCCGATTAATACATCATACAATGGTGATCGCTCACGCAAACCACTAGGCCTGTTAGCCTTTCCTCACTTATCCGTTATTCACATAACAATGAAGTTATTCAAACCTCTTTGATATAAACATATATAACAAAGGCATACCAATCCAACTGCAATAGAACTCAACCAACAATTATCATCATTGTCCGTAAACAATGGCAATTTATCACAAATATAGAGTACACAAGCATCATACCAAAAGCATAGCGTTCACATGATTCCGAACGATAAACAACCCAAGTAATCAAGCAATTCCCGACTCTCGATTAAATAATTCTCCTTTTGTTCCCAAAACATACACTACTAGAAAGTACACGCTTCTAGCCTATTACTGCTTCGAACGACGATTAAAACAGAGTTACGGTTCAAAAGTTATGATCGAAACAATTTATCTCATTAAACTAAATTTTGTAAAAAAAAAGGCTTCAGTTCGCGCCGCTAACAGTTGTTCGCGCCGCCAACCTCAGGCAGTGGCAAACCTCACAAAATTCTCATAGTGTTCGCGCCGAGAACCCTTGTACGCGCCGCGTACTGATGACAGAACCAAACCCTAAACTTCTTCTGCATGGGTCGCGCCTCTACCTATAGTTCGCGCCGCGAAGCGCGCGAAAACAGAATTTCCAACTCTGTTTTCATGCTTCCTCCCATGGTTCAATCCAACCATTTCCACATCTAAACCTGTTCCAGACCACACTAAAGCCTAGAAACAACATACACATGGTACACTTGTGATATACAACACTCAATCATGAACATTCAAGATTTGATTCAAAACCTAGGTTTTTCTATAAAAACCCCAAATGCAAAACTTATGATTTTCATCCACAAATCAAAAGCTATAAGTTTCTAACTAGAACCCACCTCGATTACAAGTCGTTGATGTTGAAGATGAGTCGATTCGGCGGAGAAATGATGAAGATCCAAGGTTTTTCCTCTTTTCTCCTTTTGCTCTTCCTTCTCTCTACTTCTTCTCTCTATCTTTCTCTTCTTGTTACCAAAATGAAGAAGAAAAGCAAAAGGAAAAGATATAAGAAAATATCTTAAGTTACACTACTAACTCAAATGACCAAAAGTATCTCTAATGCACCAATTAATAAGACCTCAGTGTCAGCTGATAACATTAGAGCACTTAATTTAATACGGGGTATTACATTTACTTTCAAGATTTGATTGAATTGTTTACTTGTTTTAAAATATATAAATGTCAATTCGAAAATATGAATCGGGTTATTCGAAACTTAAAAAAAAGAAAAGAGTTGAAGCTTTGATTGAATCACAAAAAGGGGCTTTAGACAAATTTGTTAAGACAAACAAAAAAAGTAAAATTGAAAACACCTGTGATTGCTCGCTAAATAAACAAGTTAATAATGTAAACCATAATGAAAATGAAAATCGAGAAGAGGTAGTTGATGAACAAGTTAACAATATATATGCTAATGAAAATAGAAAAGGAATAGCTGGTGAAAATGAAACTAGAGTACAAGTTAATATGCAAGATAATAGTGATTCTGACACTCACAGTGAAGATAGAGAAGAAGTATTAGAAAAATCATCTCATAAAAATATATATGACCCAAGTCAATGGACAACTATTGACACAAATTTGAGAGATTTATTAGTAAAGAACAGTCCTATAAAAGTTACCGATATAGATTTTCCTAAGGATGCATATGCAAGACACTTTTCTTCATCACTTTACATTCAACTGTTGTCCAACGGAGAAAAACGTGAAAGAAGATGGTTGGTTTATTCTCAAAATTTGGATAATGTTTTTTGCTTATGTTGTAAATTATTTAATGCTCTTCCTAGTACAAGTAAATTAGCACATGAAGGTAGTAATGATTGGAAAAATATTAGTGCTAAGTTGAAGAGTCATGAGACAAGTAATGATCATATTGTTAATATGAGTTTATGGATTGATTTAGAAATGAGGTTATTAAAACATAAAATAATTGACAAGAATGTTCAAGAAAGAATTAATTGAGAAAGAGAGCATTGGAGAAATTTATTACTTAAAATCACTGCGGTTGTTAAAACTCTTGGAAAAAATAATTTAGCATTTCGTGGAACAAATGAAAAGATTTACCAAGAAAATAATGGAATTTTTTTATGTCTATCTGAAATGATTGCAGAATTTGATCCTCTAATGCAAGAGCACGTTCGTCGAGTAAAAAATGATGAAATTCATAATCATTATCTTGGACATAGAATACAAAATGAATTAATAGATTTGTTAGGAAATGAAATTAAAAGAAAAATTATAAAAAAAGATGTGGAGTCAAAATATTTTTCAATCATACTTGATTGCACTCCTGAGATAAGTCATCAAGAACAAATGTCTATTGTATTACGATGTGTAGATTTTTCTTCAACCCCAATACAAGTAGTTGAGTATTTTTTAGAATTTTTAATAGTAGATGATACAACTGGAAAAGGTCTTTTTGTTGCTATTATGAATGAACTAAATATACTTGGTCTTGATATTTGGTATGAAATATTATTCGCTGTAAACTCAGTTAGTAAACACTTTCAATCAAAGGATATGAGCATTGATGTTGCTATAGAGAAATTGAAAGGACTTATTTCTTTTTTCAAAAAATATAGGGAAAATGGTTTTGAAAATGCCATAATTTCGGCTAAAGAAATTGCAATCGAAATGGATATAGAACCTAAATTTCGTGAAAAACGTATTATTCGTAGAAAGAGACAATTTGATGAGATTATTGACGATGAAGTTTTAAAAACTCCTCAAGAATCATTTAAATCTGACTATTTTTTGTATATAATAGATCATGCAATTACATCATTCCGAAGTAGATTTGAGCAATTTAAAATATATCAAGATATTTTTGGTTTTCTATTTAGTATAGAAAAATTAAGGTCATTGGAAATTGAAAATTTAAAAGAATATTGTCTTAACCTCGATTGTTCGTTAAAACATAACGACAACTCTGATATTGATGGATTAGACTTATTTTTAGAATTGAAAATATTAAGAGAAATCATACATGTCGAAAAAGATACACCAATTGATATACTTAATTATATAACAAGACTAAACTCATTCCCAAATGCATTTGTTGCTTATAGAATAATGTTAACGATTCCTGTAACTGTTGCTTCAGCAAAAAGAAGTTTTTCAAAATTAAAATTAATAAAATCTAATCTAAGATCAACAATGTCTCAACAAAGATTAAATGGATTGGCTTTATTATCGATTGAAAAAGAAATGTTAAATAAAATTGATTATAATAGTTTAATAAATAATTTTGCATCTCAAAAAGCTCGAAAAGTAAATTTTTAATAAATATTATAATAATTTGATTAAATTTTTTATTAAAATATAAAAGGCCTCAATTCAAAGTTTGCTTTAAGCTTCTTTGAGTGTTGGGCCGGCCCTGCCTTTAATTGTTCAAAAAGGTCCACGTTAGTCCTTTCTGTCCAATTTTCATAAACGTCGTTTACTTTTGCACGCGTGACATGACATCCTACATGTTCATTAACAAATTTCCCGTATTATTTTATTTTTTATTTATTATTTCATGTATTATTTTATTTTATTATATATTTATTTTTATCTTAAACAATTCTAAAGTAAAATAATAATAATACTATTAATAATAATTATAATAAAATAATAATAATAAATAATATTAATAATAGTTAGTAATATTAATAAAAATAGTATAAAATATAATAATAATATTATTTATTATTATTATTATTTTATTATAATTATAATTAATATAGTTATTATTAATTATTAATTGAATTGTTTAAGTTAAAAATAAATAAAAATAAAATAATACGTGGATTAATAAATAAATAAAACAATACCTGGAATTTGTTAATGGATAAGTTGGATGCCACATGTGCAAAAATAAACGTTTATGAGAATTGAACGGAAAAGACTAACATGGACTTTTTTGAACAGTTAAAGGACAACTTTGAAACTTTTTAAAGAACAATAATGGACCCCGAGGTATATTTAAAGGACATAAAAGGGTATTTAGCCCAAATAATACTATAGGGGGTAATCCGAAAAAATATATTGCAGGGGTAAAGCAAAAATTGTTTATATTACAGGGGATAAACTGGTATTAAGTCTAAATTAACTGTTTGCCCATAATGGTACATTGTTTACACAAAATATTTCTGTAAATATATATAAAAACTTTTGAATCTGATTCATCGTCATCATTTTTGGTGAAGATCAGATGTTTGATCCTCGTTTCATTGAAATGTCGGGGAAGATAATATGCTGGGTGCAATATATTTTAGATTCCTTTTGAATTTATTTGTTTATGATATAAAAAAACAGAGTTAGTTAAATGAATTAATATTTGATTATTGAAGAACAACGTAAAAAAATTATTATTGAAGAACATAAACTTTAAACCCAATTTATTTTCTGCTCTTAAAATCCATCGTAAAGAATTTTACACAGGATATTAAATTACATTATTACAACAAATGCAGTGTTATCATAATAGGTGCTATTCTTGGAGAGCAACATCCAACTTCTAAGGTTCTATTGATTGCATACATACAACTTCTAAGGAGTTATTTGTTCCAAGTATGGAGTTATCTGTTTCAACCATTGGAAATGTTTTTTCTGCACTTGCAATTCATCATAGAGAACTTTTCCAAGTTTCTTTAAGTTCCAAGATTTGATTATCTTGGGCAAATGTTTTCATGACAAATGCTTAATAAATATATATAGTGGTGGATGTAGATAATTTGTTGTGGATTGATGTCTGACAATATCTTGAGCGCTGTTCCTTTAAAAATATAAGATAGATATTCGTTGTTGTAGCTGTGTAACATATTCCCTCGATTTGGTTAAAAAAATTGAGGGGAAACATATTTTCTTTTTTAAATTAAAAAATAAAATAAAATAAGTAAACTCCTCATGTTTTAAAAAAAACCAAGGTAACAAGTTCAAAGAAAAAAAAGGCAATGATAAAAAAATTAAAAGTAACATGTCATGTTTCTATTTTAATTTTTTACAAGTCAATATTTTTTGTGAGCAATTTACAGCATCTTTAGGAATATATTTCTCAATGTTGTCATCCAAGGAAAGCAATATTATTTTCTTTGATCAACAACATAATAAGGTTATTCCAAAAATACAACAATAACAACATCAACTATATTAGGTGAAATAGATTGCAAGGGCAGAAAAAATATTTTGTTCAAGATAACATTGAAGATTTTTCTGTCTTGTATTCCATCCCACAAGAATAATGCATACAAATTTGGGGCAGCTACATATAAGTTAGGCTCAAGGTAAAATCAGTTTAATGAGTGCTTTTATAGTAAAATCTGATTATTTTATCATTCGGTTATTAAGGAAATCGAAGGGATAGATCATTTAGTTTACACTTATAATAAAATAAAAATATAAATTGCAATATTTGGGACTCGAAGCGTGTCTTGAATTGTTTTTCTCCCCAGTGTTATTAAAAATCGAGAGAATATGTTGTTTTTATTTTAAAAAAATGGCGCGTCTTGGCGTTATACTTGGGTTTTTTTGTTAAGGTAAAAGCTTTGTCATATGAAACATATTATTTGTAGTAGTGAATAATGCTTGATAAAAGAGGTATACACTCTTTTAAGTTGTATATAATTGGGAAACTCTCATTAAACCCTTAAAATAGTGGTTTAAATTTTTTTCTCATCTCAATAAATTGTTTTATTAACCCAACAGATGAGTTTCTATGCGTTTTATAGAAAAGGAATACAAATAATGTGGATAGAGGTGCAAAAAAGAAACAAATCCAGCACAAGACGTAAACTGCACTAAGAAGGATGAAATACGTAAGCTCAATTGATTGGAAAATTATGAAAATAGATTGGAAGAGCTTGGCGTACATATTTTCAGATCAAACCTAAGCCAAAATTGTTCCTCAAACAAATCAAATTCTAACATTGACGATGAACACACAAAATTCTGAAAAATGATGGCAAGCCAACTGATTGGAACCTTTAGCTAATTGATTAGCAAACTTAATCTAGAAAGATTTTGATTTTATTTTCAATCACCATAATTCTAAATGATTGCTTGCCATAAATACAAGATCAAATCTTCAGAGAGCACACTATAAATAAGTATGTTCTCTCGCTTATTCTTGCATCTCAAAATTCACCTCTTCTAGCTTTCTTTTCTTATGTAAGTTATTTTGCTTTAAGCATCATCATGGTCTCCTCAAGCCAAAATCCCATATAAACACAAGGATAAAATATGTTCATAGCCAGATTAATAAATCGAAACAAAAAGAAAGGATGACAATCCAAGCAAAGAAGGTAATTCATCATTGCTACTTAGAACCAAGCTTATTGAAGAGTCACAAACCCTATCATCAAATATGTCAAGCCTCCCTTAAAGACTTCCTTACATAAATATATAATAGATCCTTCCCAAACTTAGTAAAAGAGTTCTATATAAACCTAAGCCGTGTAGGAACCTACCTAAAGACATTTGTTAGGGGAGTATATATAAACCTTCACAAATATCATTTTAGAAGAATCTTTGAGTTGCTCTATATAGGAATTTCATACACCTTGGACAAACCTTAGGTCTTAGGAACTTCGAACACTCCATAGCCACAAACAGTCTAGTCATAAATCTCATGGAGAAAAAGAAAGTTCTCTTTAGATCCACTCACCTAAAACCAAAAGTTTGGATCCTTCACTGCCTTATAATTAAAATTTTGTTTACACTTTGACTTAATATCATCCATTTAAGGATAATGTTATTTGGCTTCGAAGCTAAACCCCCGTAAAAAGCTTTAGTTTGGTGATTGTTTGATTCAGTTCCTGTTTAGATTCGAGTTTAGCCTGCTACTCAAGTCTCATATGTTTTAGGTTAGCCCATAAAAATCCATATTAGGTTTAAGCTTAACCCGATATTATAATTTAGTAGGTTCTTAATCACACTGTGGTAAAAGCTCATAGGTTCTTGGTTTTCCTATGGTAAAACCAATGTTAGGTTCGTGAGCAAACCATGTATTAAAAGCTCGGTAACATTCAAAATTACCCTGTGGTAAAATCTTTATTTAAGAAGTTTAATGACTAACAACTCCAAGATTATTTGTTTGTGGAAAGTGGATTAACAACTTTGACTCACCATTTGGAAGGAAGACTCGACACTTCACTGCTAAGATTATTGTTTGGTTGGAAGTTAGTGATAAACTTTATTTTCCTTGTATAAGGGATTTCATGAGTATTACCTACTAAAAACTCTCAAGTTTATTAGATACTCTCAAGATCAAATCTTGGAGACATGACTACATCATTTTTATTGAACTTGTATATCTCCCCGTGTTTCTCTCTTTCCCTTAAACTCTTTATTTCCATATTTTATTCTGCAATTTTATTTTCCGCTGCTCAATTATAAATCTTTTCAAAAACTGTGATTTTAATCCTTAAATTTTTTCAAAACTAAGTTTTTCTGTAACACATAATTCACACTGCCTCTTATGTATGGAGTCACATGTCCAACAAAGAAGATAAAAGAAGAAAAGAAACACAAAAGTTTGTTTATTTGGTTTGATCAAATAATATACGTATGAGGAAGAGGGCAACTTGTTGGATCAAGTATTATATTCATCTAAGTCCCACGTTAGATAGTAGAATGAAAATATATCAATATAAGTACAGACAGTTAGTTTGACTTTTCTACATATCAACAAAAGATAGCCTATTGGGTGTATTGGAGATTAGGACAATTGGTGACTAGAGATATTTTTCTATTTTTCGTTCAAAAATAATTTGTTCAGAGTATTTCTTCAAAAATCCTAAACCCTTATTTCTGTCTTTAGCTCTAAATTTCTAAAAATTGTCACTACAATAACATAAGAGATACATATTTATAATTACTAAAACTTAACAAATGCATAATAAAATCTCAAAACATATCTCATTAATTATTAGAATATAATATATAACTAATATTTTATAATATTTCTTAAAATATTATAATCAACGTATTCTAAATGTTTTGTAGTTTTTTTTTTATGTTAATTTATAGTATTTCTAAATTAATATAAAATACATATGTAACATTTTAATCTTAATTAATGGATCCGCAAATCAAACCTATCAAAATCGATACATGTGAATCGCTCGGACGAAACAACTTTTTAACTTATTAATTTTTGACAATTTCAAATTTTTTTTCTCTTCACCCCTTAAAATTTTAAAGCATACATTAACCATATAAATATGTGTGGCCTTTATATTAATAAAGTCTAACAAAAATATATTATATATTTGTTTATTGAGTTTAAACTTAGAGTTGTAGTAGACTTACCTTGTTAGTTCTTTCATATGGTTTTAATGTAGTTTATCAAATTTAAAATTAAATATGTTAATGATCTGTTAAATATTGTAAAATTCAATTTTAGTTGCTTTACTAGTGATTTATTTTAAAATTTTCTTCATTAATTTTAGTCTTTGATTTTCAAAATTATAAAATTTTAATATACGACCAATAGAAGAAGGTACAAAATATTACCAGTAACTAAAATTTAAGATAAAATTAAAATTCTGTAAAAAAAAAGAAGATATAAGTTTAATTTTAAATATTTAATGAATCACAAAAAATACTAAGAACACTTTACTTAACAACTTTTACTGAACAAAACATTCTTTTAAATACTTACTATTTTGTCTAGTAATATGTAGATGCTTTATTAAAAAAAATGGAGGATCCAAATGTATTTGATCACATAAAAAACTGTTAGAAAGAATATTAAAAAAAAATGAGAATTTCTTTTTTCACCTCTATATTATTTTTAGGGATCTCTGACACAATTTTTTTTTTTATTTTAAAATTCGGGGATGCATCTCCGAACGCACCTCGTTTTATTTTTTAGAGGTTTTCTAAGAGATGCATTTTCGAAATCATTAAATTTACTATTTTTTATTTGAAGAGGGTGTTATCGAAGATGTATTTTCGAAATATCTCAATATTTGGTCTTGAAATTTTTCAGAGATGCATTTCTGAAATAATCTAATATTTGTAAACAAATTAAAATATATAATTGATTATATACCATTTTAATTCAATCGTTTTTTTAATTCAAATATAATGTTTATATTATTAATTAAACAATTAATTATATATATAAAGAAATATTTTAATCAGATTACTGCCAAAAAAATTATAAAAAATTTCAGAAAATCTTTTAAACTAATTAGTTATTATATATAATAGATTTAACAATCACTTAATTTTAAAATAGGTTTGAACAATAAAAAACTATTTTAATTTTATTTTCTATCTAATATTAAAATCAATTGATATTAAAAAATAAAATTATTTTTTACCTTAAACAAACATTAAAATAGAAAATAAAACGATGTATTAGTCAATATAACTTTTTGAAAGTGTGACATTGATACATTGCAAACTTTCTTCAACTAACCAATTATAAATATATTAAAAACTCAATAGTGTTAAAAATATCTATGTTGCTTATAAAATAATGAAATCAAGTTCTGCTGTAAAGATAAGGTGTAAAGAAATAAGTTTTTTAAAATAAAAGATAATAAAATTTTATTTAAATAAAAAACCTTTCAGTAAATAAATAATAAATTAATATTTTTGTCAATGAAAAATATAATAATAAATAAAATTAATTTTAACAATTTAATAAATAATCTTTTATATTTAAAATAAAAAATTTAACTTTAAAAAATATTAGTTTTATACTAATACTTGTTATTATTATTAATTAAAAAATTATAATAAAACTCGAGCCTCTAGAATTATTTAAGCGGCCCTGCCAATAAGTTAAAAATTATAACAAAATTCGCAGCCTCAATATCTATTTATATGATTTATAATAATTAATTATTTAATTAATAATATAAAAATTGTATTTAAATTTTTTTAAAAAATATTAAACTAAAATGATATATATATATATATATATATATATATATATATATATATATATATATATTGATTAATACAATTAATAATTTAATTAATATAATTGATACACCTTAATTTTAAATTTTTAAAATAAATATAAAATTATTTCGAAAATAAATCTCTGAAAAATCACAAGATTAAAATATTAAAATATTTTAAAAAAATACATCTTCAAAAATATCTTAATTTAGGTTGTCTTCGAAAGTATACCTTGAAAAAATATCTTAATTTAGGTTGTCTTCGAAAGTATACCTTGAAAAGCATTTATGAGTTTTGAGGGATTGTTTTAAAAAATGAGTTCTAGATGAATTACTATAATCACCCCTGGATGAGAGTGTATAAATATCATCACATTCACTCACAACATTCATTAAAAAAATACAAAATCTAATAAGCATCTTGTTCTATACTCTTTGAGTGATTGATTCTAGTTATACCCTCATTCATTGCTTTCAATTTTCCAAAATGCTTCAAAGAATGAATCTGTGTCTTGTTTTGTTTCTTTTAGTGTTTGTAATTGCCATGTCAGTGTCACCTCTTGCTGCAGCAAACAACCAAAGGAGAGAGGCAAATGCTCTGTTAAAATGGAAACAAAGCTTTGACAACCAAAGCAAGGCTTTGCTTTCTTCATGGATTGGTAATAGTCCTTGTAGTTGGGAGGGAATCACATGTGATCACGAGTCTAAATCCATCTATAAGGTAAATCTCACCAATTTTGGACTAAAAGGTACGCTTCAGAGTCTCAAATTCTCTTCACTTCCAAAAATCCGCACCTTAGTCTTAAGAAACAACTCCTTGCATGGAATTGTTCCACACCATATTGGTGAAATGTCCAATCTAAACACTCTTGATTTGTCATTTAACAATTTCTCTGGTAGTATTCCCAATACTATTGGTAATCTGTCTAAACTCTCCTATCTTGGGCTTAATAATAATAATCTTTCTGGAATTATTCCATCTGAGATTACCCAATTGTTTGGTCTTTCTGTATGGTTTATGGGTTTTAATAGTGAATTAAGTGGACCCCTCCCTCAAGAAATTGGTAAAATGAGGAATCTCACAATTCTTGATAGCCCGTGGTGCAATCTCACAGGAACTATACCCGTCTCAATAGAAAAGATAACTAATTTGTCTCATATTGATGTCGGAGGAAACAAACTCTATGGCAACATTCCTAAGAGAATATGGAAAATGGACCTAAAACATTTGTCACTTGCAGTTAATAACTTCATTGGTTCTTTTTCACAAGATATTTTCAAGTTAAGGCACCTAGAGATTTTACTTCTCAGTAACAGTGGTCTTTCCGGTTTCATGCCAAAGGAACTTCAGATGGCGAGGAACTTAATAATAGTTTCTATGAGTAATTGCGATCTCAATGGGTCCATACCAATATCAATAGGAACATTGACTAATATATCAACACTCATTTTAAGTAACAACCAAATTTCTTGCCACATTCCTCGTGAAATAGGCAATTTAGTCAACCTGGAGTCACTAGCTCTTGATTCTAATAGCCTTTCTGGATCCATTCCTCGTGAAATTTTCAAGTTGGTTAACCTTGAGGCACTAACTCTTGGTAATAATAGTCTTTCTGGTTCCATTTCTCGAGAAATTGGTAACTTGGTTAAACTTCAGAAACTATTGCTTGAATATAACAGTCTTTCAGGCTTCATTCCTAGAGAAATTGGATCTGTAAAACAACTCAGTCAACTTGATTTGTCTCAAAACCATCTTTCTGGCCCAATCCCTTCTACAATTGGAAACTTGAACAGTATGCAATTACTCTACCTTTATGAAAACCATTTTACTGGTATCATTCCAACTGAAGTGGGAAAACTTTATTCTCTTTTAACAATCCAATTGTTGGATAATAACTTGTCCGGACCAATCCCACCATCTATAGGTAATTTGATTAATTTAAACTCTATTCTGCTTAGTCAAAATAACCTCTCTGGACCAATCCCACCATCTATAGGTAATTTGATTAATTTAAACTCTATTATGCTTAGGCAAAATAACCTTTCCGGACCAATCCCACCATCCATAGGTAATTTGGTTAATTTAACTTTTATTGTGCTTGATCGAAATAACCTTTCTGGACCAATCCCATCATCCATAGGTAATTTGGTTAATTTAAACTCTATTAGGCTTAGACAAAATAACATTTCCGGACCAATCCCACCATCGATAGGTAATTTGGTTAATTTGAATTCTATTGACCTTTCTCAAAATAACCTTTTCGGACCAATCCCACCATCTATAGGTAATTTGGTTAATTTAAACTTTAGGGTTAATACTACTTTACCCCCTGCCATATAAGCGAGATTCGGTTTACCCCCTCTAAAAAAAAAACTTATTGGACAAACCTTGCAAAATAAAGATTCCATCAAATTTGACCCTGATCAGTTTTTTTGGCCAAGATTCTTAGAATCTTGCCTACGTGGCATTTTTGGTAGTGCTGACTGTACAGTACATTGCTTATGTGGCACAGTCAGCACTGCCACGTGGAATTTATTATTTTTTTTAATTTTTTTTTTGAAAAATTTTTTTATTAATTTTTTTTTAATAAAGATTTAATATTTTTTAAAATTTTTTTTATTAATTTTGTTGATTTTTTAAATTTTTTTTTTTAAAAAAAAATTAATATTTTTTTTACGTTTTTATTATATATAAATTATAAAAAAATTGAAAAAGAATTATAAAAAATTGGAAAAATTAAAAAAAATTTACGTTTTTATTAATTTTTTTAAAATTTTTTTTCCAAAATTGTTTTACTGTTTATTTTTATTATATATAAATTCGCAGGTATTTTCAAATCCGTAGGTAAATCCACAGGTATTGTCAAATTCGCAGGTAAATCCGCATGTATTTTTAAAGGTAAATCCGTAGGTAATTTTAAATTCGTAGTTAAATCCGCAGGTATTGTCAAATCCGCGGGTATTTTTAAATCCGTAGGTAAATCCGCAGATATTGTCAAATTCGTAGGTAAATCCGCAGGTATTGTCAAATTCGCAGGTATTGTCAAATTCGTAGGTAAATCCGCAGGTAAATTCGCAGGTAAATCCCCAGGTATTGTCAAATTCGTAGGTAAATCCGCAGGTATTGTCAAATCCGTTGGTGAACCCGCAGGTATTTTTAAATCCGTACGTAAATCCGCAGGTACTGTCAAATATTTTTTAAAAACGTAAAAAAATATTAATTTTTTTTTAAAAAAATATTAATTTAAAAAAAAAAAATAATTTTTAAAAAAAAAATATTAATTTTAAAAAAAATTTCAAAAAAAAATTAAATTCCACGTCGCAGTGCTGACTGTGCCACATTGCTTATGTGTTGTACAGTCAGCACTACAAAAAATGCCACGTAGGCAAGATTCTAAGAATCTTGGCCAAAAAAACTGATCAGGGTCAATATTGATGGAATCTTTATTTTGCAAGGTTTGTCCAATAAGTTTTTTTTTTAGAGGGGGTAAACCGAATCTCGCTTATATGGCAGGGGGTAAAGTAGTATTAACCCTAAACTTTATAAGGCTTAGACAAAATAACCTTTCCGGACCAATCCCACCATCCATAGGTAATTTGGTTAATTTAACCTCTATTGTGCTTGATCGAAATAACCTCTCTGGATCTATTCCTTCGACTATTGGAAATTTAACAAAACTCATTCGTTTACATCTTTTCTCAAATCAATTTAGTGGAAATTTTCCAAATGAAATGAACATGATAACCAATTTGAAAAGTTTGCAGTTATCTTATAACAATTTTATAGGTCATTTACCTCACAATATTTGTGCTGGTGGAAATTTGGAACAATTCAGTGCTACACTTAACCAGTTCTCAGGTCCAGTTCCTAAGAGTTTATATAATTGCTCAAGCCTTGTGAGAGTAACACTTGAAAATAATCAACTGACTGGAAATATAACAGAAAGTTTTGGTGTGTATCCTAATTTGGTCTACATGCAATTGAGTGATAATGGTTTTTATGGCCATTTATCATCAAATTGGGGAAAGTGCAAGAATCTCACAAGTCTTAAAATCTCCAATAACAATTTAACAGGAAGCATACCACCAGAATTGGCTCAGGCAACTAATTTGCAGGAACTTAACTTGTCTTCAAACCATCTTACTGGAAATATTCCAAAGGAGTTCGAAAACTTATCTTTGTTGTACAAACTCTCAATAAGTAACAATCATCTTTCGGGAGAAGTTCCTACACAAATTGCATCATTGCATGAACTAACGGCCTTGGAGCTTGCAACAAATGATTTCAGTGGCTTCATCCCTGAAAGTCTTGGAAGGTTGTCTATGTTATTGATGTTGAATTTGAGTCAAAATAAGTTTGAAGGAAACATTCCTGTTGAGTTTGGAAAATTGGAAGTTATTGAAAGTCTTGATCTCAGTGAGAATTTTTTAAATGGAACCATACCAGCAATGCTTGGACAGTTAAATCATTTAGAAACATTGAATCTCTCACATAATAATCTTTCTGGTACTATTCCCTTGAAATATGGTGAGATGTTGAGCTTGACAAATGTTGATATATCATACAACCAATTGGAGGGTCCGGTTCCAAGCATTTCAGCTTTCCAAAATGCTTCATTTGAAGCACTCAGAAATAACAAAGGCTTGTGCGGTAACATATTTGGCCTAGAGCCTTGCTCAACATCAGGTGACAAGTTTCATAATCATAAGAATAACACAATTTTGGTGTTAGTCTTACCCATCACTCTAGGCACTCTCTTTTTAGCATTATTTGCTTATGGGCTCGCATATCATCTATGTGGAACTTCAAGAGAAAACAAGGCTCCTGAAGAATCACCAACAGAAAATCTATTCACAATATGGAGTTTTGACGGGAAAATGGTGTATGAGAATATTATTGAAGCCACTGAAGAGTTTGACAACAAGCATCTCACTGGAGTTGGAGGCCATGGCAGTGTTTACAGAGCTGAGTTGTGTACCGGACAAGTTGTAGCTGTGAAGAAAATTCATTCAATACAAAATGGAGAAATGTCAAATCTGAAAGCTTTTGAAAGTGAGATCAAAGCTTTAACAGAAATCCGACATCGAAACATTGTGAAGTTATATGGATATTGTTCACATCCATTGCATTCGTTTTTGGTTTATGAGTTCTTGGAGAATGGTAGCGTCGACAAGATCTTGAAAGACGATGAGCATGCAACTACATTTGATTGGAAAAGAAGGGCCCATGCAATTAAAGATGTTGCAAATGCTTTATGCTATATGCATAATGATTGTTCACCTCCTATTGTTCATCGCGATATCTCCAGCAAGAATGTGATTTTGGATTTGGAATATGTAGCTCATGTATCAGACTTCGGAACAGCTAAGTTTCTAAATCCTGATTCATCCAACTGGACCTCTTTTGTTGGAACATTTGGATATGCTGCTCCAGGTAAAATCGTTTTGTAGTTTATTTTTGGAGTTACATACGTAACAATGTTTGTTTTTGAAACCTTTTTAACACAAGATTACTGTCATTGTTTGTTATAGAACTTGCATACACAATGGAAGTGAATGAGAAGTGTGATGTGTACAGTTTTGGAGTATTAAC
Source organism: Vicia villosa (assembly GCF_029867415.1). Classification (NCBI taxonomy): domain Eukaryota; kingdom Viridiplantae; phylum Streptophyta; class Magnoliopsida; order Fabales; family Fabaceae; genus Vicia; species Vicia villosa. The sequence continues at coordinate 161,113,601 of NC_081183.1, forward strand.
CATGGAAATACTTTTTGGAAAGCATCCAGGAGACACCGTATCGACATTGTTGCAATCAAGTGGTGTAGGTTTGACAATTGATGCTTTGTCATTGCTTGATAAGTTGGATCAGCGTCTCCCTCATCCTAGCAATGCTATTGGGAAAGAGTTGGTATCAATTATAAGGATTGCATGTCATTGCTTAACTGAGAGCCCGCGTCGTCGCCCTACAATGGAAGATGTTTGCAAGGAGATTGTAATGTCAAAGTGATCTTCAAGTAGTTAATACATAATTTCATTAATAAAGAAAATGAGTGGTTTTTATTTTAGGAAATAAGTTTTATATTGAGCATAAAGTATAGCTAAGAGTCAATGTTGGTGTAACTTGTTGTATGAATTATTGTACTCGTTTATGTTTCTTCAAATATAATACTCCCATTTCTCTGGTTTGTATTCAGAATTCTCTCTTGCACATGGTTTTGAACTTTATTGCACCTGAGCATCAATATGGTCCAAACACAACTATAAACGTCAAATTTCACTGTGAATGTTGGCAAATATTCTACTGGAAACAGATTTTAACTAATCATTTACTATTACCATGCGAGCATAAAAAATCAACTTAATCAAAGATGGTAAAAACACATTAGAAGTGTGCAAAACAAAATTGAATGAACAAAACTCTTGTAGAAGCATCTAGGATGAATATTATTTGTTTAACAAGTTGAAAGAGTCTGCCAAAGTGACCACCAGTTCCACCTAAACCTAACTAAATCTCATTAGTTATAAATTGCAGAAAAGTAATTTGGGGCCATTCCTTGTCTTTGTAATTATAAAAGTTTATATTATTAAAAAATTAATTAATTGAACTAATGTATCTTGTTACCAATTTTATGTTCAAATCTTAAATTGTAACTATTATAAATATTCTGATTTCTTGATGATTTTTTTTCCTATAATTTCTTTTGCCGTTATTATTATTGCAAGAGCGCCTACCGACGTGGGAATTATTGCAACAGAGGGGCATGAGGATCTGGAAAACTGCAGGTGCGTGTTGTGCAATGTAATGGTTGAATCATGTAATCATCTATTTATTCATTGCATAATTGCTAAAGCTATCTGACAATTATGCAATGAATAAATTTATAGATTTTCTGTTGGTTAGATTTGAAGGAGGTGGATCTAGAGATTAACTTAGGTGATACTTGCTGTAGTTTCTTTCTCAAATTCCATAATTTAATGTTGCACAAGACGTCGCGGTACAGAGAATGTGTTATTTGGTTAACAACGGTGTGGTGTATTTGGAACTCTCGTAACGGCATTGTTTTCAAGGAGGAAGTGGGAGATGTCTATGAGCTGGTCTTTAAGATCAAGATGCATTCGTGGTGGTGGCTTCAAATAGATGTCAATCGGTTACAGTGTAACTTTTACGAATGGTGTAAATAAATATCCTTTGGATTTTTTGTAACATTTATGTTTAGTTGAATTGTTGGGGTTATTTATATTCGGGTTCGAGTACCCCTAGTAATCTATTTTATTAACAACTTCGTCTCAATTGTTTTCGATGTAAAAGATGGATCTTCTATATTCATTACTTGTCTCAAATAAGAGAAAGAAATAAAACAAAACTATTCATATATATTTACGATATGTCCCTTATGATAACTGGTTTCATGTTTATGGTCAACAAACCGTCCGATCTGCTAGGTACAGTAGTCAAAGTTTCATGATTATCTTATCTCACGCAAATCGTTTACCTGTAACTATTCAATATCCTTATGAAAAATTATTACTTTTTTTTTTTGTACTGGTGAATATTTTCTTTAGAATATATGTTTTTTATAGGGCCCGTTTGTTTTGGCTTTTTTTAAAAATGATTTTTATAGTGTTACTAAATTTTGCGAAAATTTTTTTACAAAGAAACTTTTTATAAAAGCTTCAAATGAAAAATCTGTTTGAATAGTTATTCTTAAAATGTGATTTTAGGTATTTCATCTATTTATGGGAAAAAATTTTGGATATCAAAATTTCAAAAAATTACTTAATTTTGAAGCTATTTCAAATAGATTTTCAAAAAAATCATTTTTGAAATATAACTTTTTGAAAAAATTATGAATTTGACTAAGTTTTGGTCTTCAATTAAGTATGGTTATGTTATAGGATGTTAAATTAAGTGTTTCATTTTAGAAAAAACGAATATTAAAAAACTTGTAATATTTTGAAAAACGATTTTAAAAAAATCTATTTTCAAAAATACAAAGAAAAAATCCATTTTTTTAAAGCTGAAACAAACTGGCCCATAATTAACTTTAGTTATATTGGTTTTGAACTTTATTGCAAAGAGCATCAATATGGTCCAAACACAACTAAAAACGTCAAATTCCCTGTGAATGTTGGCAAATGTTCTACAGGGAACAGATTTTAACTAATAAATCAACTAAATCTTTTACTATTAACATTTCTAAATTGGAATGTGATATTTGTGGCTTAAGATTTTGTGGGAGGAACTTGAGGCTTACTTACCTACATATGTTTGTTAATGTCCTCATCGTTGTGCCTTCAATGCCAAACATCATCATGAAACTACATGTTCCATTCAATTTTTGTTTGGTCTGAATGATCATTTTGATCTTGTGAGTGCCCAAATTCTACTGATGAATCATTTACCAACAATTAACATAACATGAAAGGTAATACAAATCTGCTCATTATGATGAGTCTAGGCATTTATCAATGCAAGTGATGTGTGTAGATTCCAAGGCAAGCGTTGTGGATCTGGCACTCCATTTAGCTCAGACAATAGATAAAACAATTTTGGTTATAAGAAAAAATAGTGTTCTAATTGTGAAAATAGTGGTCACATTGTTGATAACTGTTATAGGAAGTATGGTTTTCCACCAAATTATGACAAAAACTATACATCAAATAATACTTTCCTTGAATCCATGGAGGAGAGGGGAGACAATGGTGAATCCAAGAATATAAAAGGAAATGATTCTTATGGTTACATCATGGATAAATATGAGCATCTATTTGCTCCAAAATTATCCTTCTAAAAATCCGCATGTTTCTGCTAGTATGGTTAATTGATAATATTAGCAGTCACATTATTTTAGGTAGAGAAATGCTCCTTTGACACTACATTATACACCCACACCGTATTTTATACAATGGATACCTACTAATGATTTTTTTAATAATCTTTTTATCATATTTTGATGAGAAAAGCTAGGTTTACACATAATTTAACACTCACACAATATATTATACTCTTCTGTATATAATCTGTAGTTTTTTAAATAATTTTCTTACCTTAAAATCCGTGCCATGCTTTATTTGCTTTGTAGTATATGGTTGGTGTCATATAGGATATTAAAAAATTAGTGTACAAATAGCAAAGCTCTATTTTGACATATGTGCAACACTAAAGTATCTTAATGCATACGGTATAATTTGCCTTGGGTGTAAAAAATTGGTGTAAACATAGCAATGCTCTTTTAGGTATCACTAAATTGGTCTTTTCTTTGAACCATTCAACCTTAGAATCATTGATTGTTGATTCTATTAGGAAGTATGGTTTTCCACCAAACTATGACAAAAACTATACATCAAACAATACTTTCCTTGAATCCATGGAGGAGAGGGGAGACAATGGTGAATCAAGAGTATAAAAGGAAATGATTCTTATGGTTACATCATGGATAAATATGAGCAACTATTTGCTCCAAAATTATCCTTCTAAAAATCCGCATGTTTATGCTAGTATGGTTAATTGATAATGTTAGCAGCACATTATTTTAGGTAGAGAAATGCTCCTTTGACACTACATTACGCAAATGTATTAATGATCTAAATATTTTTATATGTAAAAAATGACATTTATGATCCAAAAAAATTTATGCAAAAAAGGTTTACGGGAAAAAATTATTATTGATCTAAATATCTTTATATATGAAAATTTACAATTGATTCGGATATTTTTATAAACGATACCTAAACATAAATAATATCTGTATGTGGAAAAAATCTATTAATAATCTAAATATTTTTATATATGAAAATTGGTATTTGTGATCCAAAAAATTTTGAATAAAAAATGGTTTATGAGAAAATGATGTTTGATCTTCAATCAAATTGATTACAGACAACCACATTGACCGCAACCAATGTCTTCTTGAGACTCCTGACTAACAGACAACCGTAACAAATTTAGCTGACCCTTATCGTGAAACCACTATGATCGCAGCCACAGTCTTCTCAAGGATTCTGACTAACACTTAAAAAAACCCATAAATGGTGGTTTAGTTATGGTGTTTAGGGATGACAACGAGTCGGGTCGGGTGCAAATTTCACACTACTCAAACTCGCACCCGAAATCACCACCCGAACCCAAACCCAACGGCTATTCGGATGGTAAAATAACACTCACCCGAAATATCGGATGACACCTGAATCCGAACCCAAACTCAGTCAACTCGATTTCTCGGATGACACCTGAACCCGAATCCAAACTCATTCAACTCGGTTTCGGGTGCGGATGGGCCACGTGGATTTTGGTATGCTTGTCATCCCTAATGTGTTTAGTTAAAACCGCCATAATCGACTGTTTCTTATGGCAGTTTTGTTAACCAACCTAATGTACGTAATAAAATGGCGGTTTAAACTCCCATTATTTACTTAATTGTTTTTACTATCCACATCATGTTAAATGGCGCATTTTTTTTCTCCCTTCTCTTTTTTTTTATAGGGAAAAGCTAATATATGCCCCAGGGCACATGTTAATGAAATATTTATAAAAATTTGTTCTTAAAATGCGTGCATTTAATATATTGAAACTTTAAATATGACTTTATTGTATTTAATTATATTTAACTTTTTCTATTTATAGTATCCTTAACATGTGTATTTATGGCACATGTTAGCATGACCCTTTTTTATATAGTAAAAAGAATGATGTGTTTTTTCTTCTCTAGCTTTTTTTAATATTCACATTTTTTATTCTATATGAATTAAAGAGAGAAAGAAAAACCTAAATTTGTTTCATATCTTTGTCTCCAGAAACCCAAAAACCTCTTCTACTTCTTTCTTTCCACCGTTCATCTTCCTTTACACCATTTCATTTCGATTTCACTTTTCTTGTTTTCCTTTCAAAATCATTCAAGCTCAAACCCTAACAATAATTTAAAGTTCGAATCACACCTATTCTACATCAATATCACTATCGAACCCTAACAATCAACCCTGGTGCTTGAACCTTCATTTATTTCGTATCGTTTTGTCTCAAATCCCCAATCACAGTTTCGCAACAGGTCGCTATATTGCTCTGTTCTGCTGCACCGTAATTCTGAGTTTTGCAATCGGTCGTTCTGCTGCTTGGAAATCTGCAGTTCCACAATCTTCACTAAGTTGTTGAGCCCATTCTTGACAAAATGGAAAAGTTTTAGGGCTCGTTTGGTGCGCAGGATATGATAGGGACAGGATAGGATATTAGGATAAAGATAGGATATGATACAGACATGGTAAGACTTATCCTATCATGTGTTTGATTAACACAGGATAACATATAGTATACACGTTTATAAAATAACTATGTTTTTTTAAAATTATTTTCTAAAACATTTTAAAATTAATAAGTTGATAAAAAAATAATATTTTTCAATAATTAAAAAAAACTCATTCATACTATTAAGTAAATAATATATATATATATATATATATATATATATATATATATATATATATATGACAAAATTAAATATATATATATATATATATAATTTTATGAAAAATAAAATTAGAATTCATATTTGTTCCAGGCTCGGGATTCCTACTGATCATCCTTAACTTAGTTTTAATACAAGAGCAATATTTTTAAAATTTTAATAATTATTTTATTTTTAAATATTCTAATTTTTTTATTTTATTAAATTAATTATTAATATTTTAATTTAATATCAAATTAATTTTTATTTATATTTTATCACATTTAATTTTTTATTTTAAATTATATTTTATAGGGATAAATTAGTAAATCATTTTCTTATCCTATTCTGCCAGATTCTAACCCAGCTCATATTCAGGATAAGAATTTGAACTAGTGAGGCAGGATAGGATAAGTTTCAGGATTAATTTATCCTATTCTGTTGTGTCAGCAAACACTGGATTGAGATAGGATATGATACAGATATCCTATCCTGTCTTTTATCCTGCGCACCAAACGGGCCCTTAATGTCTATTACTATAAAGAAAGAAAATTAGCAAAGTTTTAATCTTCATTAAGTTTAAGCCTATCCATCTATAATACTCTGTCAAACAAAATGTAAAAGAATAAATAAATAAAAACAGCTTAGGTACTTTGTGGTTAAAATTCTTGTACTGTATTTAAATACAATAGAAAAGTTTTAATATTTTCACTATAATATTTTAGGGTTAATGAATTTTTTGGTCACTATAAATATTGCAGATTTTGTTTTTAGTTCCTCCAAAATTTTTCTTTAATTTGTTAGAGATTAGCTACGACTTTAGCCACCGATTAGCTACGAAATTTGACACTAGGGACCAATAGTTCGGAAGAAAAATTTTGAAGGGACGATTTCTTAAAGGAAAATTTTGGAGGGACTAAAAACGAAATTTGAAATATTTAAAGGGATGAAAAAGTTCATTAACCCAATATTTTAAATATTTTTTTTTACTTTTTTAGTCAATTTTTATTTATTTTTTGCTTTCTAGTTCTTATGTCTTCTAGGTTCTAGCGTTAATTTGTCCATCTTGAATGTTTTTGTTGTTTCCAATTTTCACGCATCTTGTTCAATGTTTGACAATTGTGTATGAAACAGGGTTGTTTTTGACAATGTTGTGTGCTCCATAACTACTCTAGTCAAGGTAACATCCATAAGGAATCAATTAGCTTTTCATTTTAATTTTAGAAAGTTCAAATTAATAATAAGAATACTCTCCTTTTTAATGAAATTTATAGTGCAAGAAGACAGGGTAGTTTACTTGATGCAATACAAATTCTCATTGATCTGAACCTTTTAAATAAGAAAGCATATATATCCTCTGATGGAAAATGGTTCATGGATGGTAACCTAGTATCCATTTACCTTTTAATTTTTTCATTTTGATTTTGTAATTCTTTTACTAAATTGGATAATGTATTTAGTTGAATATTAATCTCTGGTTATTCAACACACTGTTTTCCATGTTGTTGATCGAAATTGAAACAGGCTAATTGACGAGTGTTTTAAAATATATAGAATAGGTGAGACAGTAACTAACAACAAGATATTGTTAATACCTTAAGAAGTGGAATGCTTGTTAATGATGTTGATGTCAGTATTAGTTTTTGATTGTGTGTTGCAACTGTCGCTTGCGAGTGTTTACAATGTGAAAACTAGTTGCTCGAACGATCTCACTGCGCTTGAATTATCGGGAATCAATACAGTTGGTCTTGTATCGGTGGTTTTTGCATACTTGCTGATATCAATGTGATGCGGTTGAAGCTAAAGTTTGGACTCATAATGACTATATTACTTCTTTTGTCTATGTTAAAGATTGCGATTCTGGAACCACTATCGATGATTCCTAACAGATTAAAAAGATTAAAGTTCGTTTAAGAAATGTTTTGAAGGTAAAAGATTAAAAAGATTGAATTTCGTTTAAGAAATGTTTTGAAGGGAGACAATGACATTAAAATTGCAAAAACTTTTGTCTCTATGTCTGTCATGCATAGTGAAAGAAGGCTGCATCAAATGATGTTCGCTGATTGAGATTATTAAAGGACTCCCAATTTCAAGCTCATTTATGATGACACTGTAGTGACGGTCTAGAATTAGGCAGAAAGGGGGCTATTTAATTGTGAATGTTCAATGCAAGGATTGAATCAAACTATTATTTGATGTCATGTGCAATTTGACAGACCTGGAGGGAGTAATTTACTTATAAAAAAGAGAATGGAGGGAGTAATTTACTAATATAAATTTGAAAACTAGCATATAATTACAAAATCAAAGACCCACTTTCTTTTTTTTATAAAGATTTTGTTTTAAGGAGCATATCAAGTGAGAGCGTTTTATAATGAGAGATGAGAGGAACAAATATTAACCTTTGAATTTATCAAGAGAGAGAAATTAATAACCACACTAATGTATTAACATTCTCTCTTCATGAATTTAATGATTGATATTTATTCTTCTCATCTCTCATTATAAAATGCTCTCACTTGATTTATCTGCTCAAACATCATAGTGAGTTTTCAATAATTTGATTTCATAAATTGCACCGATGTCATTAAATCCGCTTTTGTTCCACACTCGTGAAACAGCTTTCCAATGACAAGATATGACTTCCTCACAATGTTAAAGTATCCATGTTCATTCAACACCTCTTTTTTTTCTTTTTCAAAAGTTCATTCCACAATCGTGAAACAACTTTATGAAGACCCTACTTGAAATGAGTGCATCATAATAAGCCTCTAATTCCATTATATACTTTCACTAAAATTAACACTACGTTCATTGTGTTCAAAATTTCAAAACTCTTGGGAGGATGCAGCTTTTTCCACTGTCATATCTTCTTTTGTGCCTTTGTATGTTTGTAAATACCACATCACCTGTTCCACACCATATTCAAGGCAGCGAGGCAGATGCTCTATTGAAGTGGAAACAAAGCTTTGACAACAATAGCCAGCCTTTGCTTTCATCATGGATTGGTGACAATCCTTGTGGTTGGGAGGGAATCACATGTGATCATCAGTCTAAGTCCATCTATAAGGTAAATCTCACCGATATTGGACTAAAAGGTACGCTTCAGAGTCTCAATTTCTCATCACTTCCAAAACTCCGTACTTTACTTCTAAAAAACAACTTATTCTATGGTGTTATTCCACATCATATTGAAGCATTGTCCAATCTAGACACTCTTGATTTTTCACAAAACAATTTCTATGGTACTATTCCCATTAGCATTTGTAATCTATCCCAACTCTCATATTTTGATCTTAGTGAGAATCATCGTCTCGCTGGGATTATTCCATCTGAGATAGGTAGACTGAGAAATCTAGAAAACCTTGATTTTCATAGCTGCAATCTCACAGGGACTATACCAATATCAATAGGAATGTTGACCAATATATCAACTCTCTTGTTATATGATAATACACTTTCAGGCCACATTCCTCGTGAAATTGGAAAGTTATTCAATGTCAAGAAGCTATATTTTGGATGGAATAGACTTTATGGCTTCATTCCTCAAGAAATTGGTTTTCTAAAAAAAGTCAGTGAACTAGATTTGTCTATGAACAATCTCTTTGGCGCAATCCCTTCTACTATTGGAAACTTGAGCAATTTACATCATCTTTACCTTCATCACAACCATCTCACCGGTAGTGTGAACATACAACAATGATAGAAAACTCCATAACCAAAAGAGAGAAAAAGCTTTGAACAAGAGAAGTTGTATGTGAAAAAGTGATTCTCAATCTTAATCTCTTTACAAAAGAGAGAACAACTATATATAGTTAATCTAGTTAGTTAGGTCCTAACTAACTTGTCTTAACTGCTTCTAACTAACTTTGAAGTTAGTTATTATAAGAAGAGAAAAAATAGAAAAGTTACACATCATTATTATTGCATAGCTCATTATCATTCACAGCCCCCCTCAAGCTGGAATGAATGTCAAGCATTCCAAGCTTGGATTGCAAAGTATTGAAAGGACCAGGTTGAAGAGACTTGGTAAAAATGTCTGCCACTTGCTCTTTAGACGTGACAGGCATGAGATGGACAACACCTGCTAGGACCTTTTCACGCACAACATGGCAGTCGAGTTCGATATGTTTTCTACGCTCATGAAACACAGGGTTGGCAGCTATATGCATAGCAGATTTGTTATCACAGTAAAGAATAATGGGTGCTGAATGCTTGATGTGAAGATCATGAAGAATAGTGAGCAACCAAACTCCTTCACACGTGGCTTGAGCAAGGGCACGATACTCGGCTTCAGAGGAAGATCTGGACACCACATGTTGTTTTTTGCTCTTCCAGCTAATAAGTGATGCACCAAGGAAATAGCAAAAACCAGAGGTAGATCTGCGTGTATCGGGGCAAGCTCCCCAATCTGAATCAGAAAAACCTTTGAGAGATAAAGAAGTATTAGAGGGAAAGAAGAGGCCATGGCCAGGACTTTGTTTGAGGTACTTCAGAACATGTAGACCAGCTAACATGTGTTTGTCTGTTGGTGAAGCAAGAAATTGGCTTAATTTGCTAACAACAAAAGAGATTTCAGGTCTTGTATGTGTCAGATACAATAAACGACCAATAAGCCGTCTGTATGGAGTGGGATCAGAGAGAGAGGTGCCATATGATTTGTGAAGTTGTAGATGAGGTTGCATAGGGGTGGAACAAGGTTTTGCTCCAAGGAGGCCAGCATCAGAAATTAGATCAAGGGTGTATTTCCTTTGACACAAAGAAATGCCATGAGAGCTGCGAGCAACTTCAAAGCCTAGGAAGTATTTGAGAACTCCTAAGTCTTTGATACTGAATTTAGCATCCAGACATGTTTTAATTTGTAGTATCTCATGAGAATCAGTGCCTCCAACTACTAAATCATCAACATACACCAGAATCATAGTAAAGCCATGTGGAGAAGTTTTAGTGAAAAGAGAATAATCAGCTTTGGATTGAATATAACCTGATGCAATAAGAGTGTCAGTGAGCTTTGTATTCCATTGTCTACTGGCCTGCTTCAGACCATAAAGGGATCTTTGTAACTTGCAAACCAAATTGGGAGCAGGTAAGAGAAGACCAGGTGGAGGCTTCATGTAAACTTCCTCATCAAGATCACCATGAAGAAAAGCTGTGTTCACATCGAGTTGGAACAAAGGCCAGTTATGCACAGCAGCAATGGCTAAGCAAACTCTAACAGTGGTCATTTTAACAACTGGACTGAAGGTGTCAGTGTAATCTAATCCTTCAGTTTGAGTGAACCCCTTTGCAACAAGGCGTGCCTTGTACCTCTCAATAGTACCATCAGCATGCATTTTCACTTTAAAAACCCACCTGCAGCCAATGGCTTTCTTGTTTGAAGGTAAGGGCACAAGATCCCATGTGTTAGTTTTGGCCAGAGCCTGCAATTCAGAATTGATAGCAATTCTCCAATTCTCATCACAAATAGCTTTCTCATATGAGGCAGGTTCAGGGTTGACAAACAAATTAAGCATGTAATGTTTATGAGGGGAAGAAAAAGAATCATAGGATAAAGAAGAAGAAATAGGATACTTACATGCATGTGAAGATGTTGCCACAACTGAGTCAGAATCAGAATGGTGAATTAGATTGCAATGATAATCTTTGAGATAGTTAGGAGGATTGGCATGTCTATGTGATCTTCTTATAGGAATAGGTTCACTAGTAATAGGAGTGGGATTAGATATAGTGGTGGGAGAATTGGAAGTATGATTATTGGGAGTGAGATCAATAGAAGAAGAGTGACTCTCAGTATGACCAACATCAATTGATTGAGGCTCAGTGTGATTATGGTCAATTGAATGATTAAAAAGAGGAGTATAAACAGAATTAGGCAGAAGGATATCATCAAGTAAATCATTCAAGGGTGGATTAGTGGATGAAGATGATGAGGGCATAGGAGGATTATGTGCATAGGGAAAATGTAATTCAAAGAAAACAACATCTCTAGAAACGAAAAGTTCTTTGTTTAACAGATCAAATAAAAGGTGTCCTTTCACACCAGGTTTATAACCTAGGTTGATGCACTTTCTAGACCTTGAATCTAACTTCTTCCTATTTGATTGAAGGGTGGTGACATAGCATAAAGAACCAAAAACTTTCAGGTTGGTCATGTCAGGTAGAGTATTGTACAAAAGCTGGTAAGGTGACTTGTGTTTTAAGAAAACTGTGGGGAGTCTGTTTATTATGTGAGTAGCATAGCTGACTGCATGAGCCCAGAATAAAAGAGGTAAATGAGCTTGAAAAAGGAGAGCTCTAGTGATGCCTAAAATGTGCTGATGTTTTCTTTCAACAATGCCATTTTGTTGAGGGGTAGCCACACATGAGGTTTGATGAATAATACCTAATTGTTTGTAAAAGTCAGGCATCAAAAACTCATTGCCATTGTCTGATCTAATGCACTTGACTTGACAATTGAATTGAGTTTTAATCAGAGCTACAAAGGACTTAACATGGGAACTGGTTTCAGATTTTAGTCTCATAAGATATAGCCAGGTAAATCTACTCTTATCATTCACTATAGTTAAAAAATACCTATACCCCATCATGGATGGTACAGCCAGAGGACCCCTAATGTCCATATGCAATATGTCAAAAGTAGATTGAGAAACATGAGAACTAAGAGAAAAAGGCATTCTTTTTTGCTTGGCATAAAAACATACATCACAAGGCAATTTGGTATTAACAGGTTTGATGAAAGAAAAATCTTTATTGAGTTCAATCAATTTGGAATTAGAAGCATGTCCTAATCTAATATGCCATAGGCTACATTCAGAGATAGAACTATTTGAATTATTAACAGAAGAATTGAGACAATGAATGAGAACTGTTTTGGGCAAGGAAACTGAAGGAGAGGTCAAGAGGTATAATCCACCATGTAACTCAGCTGTGTCAATCATCTTCAGAGAACACTTGTCCTGTATAGAACAAGAATCAGCATTAAAAACAAGTTGACAATTGAGTGATTTGGTCAATTTTGGGACAGAAATAAGATTAAAAGCAAAATGAGGTAAGTAGAGTACATCAGTGATGTAAAAATGACTATCAAACTGAATAGTGCCTGAAAGATTAGTGGTAACTAGACTGCCATTTGGAAGTTTGAGAGTGATAAGCTTAATTTGCTTAAGACACTGAAAATACTCACGAGTGAAGCAAACATGATCAGTGACACCGGTATCCAATATGAATGATGCAGCATGAAATGAATTTGGAATAGTGCAGAGAATACCTGAACCAAGGGTAGGGTGAGAAGTTAACTGGTTAATGGTATGAGATTGCACTTGTGATGAGCCTTGAAGTAAGGCTAGCAATGCTTGGTGCTGCTCTGGGGTGAAAACTAAGCCATGAGATGTAGATGCACTAGCTTCAATTGCAGATCCTGATGAGTTGTCAGACTTATCAGATGCACTGTTGTATTGATTTATCACACCTTCATGCTTCCAATGAGGAGGGTAACCATGTTTTTTAAAACAAGTATCAATGGTATGATTGGTCATGCCACAATGTGTACAGACTCGGTTATTCTTGCCCCTGCCACCAGAAGATCTACCTCCTCTAAAACTTCCTCTACCACGCATGTTGGAATAGGTTCTAGGCTGAGTATCGCGATTAGGCTGAGACTGATCAGAAGAAGGAGTGGCCAAGATCTTGGACTCATCAATAGGAAAGTTAGCTTGTCTTTCTTGTTGCACAAGCAAGGAATAGACTTTGCAAATGCTAGGAAGAGGATCCATAAGCATAATATGTGACCTAATAGCAGAATATTGGTCATTCAGCCCTTTCAAGAAACGAATTACTTGATCACTAGCTTTGTAAGTGCGAATTTTGGTAATAGCAAGGCAGGTAGTATCGCATTCACAATCTGGAATAGGTATAAAATTATCCAGCTCTTGCCATAAAATCTTCAATTTTGTATAATATGAAGAAACAGAAGCATCACCTTGTTTCAATGTGCAGATTTCTTCTTGAATATCAGAAATTCTAAAAACATCACCTTGATAGAATCGATCTTTAAGCTCTTTCCACATATCGGCAGCATTCTCCATCCAAAGAATACTTTGAGCAATTTCAACTTCTACAGCATTCTTGATCCAAGACATGATCATTGTGTTACATCGATCCCAAGCTACAGAATTTGGATCAACATCAGAAGGACGTGATAAAGCACCATTGACAAAATGTAGTTTACTCTTAGAACAAAGAGCCATGGTCATGGAACGTGACCAAGAATGATAGTTGTTATTGGATAGCAATGGTGTAACAAGAATTAACGAGGGATTTTCATTGGGATTCATGAAGTAAGGGTTTAGAATATCATTTTGATAACCTTTATTGTTGGTTCGTGGAGTAGATTCACCATGATCAGTGCCATTGAAGCTGGAAGATGACATGATGAGAAACAGAAGAAGAAAAGGAAAATGCAGAAACTGCAGAAAGGAAGAAGGATCGAAAGAAGAAGATTGAGAAAGATCGCAGCGGAAGAACGATATCACAGGCTCTGATACCATGTGAACATACAACAATGATAGAAAACTCCATAACCAAAAGAGAGAAAAAGCTTTGAACAAGAGAAGTTGTATGTGAAAAAGTGATTCTCAATCTTAATCTCTTTACAAAAGAGAGAATAACTATATATAGTTAATCTAGTTAGTTAGGTCCTAACTAACTTGTCTTAACTGCTTCTAACTAACTTTGAAGTTAGTTATTATAAGAAGAGAAAAAACAGAAAAGTTACACATCATTATTATTGCATAGCTCATTATCATTCACAGGTAGCATTCCCACTGAAATCGGAAATCTATACTCCCTTTCCTCTTTTCAGTTGTTAAATAACAACCTCTCCGAATCAATCCCTTCGTCCATTGGTAACTTGGTCAATTTGGACAATATTCTCCTTCTATCAAATAATCTTTCTGGACCAATTCCTCCGACTATCGGAAATTTGACAAAACTTACGAGCTTAAAGCTTTTCTCTAATGCTCTGAGTGGCAATATTCCAACAGAAATGAATAGGCTTACCAATTTCGAAACTTTACAACTAGATTATAATAAATTCATATGTCAATTACCTCACAACATTTGTGTTGGTGGAAAGTTAAAAAGGTTCACTGCTTCCGCAAATCATTTTACGGGACTGGTTCCAAAGAGTTTGAAAAATTGTTCCAGCCTTTTGAGAGTTAGGCTCCAAAAAAATCAACTAACTGGAAATATAACAGATAGTTTTGGTGTGTATCCACAGTTAGATTACATGGAATTAAGTGATAATCAATTTTATGGCCATCTATCACCAAATTGGGGAAACTGCAAGAATCTCACATCCCTTAAAATTGACAATAATAATTTAACAGGAACAATTCCGTCAAATTTGGGTAGAGCAACAAATTTACATGAACTTAACTTGTCTTCCAATCATCTTACTGGAAGAATTCCAAAGGAGCTAGGTAACTTAGTTTCATTGATCGAACTCTCAATAAGTAACAATCATCTTTTGGGAGAAGTACCTGTACAAATTGCATCATTGCAGCAGCTGAATAACTTGGATCTTTCATCAAACAATTTAAGTGGTTCCATCCCAAAACAACTTGGAAGTTTGTCAATGTTATTGCATTTGAAATTGGGAAAAAATAAGTTTGAGGGAAACATTCCCAGTGAGATTGGAAAACTAAAAGATACTGAAGATCTCGATCTTAGTAGAAATGTTTTGAATGAAACCATACCGGAAATGCTTGGACAGTTATATCGTTTAGAAACATTGAATCTCTCACATAATAAACTTTCTGGTCTCATTCCCTTTAGTTATGGTGATATGTTAGCCTTGACAAATGTTGATATATCATACAATCAATTGGAGGGTCCGATTCCAAGCATTCAGGCCTTCCAAAATGCTTCAATTGAAGCTTTAAGAAATAACAAAGGCTTGTGCGGAAATGTCTCTGGCCTAATGTCTTGCTCAACATCAACTGAAAAATTTCATAGTCGTAAGACCAAGAAAATTTTGATGTTAATTTTATCCCTCACTCTCTGCACTCTGTTGTCAGCATTATTTGTTTATGGGATCAAAATATACTATCATTATCGAGCTTCAAGCACAAGAGAATGCAACCCTAGAGGAGAGTCTCATGATCAAAATATATTTGCAATATGGAGTTTTGATGGAAAATGGTGTATGAGAATATTATCGAAGCCACGGAAGAGTTTGACAACAAGTATCTCATTGGAGATGGAGGACAGGGAAGTGTTTACAGAGCAGAATTGCCTACCGGGCAAGTTGTAGCTGTAAAGAAAATTCATTCATTACAAAATGGAGAAATGTCAAATCTTAAAGCTTTTTCAAGTGAGATAAAAGCTTTAACAGAAAGTCGACATCGAAACATTGTGAAGTTATATGGGTATTGTTCACATCCATTGCATTCTTTTTTGGTTTATGAGTTCTTGGAGAATGGTAGTGTGGATAAGATACTGAAAGACGATGAGCAAGCAACTACGTTTGATTGGAATAAGAGGGTTGATGTCATTAAAGATGTTGCAAATGCTTTATGCTATATGCATCATGATTGTTCCCCTCCAATTGTTCATCGTGATATCTCCAGCAAGAATGTTATTTTGGATTCGGAATATGCAGCTCATGTATCAGACTTCGGAACAGCTAAGTTTCTAAATCCTGATTCATCCAACTGGACTTCTTTTGCTGGAACATTTGGATATGCTGCTCCAGGTAAAATTGTTTTGTACTTAACAACTTTATATTTGTATATGTCACTATTGTTTTCGAAACCTTTTTAACACAAGATTAGTCTCATTGTTTGTTATAGAACTTGCATACACAATGGAAGTAAATGAGAAGTGTGATGTGTACAGTTTTGGAGTATTAACCTTGGAAATACTTTTTGGAAAGTACCCTGGAGACTTTGTAGCCACGTTGTTGCAATCAAGTGGTGTAGGTCTGACAATTGATGATTTGTGGTTGATTGATAAGTTGGATCAACGCATCCCTCATCCTATTAAGGATGTTGAGAAAGAAGTGGTGTCGATTATGAAGATTGCGTGTCATTGCATAACCGAGAGTCCACGCAGTCGCCCAACAATGGAACATGTTTGCAAGGAGATTGTAATGTCAAAACCATCTTCAACGGTTGATTTTGTTCGAAAAGGCTCTAATGAAGAAAATAAGTGATTTGGACGATCTTCCATTGATAGAAGGGTAATAATAGGAGTATATTATTAGTATGGTTATTGGGCTTTTAGTAGTATTTGGGCTTTTATGTTATTATTATTATTATCCATTAAGAATGTTATATAATGTAGTCTCATGGAGACATTTAGAATCAATCAATGAAAATCAAAGTTATCTTTTATCTTTTATTTTAAGTCCTTTTTATTGTTCTTCCTCTTTCCTAGTTTAAACCCTAGTTTAGAACCTTGGTAGGAATTGCTTCCTATCAATTGGTGCTTTCATCCATGTACTCAAATCCTCCTATGGATTATTCTTATCATACACCTTCATTTCCATACCACTCCACCATAGACACCACTCCTACCACACCATCCTTTCCATCTTTTCCATGGGAACTTTTTACACCTTATTACACTCATGTTGGTTCATCATCACCAAGTTTGTATCCAAATCATGGATACTCACCCCATATACCTAACCCATATCCCCCTTATTCAATAACACATCCTTCATATTCACATGTTTATCCAAATCGGGGTCATGAACCACACAACAACCCACAAACACAACTTTTATCTTCACACCAACCATTCATTCAACAACAAACACTCACCAAGTCCACCTATATGAATAGTTATTACCCAGAAGCCACACAACAATTTCACTTGCCTGAAACTAACTGTCAGTTTCACTACCAAGCCATTTCATCAATCAACCCTGCTCATCAACAATTTAGGCATCCAAATCCTTATAGGGTTAGAAGGGATTTTGAAAAACAATTTCCTGTTTCTCACCCCTGTTTCAAAAAAAAATCATCAAAAACATTCCCAAAACCGCCATTGACTGACAACAAATCACGTTCCAATAACAAACCACATTCGGGATTGTTCAATGGAAGCAAGAAAATGGGCAGTGGAAGGAGAAGAGGGAGCGACAGAAGAAGATACAACAACAGCGGAAGCAGTGGAAACCCTAATGTCCGCAAAGGAGGTTCAGTCGCTAGAGAAGCACTTTTCGTGGAAGGCAAATTCTTATCCAATTGGAGCCCTTCCTCCTCCAACCGCAATTCAGAGAAAGAACTTCGGTCAACGGGTGACGATGATTCCTTGGATTTGTCGAAGACTCGAAAGGCATCAGATGTTGATAAGAGATTTTACGAGCTTCAAGATGATCCGCCTATGATTTTGACTTATATTTTGGAATGTGAAGCTTCTGCTACAGTTGATAGTTCTTTTATCCTTGATACTGCAGGTTTACACGTATCTTATGATGCTGGTTGGAATATTCCGAATGCAAATCAAACCCTCGTTTACTCCATCGACAACCAACTTGGAGATCTAATACCTGAATGTGTCGAAGAATTGTGGAAACAACAAGTTGCAGATTTACGGTATGCAGTTTCGGATACTAATGAGGATTTGTCTAGTAAGCTGGAAAATTTTATAATAGGGTTTGGAAGAATGAGAAATAATAAAGGCAATGTGGGTCATGAATTGAGGCTATCTAATCAGATTGATCACCCTGGTCCACCCTCTGGGAGTAATCTTCATTCTGATTATGACGATATTCATGTGGTTGGAGAATCTGATAGCGAATTTGCCGATGTTGCCAAAGGTTGGGCTTCAGTTCAGAGCATTCCAAGAATGGTGAAGCTTGATAAGAAGACTGGTAGAAACTTACTTCAATGGCCTGTTACGGGAAAGGAGAGTTTGAGATTAAGAAGTGGTGAATTTAAAAATTTGAAGGTTAAGCTAGGGGCAGTGTTGTCAAAAGATATTGAAACTGCTGCGCAGTTGGATGTTGTAGCTGAATTTGAGATTGAAGCTTTGGAGAAAATAGCTCAATCCAATGTGGAGTATGAGACGACTGGTGGCATTGATTGTAAGCAAGCCCAGCTTATAATGAAGTACGAGAGAGAAAATAGTTCAACTTTATGTACAGGCTCGACGAATAAGGCATCTGCTACGATTAATGCTTCTTATTCGCTGTCTTATGCTGCTGCTAAAGCTCCACATCGGCTGAGTGCTGCTATTAGCAACTTCAAACATGACTTGGTGGAAAGTAGTTCTTCTGGCGGAAAGATTCCCAAAACTTCCATTCATAAAAAATCATGGAAGAGTTGCGTAGCTCAAGTTCACATCAGGCAACTCATGCGAAGTTTAGAACTACCAAAACAGCGGGTTGTCGACGAACCCGTTCTTTATGAGTGTCGTCTCATAGGATTTGATCTCAAGAAGCTTATTTCGATTTTCGCAAATTTGCTACTTCATGTATTTCGGGTTTTTGACCCTGGGCCATGCCATCCGCGACATTACCGTGTTGGATATGGTTTGACATTGACGGAAGACACAGTGAACACTACCAATTCAATCTATGGGAACATTGAGGTTGCAGTATATATGGAAGCTTCTGAAATGTCTCCAAAGGCTTTTTCGGCTTTCTGCAGAGTGGGTTTCCATCTGGTTAATCAAAAGAAATGGTCTGAGGCTTTCCTTGGATGTATCGTCGTCGGCGTCCCCTTTTCCGTTCAGAGGCTCGACACTGAAGCTGTTGTTACTATCATTGTTGGAAAAGCTTTTCAGATTTTTAACTGTGCAAAGCTTCCTTTGGTTGTCGTTGGTCCTCAACTTCCTAAGAAGATTGGTACTCTTGCTTCGTATCGCGATTATACTCTTACTGCATATGGAAACAACATTGGTGTTTTCAAGAGAGCACACCAGGTTGCAACTTGGACCAGCCATAATGCGAAGGTTAAATCGCTACTGTTGTTTGAAGAATATATAGTTAGTCTTGATGCTGAGGGAGGAATATTCGTTGAATGAGATTGAACCTGGTCCGCCGACTATTCTTGTTTTAGAACCTCGAGGACAAGGTTCATGTGAACCCCGCGGCAATGATAGAAGGGTAATAATAGGAGTATATTATTAGTATGGTTATTGGGCTTTTAGTAGTATTTGGGCTTTTATGTTATTATTATTATCCATTAAGAATGTTATATAATGTAGTCTCATGGAGACATTTAGAATCAATCAATGAAAATCAAAGTTATCTTTTATCTTTTATTTTAAGTCCTTTTTATTGTTCTTCCTCTTTCCTAGTTTAAACCCTAGTTTAGAACCTTGGTAGGAATTGCTTCCTATCATCCATCCTTTTTACTACAGGATAAATATTTGTATTGAGAATGTATAGCTAAAATTTAATGTTCTGTTGAGAAAAAGAAGGAAAAAAATTGGAGATGGAGAATGTATTGCTCTGTTGGTGTAGCTTTGTTGTATGAGTTAGTGTGCTTGTTTTACCTTTTTTTTAATTATTATCACTTTCTCTATATTTGTAAATCTCTTTTCAGCTTATTTTCTATGGTAGGTCACACATTTTTATTTCTTAAAACGTCATACCTCTGTTATTTTTTGTTTCTGATTTGTATTGGTAAATTTCTTTAAACCTTCTTCTATATTCTCTAATTAATTTTACTTTGATTTCAATTTTGTTTACATGTTCTTAATATGTATACTTAAAAAAAAAATACTTAAAGCAGACATGAGTCGGTATGAATATAAGCGACTATGACAGTAAGGTCTATAGGGCGGCATACTATCAAGTAGGTCGGATATATCTTCTCTAGTCGGATCATGTCCTCTACTCGGCAAGACCCTCAAGTTGGAGGGATTCTCCATCATTCACCTCGGTAGCCGGGAGTCCTAGTCGGCTATGACGGTTGCGGATTTCTGATACACTGAGGCCGTTTCGAGCGTTACGTTTCTTAAATGGAGGGCGGCAGAGTTTATAATAGTTGCCATTAGTGAGGAACTTCAAGGGTCACTTCATTAATGTTGTGGTTCATCATTCTGGAGGTATAAATAGGACTCCCGATCGAGAGGTAAGCAAGACATGCTTTAATCTTGAGCTCACGCATACAATTATTGTGTGGCTCAAATCCCTAAAGATACTTAGTCTAATCTATTCAGTTACGACCACAGAGAATTTGCTTCCAGGAGGTATCCAAACGTGTTTTACAGGAAGCAATATATATAGAGAGAGAGAAGAGATTATACTCCATATTGAGAAAAAAGATTTTATTAAAGTGAAGTTGCTCATATTTATAGGCAACCAAAATCCAAAACATACAATTACACTTTGACACAACAATTATACGATGTATTTGACTTTGTCAAATACAGCTGACTCTACAGTTCAGTTCAACTAGATCGAACATACTATAGTCAAATATAGACTTAAAACACTAAATTATTAGCTTCTAACAGTGGTTTGGGATACAAAGAAAATTCAAACAAACATTTTTTATGGACTACAATGAAGAAATAGTGATACCAGATTTTGGATTATTCTTAGTAGGCTGGTTAATGTTTCTCTTAAGTAAATTATCGGTCTCTTTTATCAACCTCTCCATGGCATGAGATGGGAGAAAAAATGGTATAATCAAACCATCCTCCCCTTTAGCATTTTTGAAAGGTATATGAAAGCCAGCAATACCACCATCTCCTGTTCTAGCCGGTCCTCCATAAACAGCTTTCCCCCAACCAAAATCAACCTCTCTAAATCCAGCACGTGTCACATCAGTAACTAGATACAATCCCTCCACTGTATAACCAGGTCGACCCTTGATGACCATTAAGTCCGCAGTTGAATGCATATACTCTTGTGTGACATTAGCTTTTGCCTTCTTAACTAAATCCAAAGCATACGCCAAAGGGTTTTCAGTTAGTTTTCCTGCAGTTGTAACTGCAGCAGGTTTCGCTAGAGCGTTACCATAGTAACCATTTGGTAGCAGTAGGTTTACATGTTTGCTCCGTGCATTGACAATGCAGATTATACGAACCTCTTCATTAGGATTTAGTTGTAATGCTATAGTACGACAGCGCCAAAAGTAAGCAGCGATGATTTCAAAATTCGAGTATTGTTGTCGTTGGCAAGGTGGAAGAAGAGAGCGAATTGCAGCTACCTCAGTAGGACCAAAGAAGAAAGTGTGGTGAACCATGTCATCAAAGGGAATGAGGGTTTCTTTTTTGTCGGGCGCTCTTTCATATTCACGATGAGTGCACGTCACTCTTGGTGGATCCCTTGCATTTAGAAGCTCTCTGCACCATACTGGGGAGATTGAAGGTTTTTCCATTCCGCGAGTTGTTTCTCCTAAGGCGCTCATGAATTGAACTAAACCTGGAGCGTCACTCATTGTATGGTTTAAACGAAGCGCGAAAATGAAACCACCACACTTTAGACGTGTTACCTGCGAGTATGTGAAAGAAAGAACTAATCATGAATAGATCTCACTGTAATGTTATATATGAGAAAATCAATATACAATACCTGAACAAGAAGCAGTGGAGTATTAAGCAAATCTGAAGAACCAGGAACATCATAAAGAAGCTCATTCAATAAAGGAAATGGAGGATGAAGAGCATCACCAAAATCTTTCAGAGTAACATCAGCATCAGCTTCAATGAACAATACACCTTCTTCATTACAGTCAACCATAAGTTTCCTACCGGGACCTTCCCTCAATCTGCCTGCAAATGGATAGTAAAACACAAGTGTTTTTGCCAATGCTTTTCGAATAACTTCAACAGGGTCTTTCCCTATCATATTTGGATCATAGCTGTAAAATTGTATAACTGGAATTTGTAAACGTAAACCATCTTGGTCATCAATGTCCGAAAGTAATTTGATTTCATGAGGTGTTGGTTTTGCAGGAGTTATAAGTTCAGGTGCACGCCTTTTCACCGAGAATACCAGAGATTGGGCCATAATTATGATGAACTAATGAGGAAAGTTATGGTTGAAGGATACTTAATATGTTAATGGTTTTTGATGCTACATCTGGTATATGCAAGTACTGAATATGAGTATATGTAATGGATTGAAAGGGATTTGTTCCAGATAAACCTATATATTATATTTACTTTGAATTTTAAAGCATATTTTATTCCTGCAAAGAGATTCTTCATTTATATAGTAATGTTTTAATTAATTTGAAATGTGAAAAATGATTTTTGTCTCAGCTGGATGAAGAGATTTACTAAATATTTGTAAGTGTAGAAAGGGAACAAGGCCATGTGCATGTTGATGGAGTTTCGTTTATGGCAATTATATTAGTCTGTCATTAAGTCTTATATTATCAAATTAGCATTAATTACTGGTCGAGTGTAGGGTTGGTAATGAACTCGCAATTGGAATATCAATTTTATATATACATCGATCAATGACCTTATCAATTTTTATGATGCATATGCCTATCCCAAATACATACGTAAGTAAAAGTATGGAAGAATTCTCGGATCGGGCAAGATGACAGCTTCAAGTCCTAGCTTTAGATGAAAATATCCATTGTTTTAAGGGATTTGCTGTCACTATCTATCGTGTATCATCGTGTATCCTATCGGAATCGGATATGTATCAATACATGTTGGAACATGTTTATTTTCTAATATCATAATTTAAAAATTTCTTAAGGCTATGTTTGGATTAGTGGTATAAGATGGAATGGAATGGTATGGGATTTATAAATAATGGATGGAATGGAATGAAACATGATGGAATCCATTCTATCCCATTCCATCAAATTCCCTATTTTTTGTTCATCTAATTTGAGGTGTATGTGATGGAATGAGAAATTTTAAATAAAATAACCAAACAATGGAATGAGATCTTTATTCAGTTTCGCTCCACTCCGTTCCATCATGTTCCATTCCGCTCTGTTATGTTCCATCAATTCAAACATAGCCTAAGTCTCACATTGTTATAGAAAACTTTTTTTGGTTGTGTATTAATTGAAGAAACTCCAAGTTTCCTATTGTTTAGAATATATTATTTACCTAGTTTATTTTACTATATAAAGAGTGCACATGTTTCTTTCTAAAACACGCCAAAAACTCTTTTCTTTTTCATTTTTTTCTTATCGTTCTCATAACCCTGCGTTTTTTAAATTGTCGAAGCGTTAATTTTTTCTTTTTTCTTTAAAGAATTATGTTAGTTTCTCTTCGTTTGAGTTGAGAAATTGTCGAGTATAATTTTTGAATTATCTTTAGAGAGTTATTTGAATTTCTCTTTATTTGAGAAATTATTTTAAGTGGTCAAATAGTCTCTTGGGAGACTTATTGAAACTTCTGTTGGGTTGACAAATTATTACGACTCGTTAATATACCACATACTTGTGCCATCAGGGAGTGTATTACTATATCGATTATCAAACATGCACAAAATCTATTTTGTTCTTAGACATGAATCAGCATAACGTTTGTTGGTGTATATAACTGAACAAGACTCGTATATTGAATGCTTCGCGGTTCCACAACATTTGAATTAGCATGCTCTTACGCTTCCTTCCATTCAACTCAAAGCCACTACTTCTCATCAATACCCACCATCTCCTCTCATATCATTCCACCACTACAACGCCAACAATTTCAACACAACTATGCAAAACCTCAATCCAATCAAAACTACTCCATCAACAATACATCGTACACGGTCATACCTTAAACTACACAAACATCACCAACCTCATCGCCAATTACATTTCCTCAAATTCCACCACAAACGCTATTTTACTTCTCGAAAGCCTCACACCATCTCACTCATCAGTTTTCTGGTGGAACCAACTTATACGAAACGCACTTCACCGCAACTCCCCTCACATTGCTTTGACTCTTTTTCGTCGTATGAAAACACTCAACTGGACACCTGATCATTACACATTCCCGTTTGTTTTCAAAGCTTGCGGCGAAATTTCGTGTTTCAATCTCGGTTGTTCGATTCATGGTTTTGTATTGCGATCGGGTTTCGATTCTAATGTGTTTGTTTGTAATGCGGTTGTTTCGATGTATGGTAAATGTAATGCGCTTGTTTATGCGCGTAAGGTGTTTGATGAATTGTGTCATAGAGGGATTTGTGATTTGGTGTCGTGGAATTCGATTGTGTCGGCTTATTCGCATTGTTTTGTTCCGAAAGTTGCCGTTTTGCTTTTTCGTGAAATGACGGTGGGTTATGGGTTGTTGCCGGATGCTGTTGGTGTTGTTAATATACTTTCTGTTTGTGGTTTTCTTGGTTTGGGGTTGCTTGGGAAACAGGTTCATGGTTTTGGTGTTAGAACTGGGTTGGTTGATGATGTCTTTGTTGGGAATGCTTTGGTTGATATGTATGCGAAATGTGGGAAAATGGTGGATGCTAATAAGGTTTTTGAGAGAATGGGGTTTAAGGATGTTGTTACTTGGAATGCTATGGTTACTGGGTATTCTCAAACTGGTAGATTTGAGGATGCACTTTCTTTGTTTGAGAAAATGAGGGAGGAGAAGATTGAGTTGGATGTTGTTACTTGGAGTTCTGTTATTTCTGGGTATGCTCAGAAAGGGTTTGGTTGTGAAGCAATGAATGTGTTTAGGGAAATGTGTGGATGTGGCTGTCGTCCTAATGTGGTTACTCTCGTGTCGTTGCTTTCTGGTTGTGCGTCTGTTGGAGCATTGCTTCATGGAAAAGAAACTCATTGTTATGCAATTAAATTTATTCTCAAGGGGGGTGATTATGATGATGATTTGATGGTGATTAATGCTTTAATTGATATGTATGCTAAGTGCCGGAGTTTAGAAGTGGCTCGTGCAATGTTTGATGAAATATGTCCTAAAGATAGGGATGTGGTGACTTGGACTGTGATGATCGGAGGATATGCTCAGCATGGTGATGCCAATCATGCCCTGCAGCTTTTCTCTGAAATGTTTAAAATTGATAAGTGTATAGTTCCTAATGATTTTACTATATCTTGTGTGCTCATGGCTTGTGCTCGTTTGGCGGCTTTGAGGCTTGGTAGGCAAATTCATGCTTATGTGTTGAGAAGAAGTCGTATTGATTCAGATGTTATGTTTGTGGCTAATTGTCTCATAGACATGTATTCTAAATCTGGAGATGTAGATACTGCTCGAGTTGTTTTTGACAACATGCCAAAGAGAAATGCCGTCTCTTGGACCTCGTTACTCACGGGGTATGGCTTGCATGGACGCAGCGAAGATGCTCTCCGTGTTTTTGATGAGATGAGGGAAGTGTCTCTAGTGCCTGATGGCATAACCTTTCTCGTATTGCTTTATACTTGTAGTCATTCGGGAATGACGGATCGTGGAATTGATTTGTTTTATAGAATGAGAAAAGATTTTGGGGTTGATCCCGGAGCAGAGCATTATGCTTGTATGGTTGATCTTTTGGGTCGGGCTGGTCGTCTAGGTGAAGCTATGCGACTCATTAATGATATGCCGATGGAACCAACACCAGTGGTGTGGGTGTCATTGCTTAGTGCTTGTAGGATACACTCAAATGTAGAACTTGGCGAATTTGCGGCAAAAAAGTTGTTAGAATTGGAGGCCGATAATGACGGCTCATATACATTGCTTTCAAACATATATGCTAATGCTAGACGCTGGAAAGATGTGGCTAGGGTTAGATATTTGATGAAACGTACTGGAATCAAGAAAAGACCTGGTTGCAGCTGGGTCCAAGGAAGGAAAGGCATGGAAACCTTCTATGTTGGAGACAGAACTCACTCACAATCTCAGGAGATATATGAAACACTTGCAGATTTGATTCAGCGCATTAAGGCCATTGGGTATGTTCCACAGACAAGCTTTGCTCTTCATGATGTGGATGATGAAGAAAAAGGTGACCTACTTTTTGAACACAGTGAGAAGTTGGCTCTTGCCTATGCCATCCTAACACTGCCCAGAGGAGCACCTATCCGAATCACTAAGAATTTACGCATTTGTGGTGATTGCCATAGTGCCATAACCTACATATCCATGATTGTAGAACATGAGATCATACTAAGAGACTCTAGTCGCTTCCATCATTTCAAAAATGGATCCTGCTCGTGCAAAGGGTACTGGTGAAAATGAAATCAGACCATATCATTCAGTATAGCTTTTTGGCTTTTGCTATGGGAGATGTAATATAATCTTCTTTGACTATACATCACATATTTACAGCTACGTTGTGATTGGATAGAGAAGAGTGCTTATAGCAAATGATTTATTTCATTGAACATAACTAATTTTTTTAGTACTACAATCTGTTGGTGATTTTTCCGATATATGTTTCACATTTACGGTAAAGCCTACGGCACTTGTCTACTGGAATTCAGGAATTGCAATACTGCAATTCTACTTCTAGGATAACTTATCTTCTTGAAAGACTGGAGATTCAGGTACCTCATAGGCTTATATGTTCAAAGAGATAAGATTTGCTGCCAGATCATTTGTTCTTTTTAAAGATACTTGCCCTTCTGTTAGAGGCCATAAGCATTACATGTAAAATAATAGGTGGCTTGTGAAAAGGAGGTGGTTTACTATTTTAGAGGTTTCTGAAGAGTGAAGACATGTGTCAGAATGATCAGCAATAAATTGTGACTCAATCTGTTATGCCCCTGACCTATATTCAAAATAGATTCTCACTCAATATTCAAATGTATTGATTGCAGTTTTGAATTGATTTGAGATATAATTAGTATGTATCATAAAATACTAATAACCATGATACAAACATTTTCTTTCACAATAGCCCTAAGATATATCATAGATCACTAAGAGTACTTATTGAAAGAAATACACAGTACTAGTACTTCATATTCCATTAACCTATAAACACAACTAAACAATTCAACCCAATACTTATTTTGACACATGAAGCCACATGTAGACTCAACTTACATCTTATAGAAGAAATATGTAGAAAACCACAAAAAAGTTACATTACTACTTTACAAGACCTAAATTGAGGATGCCCCATGAAGTATTAGGCCAAGATTTCTCTTTTGCCTTCGTCAACAAAACTCTAGTCCATGAAATCCAACCTTCCCAAGAAACCCTTTTATCCCAAGGACATCCCCACTCAAGCAAAAGAGTCAATCCTCTCTCAGCTTCTCTCTCACCCTCTTCAAATCTCCCCTTTGTCAAATAAACTTGACTCAACACCACATGTGGCTCTCCCACAAAAGGGTTTTTCTCAATACTCTTCACCAACAACTCCTCAATCTTCCCCAACCCTTCTTCACAATTCAATGCTTCCCAATACAAATCCCTTGCAACTATTTGATCCCCAGCATCCAAAACCTTTGAACATTTATTGAAAACCGGCGGCAAAACCAACTCAATATCCTCATCTCTCTCACAATCAACAACATTAACTCTTCCTTCTCCTTCTCCCACTCCAACACTTTTCTTCTTCTCTTCCAAGAAAATCTCTTCCTCCCTCAAAATCAAATTATAAACCGCTCCCATTCTCGAAATCGAATTCAACCATAAACCCGGCTTACCATTCCCAGGCCAAACAGCACCAAAATTGTTCCCTTTAAACTCAAGCCTACCATCAAAATTCTCAAACAACATATCCTGAAAACCAAAAAGCTGGTCACTAAAATCAGCCATAGTCATCATAACAAAAACAGCCACAACCCTCCTCGAAACACTCACATCTTCACCGGTTCTAATATGCTTCACTTTCACCCCATCAACAGGAACAAGACCCTGCAGTTTCTTCCTCCATCTTTCATCCTTATTAAAAATCCCCTTCTCCTTTGCATCCCTCAAAGACAGCTCCGATTTTTCAAGATCATCACAAAGCTCCTTATCAGTGTAATGAAAAAGAAGATCATCATGAATCATAGTCTGTCTAGGAACAACACAGAACAAATGAATCAAACGTTCTGCTTCTACTCCAACGTGTCCGCGGACTATTTCGCGAGAGGTTGAAGGGTCGAAGATGGCGAGGTTAACGTAGGAATTGGAGTATGCTGAGTGGAAGAGGCCACATAGAGAGACTGAGTATGGGGATTTCCAGAGATGGAGGATTCTGAAAATGTCGACAAGGTGTTGGAGGAAAGTGCCGTGTTTGTGCCAACATTCTGATGCACCACGGGAGTGGAGGATGGTTATCAAGGAAGGGAGGTTGGTGTTGATGGAGGAGAGTTCGTTACGGATGAAGGGTTTAGCGGAGGTTAAGAGGGTTTCGAGGTATGCACTTGAATTTGACATGATCGTAGAAAGATGAATAATGTTGGAGGTGAAAAGTGGAATTTAATGTGGTGGTTCCGTGTTGGTGTTGTGTTGTTGGGTGACATAAAGATGATGAGAACGGATCCAAGTAGTAATGAGAAGGCAGTGAAAGATAAAGAGATGACACATCTAGAAGATACTAATAGACAAAGTTATTGAAATTGATGAGATGATGATAATAATAATCTCTCAAACGTGTGGAACAAACATAGCCATGCAAAATACTAATAGTAAATTAGTGAAGGTCTAGATGTCTAATTGACTTGATATTGAATTCATTGGAAAACTTAAAAGAATTATTTTTTACTCAAGTGTAAAATATGATTATTTCATTAAAAAAAAGTTTGGAAATGGATGATTTGTAGTACTTCCTCCGTTTTTTTATTATAAGTCGTTTTAGAAAAATATTTTGTATTTTATTATAAGTCGCTTTACAATTCCAATGAATAATTAATGTTATTTGTCCTATTATAACCTTAAATATTTATTATTTGAATTTTTTTTTTAATAACCAATTTTTTAAAAAAAATTTCAGAAATAACCAACTTTTCAAAATAATTCCCCAAATGTCCATTTTTTGCTAAAAAATACACGTTGTCGCCAGGGGGGGTGGCGACAACAATGGGCTTTAAGAGAACTCGCCACTGGGCCTGGCGCCTATGTACATTTTTTAGGTGTTGTCGCCACCCCCCCTGGCGACAACACCCCCCCTTATTTTTTTTTTTCTTTTTTTTTTTGTAATTTTTTTTCTTTAACATTAATTTCTCTTAAATTTTTTCAGTATTTTTTTTTTAATAACTACAATTTTGTAATAATTTTTTGTAGTAATTTTCAATATTTTTCAATCTTATTTTCATTATTTCCACCTAATTTTTTTCATTATTTCCTCTTAATTTTATTCATTGTTTCCTCATAATTATTTCTTTCAATATTAATGTAATTTTCAATATTAATGTAATTTTTTTCATTATTTCCTCTTAATTTTTTTTCAATATTAATGTAATTTTTTTCATTATTTCCTCTTAATTTTTTTATGGTATTATATTTTAGGTAATTTTTTACTTTCAATATTAATGTTTTCGGTACTATTTTCTCTTAAATCTTTGTAAATTTTGTTGGTTCCAAATATTTTCTCCATGGTAATATTTGGTAATTTCTTTCAATATGTACCATGAACTTTTTTTTATTTAGTAATTTTTTTTTTGTGTTGTAACCCATAAAATTTATAAAAAAAAAAGTTCATTTCATTGAAAAAGTAAATTACATACATCATCGAAACTAATAACTATGTTGTGGAACTAGATCCACGATTGGGACATTTGGTCCTATTATGTCCTACCTCACGACATATACTACACTTCCTCTGCATTTTTTCAGTTACGTCCATCTCGGTTCTAATACGCCTGCTGTTTGGTCGACCGCTTTTATTCCGACGCATTAAATCGTTATGTCAAACTGTTTCCCCCTCGTACACAGGCCAATATGCTTCCATTGCTACCACCGGAAAGTAATTGTCGTATACGTTGAGCAACGTTGATACCTTGTAAATTTCGGATACCAAAGATAATGCATCAAAGTGAGTATGTGAACATGCTGCAAGGACATGGGAGCAAGGCATGCGAAATGCTTGAAATTGGCCACAGTCGCACCAACGATCTGGGATATTGACGCGATACTGTTGTCGTGGAAGTCCCTGATTGTGGTCAATTGTTTCCTTTACACTGAAGGTGTGGCCATGACGGTCGAACTCGGTCACCCGATGAGTGTTACCCTTGGCAGATTCCTGTTGTATATATTTCATGCAAACGTCACTATATACCTGTTGTGTTTGTAACACTGAATTCCACCTCTTACCTCGTGTGGCGAACAAAGTTGCCATCCGAAAATACGTAGCACTAACAATGGCAGTTACAGGTAGGTTTCGTATGCCTTTGAAAACCCCGTTCATTGATTCCACAAGATTTGTAGTCATGTGGCCCCACCTAGCCCCATCGTCGTATGACCTAGTCCATCTTGCTCTATCAATGCTGTCAATCCACCTCCCTGCATCTGGATTTGTCAACGCTATTTCTCGGCGGTAGTATTGAAATCCAGGTTGGTTTAAGGCATACCCCGCGTTCACCAAGTGGTTCTTCAAAAATTTATCCTTGATCTCTCTCATAAAATTCTGTGTTATGTGCCTAATACAGTAGACATGCTTAGACGGAGGGTTGTGCCAACCATTTGCCGGATTGTTGTATGCGCTTTCAATAGAAGCGTGCCTGTCAGAAATCAAACAAAGATTAGGTTGTGGAGCGACTCTAGCTCGGAGATTCTTCAGAAAGAAACCCCAAGCAGCAGCTGTTTCGCCTTCTACCAAAGCAAATGCTATTGGAAAAATGTTGCTATTTCCATCCTGCGCGACCGCCATCAACAAAGTTCCCTTGTATTTCCCATACAGCCACGTTCCATCGATTTGAATAATCGGCTTGCAAAAACCAAAACCGACGATGCATGGTTGAAACGCCCAGAATAGTCTATGGAAGATTCCATTACCTTCGAGAGGGGTTCCGTCCTGGGACTGTGCCGGCAGTGTCTCCAATATACTAACAGTCCCAGGTGAATACAATTGCAGTGCAGCCAGGTAGCGAGGAAGTTGTTGGTACGATTCCTCCCAGTTGCCGTAGACTCTTTCAATTGCTTTCTGTTTCGCCAACCAAGCCTTTCTGTACGAAGGTCTGTATTTGAACACAGAAACACAATGAGAAATAATTGTCTTCACCTTCAGGGATGGGTCAGTTTCGACCAGAGGAATGATGGTATGACATATCATGTCATGACTGAGTTTTCGATGATCTTGCGCCATGTTAGTGGTGACGCAGGTGTGGGCTTGAGATATCGAACGTATCACCCACGCGTTAAACTTCTTTCTGAACGATGCCTTCAGCATGTATCCACATTCCGGGTTTTTGCATGCAATAGTGACTCTCTCTGGATTTGATCGATCGGCTTTAAAATCAACACAATTTGCTAAGTGCCAATTTTTTATAGCCAACAGACAATCATCCTTCGAACGAAACGTGTCACCCTCTTTCAACTCCTCGCTTGACCTCATGTATGGATTGTAGAACATATCGGACGATGGCTCGTCCTCTCCTAAATTAAGCGTTGTGAAATGTGCCGGAGGTGAATATGCATGTGTATCCGGTACTGGATCCGGTACTGGAACTTCTTCGTCACCTTCATCTTCGGATTCACGATTCACCAACTCATCAACAACATCTTCTATATCAGTTTCTTCGTCAATGACATGCTCGGGTTGTTGTTCGTCATCAACAACAGGATCAATAACTTGTGACTGAATATTTTGCGAAGGAGCATTTTGTTCAACCACTACGTACAGTTCCAGATAATCATAACCAAAATACTCATGGGTGAGGAGCATGTTTTGGACCTCTAAGTCAGTTGTTATCTCTGATTGACAAAACATGACTGAGTTGTTAGGTTGAAGAAGGGGTTGTCGGTAAAATATCTGAGACACTGGTTCTCTTATTTTGGATTCGATTTTCCTTTTTAGATAAGAGAAATCTGATTGTCTATTTAGAGCAAAACGTGTTGAGTTTGTGTTTCTAAATAGAAAACCGTTTGTGTCGCAGTGGTATGTCTCACCATTCATATGAACACGAACTTTGAACTGCGAGGTGGATGCCATAATTTTGAAATGTGTTTGTGAAAGAAGAAATGTGAGAATTGTGTTGTGTTGCAAAAGGAAGAAATGTTTGGGAAAGTTGTGATGGTTGTAAAAAATAGTATGTGAAGTAGTTCCTATATATCATGCAAGAAATCTTACACAAGGGTAATGCATGCAAGAAATGAAGCAATAATTCTGCACAAGATAGTAACTTTGACATGACTAATGCATGCCACAAGAGAATCTCGTCCCCACCTCTTACACAAGGGTAATGCATGCAAGAAATTAAGCAATAATTCTGCACAAGATAGTAACTTTGACATGACTAATGCATGCCACAAGAGAATCTCGTTCCCACCTCTTACACAAGGGTAATGCATGCAAGAAATGAAGCAATAATTCTGCACAAGATAGTAACTTTGACATGACTAATGCATGCCACAAGAGAATCTTGTCCCCACCTCTTACACAAGGGTAATGCATGCAAGAAATGAAGCAATAATTCTGCACAAGATAGTAACTTTGACATGACTAATGCATGCCATAAAACATAGGGCTGCATGCATGAAGATAGGGGGAATCGTTGCAGGAATCTATCAGGAATCGCTTCAGGAATCATTACAGGCGCATGCTAGGGTACAGGAACTCGTTTCGGACGCATGCGAAGGACAAAAAACAGATGGGGACCATGTGGGGCCCTAATTTGTATTCTTCAAAATTATTGTTTATGTTTTTCCCTTGTAAATGAAACCCTAATTGTCCCTCTATAAATTAGGGTTTCTCGTGTGCATCAGTACACACACGAAAAAATGAGATCTCGAATAAGGCCAGATAGCACGCACCGGACTACTGAGCCTCCACCACCTGTAAGGCGTTTGGACTATCAACCTCCCATAGTTCGAAGGAACGGATACGTTATTTTCTCTGCCGTCAAACCTCCCATGCAGGTAATGTTTTGGAACATTCAATCCATGGACCAGCTTAAGAGAACCCTTCTCAGGTTTTTGGAGGGAGAGTGGAGTCATGGCGAACAAATCAGATCTATCAAGAGACTTAGAACAAGGGTAGGTTCTTTTCTTGAAAGACAGCGTTGGTGGGAGACAATGGAGGACGACATTCAATGCACTCGAATGATGGAGGACAGAGAAGACATTGTCCTAACCGTTGTAATATCCTAGATGTTGCAGTTTCTTTATCATTTCAGCTACTTCTGTACCGTCCAATTAAATGCTCTGAGCATATATTAATGAAATGTTTTTTTAACATTACAAAGTTTCCAATTGGTATTGAAGTTATTAATAATTAGCAAAATTATGTTCCGCGGTATTTCACCCACTATAAATAAAGGTGTGTGTGTGTGGAGTTGAAGTACCAACTCTTTCTTCATTCTTACTGCAAACACTAAAAATGAACTCAGTTTGGGCTGTCGTTTTTTTTGAGGAAGGTAGTCACATGCGTGTCTGCCTTAACCCCCATTGGAATTTCCAGAGAATTGTTAGAGCCATCAACACTGGGTTTCGTCAACTAGATGGTCCGACCAGAAAAGTTAAACAGATAGATTACCGTTGTCCATACATTACGTTGACGGATAATAATCCAGAAGGCACCTACATGTATTATTGGGACCGTGTGAAAGACGATGTGGACGTGGATCTAATGTTTTGGACACACAGTGGAGAGGTTAACCGAGGCGTTGAAAATCCACTTGTTCTTGCAGTGATACTCGAGTAGTTTAGATTAAGTGTTGTTGTGTTTGTTGCAATGATCGAGCGTGTACTACAAGTTGTTATGTGTTATTTTCTTAGATGTTTTAGTTTCTGTGTTGGTTATTGTCAATGTACCTTTTTAATGAATGAATGAATTAATGTTTTCCATAATATATATATCTGCGCTAGTTTAATATAAAAGTCTCAAAATCTATTATAATTGTATGTTTTAAATGAATTAAAAATTATGATAATGCATGTCACAAATTATGATAATGAATTAAAATCTATTATAATATAAAATTCTCAAAATCTAACATAAACATGACAAGACCAGACTAATGCATGACACAAAAGATTCTCGTCCCCACCTCTTACACAAGGCTAATGCATGCAAGAAATGAAGCAATAATTCTGCACAAGATTCAAATAAGTATATGTGTTAAATGAATTAAAATAAAAATAAAAACATCTAAATAAAAAATAAAAGTATATGATAAATCGGTGCATGCAATGGTTTAACATAATTTAGCATGACAAGAATGCATGCCTCTATAGCAATCTAGTCCCCCCACCACAGACATGACAAGACAAGACACTGCAGGGAATCTCGTCCCCACCACAGACATGACGGGACAAGACACTGCAGGGAATCTCGTCCCCACCACAGACATGACGGGACAAGACACTGCAGGGAATCTCGTCCCCACCACAGACTTGACGGGACAAGACACTGCAGGGAATCTCGTCCCCACCACAGACTTGACGGGACAAGACACTGCAGGGAATCTCGTCCCCACCACAGACTTGACGGGACAAGACACTGCAGGGAATCTCG
Organism: Vicia villosa; assembly: GCF_029867415.1. NCBI lineage: Eukaryota > Viridiplantae > Streptophyta > Magnoliopsida > Fabales > Fabaceae > Vicia > Vicia villosa. Next base: position 161,148,752 of record NC_081183.1, read on the forward strand.
TAATAACCTATGCATTTTGGCTATAAATATGTTCCCAAACTTGTTCATTTTCTTCATCACCTCTTATACTTTCATCAGAGCAACTTATCATCAGAGCAACTTTGTGTTTCATCATCAACAAACATGTCTCTCCTAACTATGGGTCAAGAGCATCGAGGCACCATTGCAAACATTGCCACTTATGTAAGTTTTAGTAAACACTTAATTTTTTTTACTTAAATTTACTAATTTCAAATACTTATGGGAGGTGTTTTTTTTATAGGATGTCACGAGATTTAGGACCCGTGCTGGTAAGATGATTGCTCCTGACCCTTTGATTGTGGACTACGTTAAACGTGCGGGATTTGGTGAGGTAATGAACTTAACACATACCTCAGTTGATATGAAGTTTATATTAGCATTGTGTGAGCGTTGGAGGCCTGAGACTCATACTTTTCACCTTCCAATGGGTGAATGTACCGTCACTCTAGAGGACGTGTACATGTTGTTGGGTCTCAGAACAAATGGAAAGGCAGTGTATGGAAATGTCCAACAACCAAACGCCCTATGCGTCGAATTGTTGGGTGTGGATTTAATAGAGGGTGAGGGGCAACAAAGGGGTAGGGGCCAAGGTATAAAGCTTGCTGGCCTTCAGGAAGCTTATGTTGGGATTCAATTGGATCAGTTTTCTGACGAAGAAACTATACTGCGGAAAACTAGGATGTATATTATGTTGTTGTTTGGTAGGTTTCTATTTCCCGAAGGCACGGGAAATAGTGTTAATTTTATGTACTTGTGTTTACTTGGGGACATTGATGCAATAAAGACATATAGCTGGGGTTCGGCTGTGTTGGCATACCTATATAGTTCCTTATGCAAATGTGCAAAAAAGGATAGTTGTACATTTAGTGGATGTGCATTCTTGCTACAAGCATGGGCATGGTGGAGGATGCCGATATTGGCCCCTGCAAATCCAAACAGTTACGCCTTCCCTTACGCTTCAAGGTAACGTTTGGATCTTATTTTAATTATTGCTTTTTATTCTATTATTATTTGTAACTATATTGATTTATATCTTTTAATGTGTTTAGGTTCAATGCACTCGGAATGGATTGGTCCAAAACGCCTGATTCCAAAATCATTTTCTACCGCCAGCTATTAGATCGACTAGGACCCCAAGAAGTAATACCTCTAAAAATGTCCATTTTCTAAATATATTTTTAAAAATAACTATCTTTTATATTCTGAAATTAATATTATTTGCTTTGCAGTTTATTTGGCGTCCTTACTTGGAATTGGACCACGTACCCGACCTTGACGAGGCGGCTATTTGGACAGCAAAATCACCCATCATACGGTTCACCACTGTGGAGATGCACCCGAGTGATCGTGTGAAGCTCCAATTCGGCATGCATCAAGGTATCCCTGACCCACCTGAGCCTGACTGTTTGGGACGTTGGCATCTTGCGAAGGTTAGCGAACAGTGGTACGTACAAAATTACAAGTCCTTTGCCATAGAGCAGCGTAAAATATGGGCTCGTCGATCAAAAACGGTTCTAGAATTTCCTGTGGCGCCGGGAGAAATGAAGCCAACTGTTGAGTATGTAAACTGGTACAGGACCGTCACAAATCCTGAAATGATTGTGTCTGCCCCTTTCTATTTAGCTGACCCGCGAGCACAACCTCCATATTTTGGAGGACAACAACAACCACCACCAAATTACCACCAACAACAACAACACCCACCGCCACCAAATTACCAACAACAACAACAACCACCACCAAATTACCAACAACAACATTACCCACAACAACACCAACAACAACAACAACAACAAAGTTACCACCAACAACCAATGCAACCACAAACACCTTTTTACCAACAACATTCCCAACAACTCCACCCGTTTTTTTCATCCCAAACTCAACCACAAAATCAAGATTTCCATGCAGGGAGCTCTTCTAGATCACATTTCCAGGAATTCCATGCGGGGGGCTCTTCAAGATCACCACCAATGACCCCCGACATGGGCATAGAAGAAGAATACCCGCAATACACCACATTCGACCAACACACATCACAGTACCCCAGCCAACAATTTGACTTCAACACACCGCCACAACCATTGTATTTTAACCAAACCGGATCCACCACCAACTTCCAAAACTTCCAGGCCGCACCCACTAGGAGAAATTTTAACCCGCCTAGACACAGCTTCGACAGCGCCGCGGGCACCCGCCTATCCTATGGAGGGAATTCTATAGGTCAAGATGTTGAAGACCCAGGTTTCATTCAGGGACCGTCGACTATGGCACAAGACGAACCAAATAGAGGGGGGCGTCGTCGCGGAAATAGGGGGCATTACCAACTCGTGACCCGTCTACACGAACCATTCGACAACCTCAATGTGGATCGTACCATGGTCCACGTGGCGCGCAATAAGATTTTTATTTGTATCTTCAATGTATTTTGTAATGTTTTTAATTATAATGTATTTGTATCGTTAATGTTTTTTGAAATGTCTTTAATTTTAATGTATTTCTATCGTCAATGTATCGTTATTGTATCTTAATATATAATTATTTTAACGAATGTCCAACTTATATTTTAATGTATTTAATATTTTTTAAAATAATATTATTTTTTTAAAAAAATATTTAAGTTATTAATTAATTATTTTACTTATAATTCATTAACTACTTCCACTACTTCATTGACCAATAAAATATATATTATTAACCATGTTCAGACACTAAATTATAAATAAGTTAATTAACATTTATATTCCAAAATTAATTTTAACAAGATACATAAAAAAAACAATATAAAAAAGTTATTGAAAAATTGTTGTTAAAAAAATTGTTGTTAGAAAAATTGTTGTTAAAAAAAAACTAAAAAAAAAACTAACAAAAAATTATTACAAAATTGTAGTTATTAAAAAAAAAATACTGAAAAAATTTAAGAGAAATTAATGTTAAAGAAAAAAAATTACAAAAAAAAAAAGAAAAAAAAAATAAGGGGGGGTGTTGTCGCCGGGGGGGTGGCGACAACACCTAAAAAATGTACATAGGCGCCAGGCCCAGTGGCGAGTTCTCTTAAAGCCCATTGTTGTCGCCACCCCCCCTGGCGACAACGTGTATTTTTTAGCAAAAAATGGACATTTGGGGAATTATTTTGAAAAGTTGGTTATTTCTGAAATTTTTTTTAAAAAATTAGTTATTCAAAAAAAAAATTCTTATTATTCTCTCTCATTTCAATTATATAAATTTATCTTCCACATGTCATTAATGAAGGATAATTTTGTAAAAACCTTCCTAATTTCTCATTTTCATACAACAATTATTATTTTTCTTAATCTTTGTGAAAAGTCTAAAACGACTTATAATAAAAAACGGAGAGAGTACTACTTAAGATAGAGATTGACTGTGCAAGAGCATGATTCATTATCCTAATAATATTTTAGTTTTAATTGGGATTATCTAATGTACGATTTATGACTTATTATTAAGTCATTAGTTTATTGAGTTTTGAAGTTTATTACTCCATTATTTTAAATCTCTACGAGTTCATGAATAAATTATTTTAGTGGTTTATTTTTAAAAAATGTCTACTAGGTGTTTTAAAATTTAGATTTTATTTAATATTTATTATTATGAATATAAATATAATCTTATGAATTATTTTAATTTGTTAATTTCTACTAAGTTACTTTATGCAAGAGTTCTATAAATTGTAATTTGCTCTCGTGAAATAAAGAAATTTTGATTTAATAAAAAATAGTTTTTCTAGTAGGTTGTAGGGATGTCAATTTGCATCTGTTAATGGAGATTCCTGTGGGGATTATCTGTTAGGAGCACAAAAATTGAAGTTTTTTTTCCCGCGGGGACAGAGATGGAGGGAAAAATTCCCTCCGATGATATTTTGGGACGGGGATTGGGAAAGTACCCTCCGCCCTGTGGATTCCCCGACTCCGACCATACTATTTAACTTTTACATTTTGTATATTATATAATTATAAAAGTTTAGATACAAAATATTAATGTATTAGAAAATGAAGAGTCATAGTGTAACATTTTATTTTTATGCGTTATTGTATAATGTATTGTCTTATTACCCAAATACTTAACTCTAGAAAGTGCTCACAATACATAAAATGTACACACCGTCTCCTCATTTTCTTTTCTCAATTATCTTTGTCTCCTCCATTCATCATATTCTCTGTTCTCTTCATCATCACAACAACCACTCTCTTTGTTTATTGGACCTATGGTGATTACTCGTCAAATACATGGTAATAATATCCCTCCGCGGCGGAGATTCGGGATGGGGGTGGAAAATAAATTGGGGGATGGAGCGGGGAAGCATCCTCCGAGCATTCTCTGTCTCGTTGACATCCCTAGAAATAATTACTACTGCATTTAATATTTTATTTTATTTTATTTACCACCTGAAATTTGTTTGTTATATATAGGCATAATTATACCCAGGGTCCTTTAAGTTATTTTATTGTAACAAGTTGGTCCTTGATGTTTTTTTCGCTACAAGTTGGTCCTTTATGTTAACTAACGTCTGCACAGTTAACCTTTTTCATAAACTTCGTTCTAAAAAAATCGAAGTGACACTAATGGTGTTGATGTATCACTTAACATACGTTAGAGACCATCATTGAATCCTATAATAAAATTTTCAGAATTTTTTAGAGCATAAAAATATTTTTAAACTAATTAAAGTGCACACAAAAGAAATAAATTAAATAAAAATAATAAAACAGAAAATAAAATTCTCAGAAAATTACACAAAGTGTAAAATGAGAAGAAATGTTTTTAGGAATTTTTTCATAATTTTTGGACCAACAATGAGTTTAATATGAATTTTAAAAGTTAAAAACGAAATAAAACAAAATTAATAAAACAGAAAAAAGGTCAACGATGCATACATTAGTTAACATAAAGGACTAACTTATAGCAAAAAAAATATAAAGGACCAACTTGTTACAATAAAATAACTTAAAGGACCCTGAGTATAATTTTGCCTTAATTATAACATACAAGCTTAACTTCAATTACATTTTTCAATGGTTGCAGTTTCTTTCTGAAGTGAATTTTTTCAGGTTTTGTTTTTCCAGTTTGCAAGCAACACACATAGGATATGTGGCAATAGTTTATGTGTTAATAAATACTTTTGCATAAACATTTTTTATAAGCACTTTTGCATAAACTTCTTCTAAATATGAATCCACTTTTTTTAATTGTAGGCTTGTAGCGGGTTTTCTTTTTAACTTCTCCTAGTTGGTGATATTAGATTTTCTATACAGATATTCAATGCATTTTCTTAATTGTTGGGTCTAATTATCGTTAATTCATCTAAATAATTGATTATAATTGTACACTTTTAAATGTAATATAAATTAATTATCTATATATTTTTGGTATCACAGTTGTCATATTTTACCATATTGGTGTACAAGTAATTGAAATATGGTAGCATTATTTTTAAACTTAATTTTCAAAATAATAATAATAAATCAGATTTTTTTAATTAAAAAGTTTTTTTTTATGTTTTAAAAAACAATTAGTAAAATAGTTTAAAATGATTTCTAACTTAAATTTGGTTAACTGAATTGTTTAAAATATATGATTTAGTTCATGAACCATTTAAATGGTTCAAGTTTTTTGTGGTTCAATGCAATTCAGATTAAGAATATGGTTCAATTAACCATATTTTTGCACACCCCTAGTCCAAAGCACTTGGACTTCTTACGTCTTCTTCTTCAAGCTTCTGACAACTTTATTGATCTTGATGTTGCAAAGAGAAGAACGTCTTAGTCTTGATTCTTCTGAGAACTTCCTAGACAACAACCCTTGTTATTCATACTTAATGATCATCTTATAATAGACAACATGGTGCAAAATCCATTTGCAGACAATTGTTCTTGTTATTATTATACTGGTTGATGGTTTGGTTATATTCTGATAGAAACAGCACCACCAACAACAAAGTATATGATCTTCTTCTTTTATAGCCAAAGAGAATATAGTCCTTGAAAAATAACCTTTGAGGAACAGCTGACTATAAAAAAAGTCGTTACACAATGATTTTTTTAGCAGTAGTGCCACGTCTGTCCTTTTCACAAATCAAGCTAATGAGGAGGTAGTGGAATAAAGCTTTTTATGTACCATGTACTTATCATTGCTAACGGTAACATTTGACTTCTCAGCTTCAGAGGCTTCTGATGTTTAATGGTCGAAGCATGAGTAGATTTGTTATACTTGAGTCTTCACATGATTAAGTCTTTAGTCTTCAGAACCTGTTCGATTGGAACCTTGTCTTCGAGACTTCAACATTTTTCTTTGAAATCTTATTCTTCAGAACTTTAAGCCTTTAGAGTCTTCAGAACTTCGTCTTCAGATTCTTTAGCACTTGGTCTTCAGAACTATTTGTCTTCAGAAACTTGAGTCTTCAGAGCTTCAAGTCTTTAGAGTTTTCAGAACCACGTCTTCAGATTCTTCAGCACTTGGTCTTCATAATGGTTTCTTCAGACTTCGTATCAGAGTAATGGCTTCAGATGTTTTTGAAGCTTTGCTACTATTCATCAGAACTTGTGTAGCGCAGAAATATAACTTGGTAGCTTCTGATGTTTTGGCCATGCCTTTTCATCAAAATCACTTCTCAGAAAAGAATCCAAGAGATCATTGCAACAAAAATATCAGATATCGTTGGATCTTTTCGATTGTGATCAGATGCAGAAACATACTCGCTTCTTTAATGAGATTGCGACTTTAAGTTACACATAGTAACTTTGCATAGGATCTTCAGCGCACATCTTGAAGGTGTTTGTTTGATCTGATAACTTTGATAGACTTAGTCTTACACATAAACAAACATCAGAAACAAAATAGTTCTTTCACAAATACTCCATTGTTATCATCAAAACTCAGAGATATATTGCAGAACCAAATCTTGTTCTTACATATGCCACCTTAGTTTGACTGGATGTTAAACTAAAAAGCACGCTAAGTCCACAAAATTTGATGAACATGTCAAAGTTGATCCATTGTCGAAGGTTTGCTTTATGTAAACCTTTCCGAGATTTTGGACATGTTTTGATGAGAGAGTGATCCTAATCTTATGGATATGTTCTTGAGACTCGTCCATACCAAAGCCTAACACATTAGTTAAACCTTCTTGGTTGATATGACTAGTGTATCGAAGACTAAGTATCTTCATGCTCAGTTATTTTCAAACGTTGTTTATCACCATTCTCCGTTGAACCCATTAGCTAGATTTTTTAGGCTAACAGATGCCTCCTTAAAATGTCACTTTTAATCATACGTTGAAGATGAAAGAAAGCATTTTAAGTAACTACTTGACACTCTTTAAGATATACTACACACGTCATTGTCACCTTGACCAATTCTCACCAAACCGTCACGTCAAGGACATGCGTGTAGATTTTCATCATTACTCGGATTTCATAGCACATTAATGGACCACCAAATCAAATTAAAGTAAACAAAAACATTTAATTTTAATTTTTCCCATAAAAAATGCCATTTGTCGATTTATACATGCCATTTGTCCAAATTCTTTTAAAGGGAAATTGAAAAGTTTTTCCTCTTTGTGGCTATATATACGTCTCTTCTCCAATTCTTTCTCTTTTTCACTATCTTTTTCTTCATAGCCCTAAAAATTTATGAACTTCTCTACAACTCTCGTTCTTCATTTCTTCAACAAACTTTCTTATTTAAGAATTTCTCAAGAACAACAATGGCTTTTGGTTTTAACATAAAACGCCAGCCACATGTTCCATTTTCAACTGAACTCAATAATCTCGTCCTTAGAGATGTTCATACTAACGTGCCTGAGTGTAACATCCCAAAATTTCTAATCTAATTAGTTTAATTTAATTTTAAATTAATTAATTTGAATTAGCATTTTATTGGAGTTATGTGGAAAGAAAAATAAAATGTTAAGTTGTTGGGCCTTATGGCGGAATAAGTAATATGGGGGTGTAGGTGTGAGGGAGCCCATTTCTAATTTTATGTTTTCATAAAATAAGGAAAAACCAGAGGAGAAAGGGTTAGAACGTGAAAAACAGGAAGTTGTGAGAAGAGGAGCTGAAGAACGTGAAAGAGGACCAAAAAGGAAGAAGACCCATCCAAGGATTTGGCTAAGGTAAGGGGGGACTTGTCTAATTATCATCTATTATCGGGTTAGGGGCCGATAATACTAAATAGATATAGAATTCGGGTCGGTTGAGTCATATGATAGGTTTAGGGATTGAGTCCAATTGTGTGATGTTTGATCCTATAATTGAATCCATGATATCTATGTTGTTATGATCTCAATTGATGTGTAATTGATGTATTATGAGGTGTTTTTCGTGTTGTTTGTGCATTCTATTTCCCTAGGTTCGTACTGGTATGAATTGGATGAGTTTGGAATGTATGGAATGCTGTTTTCTGCAGGTTGGGGTTCCTGAAATTGCCGGTTCGGGTCGTGTGCATAGGGTTGGCGCCGCGAACAGGTGGGCAGAATGCCAGGAAGTTGTGATACGCTCAGGTCGCGCCGCGTACCTGTGTTCGCGCCGCGAAGGCATAACTTTTTCTCGTTTCGCGCCGCGTGCAGATGTTTGCGTCGCGAACAGCTTGGCAGAGAGCCAAGGAATTCTTGGAACGCTCAGTTCGCGCCGCGAACTGATGATGGCGCCGCGTGCTGTTGGTGTTTTGAGATATTTTTAAAAGTTCAAAGATGCATAACTTTTTAACTGTTGGTGCGTTTGATGCGTCGTTTCGAGCTAAACGAACCTTATAGAATAATCTATATAGTGATGATTGATTGGTTTTTAGAATGATGAAAATACATGTATGCTATTCTTATTGAGTATGATGATTGATGCAAATACGTGTATGTTTGGTATATGATGATGATGGAATTGTGATTGAATGATGTTAATATATATGAACATACTCGAATGATGATGATGATGATGTTGATGATGATGATGATGGTATAAGTATGTTGTATATGTTTCATTCATTCATGTTCATTGATGATACTGTATCCATAAGGGTGTGTTGGATCAGTAAAGGGCATGATTCCCATTGTGTGGAATCTGTGCTGGCAGGGCCGTATCTTGGATGATGTTGGGTCGGTCATGGGTCATTCCCATATGAGGATGTTGGTACCACATGCATAGTGTCAGTTCATACATATGCATAATTTATAACATGATTGGATGTATTCCAGTGTTGTAAATGTTGATGATGTGTTGATTGTTGTTTGACTTGTTTGATTGTCTGTTTATGAAACAATTGGGTGAATGATGTAACTGTGATGTGTTATTGCTTTATAACCTTATAACATTTGTTAATTATGATGAGACTCACCCTTACATGTTGTCATTTTCAGATTGAGGATAGCGGTTGTTCGACTCGGTGAGGATTAGCTCATTAGTCAGTGTTTTAGTAGCGTCAGGTGTCATGCTCTGATAGTTGTAACACTAGGGACGCGATTGTTTAGAGTTTATGATTATGACTCTAGTTATGTTTTGATGTTTTGAAGGATAAGTTTTAAAGATGTTAAACTTAGTCCGTTTTTGATAAATTTCCGCTGTGTTAACATGAAACGTTTTAATTTATGATGATTACCTCAGTGAATGCATGACCTGACTGAATGATGTTTATTTATTATGAATTGTGGCACCCTTATTTCATGTACTCTGAATAATTGTTTTAAATTGCCGCGGGGTTAGTAAGGGGTGTTACAATAGTGGTATCAGAGCATAGGTATGGTACTCACACGTTGTCTAAAGAAGCTGACGACTGGTGGATGACTACCAGGACTGAATTTGAAGCTGATGGTGTGGCTATTTCTTGGGCTGTGTTCAAGAGGGAATTTTTGAGAAGGTACTTTCCTGAAGACGTAAGAGGTCGAAAGGAAATTGAATTTCTGGAACTGGTTCAAGGAAGCATGACAGTACCAGAGTATGCTTCGAAGTTCGTTGAGTTGGCAAAGTACTACGTTCACTACAACAACGATGAAGCTAGTGAATTCTCGAAATGCATCAAGTTCGAGAACGGTCTCCGTGATGAGATTAAGCAGGGTATCAGATATCAGAGAATCCGGAGATTTGTAGACTTGGTGGACTGTAGTAGGATCTTCGAGGAAGATAATCTCAAGCTGAAGTCATCTCACTCTCGCGAGTTAGTTGACAGAAAAGGGAAGAAGCCTATGGATAAGGGTAAGCCATATGGTAGAGGTAAACCAAAGACTGGTGGTTGGAAGAAGCCTAGTGGGGAAGACTCTAGTGCTTTTGTCAGGTGCTATAACTGTGGTGAGGTCGGGCACCGTAGGAATGAGTGCAAGCTGAATCAGAAGAAGTGCTTCAAGTGTGAAGAAGTGGGTCATGTTACCGCTGATTGTAAGAAGAAGATTGTGACTTGTTACAATTGTGGTGAAGAGGGTCACATTAGCCCACAGTGTCCTAAACCGAAGAAGAACCAAGCTGGAGGAAAGGTCTTTGCTTTGTCTGGATCAGAAACCACTCCGGAGGATAGATTAATTAAAGGTACGTGTTTTATTCATGGCACACCTTTAGTTGCGATTATTGATACTGGAACAACTCATTCTTTTATTTCTTTGGACTGTGCTAAGAGGTTGAATTTGGAAATATCTGAAATAAATGGAAGCATGGTTATTGATACTCCGGCGTCGGGTTCATTAACTACTTCGTCTGCATGCTTGAATTGTCCGGTTGACATTTTTGGTAGGGAATTCGGAATGGACTTAGTGTGCCTTCCGTTGAAACAACTCGATGTAATCCTGGGGATGAACTGGTTAGAATTTAACCGTGTTCACATCAATTGTTTTTCGAAGACAGTAATCTTTCCTGGAGAAGTTCATTCTGATGATCTGGAGATGACGGCTAGACAAGTGGATGAAGCTATCAAGGATGGTGCAACAGTGTTTATGTTATTTGCAATAACAAATTCGAAGGAAAGAGTAGTAAGTAGCGAACTACCAGTGTTATGTGAGTTTCCAGAAGTTTTTCCGGAAGAAGTGAATGAATTACCACCAGAGAGAGGTAGAGTTTTCCATTGAATTGATTCCAGGAACTAGTCCAGTGTCAATGGCACCGTATCGTATGTCACCATCTGAGCTGACCGAACTGAAGAAGCAGTTGGAAGAATTACTTGAGAAGAAGTTCATTCGTCCTAGTGTTTCTCCGTGGGGTGCACCTGTGTTGCTAGTGAAGAAGAAGGAGGGTTCAATGAGGTTGTGTGTGGATTACAGACAACTGAACAAGGTTACTATCAAGAATCAGTATCCCTTGCCGAGGATTGATGATTTGATGGATCAACTGGTTGGAGCATGTGTGTTTAGTAAGATTGATCTGAGGTCTGGGTATCACCAGATTCGTGTGAAAGACGATGATATTCAGAAGATCGCTTTCAGAACAAGGTATGGACATTATGAGTATTCGGTAATGTCGTTTGGAGTTACTAACGCACCTGGTGTATTTATGGAGTACATGAATAGGATATTTCATCCTTATCTCGATAAGTTTGTAGTGGTGTTTATAGATGATATCCTAATATATTCTAAGAGTGAGGAAGAACATGCGGAACATCTCAGAATTGTGTTGGCATTGTTAAAAGAGAAGCAACTTTTTGCCAAACTGTCGAAGTGTGAATTTTGGTTAGAAGAGGTCAGTTTTCTTGGACATGTAATTTTTAAGAATGGTATTGCTGTCGATCCTACTAAGATAGAGGCTATATCTCAGTGGGAAGCGCCGAAGTCAGTGTCAGAGATTCGTAGTTTTCTTGGTCTGGCAGGTTATTACAGGAAGTTCATTGAAGGATTTTCAAAGTTAGCATTGCCGTTAACTAAATTAACCAGAAAAGGTCAGGCTTTTATTTGGGATGTAAAATGCGAGGAAGGATTCCAAGAGCTGAAGAAGAGGTTGACTAGTGCTCCTATTTTGATTTTGCCGAATCCGACAAAATCATTTGTGGTTTATTGTGATGCTTCGTTGATGGGTTTAGGTGGTGTACTGATGCAGAATCAACAAGTGGTCGCGTATGCGTCGAGACAACTCAAAGTGCATGAAAGGAATTATCCGACTCACGATTTAGAGTTGGCAGCAGTAGTGTTTGTTTTGAAATTGTGGCGACATTACCTGTATGGTTCGAGATTTGAGGTGTTCAGTGATCATAAGAGTCTGAAATATCTCTTTGACCAGAAAGAACTGAATATGAGGCAGAGAAGGTGGTTGGAATTCCTTAAAGACTATGATTTTAGTTTGAATTACCATCTGGGTAAGGCAAACGTAGTTGTTGATGCTTTAAGTAGGAAGACTTTGCATATGTCTATGCTAATGGTGAAGGAATTGGATTTGATTGAACAATTCAGAGACTTGAGTTTGGTATGTGAAGGTACTCCTACTAGTGTTAAGTTGGGGATGCTGAAGCTGACCAGTGGTATTCTTGAAGAGATCAGAGAGGGCCAGAAGGCTGATGTCGAATTAGTCGACAAGTTGACTTTGATTAACCAAGGCAAGAGTGGTGAATTCAGAGTTGACGAGAATGGTATACTGAGGTTTGGAGACAGAGTTTGTGTTCCTGATGTTGCTAAACTTCGAAGAAATATTTTAGAAGAAGGACACCGTAGTGGATTAAGTATTCATCTTGGTGCTACCAAGATGTATCATGATTTGAGAAAGCTATTTTTGTGGCCTGGAATGAAGAAAGAAATTGCTGAGTTTGTGTATTCTTGTTTGACTTGTCAGAAGTCAAAGGTTGAACATCAGAAGCCATCTGGATTTATGCAACCGATGTTTATTCCTGAGTGGAAATGGGATAGCATATCGATGGATTTTGTTTCGGGTTTGCCGAGAACTGTTAAGAATTGTGAAGCTATCTGGGTTGTGGTGGACAGGTTGACGAAGTCTGCACATTTCATACCAGTGAGGATGGATTATCCGATGGAAAAGCTGGCTCAATTGTATATTGATAAGATAGTTAGTCTACATGGTATTCCTTTGAGTATCGTGTCAGACAGAGATCCGAGATTTACGTCTAAGTTCTGGGAAGGTTTGCAGAAGGCTTTGGATACTAAGCTGAGATTGAGTTCTGCTTATCATCCGCAGACAGATGGACAGACCGAGAGGACTATTCAGTCGTTAGAAGATTTGTTACATGCTTGTGTGCTAGAAAAATGAGGTGCTTGGGATAGTTATCTGCCTTTGATTGAATTTACCTACAACAACAGTTTTCATTCGAGTATAGGTATGGCTCCGTTTGAGGCATTGTATGGTAGGAGATGTAGGACTCCATTGTGTTGGTACGAAGCTGGTGAGAGTGTTGTGATTGGACCAGAAATTGTACAACAGACTACGGAGAAGATTAAGATGATTCAAGAGAAGATGAAAGCTTCTTAGAGTCGTCAAAAGAGTTATTATGATAAAAGGAGGAAGACACTTGAGTTTCAAAAGGGAGATCATGTGTTTATGAAGGTTACTCCTATGACGGGTATTGGTCGAGCTTTGAAGTCAAAGAAGTTGACTCCGCGATTTATTGGACCATTCCAAATTTCTGAAAGAGTGGGAGAAGTGGCATATCGTATTGCGTTACCGCCGATGCTTGCCAACTTGCATGATGTATTCCATGTGTCGCAACTGAGGAAATACATTTCAGATCCGTCCCACGTGATCTAAGTGGATGATGTGCAGGTTAAAGACAACTTAACGGTTGAAACATTGCCTGTGAGGATTGAAGATAGGAGACTGAAGCAATTGCGGGGCAAGGAAATAGCTTTAGTCAGAGTAGCTTGGGGAGGACCAGCTGATGGAAACGTCACCTGGGAGTTAGAGAGCCAGATGAAAGACTCATATCCGGAACTCTTTGCTTGAGGTATGTTTTCGAGGACGAAAACTCTTTTAGTGGGGGAGAGTTGTAACATCCCAAAATTTCTAATCTAATTAGTTTAATTTAGTTTTAAATTAATTAATTTGAATTAGCATTTTATTGGAGTTATGTGGAAAGAAAAATGAAATGTTAAGTTGTTGGGCCTTATGGCGGAATAAGTAATATGGGGGTGTAAGTGTGAGGGAACCCATTTCTAATTTTAGGTTTTCATAAAATAAGGAAAAACCAGAGGAGAAAGGGTTAGAACGTGAAAAACAGGAAGTTGTGAGAAGAGGAGCTGAAGAACGTGAAAGAGGACCAAAGAGGAAGAAGACCCATCCAAGGATTTGGCTAAGGTAAGGGGGGACTTGTCTAATTATCATCTATTATCGAGTTAGGGGCCGATAATACTGAATAGATGTAGAATTCGGGTCGATTGAGTCATATGATAGGTTTAGGGATTGAGTCTAATTGTGTGATGTTTGATTCTATAATTGAATCCATGATATCTATGTTGTTATGATCTCAATTGATGTGTAATTGATGTATTATGAGGTGTTTTTCGTGTTGTTTGTGCATTCTATTTCCCTAGGTTTGTACTGGTATGAATTGGATGAGTTTGGAATGTATGGAATGCTGTTTTCTGCAGGTTGGAGTTCCTGAAATCGCCGGTTCGCGCCGCGTGCATAGGGTTGGCGCCGCGAACAGGTGGGCAGAATGCGAGGAAGTTGTGATACGCTCAGGTCGCGCCGCGTACCTGTGTTCGCGCCGCGAAGGCGTTACTTTTTCTCGTTTCGCGCCGCGTGCAGATGTTTGCGCCGCGAACAGCTTGGCAGAGAGCCAAGGAATTCTTGGAATGCTCAGTTCGCGCCGCGAACTGATGATGGCGTCGCGTGCTGTTGGTGTTTTGAGATATTTTTAAAAGTTCAAAGATGCATAACTTTTTAACTGTTGGTCCGTTTGATGCGCCGTTTCGAGCTAAACGAACCTTATAAAATAATCTATATAGTGATGATTGATTGGTTTTTAGAATGATGAAAATACATGTATGCTATTCTTATTGAGTATGATGATTGATGCAAATACGTGTATGTTTGGTATATGATGATGATGGAATTGTGATTGAATGATGTTAATATATATGAACATACTCGAATGATGATGATGATGTTGATGATGATGATGATGGTATAAGTATGTTGTATATGTTGCATTCATTCATGTTCATTGATGATACTGTATCCATAAGGGTGTGTTGGATCAGTAAAGGGCATGATTCCCATTGTGTGGAATCTGTGCTGGCAAGGCCGTATCTTGGATGATGTTGGGTCGGTCATGGGTCATTCCCATATGAGGATGTTGGTACCACATGCATAGTGTCAGTTCATACATATGCATAATTTATAACATGATTGGATGTATTCCAGTGTTGTAAATGTTGATGATGTGTTGATTGTTGTTTGACTTGTTTGATTGTCTGTTTATGAAACAATTGGGTGAATGATGCAACTGTGACGTGTTATTGCTTTATAACCTTATAACATTTGTTAATTATGATGAGACTCACCCTTACATGTTGTCATTTTCAGATTGAGGATAGCGACTGTTCGATTCGGTGAGGATTAGCTCATGAGTCAGTGTTTTAGTAGCGTCAGGTGTCATGCTCTGATAGTTGTAACACTGGGGACGCGATTGTTTAGAGTTTATGATTATGACTCTAGTTATGTTTTGAAGGATAAGTTTTAAAGATGTTAAACTTAGTCCGTTTTTGATAAATTTCCGCTGTGTTAACATGAAACGTTTTAATTTATGATGATTACCTCAGTGAATGCATGACCTAACTGAATGATGTTTATTTATTATGAATTGTGGCACCCTTATTTCATGTACTCTGAATAATTGTTTTAAATTGCCGCGGGGTTAGTAAGGGGTGTTACACTGAGCCTCATTTGCAAGAAGAAAAATATGTTGTCTAATTTTCCCAGGTACTAATCCCTTACTCTCTTGTAGGTATTATTCATGCTTTTATGAGTCTTTTACCTATACCATCTAAGAAACCATCAAACTTTGAGAGCTTTTTCCCTAGTCTCTCATCGGGCAAACCTCTAGTGTTAAAAGATGAGCCTTTTAACCTGAGCTTCATGAAGAACTGTGTGTTCCCTTCATCTCTTTTGACCAACAACTCTTACATCAAATGGTTGGATAAGGTTCAATGAATGAATGAAAAAGTTTGGAAAAACCTGGGTTTTTTGATTTGGTACAACTCTATAAGGTTGTCCCCAAGTATAACCCCTACATATTGGCTATCTTCGTTTGCTTCTGGGAGTCTCCGACTAACACATTTTACCTACCATATGGAATGATTATCCATACGCTATTTGACATAGCAACAACCATTTGTCTTTGACCAATTGGGGAAATATTCAAACCCACTCTGATGACCAAAACCAAACCTATCTTCACCTTTCCTCGTGCTAGTTATAGTTCCTTCCGCAATTGTTTCTCCAAATGTTAAAGGGGTAGTCGTAAAGGCGGTAGATATCGACAGTGACTTTAATAACAAGCAAGAGTTTGATGATCGTGAAAGCATGCTCACATGGATTCGTAGGAATGCAACAAATCTTGGTTTTGGTGTGGTAATAGGAAGATCAAATAATGGTACGACAATAATAAACGCTTTCGTAACAATTTTGTGCGAAAGAAGCGGGAAATACCATACTCCTTTAAGGAAGTTTAAAAGAGACAACACGGGTACTAGAAAATGCGAGTGTCCATTTAAAATCTGTGGTTATATGTTGACTCACAAGAAGTGGAAATTTAGTGTTATTTGTGGTTTGCATAACCATGATTTGTGCTCAAAGTTACAAGGTCATACTATTGTATGTCCGCTCAAACCGGAAGAGAATACCTGTATTAGTGACATGCCCTTGAATCTTGTCCAACCGAAAAATATACTTGCCACATTGAAATAGAAGGAATCCGACAACATATCAAATATAAGGCAAGTGCATAACATGCGATACCACAATTATAAGGAGAATAAGGGAGATAGAAGTAAGATGTAATATTTGTTGAAATTGTTGGATGATAACAAATACGTGTCACGGTACCGAACTTGCGATGATGGAGTTACGGTCTGAGATATTTTGTGGACTCATCCAAATTCGATAAAGTTGTTTAACACGTTTTCGACAGTGCTCATTCTCGATTCTACCTACAAGACCAACAAATATAGACTTCTGTTATTTGAGATGGTTTGTGTAACATCCACCGAGAAGACATACGCGGGTGGTTTTGCTTTTTTGGAGTGCAAAAAAGAGGATAATTTTACATGGGCATTAGAGGTGTGTCAATCACTTTTGAAGGAACAAGTCAAGATGCCTAAGGCAATTGTTACGGACCGCTATACCGCATTGTTAAATGCGATGGTAAAGATATTTCCTTCTTCTAATGCATTACTTTGTCAATATCACATAACATGTAATGTGAGAAGTAAGGTTAAACCTGCGGCAGGGACGAAACAAGTAGAAACCGAAGGTGGGAAATCGACGAAGGTTGGTGTGGTTGTTGAACAAATAATGGACGCATGGAGTCGGATTGCAAATTCTTCGAAGAATTATACGTCGATTCCGTCATTCAATTTCGGAAAGCATGTGAAAAGTATCTTGATTTATTGAAATATGTTGAAAGCACCATTCTTGATAAGGTGAAGGAGAAGTTTTTGTGTGCGTGGACTGATAATGTTCTACACCTTGGGAATACAACCACCAACAGAGTCGAGTCGGCACATGCTAGTTTGAAAAATTGGTTGGCTAATAGGAAAGGTGACTTGTGTCAAGATTGAGACTCTGTAAATCTCATGATTAAAAACCAACACAATAGGATACAAACAACTTTTGGTTGAAGCACTACGGTGTTGGAACATCGATTCAAGGACAATATACTTTATTCTCAATTGATCGACAATGTGTCTTGGTCCGGGTTGAACTATATTTTTCACGAGGACAAACGAGGTGAAGTTGTAGGTTCCGATAGTGTAAAGTATGGTTGTACTATTTCTAAAACGTATGGTCTCCCGTGTGCATGTGTTATTGCTAAAAAGATAGAACTAGGTGAGACAATAAGAATAGATGAAGTTATCCCTCATTGGAAAAAACTTAGTTTTAATGATGATGGTTGCATTTAAGGAGAAAAATCGCACATATCTATTACTTCCAAATTGGAAACGATACAAGAGAGGTTTTCAAAGACCGATGACAACATGAAACTCTAGAACAATTGTGGAAGATTGGGTATCCCGAAATAGCCGACATGAAACCGCCTTCTCAACCTGTTAAGACAAAGGGTGCTCTAAAGAAATTGAAGCCTATACCGAATGACAATTCGACTACACGGGCTCCTTCGTATTGTGAGCACGTGGATAAACTTTTACCCGACTCACCGATGCCTAAATCTCAAAAATCTCAAACAAGTTCAAACAAAAGAGCTCGCATAAGCAAATCGCCTCCGACACCTATTCCGCTGAAAATTCCAATCATCGAAGAGATGCATATTCTACCGAAAATTCCATTCATCGAAGATATGCCAGTTTTTATGCACAAATACATAGAGCAGATCGCCAATGGTGTGGGAGACGGTAATTGCGGTTACCATGTCGTCTCGGGGTTGCTTGGTAATGGAGAGGATCATACTCTTGTCCGTCATCAACTGAATCAAAAGTTGAAGTCGCATAAAGACTCGTACACGCGATTATATGGAGAGGAAGCTAAATTTGAAGCGGTTAACGAAGCTCTTGTTCCTTGGTTGGGCGCTTACACACTAGTGTCAAAATGGATGAGATTCCCGGAAATGTGACATCTTATTGCATGCACGTATGATAGGATGTGCATTGACTTGACGCGTTATGGTTTTTCAAAAGCCTTTTTCCCCCTCCGGATCGCACCATCAACAAATCCAAATGATTGCATCATGTGTATTGGATGACTTTCAAAATTGAGTCATTTTGTACAAGTTTACTTTAAACCGGGATGTCCCATGCCAGCTACGTCACCAGAATGGACGCTTCATCATACCGAAGATGCCAAGACGTGGCTGGATCTTTTTGTTGATAGGATGCACAAATTCGAAATATTGAACAACATCGAAAAGGAATTGAATAAGGAAAAGTCAAAATTAGAACCACCAATAGATTTAGTCGACGATAGTTCTTTTGATGTGTTTTGTAGTTTCAAAGCGTAATATACGCACTCTCTAACATTGCAATATAATCATTTTTTGTCAATTATAAATTATGTGGAGCTAATTTTATTTTGTTCTGCTGAAAAAACTTACAGGGAAAGTTCCATAGGTGTATCTACGGAACGTTTAAAATTTGTAAATTATGGGGTTTTTCCGCAAGTACCTCTACAGAACCAAATATCTAGGTTCCTTCAGTGGATATATCTGCGAAACGTTCCA